>NW_027507785.1:86307343-86907343 GCF_037356315.1 Lithobates pipiens
GCAGTAGTGCACGTCAACCCTATGTATTGTGGACCGATAGCGGTCCTTACAGAACAGCAGACTGTAACGCACTCAGGCCTATGTACCGTAGCACCCTATACCAAGTTACCAGTCCTTATAAGAACTTTTGTGGACCAAGCAGGTTGTGTATTAGTGTTTAGCAGACTGTGCGTCAGTCCCTATACCGCTGAAGGACTGCTGCAGTATAGGGCAGCGGTCAGCAGTAGTGCACGGCAACCCTATGTATTGTGGACCGATAGCGGTCCTTACAGAACAGCAGACTGTACCGCACCCAAGCCTATGTACCGTAGCACCCTAGACAGACCAAGTTACCAGTCCTGATAAAGAGCTTTGTGGAACAAGTGAGTTGTGAATGATTAGCAGACTGCAGCAGAAGGGCAGCAGTCAAGTATAATATTCTTTCTATATTTGGAAGAAAGAATATTATACGTGTACAAGCCTATTACCGTACCACTGATACCAGTCCTGAAAAGAACCTTTGTGGAACTAATAGTAACAGCAAGTCTTTAAAATTATCCTCACTGCCTGACACACTGCTTCCTGCCTGTCCCTATACAAATTGGCAAAAAAGAGTAGGCTGGAACGATTAGCTGGAACAGCTCTTTTGTGGACCTGATAGTAACAGCTAATGATGATGATGATGATGATGATGAAGAAAGACTAATCTGGCTGAGCTGTCCCTAAAATAGCAGCATACAGCGCTCTGTCCCTTTATCTAAACTGACAAAAGAAACTCAGGCTGCTGACCTAACACCTATACCAGTCCTGAAAAGAACTTTTGTGTACCAAATAGCTAGCGTTTTCTCTGTCCCTACTCCACACAGGATCCTTTCCCTACAGTGACAGAAGAAAGAATGTAAAATGGCCACCGGATCGGGTGTATTTATAGGTTAGGGGGAATGTCCAAGTGTCCCTGAGCTGTCATGTCTCAATTGGTTGTCCTGTAACACATGATAAACGTGTCACGAAAGGTTAAAGTTCTTGTATACATTAAACACGTAAGTCCGCCGGGGCGAACGACGGAAAAAGGCGTTCGAACCCGCGGACGGCGAAAGTCGGAAATTCGCCGCGAAACGACCGCCGGGCGAAACGTTCGTCCATCACTATCCCTCAATAATGCAAAGCATTACTGAAGTGACGACATTAGAGCCATTTTCTATATGCTTTTAATGGGAGCATTGAGCACCACCAGGCATTCTGAAGATACCTTACACAATGGTTCCCGGCCCCCTACTGTAGGCACTTGCCTTACTGTGAGATCCTGGAAAAGCTAATCATGTAAGAAGACACTCCAGCACCGTGTAGGAGTGCATTATTACAAAATTTGGAACCCTCGTCTTCCCCAGGATCAAGTGGTAAGGGAAATTACATTGGTGCCTACAGTAGGGGGGCAGAAACTAGGGTGTAGGTTAAAGCATTAGTGAAGTCATTAAAAAAAAAGAAAGAAATGCCCCTCTGGCTTTGGGTTTAGGTCAAAACGCATTAGTATGCCTGCATACTAGAAAATTGTGACAGACTTACATGCAGTGCTGTGCTGCCAGGGCTCTCCCTGGTCCCAGTTGCTCCCATCTTTGCCTGGTCTTCATTCTCGGCTCAGTGTCTTCAGGCATTTGAATGGCCAGGCAGTGATGACATCACTCCTACTCATGCGCACAGGAGTAGCATCACCAGGGCTTTTTTTCACAGAAAATAGGTACAGAAACTGAACCACAACCAGGCATGTACTGGCCATTGAGACAACAGGGAGTTTCCCGGTGGGCCGATGCCTCAGTGGGCTGGTTTCAGTGACAAATTAATGGCTGTGCTGCTTGCCCTCAACTTCACACAGTGATGTGAGAAAGATGAGAAAAATACAGAGGAGAATAAGTGATATAATAAAAGAGGTTAGTGAGGACTACTTATGTTATGCTACTTATGTTTGTTTGCACAATTAGGTATAGTTTTATATACTTGTTTTGTGCTTGTTTGCAAAATTAAAGTGGGCTGGTCTGGATGAAGTCCAGGGCCAAATTTTTGTCCCAGTCTAGCCCTGACCACAACCCCCCATAAAACCCTCTCAACCGCCCCCCCTCCCCACACACACACACACACACCTTCCAAACCACATCAAATTGAGGGTGTGGTCAAATTCCACTAACAGTGGGAGGGTTTTAAAGGGGCAGGATCATCCAGTGGAGGTGTCGGCCTCTGCACTGTACCCGACCTCTGCACTGTACCCTGGACACCTGCATCTCCCCATCTTGCACTCAGTGGGAGCCATTGGGAGACAAACTGTCACTTGTAAACACAGAAGCCAGACTTCTCTGTTTACAAGCAAAAGAGGTGAACAGGAAGCAGAGGTCAATGTAAATTTTTTTACTATTCATTTAGTTGGTCATTAAATGCCTCCTATGGTCACCTGCAGTCCCTTGGCTTACCGCGGCATGTGTAGAAACCCTGAATCTTCATTAATTGCATTTGATATATCTATCCTAGATCCTGGGGGGAGTAGGGATATCTCTGAGCTGAATATGCACATGTATATTTATCTGATTATCTGTATACTGTACTGATTTTATTGTTTTTTGTTTTTGTTAAAATGCTCTATATTGATACTAGTATAATAGTATATATATTTTTCTATTAGAAAACTTTTACTTTTAAGTGGACAGCATCCCCAGAGGAAGCCCAGGTTGAGGGCGAAACATGTTGGGAACTACATCAATCTTGCCGCATTCATAACAGAACTTGTACCTGCTGTAAAACTGTTTTTAAACATGTTTTTTACCAATGTTAAAATAAAATGGTTTTCTTTTAAATGTATTTCCTTGGATCTACTTACTAGTATCTACATCTTACAAATACCATATATACCTCAATACACCTTTAGAATGTACATTGCAGTGCTAAAAAATACTAAAAATGCAATAAAGAAAGCAGCTCTAGCGACAATACTCACCTCCTCTCTGTGAGCTTGTCTCAGCTGTGAATACTTTCCACAGACAAGCAACAGCAAGAGGAATACAGAGGGACAGGGGACATGTCAGGCTCTACATTCCTCCAACTGTTGCTTGACTATATAAAGCGTTCACAGCCCAGACAAGCTGCATGAATTAGCCATCTCCTTCATAGTTGTTTGTCAAATCAGCCATGGAAGGAAGGGAGAAGGCATGTTGGACCTCATAACTCAATTAGTAACATGGGCCAAAGTACTACATGTCTCTTTTCACAGAAGGGCCAGAACTGTAACAAAACCTTATAATGGCTGATCGTCTTTAAAGCCTACGTTTAGTAAAAATTTTAAATCAGCACAAGGGACATTACTTACAGTCAGTGCCGGGACAAGGTCATCCAGAGCCCAGGGCAAACATGCCAAACTGCGCCCCCCGCCCCCAAGGTGTATGAGCATTATGTGTCATCAAAAATCCCCCCCCCCCTCAAAAAAACTGAGCGCTAATCTTTTTCCCACCCCCAAGCATAAATTCCCCCTCCTCTCAGTGCAAATCTGTTCCCCTGCTGAAATTCCCCCTTCCAGCACAAATCTTACCCCCATCCCCCAAATCCCCCCAATTCAAGTACCCACCCCAAAAAATCACTCCTCTTAGCACAAATGATCTACCCCTAAAATTGTCACTCCCAATAACCCCACTGCAAATCCCCCCTTCCAGCACAAAGTGCCCCAATCATCCCTCCTAGCACAAATTTTCTTCCCCCGTTCCTTCTCCACCTACATTTTTAGCATACCCCCCAAATTTCCCCTCCTAGAACAATACTTACTCCCTGCTGCCCCCCCCAAATCCCCCTTTCCAACACAAATTCCCTCCCCCAATTTCCTTGTGGTGCCCCCCACCTCACATGATACCACAGTGCCCAGGGCAGCCTTCCCTCCTGCCCACCCCTTGTCCCGGCCCTGCTTACAGTCACTGTGATGTGTCCCTTGTGCTGCTGGTTCTGCTTTAGTAGAAAAGTTCATCCTTCAACCTCCCTCTCATAGTAGAGCTGAGGAACCTGTCATGAGCACTCATCAAGAGTGCTGAATATGCCTACAATTTCCTGCAACCCCCTCAATTCTTAGAAGCTGTACTATGGTATCCATAAATGAAATATTATCTATGAATAGAGGAGGCGGATCTTTCATTCATCTGCCCATTTTCCATTTATAGAGCAGATGGATGGAATAGGTGGGCATAGTCAGCCCTCTTGATGAGTGCCTATAATAGGGTTCTCTCGTATATATACCCCTGATGCATTGAAAGGTTATGGTGGCAGGGGTAGGGAAAAGAGGAGAAAGGTTTAACTAAAGTAGGAGTCAGCAGCACAAGGGAATAATCACAATGGTAGTAAGTAATGTCCCTTGTGCTGATTTTTTACTACATTTAGGCTTTAACACAAATGGTGGGTGTTGGTTTCTCATTCTAGACTAAGTATAGGCCAGGAGCTCAGCATAAGTGGAAGGCCTACATGATGGGGTTTGACTAGAGAGGCTATAGTAAGGTAGGGGTTAAAAAGAAGTTTAGTTAATAGGAGGGATACTTACTAAGTATTACCTCATTGGAGGAGATTAGGGTGGGGTAGGGTGTAGACAGGATTGTCCTAAAGGTTCCTGGGTGGGAGGAGACGCTCTAGCATTAGTTGGACCAGAGGATAGCAACGGACAAGATTCTCCCACCCTATTTTACTGTGGTAATCAACGGGTTGTTTTTGTTTTTGTTCCATTCTTTAGTGTTGTTTGGAAGATGGGGACTGAAGGATGTCGTAGCAGCAGGCAGAGGTCATAGGGTTTGGGAGGATGGTTACGTTCTTTGGAGAACGATGGATTGGGCCCATCTCTGGTATGGGGGGTACCCGCCCTAATAAGGGCAGAAGTAATACGTGTTGAAGCAGTTGGCTGTATCTAAGACATAGAAAACAGGCAGTTACATTCAGTTTGAGAGGTTATGGTCTGTTTTTCTGTTTATCGCCGTTTATATTATGTAATAAAGTGGTTTTGTGGTTGGTTATTGTAATAAAGGGCTGCTATGGCCATTTAAACCCAAGAAAGTTTGAATTATTTAAATAAGGTAAGGTGGTATTTGGGCAAGTGGCAATACCCCAGGCATGTATGGGAGGAGCCCAGGGAGTGTCAGGTGTTACTTATACCCTCACTGGGAGTCTTGTTCTCACTCTGGCTTTTCTCCTCACACATGCACATGATGTCTCATGCCGCGTACACACGACCGGACCGGACTCTCCGTCAGAAAAGGTCAGACGGAATCATTCTGTTGGATATTATGATCGTGTGTGGGCTTCATCTGATTTTTTCTTCAAAAATTCAGACGGACCTAGAAATAGAACATGTTTCAAATCTGTCCGACGAAATCAATTTCTATCGGGAAAACCGTTCCTCTGTATGCTGGTCCGACGGACCAAATACGACGCAAGGGCAGCTATTGGCTACTAGCTATTGAACTTCCTTTTTCTAATTCTGTTGTGCGTCATCACGTTCAAAACAAATTGACTTTGGTCTGCTCGTGTGTGGGCAAGTCAGTTCGGTTGGAACTCTGTCGGAAACTCCATCGAGAAGACCGTCAGACCTTTTCTGCCAGAAAGTCCGGGCGTTTGTGTACGCGGCATAACAGCTTGGCAATATCACCAGGTAACTATCCTTGTGATTTCCTCTCTACCATAGATAAAAAATACTCATGTTCAACGCTTTGTTTATATGCAAATTAAACAATTTTACAATTTCTCCTACCACATGTCTTGTGCCTCACTTAACGTCCATAAAAACCCCTTTCTTATAACACACGATAAGTACATTGCCTTTTCTTTTGCAGGCTAACATTATTTTACTTTGGAACTTGTAGTGACTTCACTTTAAAAAGGCCAATTCAACTGAGCAAGAGAAGACAATGATGATGTGCAAAATGTGGAAAGGTATTATAATCAATCAGATTTTAGCTTGCTACAATTAGACTGGTAAAAAATAAAGTTTAACAGGTCTCTATGGAAAAACGTTGTAAATTGTTCGTTGCTGCTGTCTTCTTCACACCAGACATTTACAATTGTATGCACAATAGCACATACATGTTTTTAATTTCTTTAGTAATTTTTTTTTTTTATTGAATTCACTTTTTCTTGTCTTACAATTTACAGTATATAGGTGATAAGTAAGGGACACTGTGCTGCTTTGAAGCTTAATCATTCCAATAAGTGGTAAAAGCTGCAGAGAAGTGTTAGACTTATGAGTCAGCTCAAATTGAGACTGAATATGTGTGATTTAAACCATCAACTGAGTGGGAAGCTGGCATTTTAGAAGTTATATATCCTGGTGTACATTATAATTTGGTAAGGGATTAAAGAGAACCAGTCATCAATGGCCAACTTTAATAATCGGAACCACTGCTCTTGTACCGTTATAATAGCTCTTAGGGTTTAATTAACTCTTCAATCTTTATTTTTATTCTCTACTTGGTTGTAAGGTCATCCTTGTCTGAGCTTGGTGCTGATAGACATACTTGTCTCCAGATTTTATTCATCCTAAATACATATTTTGTTTAAACCATCAAATTCAGTCTGGGGAGTTGTCATTCTTCAAAAGAAGCATTGCTAAGATTAAGCTTTTGCCAACTGCGTAATATGTGTATGGGGGCCAAAAGGATGGGCTCTAAAACTCAGACCCCACACATATGCATGTATTGGTGCCTGAGACTGTGTGCTGAGAGCACGCTCTCAGTGCTCTCCCAGAACACTGACAGAGCTGTCACCATCAACTCTCGGTCATGGCTTCTGATTAGGAGCCAAAGGAACAGACTACCAGTCATTATGGCTGTGAAAGCCAATCACCGCAGTTACATGATAGAGAAGCCGCTCCACTGTTTGAGTATTAAAATCCACTTAAAGGGGAACCGGGAGGTGTCATGAAGGGGTTAGAGTTCATCATCATCACAAAGTATCTACCAAATTACCCCTCTACCATTCCTGGCTGCATAGCTGACACTGGGGCTCCTTATGTAGTAGCAAACTTGAGGGATGGACTCAGGAAGACAAACGCTCCTGAGGCCTAGACCTCCAAGCATGTGGCAGGCCTGGTGCAGTTGTGGGAAGGGCTTATTCACCCTACACATGGGGATAGCTTTCCCGTGTATGCACTCATCAATGCCCAGAACCAGACGAGGCCGTGTTTATCTGGAAATCAAACATTAAAGTGGTACCCTGGCTTAGGGATGAGCCATACACTGTGCACAGTAGAAGTAAACATACAGAGTCCCTCTGTAAAGTCCCTTGTCCCATACTACTGCACACCTATCTGTCAAGTATTTGCATTTAGGAGGGACACCCCTGAGCCTATGCCAGCTCCACCAGTCCAGCGTACCTCTGCCAGCATACCTCTGCCTAGAATGGGGTCCCGATGAGGACTAGCGCAGACCTCATGCATGCTCTCCCTTTCCTCCTGCACCCTCCCGTACCATGAGGTCAGGTACAGTACCTGCGATCTTGTACCGCAGGTTTGGTTCCAGTACTTTGGGGGAACCGATCACTAGGGAGGTAGCCAGAACACCAACCACCACACTACCAGAGAACTTGTCATCTACGCCAGATACCATGCTTTATGACCAGCTGCTATACATTCCCACCAGTCTATGGTTAACCGTAGCAACTGCATTCCTCCTGCCATGTTAACCCTTCATAGTAGTCTCACCTTTGCACCACCTGTGTGCTTTACAGCCCCTGTTCTTCTGATTTGCCATACACCCCTTTGAATAACTTCAGACCAGGCTTAAAACAGGTAATAGCTTTACTTAAGATTCAGTAACACAGTTCAATAGCACAACACACATGAAACAGAGACCAGCCCTAACTAACTAATGCAGGCTACCCAGGCTCATACCCTCGAGAGAAGCAAAGTCCATTTAGCAAAAGTCCAGTGATGTTAGGTTCTTAGTCCGGAAGAATCCCAGCAGGGTGACCCAGAAGAGAACCACGTACTCCAGTAGGACTACATGTTGCAACAGTTCTTCCTCTGTAAATCCCATGTGGAAATGAGAGAGCTCGGGGCCCTCCCCTGGTTTCGATATGGCTTGAGGCAGGTCTCAGAAATCCCAGGAAGAGACTCTAGAGACAATCAACCCCTTCCCATCTTGGGCATCCTATAACTGTGTTTATAACTACGCAGTGCAATGAATACAACAGCAGAAATACGTTCAATTACACCACACAAGCACTTGCTTGCACAGTAGTGGGTACACTCTGCTTCATCCTCTGAAGCCAGTTGCATATCCGGGACTGCAACCATGAGATCCCTTGTGCTGCTGCAGCTTCACATGGTTGGCACAGTCAATCTTCAATTACTTGTGTTCCCTTTCCCCATATGACGTTCTTTGGAAGCTGGTTAGCATGACAATGAATTTGCTGTGCTCATTCCTGTAGCTAAGCTTCAAAAAATCCATCCAGCTTCAGGCCACCCTAATTAAATCAAGTTAGAGCACCTTACTCCTTGACCAATGTAAAATGGATGTTCCCAACCTTACCCACTGACTGAGAGGCCATACTCAGATCACCCACAACCACTTCACCTTACCTATCCCAATAACGGAGACCACTCAGCAAACGGAGTGAATAATGGACATAGCAGCCTTTTGTTAACAATTTTAAAATTGAATTAACATAAAGGAGAAAAACATTCCTTAAAACAGAAACAGATCAGTCATTAAGCCTGTTGGTCTTTGAGGCACCCTAAAAATAAGTTTCATCATACACTGCGGGACCTTTATCATAAGTCGCAACACACTGGCTTGGAGACAACACTCTACCCTCAGTGCAACCTTTTCCATATTCCAGTTAAACTGTAATTACTTGGAATGCACTAGAGGGACACATACCATGATGGGTCCTGAACCATTCACTTATCCTACATTTTTCTCCTGCCAGCAAAGACCAACAAAAACACCCAGCTGCCATGACATCCAGTAATACAACACATCATAGCAATGAAAAATAAACAAGAACAGGGAGGGTGGTAATTTGCTTACTGCATCCGACAATCTTTCACTGGATGCCAGGACTGAAGCCACCCCTCCTAAAGCTGTCCAAACCTCACCCAGTCACCACATACCTCCAATCAGGTAAGCCCCCCTATTCGTCTGCAAAAAAATCTCTACCTCTTAACCCTTCCCTAACTTGTCTCCCTTCTTCACCTGGTCATATCTGCCCTGCGCTATTTATTTTTTTTTTTCTTTAGTTCCGGGCCTTTCTTTATTCCCTGTCCCTCTAAATTTTACATTGCCAGGCACCTGCTCCTTCCTGTCATTAGGCCACTTTCACCCATGTCCTTTGTCTTCTAGCTCTGGCCTTTTCTTTCCTGTCTGCATCTAATTCCTCAATGTTCATATCCAAATGCCAACTTTTTGGGAAATCTGTATTTACATATGAGTAGACACGTCTCTAACCTTTATTGTATTATGCCACTTGGGTCTATGTGCAAAGAAATCAGAGACCTATGTGCCCCATAGTAAAATTTATTGCAGCAGTGCATTGTGTTAGGTTGGCAGGGGCTTAAGTTATAGCACTGCAGGATACATCGCTATCATAGCTGCACAGGAAAAAAAAACCCTTACACAACTCAGTAAGCCATTAGAGCAGCAGATTATTCCTTTTCAGACCACTAAGTCTGAGGTTTAGGTCAGATATAGAAAGCTTTAAACCAAGCTGCTCTATTGGGCTGTTTTTTTTAGCTAACCCATGGAGCTCTAGAAATTCTGTGTCATTTATTGAATGTTAATTGTAAAATAGAAACATACAGTAAAAAATTAATGTAAACCAATAAATACAAACTAAAAATAAAGTTAACCTAAAACCATTAAAGGTTCCTGTTCGTTAATACTGAAGATTTCCACCAATGCAGCCTTATGCCCCATACACACGGTTGGACATTCTGACAACAAAATCCATCAGATTTTTTTCCAACGGATTTTGGCCCAAACTTGTCTTGCATACACACGGTCACACAAAGTTGTCAGAAAATCTGATCATTCAGAACGCAGTGACGTAGAACACGTACAACGGGACTATAAAGAGGGCAGTAGCCAATAGCTTTTGTCTCGTAATTTATTCTGAGCATGCGTGGCACTTTGTCCATCGGAATTGTCTACACACGCTCAGAATTTGAACTATCGGATTTCGCTGTCAGAAAATTTTAGATCCTGCTCTCAAACTTTGTGTGTCAGAAATTCCGATGGAAAAAGTCAGATGGAGCCCACACACGATCGGAATTTTCCGACAACAAGATCTGATCGCACATTTTCCGTCGGAAAGTCTGACTGTGTGTACACGGCATTAAACTCATGGACTTCTGCTTGGTGACAGTCAAACAAATATAGATTGAACAGAAATGTGATCCAAGTATATACCAACATATAAGATAATACAATAACAATGGTGCTTAATGGGCTGTTTTTTTTTAGCTAACCCATAGTGCACTAGGAATTCGGTGTCATGTATTAAATGTTTATTGTAAAATAGAAACATACAGTAACACATAAATGTTAAACAACAAATACAAACTAAAAATAAAATTGACCTAAAACCATTATAGTTACCTTTTAAAGCAAATGTGTTGACACTGAAGATTTCCACCAATGCAGCCTTAAACTTATGGCCTTCAGCTTGGGGACAGTCAAACAAATATTGATTGAACAGAAATGTGATCCATGTATATATCAACATATAAGATGATAGTGATACAATAACAATGGTGTTTAAGATAAATGGTAACCTCATAAATGTATGCAGCCGGAAGCTAATACTAATAAAAATATTGGACCTGTTTGGCCCTAAATCGGGTTAAAGAAGACCTGTTATTAGGACAACACTGAAATGTGCATACAACAGTAAAGACTTGTAAAGATTTCAGGACATAAAGCACAAGGACATCACATACTTTGGCTCTTGTTTAAAAAATCAAAATATGCTTGTTATTGAATTTAAAAGAATTACAGAGAGGAAAACCCAGTATGTACAAAATGTTTGAGGCCTTTCTCTGTTTTTACGCTCTCTTTGTCCCTGATATTTCAGACATGAAATGCTATATGATTAAAAGACCAGGATCTCTACAGGAAATGGGCATTTTTCAAATGTCAAGTGATTCAGTTGTATAGAGTGGGCAGTGCCAGGTTCTTATATCAAAAACATAATACAGGCCATTTTTATACCATTACTCTCAAAGCTCAGTGGGCAGTATACATTATACTGTTAGGATATTTTTTCATTGCAATTTTATTTTAAAGTCTTTTCAATTGTATATGTTTTTAAATGTTATATTCTTTATTGTTATTATATAAAAAAAAAATCTTTAAAGTGTATCTAAATCTAAAACCAAAAAAGTTGTATATTACAGTTTACTCGTCCTTGGTGTGGTGACTAGAGTTCATCTTTAAATGCCCATATCTGAACAGGGCAGGAATGCACTGCTGTAAGATGTGTGTGTGTGTGTGTGTCTGTGTGTGTGTATCAGCTTGAGCTATTCAGCTCTGTAAGCAACAGGCTTTTTTTTTCTGGCAAATCAGTTTGTTTTTGCAAAATACTGATCCGTTATGTGACAGACAGTGATTAGGAATAGCAATTACCTGCTAGGCCCAAGCATGCAACATGGGAGATGGTCAAATACAAATTTATACCTAAAAGCAGGGCCACCATTAGAAATGATGGGACCCTCAACAGCCTGCCTGACAGACCCCCTCCAGTGTCTGCCTATACACTCCCCATGCACTGTTCACTACTCCACATTCCGAATGAGGGACAGTCCCTTAATATTAGGGACAGTTTGGAGGTATAATTCTGTACTCACTGCATCCCACATTTCACCTCACTTTGCAATGCCCTGCATCCACCACTACCCCACATTCCGCCCCCCGTCTATCATCCACTACCCTGAATTCTGCACTCTTGGCATCCTCTACTACTCTCTGTGTACCCCCATTACACCTCACTCTACCACCCCTGAATCACCCACTACCCAACACTCTGCATCCTCCACTATTCTCTCTGTGCCCCAATTATACCTCGCTCTGCACCCTCTGCATCATCCACTACCCCAAAATTCTGCATCCTTTGCATCCTCCACTATTCTATCTTTACCCTCATTTACAGCAATACAGCAAATATGTGTTATGGCAAGAAGAGACCCCTAAATGTAAATGTACGATAAGCTGCACAATGCTGACAGGCAAGGAGAACCAATAGGGTCTCTTCTGTCATAAAAATCCTACCAGACTGCCATTTTTGAACTTTTATTGCTTTAATAAAAAAGTATGTACAGAATTTAAAGAGGAACTTCACCCAGACGTATGAAAATGAATAGTCAGCAGCTACAAATACTGTAGCTAGTGATTTTTAAGAAAAAAATTCTTACCAACCCAGGAAGTCCAGAGCTGTCTTCCATGCAGCTAATTCTTCTCAAGGCTTCACATCTTCTACACCACCATCTTGGTTTCAGCTGTTACTTCCTGATGACTCATAGCTGGCCACCTATTGTGAGGCGGCAGCAGGCTCTAAAGTCTGGTTCACATGGGATGAATATCTGCTGCTATTAGCTAGTTCAACAGAAACCAGCCAACATTTGGGCAGTGTGTACACCAGCCTATCAGACAGAAGCCAGTTGAATGACCGACTTCTGTCGAACGGGCTTGAAAACTAGCGTCCAATAGGCATCCGATCAGAGCTGGCAGCCAATGGCTAAGAGAGCTAATTGGTATGTTCTAGTGGGTAGGCAGCCCCCCACTCAGAACACAATAGCTCAGCGGGGAGGTTGCTGTACTAACATCAAATAGTATAGCAAGCTCCCCAGTTTTTTTTCTCGTTCAGCCCGTTGGGTTGCATGAAAAAAAAAAAATACTGTGTACCAGGCTTGGTCCTGTAGCCTTCTGGGATGTGTAATTTTATCTCAGAAGGCTGTGGTTGGGGGAGGCCCAAGGTGATATCATCCTCACCTAGGCAAGGAATAAGTAAGCTGGAGCTGGTACCACCAAAATAAAAGTACTAAAAATTCATATTGGATTGGGAGAAAAAAAGAATATGGGGGGGGGGGGCAGTAATTTTCAGGTAGAGGTCATCTCTAAGAAGACACTGACACCTTCTATGTACCCCATTTTTGCCCATCTCTGATTTTTATTTTCCCTCTCTTAAATCCAGATACCATTGGCAGTACATGCACACAAATAATAGAAATCAGAGCAAGTTTAGGTGATCTCTGAATTTGCATACAGATGTGCAAAGAGATAAGACACAAAATTAAAACTCAACAGAAGGTATAATTATGATGACTGACATTTATATCTTAACAGAAAACACTTAAACATAATCAAGCTTCTGCCAATATAATTTAGATTGCAATTATAAAACCTACAGTGGTGCACACTTCAAAGTCATGTCTCTAATTAAATGATTAGGTCTTATGCTTTATCTATAAGAAACACAAAAATATGTTAAATCAAACCAGTCCTGCCACGTTGAAATATGTATTACTAATGCTACAACCTGAAAACTGAATTGTAATGTACATTTACTAACACGCCTACTGCTCAGTAGAACATTTTTCCATGAGAGGTTAAAGCTGAACTCTGAGATACGCAAATATTGTCTAAATACAAGAGCAATGTGGAATCTTGGTGGGCTTTACGTATTTCTTGAAGATCTGTGTGGTAATCAAGTGTGAAACTTTGCCCTTGAGCTTCCTGTGATAAAGACCGGTCACTACTGCTCTCTCTCCTTGTCCAGGGTGACTGGTCTTGTCTCCGCCCCCTCCTGTAGTTTTCTGCAGGCAACCCGTAGTGGGTGAAGCTGCTGAGCCCCTCCTATAGTTTTACTCTCTGTACAGTACTAACATATTGGGGGTAATTTACGAAGATGAATGCGCTGCGCCGGTTCATACCTTAATTTGTGCGCCAGATAAATTATTAATTGAGCGTATGAACTGGCGCATGCATAAGTGCAACAGATAGTATGCTGGCTCACGTGATAATAATATGCCATTGATAATAGCGCATGGCATATCATTAACAGTCCATTCACGCAGGGGCAACACGATTTCCAGCACGACTTTGGGAGGCAACTTGGACAAGACTTGAGTATGAATCACAGCACGACTTGGGGCGACTTACAAAATGACTTTAAGTCACCCGCAGGCCAGGTGACTTTAATTTAAAAAAAAATGGTGTGGGTTCCCCTCCAAGAGCATACCAGTCCCTTCAGGTCTGGTATGGGTTTGAAGGGGAACCCTGCACCAAAAAAAAAATGCCGTGGGGGTCCTCCTCAAAATCCATACCAGGCCCTTCAGCTCTAGCACGAATTTTAAGGGGAACCCCACGCCCCAAAAAAATGGCGTGGGGGTCCCCCTCAAAATCCCCACCAGATCCTTATCTGAGCACGCGGACCAAGAAAAGAGGGGGGACGAGAGAACGCCCCCTGAACCGTACCAGGCCACATGCCCTCAACATTGGGAGGGTGCTTTGGGGTACTCCCAAAGCACCTTGTCCCCATGTTGATTAGGACAAGGGCCTCATCCCCACAACCCTGGCCGGTGGTTGTGAGGATCTGTGGGCAGGGGGCTTATCAGAATCTGGAAGCCCCCTTTAACAAGGGGACCCCCAGATCCTGGCCTCCCCCGTGTGAAATGGTAAGGGGGTACAAAATTACCCCTACCATTTCACCAAAAAAGTGACAAAAGTGTTAAAAATTACAAGAGCCAGTTTTTGATAAGTTCTTTATTAAAGTCATCTTCTTTCCGTCTTCTTCGGGTCTTCTTCCTTCTTCCTATCTTCATCCTTCGGTTTCTTCCTCCATCTTCTTCTTCCTGCATCTTCTTCTATCTCCATCTTCTTCTTCCTCCGATCCTCTGCTTCTTGCTCCGGTGTTCTCGTCTGGCATCTTTCTCCACGGCGTCTCTTCTTCCTCTCTTCATTCTCAGGATGCTCGGCACAATGGGAGGCTCCTGCTGTGTGTGGCGCTTCTCTTCTTCTGACACTTATATAATGGAACCATGCGTCAGAGGGGGCGGGGTCATATCCGTTATATAAGAACTGTCAGAAGAAGAGAAGCGTCACACAGGGGGAGCCTCCCATTGCGCGGAGCAGCCTGAGAATGAACAGAGGAAGAAGAGACGCGGAGGAAGATGCCGGATGAGAACACCGGAGCAAGAAGTAGAGGATCGGAGGAAGAAGAAGATGGAGGAAGAAACCGAAGGATGAAGAAAGGAAGAAGGAAGAAGACCCGATGAAGATGAAAGAAGAAGACTCCAACCATTTCACACAGGGGAGGCCAGGATCTGGGGGTCCCCTTGTTAAAGGGGGCTTCCAGATTCTGATAAGCCCCCTGCCCGCAGACCCCCACAACCACCGGCCTGCAGCCTGCCATGTTGTGTGCTCGGATAAGGGTCTGGTATGGATTTTGAGGGGGACTCCCACGCCATTTTCTTTTTGGCACGGGGTTCCCCTTAAAATCCATACCTGACCTGAAGGCCTGGTATGGAATTTCGGGGGACCCCCACGCATTTTTTTTTCTTAATGCTAACTTGACCTGTGAGCAAATAGCCTTAAAAAAAAAACATAGAAGTGATCCAGCGTAAAAAAAATAAACGAGTTGAGATTTGCGCCTGTTCAATTTAATGCAAATGCATCTACGTGGCTTGACATTTTACTAAGATTTTGCCGGTGCAGTGAACCAAAACACTTGAACGTGCTCAAATGCCGCTTGCGCATGCGCAGTGCATAGAATGACCTCACGCAGTTCCAAGTGTAGTTGCAGGTGCAGCAGGCTTGTTCAGAGAAAGTTCCTTTTCCATTCTATTTTGGAAATATTTGTTACTTAGACAGTTATAACTGTACTTCCTCACATCACCCCCATAATATTAACACTTCCACCTTCTTTTAATTCTGAGTTGAATAATGCATGCACCATGTCTATAGTGGCGCACCAATCGCCGTCTTTCATGCGCTGGCATGATAATCGTAAATAGGCTGTGTTACAGGCGCAAATGCTTTGTGGATACGAAAACGGCCTCAAGGTGCAAACCGTTTGTAAATCAGCCCCAAATTCTGTAACGTTCCTGTTTGGTAGTGACAGTTAGCATTACAAACATTTCATTTATTTTGGGTGTGTGCTATAATATTTGTTTTTATACAATAAAGGTATTTTTAGTAGGATTTTTCTATTTTTCGTTTAAAAGTTTTTGTTTTTTAGGTGATGGCCTAAGCTTTTTCCAAAAACTCCCCTATATTTCTTTTAAAGGGTCAGATTTACAATAGCATATAATGTCTGAGTTAACATGCTCTAGTGATGATCACTCTCAATCTGCTGGTGCTAAAATTGTTGTCCCAGAGCAGGAAAATCTCTGCACAGGGCAGGATCTGAGAGTGTAATCATCAGAGAAAGGAGTAGACAAGAACTACAAGAATCAGAGGAGGGCCAGAGGGGAAGCAGAAGAGGAAAAGGGGAAGCACAACAATCAAAGACTGGACGGGGTGAGGACTAGATGGGAAATAGGAAAATCAGATGAGGAGCTTAGGTTGTGGGCAGTGTCGTGGCCAATGCCTACTTGAGACTGGAAGTTCGCCCCCTAGAGAGCAGATCAGAGACCAACAGAGACTAACTCTTTACACTTTGGTTCCACTTAGAACTAACAGACACTGTAACCAACAGACACAACAGTCTCCTCTTCTTCTTTTTCCAGGTGATAAACTGTTGTACGATGGAGCGTAGAGCACACCCCATACCTCCCCTGTCCCTGTATCTCTTCCCAGATGCTTAATATATAATTCCATAATCACATTTTTACTGAAATAATGCCACAATCCACACATAATGTAGGAAACGATTGCTTTCCATTTGCAAGGCCTTGCTTCATGAACACCCAGGCCTGGTCCCTAGGTGCACTCTGTGCCGCAGTGAATCCCAGTGTAGCGGCCATAACTCATCTCAGGGCGGCCTTAACTTAATGGGCTTACCGATTACCTTCTCTCGGCCTGCTCCTCTGCATCTAGGGGTTCCCAGGGTTGATACCCAACAACTTGTACACTGACACAGATGAAGTTCTTTCAAAAAGGTTTATTTTGCAGTAGAACTTTCACAAACACAGTCTCTTAGGGAACAGAGGGCACGGGTGAAGAACTCAGGCACCTTCAACTGCAGGTTTAGCAAAGTCTCTATTTCCACCTAGAGAGTAGCCACTCGCAGCTGGGTACTTCAAGGCTGAACAAATCTTTAGCCAGAGATCATGGCAGTCAGCACGTTGACTCAAAACTTGAACAATCAACTGAGGGTATACAGGAACCTTTTTCCAACCGTACCTGGAACATTTCCCGCTTGCTTTATGGTACTGGAAAATTGTGAACTCGTCAATGTCCTTCCCAACTCAGTAACCAGGCACTTCTCAGGAAGCCACTTGCCGGCCCTCCTCCGAAGAGTCCTCCCCCGGTCACTTCCACGAGCTGTGGTGTCCCTCCAAGCCGAGAGCACACCCGGATAATTTGAATCCTCCCTCAGTTACTGCGCCTCGGACCAGCAAATTCCGAGACTCGGGAACAGACAGATCCCTACCCCAGACTAGACAGGTCTATCAGGGGCAACTAACAGGAACATGTTGCGGGATGTCAAACACCCCGTGACCGGGACCCCTCACGGGGATACCCCAGTCCTGGAACCAGAACAGACCACACGGGTCTCACAAACAACTCCGAACCCTGAACACGTGACCCACACCTGTTTAAGTACCCCCTCCCAGACTCATCAGCGGGCCCCGGCCCTCCTGCTGATTGGCTCCGAGAGGGCCATACCCAAACATCCAACCAGACTTGGTTCTGGCCTGTCATGCGCACCTCACTGTTCACATGACCAGGCAGAACTTTCAAACATAGCCTGGCCAGACTGGTGTTAGGCCTACCTACAATAATTAACCCTCAGAACCTTTATTGTCCTGAGGCCAAAAATTAAATTTACAATGCGTATGACATTTGATCCCAAATGTCATCCGCTACACCAGTATGGGATGTCCAGCCGGGAGGTGAGGAACATAAAGCATACCTGTCTTCCCACCCCAACAGGGGTCATATCACCCGCCACTGTCAATCGCTTTCATCTCCAGACTGGCCATCATCCCTGGTAGTGTGTTCCAACCCTGAGGGATAAAGTGTGTGACTTTAACTACTCTCTGCAGCAGTCTCCTGTGAGTCCAGAGTGGCATGATGATGTGGTCCCCAGAGTGTGGGTCCTTGGCTCTCTGGGCTCACAGAAAGCAGGTTGAAAAATGCTAGTCATCATTAAACCTGAGGAGAGGATCAGTGCTGAAGCAAGAAGGTAGGTGTATGGGGCTGTGCTGGAGTGTGGAGTTAAAGAGTATTTTTATTTTTTTTAAAGATAGGGGTAGGGGGCCTACTTAACAAAAAAATGTTACTTTGTAGTTATGCTTTAAATTGGCTTTTGGCTTTACTACCCCTCAAGTGCTCCCCTTTTAGCTGCAGTGGACAGGGGTGTATTCATTGCCATGACTGTAGGAGGAATTCTTTCCCCTTGTGCTTTGGAGGCTTTACTGCCTTCCCATCGCAATTCATGCAAGTGAATAGGACAACTGCCCCAGAAATGCACATATTTGTGGCACAGTAGTCCAGCATTTAGGCGGTTAAAAGGCAGTGAGGAGCCTCCTCACCATCTGTCAAAAGCTCTCTGAAGTGTGATCCCACCGTGGGTGTAAACAAGCTCTTAAAGTGATACTTAAAGTGGAGTTTTACCCATTTAAAAGTCAGCAGCTCCAAAAAGTGTAGCTGCTGATTTTTAATAATCAGACACCTACCTGTCCAGCTATGCGGGTGTACGAAGCCCTGCTTTTCTCCCCCTCTTCTCCGCAGTGCCGGCATTCTAACTGTGGGCGCCCGGTTATGGCTTCACAGCTGGGCACGCACTACTCATTCACGAGCCGTTCTGGAGGGGGGGGGCACTCTCTCTGGTTGCAGGTTTTGATCAAGTGTAAGCGTAGTCGAGGAACAAGTCACAGATGGTAGTGAAGATAAGGACAGCTGCAAGTACGCAATGGAGCAAGATATCCACTGGTGAAGGCACAATAATCTGGCAAACGGGAAATCATAAGAGAAGCAAAGAGTTTAAGGCTCACCAGAAGTAACAGACAGGGCAAGATTGTCCAAGGGACCAGACAGACATGGATTAGGTGGCACAGGAAGAAGAGTTACAGTCAGACACTGCCGAAGTTGCAGGCTCAAATCCAGACCCTGACAGCTAGTAAGCTGCATCCTACTCCCTCCTCACATGAAGAAAAAACAGAAAAGCGCCCCTGAGTGCAATATTTATTGTACAATTGCAAGTGGTAAATCAAACACTTACATAAAAGTAAGGGAAGGTAAGCTCATCTGAGACAGAAACCCACAGGGAACAGTCCTCCATGCCTCTAGTCTGAAGGTACAGCCGCCAAGATGGCCGCAGTGAATCAGGAAAAAGCAGGCAAGTCCTGTAGTTGTTCCTGATGGAACCAGCTTGGAGCGCAGTGCCAGTAGGTGTGTGACGTCACTGGGGTGAGGGGAGAACCACAACGCGTTTCAGAGCATGTGTGAAGCTCGTACGGCACGTGCACACTCCTTTCTCAAGTGATACAAAGAAGGGAGAGGGGTAGGTTTAAATGCTCTGCACTGGGAAGTCAATTACCAATCAATTGGATAAAGCCACTAAAATGCTGTTCGCCTAGATACATTTAGTGGGACACATGCAATATAAAAGTGCACTGAAACATGGTATTTAAAACATTTGAAAGGAGAGGAAGTGTAAAAATGTAAATAAATAAATAAATTGCCCATTGATATAACCAATATGGGACAGATCATTGAAATTAAAATTAATAAAAATATATATGCCTGAAAATACAGTATGTGGCATACAGAATATATATATACATACACAAACATATTCACGTGCATACACGTTCAATTTAAAGCGGTTCTTCACCCTAAAGGGGAAGTTACGCTAATCTGATCCCTCCCCCCTCCGGTGCCACAATTGGCACCTTTCAGGGGGGAGGGGGGTGCAGTTACCTGGATAATCCAGGTATATGCACCTACTTCCGGGCAGACCGCCGCAGACCCTCGCAGACGCCCCGCCCTCCCCCCTGTTGTGTTCTGGGAAACATGCAGTTCCCAGGACACAGCGGGGGACCCGAAGAGACACGCAGTGCGACTCACGCATGCGCAGTAGGGAACCGGGCAGTGAAGCCGCGATGCTTCACTTCCCGATTCCCTGACAGAGGATGGCAGCGGGGGCAGCAGCGAGAGCATACATGTGTCCAGGCATATACATACAGATGGACAAGGCCACACAGGTGACCAGATTTTATATAAAGGAATTATTTAAATTATTATATGTATGCATGATTGGGACATAGCTGGACCATGAAGGGATGGAATGTGTATATGCAGAGGCGTAGCTTGAAGCTTGTAGGCCCTGATGCAAAAGTTGACATGGGCATCCCCCACTACCACCCACCACTTTCACCGTGCTTGCAGATACACCCACCGCATGCCAAGATACTCAAAATGGCTTAAGAGTTTTGATTTCCCAGAGTTCCTCCTTACATCAGAGGACAGGGATCACCGCTGGAGAATCAGAGGACAGGGATCACCGCTGGAGAATCAGAGGACAGGGACCCCTAGCAGGTCACTTGGCAGAGCTCCTTTCCCATCCCAGCATTGTATACAGCTCCTCCCCCCACCCCCACACTCCACAGGGCTGGGGGGGCGCAACTTAGATCTGCGGGGGGGGGGGGAATCCATGTGACACAAAATCTGGAGCCCCCCAGGTGTTAAGGGATTTTTTTTAGCAATTTCTGAAGGTTTCTTTGTCAGTGTTGGCAGGTGTTGGGGGAAGGTCCCTTCCCAGAGGTGTGTGTCTTTTTCCCAGTTGTCAGGGAAGTGGGGTAAGCATACATCTCTAGGCGGGGGGGTACAAAGAATCCCAGCTGGTAACTAGGAGACACTGAGCAGTGTTTTACCTCACCAGTAACATCCGTCACATCGTGGCTACAGGACGGCACTCTTCTCCTCTTAACTTGCTGAGCTTGGTTACCATTCCATGTTGCCAGCACACAGCACAGACACTTCCCCATCCTGGGCTGTTCTGACCCCATGCTCTTCTCCATTCAGGAAAAGGCTCACAGCTTCTCCCCAGGCAATGAGAACAGAGGGGTCTGTGAAAGGCAAAATGCAAGCCCAGTATTGGAGCGTGGCTGTGGGGCCCTAGGGCAGATTGGAGCTGGACTTTGTGGAGAATATGATAATATGACAGGGAGGCTGCAGGGGCCCCCTGGAGCTAGGGGCGGTGTTGTGATTCTAACCCCTGCAACCCCATATGCTACGTCCATGTGTATATGTATGTAACCAATATATATATTTCAACATACGACAAATCTGAAGTAATCAGGTGGAGAGTTGTGAAAGTTACTGTAATTCTAATGTGAGTGACATAAGAATTACCCAATATTTGCACAGTCAGCTCCATGTGATGTGCCCTCACTCGTAGGGAGATTAGGTCATGCCTTCACTGGGGTGTGGTTGAGGTTTGTCACTTGATTGGCTGATAGGCATGTGCGCCGTCAATAAATTGGTTTTGTTTCGTTCCGTTTCGTATTAGCCGTTAATTCGTATGTCGTAATTCGTGTCCGAAATTCAATTTGGATTCGTACGAAATACTAATTTTCGTAACAATTACAAACGTTCATTATGATGAATTTCAAAAAGTAAAAAATACCTTTCTCAATATGACAGTCGTCGACACATTATGCTCAATATGAGGGGCTCCCACCATTCCTGTGCTGTGCTGACTTCCTCCTGGGGCTGTACCCCTGCTGTGCTCATTATGGGGAGCTCCCACCATCCCTGTGCTGTGATGCCTTCCTGGGTTTGTACCCTTGCTGTGCTCATTAGGAGGGGCTCCCACCATCTCTGTGCTGTGCTGACTTCCTGGGTTTGTACCCCTGCTGTGCTCATTATGAGGGGCTCCCACCATCCCTGTGCTGTGCTGACTTCCTGGGTTTTTAACTTCATCATATCAAATAATCATAATTATTATGACAATAATAAAACAATATCAACGAACATTCATATTTTGAATCTCCCATCGACTACCAGTACCTGTCTCCCAATCCCATATTAAAAAAAGTAATTTTCCCAACCCTCACTCAGCAACAGAAGAAAACCTCTGATTGGTCAACAAATTCATCAACTAAATTTTGTATGCAATTTGGAAGCACGGAAATTCGTATTTTGGAGGCTTCCGAATGTACGAATTTTCAGAAATTTGTAAAAATTTTGGATTTGTACGAAACGAACCGCACATGTCTATTGGCTGAGCGGTGTGGTGTTCGCCCAGATTGAGGGTTTACGGGCTTGCACCTCACACCTGGTCATGCCCTCGTGATGACGTGCTCCTGGTCACGTGATTCGGTGGTGCTGGGAACACCTCTTCATTTTTAGAGGGGTTGTGACTGGCCGCCCTTGATCATGTGGCCAGCGTCCCTTTATTTTCTTTCCACTGTGCTTCAAGGAGATGTGTATCTCATGTGGACTGCGTCATTTCTACGACTATTCTGTGGAGGCGTTCTGGTTACTATGGTGCTATGTTTAGAGCCATGTGACCAGATTTGCTCCACACCATTGGTTCTTCAGGTCATGTGACCTAGTAGTCCAGAGATTGGTCTCTGTTGGCCACGTGACCAGTGTCACCAGCTTCGTCACGTGACTTATTCCCATTAACCATATGTTTGGCCATGTGACCCAGCGGCTCTGTGGCTATGACTGGTTCTTTCCAGTCATGTGACCAATGATGCCCATTTTCCCAGACTTTCAACAAGAGGTCCGTCTCATGTTGGTTGCGCCATTTTCGGGCTTCCCTTGTAGGTGTGTTCAGGCTCTCGTGGAGTCAAAATTCGACCTTATGTGACCAGACCCGCCTTTTTCCATTGGTTTCCAGACCGAGGCTAGGAGCCCATACTGTCATGTGACGGGCCCTCTTCCAATCATCGGCCACGGAACAGTGGATGCTTAATTGGTTCCCTTTGATTGGTCTTGTAATTCATATGTAGTTTATAAATATGAGCACTGTGGGGGAGCTGATGTATGCCCCAGTTGAAGTCCATTGGGACAAAATGCGTCTGGCTTGGCTTTCTGCTTCCCACATTGCTGTCTTTTTATTCTGTGATCACAGTTTTTTATTCTTACCGATGTATGTTGATTTTTATAATAACATTTTTTTTTTGGACCTACACCATATGGAGGCATTTTTTCTCCATACCCCCTGAATGAGAGCTCTTTGGCTGTCCAGCCAGGCTTTCCACATCTGATTTTCAGCCTTGGTCTTTCCCACGTCCGGTTACCTGCACATCTCTTGGAGTTGTGTTTGGATGTCTTCAGTTTCTCTGGAGAACTGCTGACCTGCCAATCTTGGCACCCTCGTTTGACTGACTTGACACTCGAGTCCACCAGTTTCAGTAAGAATAGATATATTTCCCCCTTGGTTGAAGATGTACCATCTTTGATGCTCTACATGCCGGTCAGTGCCAGTGTATTCCATCCCTGAGAAACCACCACCCGGTGGTAGACCTACACCGGTCTTCCCCATGACTTTTTCCACTTATTGAACTTTTTTCACTAACATTTTTTCATTTATAATTGTTTTTTGTGTGATTGATTTTATTATTCAATCATTATTGGTATACTATTATACATGTTTACTAATTAGCGCTACATTCTTCATTATCCACTATTTAGAATCTTTGACACGTTATTATGTAGCAGCTTTTCACTTTTCACCCATTGAGTTAGCGCAGTAATATTCTTCATTTACACTTTTCATGTGTATGTGAATGTGTCTGATCATCTGAAAATGAACTAAAAGATAAGAACAATGAATTAGCTGGGAAAAAATTGCAGATAATATAATGCTGATTTCTAGTTCCTCGTTTTAAGCCATTCGGTGCGGGAATATCGAGAGTATACTTTATATCCAAAATATTTCACGTTCACATAGTCTCCAGAAGCGCTCAACTTCGGAAGTTTTTTGGATATAGCTTAAATGTCCCACACCTGTAATTCTATGGTAGACTTATTATGATGTTCTAGAAGGTGTTGTGGTACACTATGTTGGTTACACCTCTACAAAGCGACAGTGTTTGCCGAAGTGTTGTCTCAGTGGACGGATGGTGCAACCTACATATAAAAGCTTAAAAAGACATGTGAGACAACAATATTGTTGAGACAACAATAAACAACATAATCGGTGGAGCAGTTATAAAAGTTGTCTAGGTAATAGACTTTATGCTTAAAGTTTTTTTTGCCCATGTCTCACAAAATCACAAGTCTTACATAATTCCTTATGGCAACGATACATCCCTTTAAGAAGAATTAAGCATAGCGGGTTTTTGTCCTTAATGCAGTTTAGTTTAGTTTGGGCGCTATTTTGTTTTTTAATGTAGGCATCCTCCTCTAGGTAACCTTTGGTTTATCACAGAGAATGGTGTTGAGGTGGTATTAAGGTAGGGATCTTGCTCAGTCTGGAATCAGGAGAGCTTAGCCTTTCTAGACCTTGAACTTGGCCACGAGCATAATCACATTTTTGCTTGTAATTACACTAAATCCACTGCGGGTAATTTGTACCTACAATTTAACAGCTGTCATCGCCCACAGTGGGTCAAAACATAACGAAAGGGCAGTTCTGTAGATTAAGGCAGAATTGTACTAGAGACTGCGACTACATTTCCCAGAGAACACACCTCAGGTGAAAATTCCTGGAAAAAGGATACCCAGAAATGTTGGTAGATCAGTACTATGACACCTTTCTTCCAAGTAAAAAAACAAAAGTTGAAAAACCTCCTGAGAATGTACCTGTTCGGTTTATCACTTGGTATCATGGTCAACACAAGAGAATAGAACACATTCTCAATAAACATGGGAACATTCTAAAGCAAGATCTCCACCTTAATACCATTCTCTGTGATAAACCAAAAGTTACCTATACTGTAGGAGAGCCCCTACACTAAAAAACAAAATAGCACCCAGCATATGTTGTATATTGTTGTCTTTTATATTTAGGTCGCAGCATCCGTCCACTGAGACAATGCTTCAGCAAACACCGTGGCTTTGTGGAGGAGGGGTGGGACCAACATAGTGTAATACAACACTTTATAGAACATTCTAATAAGTCTACCATAAGTTTACAGGTGTGGGTCATTGAAGCTATACCCAAAAATGTATCCGAAGCTGAACGCTTCTCGAGACTATGTGAACGTGAAACGTTTAGGATATATACTCTCGATACCCTCACACCGAATGGCCTAAATGAGGAACTAGAAATCAGCATTATATTATAACTATATTACCTGTAATTATTTCCTAGCTAATTCATTCACATATACTTTTCACTTGCATTAAGACCATTTGTGCAAATATTGGTTAATTCCTATGTTATGCCATTCACTTTAGAATTACAGTAACTTTCACAACTCTCCACCTCCTGGTTACTTCAGATGTGTCATATATCGGAAAATATATATTGGTTACATACATATACACGTTCCTTCCCTTCATGGTCCAGCTATGTTCCAATCATGCGTACATATAATAATTTAAATAATTACTTCCTTTATATACCATCTGGGCACCTGTGTGGCCTTGTCCATCTGTATGTACAGTGTATGCATGTACACAAATATCCTTATAGTGTTTTACATTTTTTCACATTTTTCATTAAATTAAACTTTGATCCCCCCAGTATGTGTGTGTATGTATATGCACATATATATATGTTTGTGCATGTGTATATATACAGTTGTGCTCATAAGTTTACATACCCTGGCAGAAATTATTATTTCTTGGCCATTTTTCAGAGAATATGAATAACACAAAAACATTGCTTTCACTCATGGTTAGTGTTTGGCTGAAGCCCTTTATTATCAATCAAATGTGTTTACTTTTTTAAAATCATAATCGCAACAGAAACTACCCAAATGACCCTGATCAAATGTTTACATACCCTGGTGATTTTGGCCCGATAACTTGCACACAAGTTGACACAAAGGGGTTTGAGTGGCTATTAAAGGTAACCATCCTCACCTGTGATCTGTTTGCTTGGAATTAGTGTGTTTGTATAAAAAGTTGATAAGTTTCTGGACTCCTGACAAACCCTTGCATCTTTCATCCAGTCCTGCACTGATGTTTCTGGATTCTGAGTCATGGGCAAAGCAAAAGAATTGTCAAAGGATCTGTGGGAAAAGGTAGTTGAACTGTATAAAACAGGAAAAAGATATAAAAGTATATCCAAGGAATTGAGAATACTAATCAGCAGTGTTCAAACTCTAATCAAGAAGTGGAAAATTAGGGATTCTGTTGAAACCAAACCACGGTCAGGTAGATCAACTAAAATGTCAGCCACAACTGCCAGGAAAATTGTTTGGGATGCAAAGAAAAACCCACAAATAACTTCAGGTGAAATACAGGACTCTCTGAAAACATGTGGTGTGACTGTTTCAAGATACACAATAAGAAGGCACTCAAAGAAAGATGGGCTTGAGTCGCCAGAAGAAAGCCATTACTACTCAAATGCCACAAAGTATCCTGCTTACAATACGCCAAACAGCACAGAGACAAGCCTCAAACCTTCTGGCACAAAATCATTTGGAGTAATGAGACCAAAATGTTGCTTTTTGGCCACAACCATAAAAGCTACATTTGGAGAGGAGTCAACAAGGTCTATGATGAAAGGTACGGACGTGGATCACTGATGTTTTGGGGATGTGGGAGCTACAAAGGCACAGAAAATTTGGTCAAAAATTGTTGGCAAGACGAATGCAGTATGTTATAAAAAAATACTGGAGGAACATTTGCATTCATCAGCCAGGAAGCTGCGCATGGGACGTACTTGGACATTCCAACATGACAATGATCCAAAACACAAGGCCAAGTCGACAAGTCATTGGCTACAGCAGAATAAAGTGAAGGTTCTGGAGTGGCCATCTTAGTCTCCTGAACTCAATATCATTGAGACACTCTAGGATGATCTCATATGTGCAGTTCATGCAAGACAACCCAAGAATTTACAGGAACTGGAGGCTTTTTTTCCAAGAGGACTGGGCAGCTTTACCATCTGAGAAGATAAAGAGCCTCATCCACAAATACCACAAAAGACTTCAAGCTGTCATTGATGTTAAATGGGGCAATGCACAACTGAGGTATGTAAACTTTTTATCAGGGTCATATGGATAGTTTCTGTTGACATTATGATTTAAAAAGAGTAAACACAGTTGATTGATAATAAATGGCTTCAGCCAAACAATAATTATGAGTGAAAGAAAAGTGTTTGTGTTATCATTTATATTCTCTGAAAAATGGCCAAGAAATCATAGATTCTGCCAGGGTATGTAAACTTATGAATACAACTGTATATATATATATATATATATATATATATATATATATATATATATATATATATATATATATATATATATATACATATATATATATATATATATATATATATATACATACATATATATATATATATATATATATATATATATATATATATATATATATATTGCAGGGGTTGTCAACCCCTGGGCCGTGGCCTTTCTTCAGCGGGGCCACGGGCACAGGCGTTCGGCATGAGACAGCCGGGCGGTCAGCATATAAGCACCAGGTGGAAGGGATAGAGAGTGGGCAGGCAACATGGCAGGTGACATCATCTTTCTCCGCCCCCCGCATCGCTGCTTTTCCACCCTGTCAGCCTCAATTTCGGAAGTGTGGCAGGGAGCAGAGAGACGACATCATCTCTCTCCAACCCCCCGCATTGCTGCTCTCCCGTCCTATCAGCCTCAATGTCGTAAGTGCAGCAGAGAGCAGATGACATCATCTCTCACTGCTCTCCTGCCTTCACTCAGCGCCCTTCTGTGCTAGATGGACCAGTGCTGCCACCAATGTAGTGGCAGGCAGTGTGGCAAGTGACAGTCCACATCTGGTGACAGGCAATGTGACAGGTGACGTCGCAAGTGACATTCCGCATCTTGTGGCAGGCAACATGGCAAGTGACATTCCACATCTGGTGAGAGGCAACGTGGTAGGTGACATGGCAAGTGACATTCCGCATCTAGTGACAGGCAACGTGGCAGGTGACATGGCAAGTGACATTCCACATCTGGTGACAGGCAACGTGGCAGGTGATGTGGCAAGTGACATGCCGCATCTGGTGAGAGGCAACGTGGCAGGTGACATGGCAAGTGACATTCCGCATCTAGTGGCAGGCAACATGGCAAGTGACATTCCGCATCTGGTGAGAGGCAACGTGGCAAGTAACACACTCAGGGCTCCCACTAATTCTGCATTATGGTGAGTTGTACTATTTTATTAATTACTACAATGTAATAATAGAAATAAAGTGCTGACAAACTGCCAACAAAAAATCGCTTATCCCCCATGGCCCCCCCCCCCCCCCCCCAACCGGGCCTTGGCACAATTTTCTTCTATGCATTCGGTCCCCGATGCCAAAAAGGTTGGGGACCACTGATATACTGTATTTTCAGGCATATATATTTTTAATTCATTGACATGATCTGTCACATATTGGTTATATCACTGGCCAATTTATTAAAAATTTTTTCACTTCCTCTCCTTTCAAATGTTTCAAATAATATGTTTCAGTGCACTTTTATATTGCATATGTCCCACTAAATGTATCTAGGCGAACGCCATTTTAGTGGCTTTATCCAGTTGATTGGTACTCCCTGTGCAGAGCATTTGAAACTGTCCCCTCTTTGTATCACTTGATAAAGGAGCGCTCATGCTCTGAAATGCGTTGTGGTTCTCCCCTCACCCCGGTGACATCACAAGCATTCTGGCACTGCGCTTCAATCAGGCTTTTTCCTGATTCACTGCAGCCATCGTGGCGGGTGTACAACAGGCTTTAAATGGCTTTTGAAGATTAGAGAAAATCCCTTCAACTATAATAAAAAAAAAAAACTCTCATTAGCTGGGAACATGACATTAGATACTGACAAACTGAGAAAACCTAAATGCAAATAAACTAAAATCCTAATGTTGACCCTCTCCTATGCTTTTATTTAATCACTTCCCGACCGGCGCACAACGATGTACGTCGGCAGAATGGCACGGGCAGACAAATTGGCGCACAGGTACGTCCATTTGTATTTGCCACCCTGCCATCACAGGTAGGGACCCCCGTGAGTCCAGTTGCGGGTCCCGCGGACTCGATCGCTGTGGGGATACCCACGATCGTCTCACGGGGAGGCTGAATGGGGAGATGCTGATGTAAACAGCATCTCCCCATTCTTTTTTTTTTTCCATAAAGATTTTATTGAAAAGTGTAACAGTTTACAGGAACAGGTCAACATAAGTGAACAGGTACACGTCAAGAGGCCAAACACACCAAGGAAATAATGCACGGTGGGGGAGCAGCCAACAGGGACCTCCCAACGGTACTAAGCAGAAGAATAGGCTTGAATACTGTTCCAATCACTATATCAGTACTACATCAAGTTTAATTATGATGGCTTCACAGCCGCGGGAGGGGGACAGCTCGGGTGGCTACCTGCGCCCACCCGAGAAACCCCAGGGAGAACAAAGGGTATAGGGTAAGGGCAAAGGTAAGTGTCGAGAGCAAAAAGAAAAAGGGAAACCTGAGAGAAGAGGTGTCAACAGGGGAGGGGTCTTGGGGAAAGAAGAGGAGGGGGGGGAGGGAGCAAAGAAGTGAGAGAGAAAGACGGAAATGGGTGGGGGGAGAGGAGAAAGGGAAGGAGAGGGGGGAAAGTGAGGGAGGAGGGAAGGAGAGAGGAAGGGGGTGTGTGGGGTGTGCGGCCTCCCGCCCCAGGGGGGGGCTCAGGGGAAGTAATAGACGGTTGGTAGAGAATCAGGTGGAGGTCAGCCTTCAGCCAGGAGGAACATGTTGTTTATACTCAGGAGTAGTTGTGAAATGAGACCAACAGGCCCACGTGAAGGAGTATTTCTCGAATCTCTCTTGGGAGATGTGGATCAGCTCCTCCATGCCAGCAATCCTGGAGATAGTCGAAAACCATTCGGCCAATGAAGGGGCACGCGTAGACCGCCAGTGTCTGGGAACACACAACCTGGCAGCATTGACCATATGCATGGCCAGGGATTTCAAGTAGGTTCTCCGAGAAAGGGAGGTGTGATGGAGGAGGAATTGTGCCGGAGTGTAATCAAGATCAAGAGTAGTAACGGCTAGGATGAGTCTGTGGACTTCCCTCCAGAAGGGTTGGATGATCGGACACGTCCACCAAATGTGGAGCATTGTCCCAATATCAGCGTTGCATCTCCAGCAGACATTCGGGGTGGAGGGGGAGAACTTATGAAGGCGGGAGGGGGTCCTGTACCATCTGGTTAAAATTTTGTAACCATTCTCCTGTATGGCTACATTCAGCGAGCCTTTATGAGTATATTCATGGACTCTAGTCCATTCCGTCGGTGTTAGAGGAGTCGGTAGATCCCTATGCCAGGAGGATTGAGAGGGGGAAAGGGTCGGGGCAGCCGGGTCCGCGATGAGGGTATACAGGAGGGAGACAAGGTGTTTTTGGGGTATCTTACGGTTGCATAAGTCTTCAAACGGGGTGAGTGGTCGTATCCACTCCTTCAAAGGGGCCCGGGTGGAAAGAAAATGGTGAACCTGGCGGTACGTCCAAAACGAGAAGGAGGAGGCGTTCGGGAGGCTACGAAGGGCGTCCAAGGAGAGAACTTTGCCCCCCTGGAAAAAATGAAGGGCCAGGACGTCCTCAAAAGGCCAGACCTGTCGAAGAAAGCTGGGTGAGTAACCAGGGGGGAAGTCAGGGTTGAATCTCAGTGTGGTTAAGGGGCCCGGGGACGGCGCAATAGGTACGGAGGCAGAAATTTTTCTGCATAGCATCAGGGAAGTGTGGATAAATGGGTGTGTTGCGAGGGAATGGGGCCATTGTTTTGGGAGCAACCAGGGGAGGAGGTGAATGGGGACTGTGGAGAAGGCATCTTCTAGAGATACCCACAGTTTGTCAAGAGAGTGGATATGCCAGTCCGCTACCCTGGTAAGGTGGCAGGCGACGTAATACTTGTATAGGTCTGGAAGGGCGATCCCCCCTTTGGATTTGGGGAGGGTGAGCCTGGAATATTTGATCCTCGGGGGGGAGTCTCTCCACAAAAAGGACGAGCAGATCTTCCGGTAGGAGGAAAAGAAACTACAGGGCAGGGCCATAGGGATGGTCTGGAACAGGTATAAAAAGCGGGGCAAGATGATCATTTTAATTAAGGCCGCTCGTCCGAACCAAGACACGTTAAGGTGGATCCAGTCCTTAAGATAGGTTTGGGTGTGGGTCAGGACCGTGTGGAAGTTAAGGGAGTAAAGGTCAGAAAGGAGGCGAGGAATTTTGATGCCTAGGTATGAGATAGCGGTGTGTTCCCAATGGAAGGGAAATGCTGCCTGGCAATGGGATACTTCCCGGGGGGGTAGGGAGACATTTAGGGCTTGGGATTTGGAGTAGTTGATCTTAAGGTTGGAGATCTTACCAAAAACTTCTAGATCCTGAAGCAGTGATGGAAGAGAAGTGCGCGGCGCAGTCAGAGAGAGCAAGATGTCGTCCGCAAAGGCCGAAACCTTGAGCTCCCTCTCCTTAATCGAGATCCCCCTAATATCCGGGTTCGTTCTGAGTTTATTCAAAAGTGGCTCCAGAGTGAGGATGTATATCAGTGGTGAGAGGGGGCAGCCCTGACGAGTGCCGTTGCTGATAGGGAAGGCGTCCGATAGGTGGCCGTTGACTCTCACCGCTGCAGTAGGGCCCGCGTATAAGGTCATTATAGAAGCTAGCATGCGGTCGCCCAGGCCCACCGCTGTTAAAACTGCACGCATGTAGTCCCAGGCCACTCTATCGAACGCCTTCTCGGCGTCGAGGGAGAGGAAGAAACCAGGGGTTTTGGAAGAAGTGAGCCAATGGTGAAGGTTCAAGGCGCGGATAGTGTTGTCCCGAGCCTCCCTTCCCGGGACGAACCCCACCTGGTCATTGGGGATTAGGCTGGGGATCAAGGGGAGCAATCTGTTGGCTAAAATTTTGGCATAAAGTTTGATGTCAACATTTAACAGTGAGATTGGCCTATAGTTTGCTGGCAAGAGGGGATCCTTGCCCTCCTTGGGTATCACAGTTATGTGAGCCTTTAACATTTGATCTGACTTCACCTGGGGGTCCGCGAGGGCATTGAAGGTGAGAAGAAGGTGCGGGGAGAGGGTGTCCAGGAAAGATTTGTAGTACTGGAGGGAGAAACCATCTGGCCCCGGGCTTTTGCCAACCTTCATCTGCTTCAGTGCAGTATCCAGTTCCAGGGAGGAAAATCGTGCCTCCAGAGATTGAGCACACAGGGGAGAGATAGGGCTGGGGCTATGTGACGCGAGAAAATCTGCGATAAGAGCGTCCCGGGCCGCTCTTGCGGTCTGAGAGAGGGGAGAAGGGTGAAGGTTATAAAGTTTGGTGTAGAAGTTTTCGAATTCCTTCGCAATATCCTCATTTTTAGTAAGTAAGGATCCCGAGGGATGTCGCAGGCTATGGACAGAGGGAGATAATTTAGCTGATTGGACCGACCGAGCCAGGAGACGGCCACATTTGTTGCCGTGTTCGTAAAAGACCCTTTGGCCTAAGACATAACGTCTTTTAGTGCGTTTGCCCAGCTCATCTGTGAGCAGAGTGTGAGTGTGTATCAGCTCATTGAGGGTAGCTTGGGCCTGAGATAATTTGTGGGACGTTTCCAACGTCTTCAGCTTAGTCAAAAGGGAGTTCACGCGCTCCTGGTGTAGTTTTTTGGCTTGGGAAGATAGGGCCAGCAGTTCCCCTCTAATTACACATTTATGGGCCTCCCAGAGAGAAACCGGGGAAGCAACGGACCCCGAATTCTCCTGGAAGAACAGTCGTATGCTCGAGCGAATACGCTCCAGGGCGAGGGAATCTTTAAGCAAGGACGGGTTGAAGCGCCAGGTTTTAGTTTTGGGGCAGGAATCGGGGAGGGAGAGCGTGACGGTGATAGGGTGATGGTCAGAGAGAAACATGGGCTCAATGGATGAGTGTTGAAGGAGAGGGAGGTCCCTCTGGGACAAGAAGAAAAAATCAATTCTGGAATATTTTTGGTGGGGAGCCGAGTAGAAGGTGTAGTCTTTGGAGGAGGGGTGAAGCGTACGCCAGGCGTCGTGAAGTGATAAAGCTTGGAGCTGCGCTTTAATCTGGCGGAGGGCTCTGTAAGTCAGCGAGGATGTCCCAGTGGACGTATCAAGAAGAGGGTTCAGAGGGACATTAAAGTCTCCCGCTAAAAGAAGCAGCCCACTCTGGAAGGAGGATAAGAGGGTACAGATCGTGCGGAAAAAGGTTACCTGGTGTTCGTTAGGGCAATAGATGTTGGCTAAAGTAATCGGTGTAGAAGCGTAGGTGCCCTTAAGGAAGACATACCTGCCCTCCGGGTCTATCAGGGAGTCGGAGAGATGAAAGTTAGCATGCCTGGAGACAAGGACGGACACACCCTTCGTTTTTGCTGCAGGATTGGTGGCATGGAAGGCCGTCTTATATACGTGGTTCGAGAGTTTAGGTATAGCAGCATCTCCCCATTCTGCCTAGCAACAAGTGACACTAATCTCTGCTCCATGTGATTGGAGCAGAGATCAGTGTTCACTAAGACATAGCCCAGCCCCCCAAAGTTAGTAACACACCCCTAGGACACACTTAACCCCTACACTGCCATCCCCTGGTTAGCCCCTTCACTGCCAGTGTCATTTACACAGGAATCAGAGCATTTGTATAGCACTGATTGCTATATAAAGGACAATGGTCCCAAAAATGTGTCAAAAATGTTCAATGTGTCCGCGATAATGTCGCAGTCACAATAAAAAATTAAAATTAAAAAAAAATTTGCTGATCGCCGCCATTACTGGTAAAAAATAAAAAAATGTATAAAAATGCCATAAAACTATCCCCTATTTTGTAAACGCTATAAATTTTGCACAAACCAATCAATAATCGCTTATTGCGATTTTTCTTACCAAAAATATGTGGAAGAATACGTATCGGCCTAAACTGAGGAAAAAAATGTTTTTTTTTATATATATTTGGGGGATATTTATTATAGCAAAAAGTAAAAAATAATGAGTTTTTTTCAAAATTGTCACTCGATTTTTATTATAGCGCAAAAAATAAAAACCGCAGGGGTGATCAAATACCACCAAAAGAGAGCTCTATTTGTGGAAAAAAAGGACGTCAATTTTGTTTGGGAGCCACGTTGCATGACCACACACTTGTCAGTTAAAGCGACGCTGTGCCAAATCGCAAAAAGTGGTCTGGTCTTAAGCCAGCAAAACGGTCTGGTCTGAAAGTGGTTAAAAAAAATTGCCTATTTTCTATAGCCCCTTAAAAACATGTAATAATGGTGCAAAAGCCAACCTGCCATCTAATGAAAAAACACACTTCTCATCTCATTCAATCTTTAAAATATAACTAAAAGGCAAACATTTTTGGGGGGATAAAGTGGAGAAAGGTTAGAAAATCTGTCAGGTTTCTGTCAGGTTTGCATTGCTTTCTGTGCCCCCGAGATTCACCCTATTTGTCCGGTTTAACAATATCAACAAAAGTGAAAGAAAATCACATATATGGGTTGTCACCAGAATAGAAGTGGGGGGAAATTTTCAAATGGGGACACTAGTTCTGGTGACAACTAGGCATTTCCTCAATTTGGAGGGATTTCCTCCCATTTCCTGTTTTGGCTACGGGACAGGAAGTGAAGGGAAATCCTCCTAATGGACAAAGATGGCAAGCAAAATTCTAACAGGGTTTATAACCCAAAAATGAAAAAAAAAATTGCCATTAGTTCTACTTTAAGCTGCTAATTTTAAGCAGAACTGAACCCTCATCCGTTTCAGCCAAGGAAGCTGCCATCCTCACCAGTGTTTGATCTTCAACTGCCATGGTGCTGCACATGTGATCAGTTATGACATCAGCCATTTGATGGTTTGAGAGTATGTTGAGAGCACAAACAAATGTGACAGTTAGCATTCCCGGGAATGTAACTGTTTTTTGAATTTTTCTTTATTGATGGGTTTAGTTCCACTTTAATAACTGGCTACAGTTATAATAAGCTCAGTAATCGCAAAGCAGAAAAGAGAATTTAAAATGCAATACAAAACTTCTTCATGGAATTTTGTGTGACTACACAGATAATCAACAGAAGAAGCTTTTATATTTGACCCCCAGGGCCCTGTCACAGCTGTACCCTCTGCACCCTCTATAGTCACACCTGAAGATATAATTCCATTCTGATGTATTTATAAAAGAAATCTGCATATTCAAATTCAAATTGTGACTACGCAGATTCATATTCAAATTCCATTCTGTGAAACTGTAAAACGCGACAGCCAAATGCCAGCTCGCTTTGATTTGTTGCATCCAGGCAGATCTCTCCCCTCTTCTCTGTATGGAATGTACAAGATTTCTGTGACAGTTTACAACAATCATAAACCATAATGCCAGTTTTAAGATGCAGCATCATTTCATAGCAATTTATCAATCCATTATGCCATCGTAATCTCGCCATAAATTTGGATGTAAAGAGTCGCAAAATTGACAGTGGGTTCTGTAAAGTAAGCTTACATCCGTATTCTGTTTGTAACACCATTTCGATTGTCAGAGTTACAATAAAATTGCTGACAACAAAATAATATCGGCGCTTGAAAGGACCGCCGCAAGTCAACCGTAAGGAGCAACTGATATCATTCACGCATAAGCTAGAGCATATCAGAATAAACACGGCGCAATTTAGAGGCCTGTTTGTAAAGTTGTTTCAAAGTTATTCAGATTTGCAACATTTTTTATTTTTTTACTGTGTGGCTTTTCAAATAAACTTCTCAGGTCATTTCTGTAGATATGACAGCTTAGTCACTGTGCTGGGAGTGTGTAGCGGGCACAGAAACCCATGGATGCATATGTGGGATGTGTGGGCAGTAAAGTCCACCCTCTATGTGTAACATTGAGAGCAAGAGTTTAAAAATGTTATGTTCATCCAAAACATATTTTTTTTCCATTTTAGTTTTCGGCAAGGTGGGAAACATTTAGAACCTATGTTGGGTATTTACTGCTACTTAATCTAGTTCTCTGTTAGAGAGATTTCCCCCCCACTTCCTGTTAATGGTTTTGGCAGACAGGAAGTGAGGAAAAATCTGGTACAGGTTTAAAAATAGCTAAAAAGCTAATAGGGGTTTTAGCCTAACATTTTTAATTTCTGTTTTGCTGATTTTTCCTCAGTTCTTGACTGGTAATGCTGTTGTCACCAGGACAGTGGGAGAGAAATCTTTCTAATGGAGCCACAGAGAGCAGGAAACCTTGACAGGGGACCTAGCGCCATAATTTATTCAAATCTGAAAAAAATAACATTTTGTCTGTACATTACACCAATGGTCATCAACCCTGTCCTCAGGGCTCACTAACAGGCCAGGTTTGCAAGATAACTGAAATACATCACAGGTGATATAATTTGCTGCTCAGTGATTGCAGTATTGTAGTCTCCATCTCCCCAAGGTAATACAGGCAGTACAGTGGTGTAGTAGGTAGCACTTTCACCTAGCATCAATAGGGTTGCTGGTTCAAATCCCAACCACGACACTATCAGCCTGGAGTTTGCATGTTCTCCCTGTGCCTACGTGGGTTTCCTCCCACACTCCAAAGGCATGCTGGTAGGTTAATTAGACCCTGCCCAAAAAAAAAAAAAAATGGCCATAATATGTGTATGTCAATGTTGTAAGTGTGTCGGGACCCTACAGGTTAAAGGACTGCGTAAAAGCTGCAGATGGACACCGGTGGCAAGAAAGTGCCCTGAGGCAATTCAGTTCACATAGGTAGCGCTTTACAAGTCATAAGGCTTACCTCTAGGTCCAAGAAATATTTCCTAAAACGGTTTAGGAGATATTTACTAAAAAACAGTGACAGTGACAGCTGTAGACAGCGGCACGCAGGCGCACTATCGCTGTTAGCAGCATGCCGCTGCTAACGGCGATATGTCATTAGTGGCAGCTCCTGTGCGCAGCCGTAGGAGTGACATCATCGCTGCTCCGGCGCTGTGAGTGGCCGGAGCAGCGATACCCAGAAGAAGATGGATGCGCCGGACTACAGGGGACAGCGGTGACATCGCTGGCTCCTGTGTCAGGTAAGTGATACATAATGGGCTACTATGCGATGCATACTATGCGATGCATAGTAGCCCATTATGCTTTATCCATTATGCAGGGAGGCAAAGAGGATGTAAACCCATCAGTTTGCTTCCTCTTTAATAAAAACAAAACACAATAGTTTATATTAGCATATAGTATATTTTTTTGTATAATGTGAAAAATTATGTTATGCAGAGTAAACAGATACCTAACATGTCATGCTCCAAATTTGCCCATGCTCGTGGAATGGCGACAAGCTATGGTACTTAAAAATCTCCATAGGCGATGCTTTAAATTTTTTTTACAGGTTAGCTGTTTAGAGTTACATAGAAGGTCTTGTGCTAGAGACTCTACGGTCTCTATTAGAGCTCTTGCTCTAATGATCGTGGTGACACCTCACATGTGTGGTTTGAATACCGTTTACATACGTGGGCGTGACTTAGATATGTGTTCACTTCCCCGCATGAGCACTGAGGGATGCAACGCTTTAATTTTTTTTACATATTTAAAAAAAATAATTATTATTATTTATTTTACTGCCCAGCAAACTACCACATCGGCTTGCTTCCAGGCTTTACCGATGGCTCTGGTAAGCCCAGAAACCACCAGGAAGTTTCTAAAAGTCATCCCGCAGCAAATCAGCCCGTGGGACCACTTTTAACAGATGCAGGATTGCCCATAGTAAAAAATTATACTGGAGCTATGGCAGGTAGCATCGGTATTAAATGTCAAAGAAACGTTGGCAAGTGTAGTATTAAACCAAAAAGCAAATGTTTCTTATATCGCACCAATTGTTAGGTGTGATAGCTACATTCGTTTTCTTTTGTAGACTTTCCTTGTTCGATTTTCATCAGTTTTTACAGCCAGTAAGTAATGTTGCATTTATTCAGAAAATGCAAAACATTCTTTGAATGGTGCCTGAACCTCATGTGTTCAGAATGCTTCAGGATGACGATTCAGCACAAGAGATCTCAGCATGTTGTCTCCTTTAGATATGGTATATACATAGTTACATTGGTCCAAGCTGGACCAATGTAACTATCTGTAACATGCTGATGCTTGGAATAAATAATTTGAGCTCTACTTTAACAAAAAAGCTGAAGAATGATGTGAAGAAGATTAGAAACATAAGCTAAACATTTTTTAATCTTAGTTTTGGGTGGAGTAATGGAAAGTTTTGTGAAGTTACGATTACCAGGGATCATCACTAGAGAATGTTTCAGTTTGACGATTTACTCCACCTCCTATTCTGTGGATAACTGTTAGGCCGCGTACACACGGGCGGACTGTTCGCACAAACTTGTCCGCTGAACAGTGTTTGGGCGGACAGTCCGCTCGTGTGTGGGCTTTCAGCGGAGTTTCAGCGGACAGTTGGACGGACAAAGTCTTTCGGAAATTCCGAAAAACTGTCCGCTGAAACTGTGTTTGAGCGAACAGTCCGCCCGTGTGTGGGCCTGTCCGCTGTACTTTCGAAATGAGCGGACTGTTCCCGCTCGGAAAGTCCGCCCATTTCGAGCGCGTGTACAGGTAGGCGGGGCCCGCGAAGGAGACGTCGCGGGCTCCGCCGCCTGGAATGGGCTTAAAGGGGAACCCCAACGCCGAAAAAAATCGGCGTGGGGGTTCCCCCAAAGTCCACACCAGACCCTTGTCCGAGCACGCTACCCGGCCGGCCAGGAAAGGGGGGCGAGCGAGCGCGCCCCCCCTCCTGAGCCGTACCAGGCCGCGTGCCCTCAACATGGGGGGGTGCTTTGGGGAAGGGGGGGCCGCGCGGCCCCCCCACCCCAAAGCACCTTGTCCCCATGTTGATGGGGACAAGGGCCTCTTCCCGACAACCCTGGCCGTTGGTTGTCGGGGTCTGCGGGCGGGGGGCTTATCGGAATCCGGGAGCCCCCTTTAAGAAGGGGGCCCCCGGATACCGGCCCCCCACCCTATGTGAATGAGTATGGGGTACAATGTACCCCTACCCATTCACCTGTGAAATAAAGTACAAAAAAAAACACAACACAGGGAAAAAATATTTTATTGCACAGCTCCGGGGGGTCTTCCGTCTTCGGGGGTCTTCTCGCCGGACTCCTCCGCTATCTGTGTGTAGCTCTTTTACTAGCGGAGGAGTCCGGCTTTCTTCCTCCCCGCCGCCGGCCTCTTCTCCCGACTTCGGGGGTCTTGTCCCCCTCTTCGGTTCTTCTGCCGGGCCACCGCGCCTTCTTGTAGCTCTTTTACAGGCGGTGGCCCGGTCTTCTGTCGCCGCTGTCGTCGCCGCCGCCGCCTTCCGTTCTTGTTCTTGTTCTTGTTCTTGTTCTTCTTCTTGTTCTTCTTCTTCTTCTCCTGGAGATGTTGACTCGACGAGCTCTCCGGCCGGAATGCCAGAGCCGCGCTGTGCGGTCACTTATATAGTGACAATGGGGCGGTGTCACATGGTATATGTCACATGGGTTGGTCACATGGGTTGATGTCACATGGGGACTATGACATCGTAAGGGGGCGGGGTCACCATGTGACCAACCCATGTGACATATACCATGTGACACCGCCCCATTGTCACTATATAAGTGGCAGCGGAGCGTGTCCCTGGCATTCCGGCCGGAGAGCTCGTCGAGTCAACATCTCCAGGAGAAGAAGAAGAAGAACAAGAAGAAGAACAAGAACGGAAGGCAGCGGCGACAGAAGACCGGGCCACCGCCTGTAAAAGAGCTACAAGAAGGCGCGGTGGCCCGGCAGAAGAACCGAAGAGGGGGACAAGACCCCCGAAGTCGGGAGAAGAGGCCGGCGGCGGGGAGGAAGAAAGCCGGACTCCTCCGCTAGTAAAAGAGCTACACACAGATAGCGGAGGAGTCCGGCGAGAAGACCCCCGAAGACGGAAGACCCCCCGGAGCTGTGCAATAAAATATTTTTTCCCTGTGTTGTGTTTTTTTTTGTACTTTATTTCACAGGTGAATGGGTAGGGGTACATTGTACCCCATACTCATTCACATAGGGTGGGGGGCCGGTATCCGGGGGCCCCCTTCTTAAAGGGGGCTCCCGGATTCCGATAAGCCCCCCGCCCGCAGACCCCGACAACCAACGGCCAGGGTTGTCGGGAAGAGGCCCTTGTCCTCATCAACATGGGGACAAGGTGCTTTGGGGTGGGGGGGGCCGCGCGGCCCCCCTTCCCCAAGGCACCCCCCCATGTTGAGGGCACGCGGCCTGGTGCGGCTCAGGAGGGGGGGCGCGCTCGCTCGCCCCCCTTTCCTGGCCGGCCGGGTAGCGTGCTCGGACAAGGGTCTGGTGTGGACTTTGGGGGAACCCCCACGCCGATTTTTTTCGGCGTTGGGGTTCCCCTTTAAGCCCATTCCAGGCGGCGGAGCCCGCGACGTCTCCTTCGCGGGCCCCGCCTACCTGTACACGCGCTCGAAATGGGCGGATTTGCCTCCTCCTTACGTGGGCGAGTCCGTTCATTTCAAAAGTTGAGCGAACTGTTTGCCCAACCTTGTTCGTCAAACAGTCCGCTCGTGTGTGGGCAAGTCCGCTCATGCAAATTTTGAGCGGACTGTTTGCCGAAACTGTTTGACGAACAAGGTTGGGCAAACAGTCCGCGCGTGTGTACGCGGCCTAAATGTTTTAATTTCCTATCCCTTTTTGTCTTGATGACAGTGGTCCAATGGCCCCTTTTTGTTTTCCCAGAGAGGACACAGACAGCAATAAAAAGCTGACACTGGTTCCAACCCTTCATACTACGTCCAAAACCAACATAAAAAAAAAATGGCAGAGAAAAAAGCAAATACGGCAATGACAGCTCTCAGGATTTTTCTTTTAAAAGTTCTGGATAACAGAACCTCTTTAAACAAAGTAGAGTCTCAAATGATTTTCTTTAAACAAGTCTCCGATGTAAATCTGTTCTCTGTCTGCTGTCATCACCATTCCTTATGCTCTATATGTTTGAAAAACACTGATTCCTGTTTTTTTTATCAATTTAAAGATGAGTCACATACTTGTACTGAAGATTGAAATGTCTGTCTACTGCGATTGAGTCTTCTTCCGAAAAAAAAAAAATGAGTTAATCTTTATTCAAAACCATATGCTTTTATTTTCTTCATTAATGTGCATTTAAAGTTTGTTTGTAGAGATCTGATGAAGAACATTGGCAGAAATAGGTAGAAAACAGAATGGTAACCTGCTATGAACTCGGAATGTTCACTTGTATGTAAATTAGTCTAGTCAATGAATCAGAGACTGGGACTAAGTGACCTGCTCTGTCCAAGATAATAGGGTTTAGGATGGACACCAGTGGGGTGATTTACCTCTATTGGCCTACAGTAATCAGATCCTTCTGCTCAGCATGGCCCCTCACTATGACTAAGTTTTCCACTTCTAGCCAAGTAAAGACATCAAGCACCATCTACTAGATCCCCCATAGGGTCAGCTTTAACTCGAAGTTCTTAAAGCGGACCTCCACCCTAAAGTGGAAGGTCCACTCATTGGAACCCTCCCCCCCTCCAGTGCCACAATTGGCATCTTTCAGGGTGGAGGGGGGTGCAGATACCTGTATAATCCAGGTATCTGAACCCACTTCCGGGACAAGCTAGCCGCAGATGCTCCGCCCCCCCCGTTGTGTTCTGGGAAACACGCAGTTCCCAGGACACAGCGGGGACCAGTGGAGACACGCAGTGCGACTCGCGCGAATGCGCAGTTGGGAACTGGGCAGTGAAGCCGCAACACTTCACTTCCCGATTCCCTGACAGAGGATGGCGGCGGGGGCAGCTGAGAGATGATCGATTGCTCGTCATCTGCTGCCGACATCGCTGGACCATGGAACAGGTAAGTGTTGATTTACTAAAAGTCAGCAGCTGCAGTATTTGTAGCTGCTGACTTTTAATATTTTTTTTGAAAGGTGCAGCTCCTCTTTAATGCTGGAATTTTGATTAGTAATGGTTCCTACTCTTGCTGGATTCTATACAAGTTTAATTCCATTAAAACAACATGGGGAAAGCCATGGGGAAGTCCCCGTGCATCAGAGTGGGGTGGGGTCACTGGGTGGCCCCACCCTCTGTTATATAAGAGCTGTTACATAGTGGGAGACTCCCATTGAGGCAGATCGTCTGGAGGACGAAGGGGAGAAGAAGAAGCCAGAGGAAGTTGCCGGGCGAGAAGACCAGAGGAAGACAGAGGAAGAAGCAGGGGGACGAACAAGATGGAGGAAGAAGAACACCAAAGGAAGACCAGAAGAAGATGGAAGAAGAAGCGGGGAAAGAAGAAGATATTACTAAAGGAATTGTCAAAAAACGTCTATTGTCTTTTTTTAACATTTTTGATTAATCAATTCACACGGGGGGGGGGGGGGGATCTGATTCCCCTTGTTAAAGCAGGCTTCCAGATTCCAATAAGCCCCCTGCCCCCAGACTCCCACAACCACCGGGCAAGGGTTGTGGGGATGAGGCCCTTCTCCCCATCAACATGGGGACAAGGTGCTTTGAGGGGCTACCCCCTTTTCTTCAGCAAAAGCTGGTCAGAGGTGATGGAGAGATGGATTTAGCCAAATACATGGCAATCTTAGAAGAAAACCTGTTATGCCACGTACGCATGATCGGATTATCCAGCGGACTTGGTTCAGCAGACCAGAGTCCGCCGGACAATCTGCCCGTGTGTGGGCTCCGGCAGACTTTTTGTTCCAGCGGACTTAGAAAGAAGTCTTGACCCAAAATTGTCAATTCACCCATCTGTGTGCTAGTCGGCCAGACTTTCGAAATGAGCGGACTTGCCCACACATGGAGTAAAGTCTGTTCATTTTGAACGTGGCTCCAGGTAGACAGAACTAGAGAAGGAAGTCAATGTCGCCGCCTTCATCGGCGAGATTGACATCTGGCTAGCCCCGTCACCTGGTATGGATTTAAAGGGGAACCCCCTATGCTGAAAAAACGGCGTGGGGGTCCCCCCAAAGTCCATAGCAGACCCTTATATGAGGACACAGCCCGGCCAGTCAGGAAAGGGGGTGGGGATGAGCAAACACCCCCCCCCCCTCCTGAGCCATACCAGGCTGCATGCCCTCAACATGGGGGGGTGCTTTGGGGAAGGGGGCCCCCCTTCATAGCATATTCATGCGTTAGAATGGCCCAGAGTCCAGACCTAAATCCAATTGAGAATCCGTGCAAGACTTAAAAATTGCTGTTCACAGATGCTCTCCATCCAATCTGACAGGGCTTGTGGCTATTTTTTAAAGAAAAATGAGCAAAAATGTCAGTCTCTAGATGTGCAAAGCTGGTAGAGACATCCCCAAAAAGACTTGTAGCTGTAATTGCAGCAAAAGGTGGTTCTACAAAGTATTGACTCAAGGGGGGCTGAATACAAATGTACGCCACACTTTTCACATTGGTAAAAAATGTTGAAAACATTTATCATTTTCCTTCCACGTCGCAATTATGTGCCACTTTATGTTGGTCTAACACATAAAATCCCAATAAAATACATTTACGTTTAAGGTTGTAACATGACAAAATGTGGAAAATGTTAAGGGGTATGAATACTTTTTCAAAGCACTGTACGTCAGACTGGAACAACCATCAATAAACAGGGCTGGGAGTCTTTGACACCACCTATCTTCCACATGTAATTCCATTTTAACATCTCTCTACCTCCGGCGTTTTGAGAAAAATGTACACCTTTAAAAGTGTAAATCAAAGGATTAACACCTATGAAGGCTTTCCGTCACAGAGGATGGGATTATATAATTAGAACATGGTGGTTCCACAACTGTCACACCTTCCATCCTGTTCTTGTGCAATAACACCTGCCTTTCCAAATATCCGCCTACGAAACATCTTCAACATTACAGAACATGTTCTTTTGAATGTGACCAACTACTCTATCATGACCTGGGTAACTGAGAACCTTCACAGACAATGTTGCACAATATTGTATTGTGATGTGTCAGGAATGTGTCCATACAGACTTGTAAGGTTACTTACCAGCGTCCCCCCCCAAGAAAATTGAGTACCAGCCGCCACTGCTGGAAACTGAACTGTTCACTGTTAATTCCCACAAAGACTGTAAGTCCCAAGAAGCAGCACTAAAACAGCAGGAGCCAGTAGAATTGACAGTTGTAAACTGCAAGTGCTGGGGTAAGAATTTTTATTTTATTGTGCTCGATGTGCGTCCTAAGGGTGCACGGGCGCCACGCCCACTCTCCAGCCACCCCCTCTATCATAGCCTGTTACTATCCATGGCCGCCGTTGCAACCCCCTATTCAGGCGCCTGGCTCCTTTTCAGGCACCGGGCGCCTGAATTACAGAAGCTGGGGGTGTTTTTGAAGCACCTGAATAGAGCCATAAGCTCTAATAGGCGTTAAAAAAGGCGACCTCCGAGCACCATGCTTGGCGCTCGCAGTTCATCCAGCTGTGTTAGAAAAGCGAATGAACATTCGCTTTCCTAAAACTGAAACTGAACCTCCTCTCAGGAGAAGACATTGAGGATGTGGAAGAGCACGGAGGACACCGCTCTCTGCCCGCCGCCGCCACCCGCTGCCCCACCGAGACAGGGTAAGTGCTGGGCAGATGGTAAGCGAGCGGGGGGGGCAGCGGCAGCATTCGATGGGCACAGTGGCTGCATTCGATGGGCACAGTGGCTGCATTTGATGGTACAGTGGGAGCATTTGATGGTACAGTGGGAGCATTTGATGGTACAGTGGGAGCATTTGATGGGCACAGTGACAGCGTTTGATGGGCACAGTGACAGCGTTTGATGGGCACAGTGGCTGCATTTGATGGTCACAGTGGCGGCAATTTATGGTACAGTGGCTGTGTTTGATGAGCACAGTGGCGGCAATTGATGGGAACAGTGGTAGCAACAGATGGGAACAGTGGCTGTGTTTGATGGGCACAGTGAGGCTGCAATTGATGGGTTTTTTTCAGATTTTTTCAGCTTGTTTGCACCCCCCCCCCCCCCCCCCCCCAAATTTTGAGCACTGGTGTTGAGCTAAAAAATGCTGAAGGTTTAAAACCACTTTAATGGGCATTTAACCCTTAGGCCGCGTACACACGGGCGGACTGTTCGCCCAACTTTGTCCGCTGAACAGTGTTTGGGCGGACAGTCCGCTCGTGTGTGGGCTTTCAGCGGACAGTTTCAGCGGACAGTTGGACGGACAAGGTTTTTCGGAATTTCCGAAAAACTGTCCGCTGAAACCTTGTTTAAGCGAACAGCCCGCTCGTGTGTAGGCTTGTTCGTCAAACAAAGTTGCGCGCATGCTCAGAAAGGATTTTCACGCCGAAAGCTATAATGCAGTGTATAGGACGTCGTATTTTTCGTCCCGTCGTACGTGCTGTTCACGTCATCGCGCACGGTTTCAGCGGACTGTTCGTTCGTCGTGTGTGGGCATGTCCGTCCATGCTAATTTTGAGCGGACTGTTTGCTGAAACTGTTGGACGGACAAAGTTGGGCGAACAGTCCGCGCGTGTGTACGCGGCCTTACAACACAGGGAACCCAACTGCAAGGTTTTTTTTTTGTGTGTGTTTAGAGTTTGGCTTTAAGTTAGGTACCTTCCTCAGCAGATTGTACTCAGAAAAGTGTGTGTTACATTTTGACATAAATGAAAAAATAATCCACTTTCCAAATTTCTCTCTATGAAGACTTTACTGCTCGTTTGTTGCACACAGATTGTTCCACATGGTAAACATTGAGCATTGTTAAGAGAACATAGTGGGACTGTTGTATACTCTAATTTACATATCCTTCCATTTACGCAGCAAAAAGGAGGGGGATCCATCAACCTGCAGCCTTAAGCTTCATTCAGCCATTTTGTTGCAATGTACCATATGGCAGTGAAAAGCAGAAAAACAGATATATTGTAACAGCTACGGCATCATTTCACTTCCATAAAAATGGCTTTTTAAAGCGGTATTAAACCCAAAAGCAAACATTTATTATATTTCAGCTTATCAATTTTTAGTTGTGATGACTGCATTAGTTTTCTTTATTAGACTTTTCCTAAATTTGCACCTGTAATCCTGTCTGTTGTTTTTCAATAGAATAAACTGTCCGGCAGATGTAGCAGTTATGGGATTGTGACAAATCATTTACTACTGACAGGGATGCTTACAATGTTCATATTTTTTTTATTTATACAAAACTTTAATCCCACAAAAGAAACAAAAATGTAGTTGTAACTTGTTATAAAGTATTAGCTGGAGTTTGGCTTCAATTTGTTAGTGCATTTAAATTTACTAATACATCTAACACTCCCCCCCCCCCCAGACTGACAATGCTGCTTTCCAAAGGTGACCCCCTGTGCGCATTCATTCAGAGTGGGGGCACTTTGATACAGGAGGTGTGCTACTGGCCAGATTATCAGGGGAAAACATAATTTTAGGCTAAAGGCTAAGTTCACCTTTATAAGAAAAATGAAAAATACACATATTTTTGCTGGAAAAAAATAGCATTTATATTTTTTTTCACAGGAGCCTGCAACACATTGCACCTTCAGTCAGTGGTTTGTGGGTGCAATGTCAGGCTCCTACATCCTCCAGCTCTCTGCCTGCACCTATGTATGGGTTTTCAGTTGTAGAGCTATAGGAAGTGTCATTGGACTGTGTGTTGATCTGTCTGGTGCAGTGGCAGATGGGATTTGTAGCTTACTTATTCAGTTTTCTGTGAATGAATGACACGGCTGTGTGGGTGGAGCGCTGGCTGCTGGGGAGAAGAACCCCTATATGGTTATCTGGAGGGGACTCTGGGGGTGGGAGGTGGCTACCTAGGGATATGTAACACGTTACACCCTAAATCCAGGTGTAAAAGATGATGTAACATCTTTCTAAAGTTGAACTTAGTCTTTAAACTTTTTTTTTTTTTTTGCTGCAGGACTTTCCTTAAAAAAAGAAAACTTTTGTTTTAGAGTTGCATTGTGGAGTTCCTTTTAGGGGAATTTTTTTTTTAAACCACTTCAGCCCTGGAAGGATTCGCCCCCTTCCTGACCAGAGCACTTTTTGCAATTCAGCACTGCGCCGCTTTAACTGACAATGGCGCAGTTGTGCAACGTGGCACCTAAACAAAATTGACGTCCTTTTTTCCCCACAAATAGAGCGTTCTTTTGGTGGTATTTGATCACCTCTGCGTTTTTTTTTTTTGTGCTATAAACAAAAAAAGACGAAAAAACACAATATTTTTTACTTTTTTCTATAATAAATATCCCCCAAAAATATATATAAAAAAAATATTTTTCCTCAGTTTAGGCCGATATGTATTCTTCTAGATATTTTTGGTAAATAAAAAATCGTAATAAGCGTTTATTGATTGGTTTGCACAAAAGTTATAGCGTCTACAAAATAGGGGATAGATTTATGGCATTTTTATTATTATTATTTTTTATTAGTAATGGCGGTGATCTGTGATTTTTATGGGGACTAAGACATTATGATGGACACATCGGACACTTTTGACACTATTTTGGGACCATTGTCATTTATACAGTGATCAGTGCTATAAAAACATACCGATTACTATATAAATGACCCTGGCAGGGAAGGGGTTAACCACTAGGGGGTGATCAAGGGGTTAAGTGTATCCTAGGGAGTGATTCTGTTGGGGGTGCTACTATATACATGACAGCGATCACTCTCATCTGTGTCATATCACTAGGCAGAACGGTGAAATGCCTTGTTTACATTCTTCCGTATTCTTCTGCTCCGTGACATGATCGTGGGCACCCGGCGGACATCAAGTCCGTGGGACCCATGGTCATGGTCACGGAGCATGCAGCGGGCGCGTGTGCTCACAATGCCGCTTCTTAAAGGGGACGTACCTGTACGCCCTTTTGCCAACCCATGCCATTCTGCTGAGGTATATCGTCGTACGGCAGTTGGGAAGGGGTTATTGTTTATGATGCTTTTTTAAGCTTATGGTGCTCAAAGCACAGCATTTACTTGTTAGTGACCATCTGTTTCTGGAACTGCCTTTTTTCTTTCAATCATTTTTATTGATTATATCATAAAGAAAATACAAACGGACAAAATATTGGCCAACATGGCCTGGTTGAAATCAGCAAAAGAACGTAATAACATGTAGAAATACGGAACTGTGTGTTTTGAGAACTGGTGCTGCCTTTTTTCACAGCACACCTTCAACCGTTTGTTTAAGAGTAGCAAGTACAAGTTTAAGAGTAGCAAGTACAAGTTTAAGAGTAGCAAGTACATGTTTAAGAGTAGCAAGTACATGTTTAAGAGTAGCAAGTACACATTTAAGAGTAGCAAGTACAGTATCAAGGGTGCACCTAGTCACCTCACATTATATCATTATTATTCACTACACCCCCTTATCCCCGTAAGTTAAGCACATACCAGTTGGGCCTACTATCCCTAAATAAAACTGTCTTACTGCTGGCCAAATTTGCACTGCCTTATCTTCTGTATATCTTAACCCTTTTATGAATACACATAGCTGGCCCATTTTTTTGCGCCTCAATCACATTTGTACCTATTAATGCTGATTAAAATTGCCCTGCTACTGCCCAATTTTATACTGCTGTATCCTCTGCAGTATCCTAATTGTATCCTGATGAGTACCCGCTATGTATGTAAATGTAGTTTTTGCCCAAAACTGTAGTTGAGTTTTGGGGTTAATTGTGTGAAATTATGCTTTGGCATCAATTTGGCTGGGCTGTATCTGCCTGGTCATAGGTGGGGTTTGCACCTGTGAGAGGCATTAGAATGCAGTCTGGTTGGATGCATTGGGTACCAATCTCTCTCTCGGAGCCAATCAGTGGGCGCGTTGGTTCCGCTGTGTATTCCGGGAGAGGGTACTTAAGGTGCTGAAGTCACATGGTTCTGGGTTCCGGTCCAGAAGTTGTTGCTGACTCCATGGTCCTGGTCTTCCTGACCAGCCCCCAGAGGCCCTCATGGTCTGGGGATCCATCCATTTACGAGCCTCTGAACTGGCTAGTCCGAGGCACAGTAACTGAAAGGAGGATTCTAAGGTGTTCCGGTGCTGTCTTGGGTTTGGGAGGCCCAGCAACTCGACAAGCAACCAGGGAAGGACTCTTCAGTAAGAGGGCCACGCACAAGGCTGGCTGCTCGGTAAGAGCCTGGAAGCTGAGCTGTTAAGGACACTAATTGAATCTACATTTCTTACGGTATCACCGGACCAGCTGCAAGATTCTGGTACAGTAAGAAAGTTCCTACCTCTATCCTTCCGTTTGCAACTAATTTTCAACCAAGCCTGTAACAGAGACTTTGCTAAGCTAAAATTACTTGTTGGCTGCTAGTATCCATAAACAAGGATATATCCGACAGTTAAAGAATCCAGTTGCGAGTGGCTATTCCCTGGATTATGTAAAGAGAGACTTTTATTGAAATCAGCAGTTCCAAAGTACCTGAGCTATACTTCATCCTTATACCCTCTATTCCCAACTGAGAGACTGAGTTCTGTTTAACTGTTTTATGCAAATAAATACCCTAAAAAGGAATTCAAGTGTGGTCTCTGCAGTTACTGGGCCATCAACCCTGGGAACCCCTAGACAAGAGGCTGAGGCTCCCAAAAATAAACAGGATACCTGTGAAAGACAGGTATCCCCCCCCCCCCCAAAAGGTGTCAAATGTGGCCCCGGGGGGAGTAGTATAACGAGCGGAAGTTCCACTTTTGGAACCAAAAAGCAAATGTCACTGCTAAAGCAACTTGAAAAAAGTTAACCAGATTACGGTACTACTGCTTTTTCGTAAACTAAGCTAATTGTAAAAAAAATTAAAATATTTCACAGCTAAATGCACTGCTAGTGTATGGTGTTGTTGAGACTGTCTGTAGTACTGTTTTGTAACACCTTACACATTTAAGCATGGGTATAACCTTTATACTGTTGCCATACCATTCCCCTTTTGATAGCAAAGTCTTTAAGTGAAAAAAAAAAGTGTAAAAAATGTACATACAGTGAAACCTTGGATTGTGAGTAACGCAGTTTACGAGCGTTTCCCAATAGGTGCTATTTTCAATAAAAAACTTGACTCAATTTGCGAGCGTTGTCTCGCAAGACAAGCAGGATTCAATCCGGGGGGGGAAGTACCACATTTGGCCAGAGGTGTGGGGTAGATGCTCGGAGACACTCAAAGACACTCCATTCCCGAGCGTCTCCACTTCACCTCTGGCCACATGCAGTACTGCATACACCAGCACCCCCGCACCTCTGGCCACATACAGTACTGCATATGCAAGCAGTCACTGTGGAACAAATTATTTGAGTTTCCATTGCTTACTATTGGGAAACTTGCTTTGATATATACGAGTGCTTTGGATTACAAGCATGATTCTGGAATGGATTATGCTTGTAATCCAAGGTTCCACTGTATAATAAAATGTATTTTTCAAAAATGAAAAAAAATGGAAAGAGCCCTTGTCCCCATGTGCATGCACGTACAAATACGGGTTTACAGCATGGGTGGACTCGGACAAAAATGTGGCCCTGAACTTCATCATGACCGGCCCACTTTAATTTTGAGTGTCCCCAGCAGCGTCCCCCTTACATCAGTGTGTCCCCAACAGCATCCCCCCCATTTTGAAGCGTGACATGTTGGGTATCAATTTACTCGGCGTAACATTATCTTTCACACCATAAAAAAAAAAAATGTGGCCAACTTTACTGTTGTCTTATTTTTTAATTTAAAAAAGTGTATTTTTTCCAAAAAAAGTGCGCTTGTAAGACCACTGCACAAATATGGTGTGACAGAAAGTATTGCAATGACCACTATTTTATTCTCTAGGGTGTTAGAAAAAAAATTATAATGTTTGGGGGTTCTAAGTAATTTTCTAGCAAAAAAAAACTGTTTTTAACTTGTAAACAACACATCTCAAAAAGAGGCTTGGTCCTTAAAGCGGAGGTCCACCCTAAAATGGACCTCCGCTCATCGGAATCCCCCCCCCCCTCCGGCGCCACAATCGGCACCTTTCAGGGGGGAGGGGGGTGCAGTTACCTGGATAATCCAGGTAACTGCACCCACTTCCGGGCTAGCTCTCTGCGGAACGAGCGTAGGTTACGCCCCCGTTCCGCAAGCGCCCGCCCCCTTCAGCAAGTGCCCCGCTGCCTGCTGGGAAACACACAGCTCCCAGAGGCAGCGGGGACCGTCCGGATTGCGCCGCGCTGCTCGCGCATGCGCAGTAGGGAACCGGGAAATGAAGCCGAAAGGCTCCATTTCCTGATTCCCATACCCAAGATGGCGGCGGGACCCGGCAGCCGAGCGAGCGATCGGCTTCGGGTGCCGACATCGCGGGCGCGCTGGACAGGTAAGTGTCACTATTTAAAAGTCAGCAGCTGCAGTATTTGTAGCTGCTGGCTTTTAAAAAAAAAAAAAAAAACGCGGAGTCCCGGTGGACTCCCGCTTTAAGTGGTTAAATCAATAAAGACATGACATGACATGGTATTTTATCTAAGGGAAGAGCTATTTTATCTAAGGGAAGTTCCCAAAAAATGGCCTGTTGGGAGTTCTTGAGGACTGAGGTTGAGAACCACTGTCCTACAGCACTCAGTGGTTCCTTTTGCCGACCTCCGCATCACTATAAAACAAAGGGTGCTGCACTGGTCCCCAGCAGGCTGCGTAGGATAGTTTTCAACCCTTTTTAATCTTCTTTTGGATCTGAGCATCAATGGTCTCTTACAGCATGTCTGCATGCACTCCATTGGTAGTTGCATGGCATTTGGTTTTTCTGATGGTGAAAACAGTTAAAACAGCCACTTGTAGTCTCCATTGGAGGCTCTTGCCACAAGGTGATGATGCAGAAGCTAGGTGACAGTGTCAGGACATAGTCACCCCATAACCGAAAGTGCCTTAGAAAAGAGCTCTCATGGCAGGATCAGGTACCTTATTTAAAACTGCAAAACGATTGAAAATGTGATGCACACGCACCCGGTCATCCACATGAGGAAATAGCATGATTCATCAGACCAGGCCACCTTCTTCCATTGCTCCATGGTCCAGTTCTGGTACTCACATGCTCATTGTAGGTACTTTTGGCCATGGCAACCGGTCAGCATGGGCACCCTGACCGGTCTGAAGCTATACAGCCCCATACACAACAAACTGACACCTTTATCGGAACCAGCATTACATTTTTCAGCAATTCAAGCTACTATAGCTTTTCTATTGGATTCGAATACACAGGCCAGTCTCCACTCTCAATGTCCATCAATGGGCCATGACCCTGTCACCGGTTTTCCTTTCTTGGACCACTTTTCATAGGTCCTGACTACTGCAAACCGGGAACATCTCACAAGAACTGCATTTTTGGACTTGCCCTGATGCAGTGATCTAGCCATTAAAATTTGGCCCTTGTCAAAGTCACTCACATCCTTATGCTTGCCTATTTTTTCTGCTTTCAACACAGCAACATCAGGGACAACATGTTTGCTTTCTGCCTCATATATATTCAATCTTCAGATGCTATTGCAACAAGATAATCAATGTTATTCAATTTACCTGTCAGTGATCATAATGTTATGGCTGATCGGTGTATGTGGCTGGCAACCATTGCTGCTAAAAAAAAAAAAAAATTCTTATACTTAGATTTTCCCTTTTAAACTCCAGTATGAAAGATTATACATTGTTTTTATGTGCATTTTCTTTGCCGGGATATTAAACGTCGGTACATATATATGAGTTATTATGAGATGTCTGGAAGAGATGTGCATTGGAATTTATTAAAGGGACGAGATAATAAGACCATGCTGGCATCTGCATGTACTTGTCGGCAGAACAGCTTTTTATTTCTATTCATTTATTACTTTGTTCATGCAAATACAGTATAAGATTGCCGATAAAAGATATAACTGATTGAAAGTAGCGACGTGTTCGCGGCAGCAGTTCACCTGAAATTGCTTTCTATGTCTTTTCTAGTGGAAGAAAACGTCTGATATTTAGTTGGTTTAGAGAATCTGGTGTCTTCCTTTATCAGGAAATATATTTGAATAATTCAGCTTACTTTCATCAGAGCAACATGATTTTTGTATTAAAGGGGAAGTATTGTATGTATAAAGCATGAACATGTTTAGTTCAGTATTATTTTTTTAATTCAATTTTGTGTGTAATTTTACATTTTTACATATTTGATCCTCCATATTTTTGTTATTGTATTAGGTGTAGAAGATTGTAGATTATTCACCTGCTTAACAGTTGCTTAAAGTGGTTATAAAGCCTTAAAATGGATTTCCCGGTGCCACATTTGACACCTTTCGGGGGGGGGGGGGGGGGAAGACATATACCTGTTTTTGACAGGTACCATTCCCCACTTCCGGGGGCCCTTTCCTTCTTCCTCCATCACAAACCAATTAGAAAGCGCAGCGCGCTTCGCGCATACGCAATAGGGAACGGGCTGTGAACCCAAAAGGCTTCACTGCCGGGTACCCTCACCAGGAATGGCAGCGGCTGCACCCAATAGCTGATCCGATGATAGGCTGGGGTGCCGACATAGTGGGCTCCCTGGACAAGTAAGTGTCCATATATTAAAAGTCAGCAGCTGGCGTATTTGTAGCTGCTGACTTTTAATTTTTTGTGGGGGGCTGGACCTCCTCTTTAAGGTATTTACCTTATTGTATACTATGCATTAAGGTAAAAAACCTTCTGTTGCAGAGGATAACCCCTAGCCCCCCCCTTTTACTTACCGGTACCTGAGCCCAGTCTCGATCCAGTGCCCCCTTACTGGGCAGATTAATAGTCAATTAAGGTCAATCAAATAATTTGACGAGGTAGTGGGGGGACGAGGTTGAGCCCCGCTGTCTGTGTCAATAGATGCAGACAGGGTGCCTCGGGAGCAAGCCCGTGCAAGTGTCCCCATAAGAAGTGGCTTTCTATTGGGGCACTTGCCGAAGAGGAGGAGCCAGGAGCACTGGCAGGGAATCCGAGAAGAGGAGGATCGGAGCTGCTTTGTACAAAACAATTGCACAGATCAGGTAAGGACAACATGTTGATTATGTCAATAAAAGAAAATCGAACCTTTAAAATCACTTTAAAATCTAAACTCAAAAACAAATATATCATATATTGTAGCTTACCTGTCCTGGTTCACACTAGTTGTTTGCAAATTTTGAGGTGATTTTACATCTGTTCATATACTATGGGTACTACTACTACTACAACTACTACAAGTACTACTATTCTTTTGAGCAACCAAGGATTTGCCTGGGAGGTGGGTTGAAGGTTAACCTTGTTTTAAAGCCTCAGACTGGGTTCATATATGTGTGGGGCCAGTTTCAGTGCTATTTTTTCAAAGGAGTCCAGTGCGGTTCCATTCACCAGTTCAGGTGCAAATCAGGTGCAAATTTTTAAAGTGTGTAACATTTGAAATTGCACCTGAACCAGACTGAAAACCATATGTGAACCAGCTCAATAGAAATCCGGTTTGGTTCACATGTGAAGCGAATTAGATGCAGTTGAAAACACATCCAATTCACATATATGTATGTGAACTGGAGCTCAAACCTAAATGCCTTTTACCTTAATGCATTCTATGCTTCTGGGTCGAGCCAGTTGAGTCAACAGACTTTGACAGGGCGGTTTAGGAGCAAGCCTGCACGAGTGTCCCCATAGGAAGCGCCTTCCTATGGGGGCACGTGCCAAACAGGAGGAGCCAGGAGCGCTGCCTCGGGATCCGAGAAGAGCAGGATCAGGGCTGCTCTGTTCAAAACCATTACACAGAGCAGGTAAGTATAACATGTTTAATATTTTATTAGAAAAAAAAAGCATTAAAAAAATGCATTCAAAATGCATCAAATTCGCATGTACATACAATTTCCGTGCAGTTTCATTGAAGGCTATGGGGGCCAAAATCACGCTGGAATCGCACCAAAGTAGTGCAGGAACCTTGACCAGTGTAGATTAGATGTCCCCAAACCTTCTTGATGTCTGCCTGACCACTTGTACTCATCCCACCCCTTAACGTTACCAAAATTAATGAGACCATACATGAAATGGAGTACAAAAAGCAGCCTTTTATTAACAAAATGATTTAAATTAACATGCTTTAACACTTCAACATCTGAAAACAAACTAAACAGTCACTCAGCCTGTTGGTCTTTCACGGCAACCCAAAATTCAAAATATGTTCCACTTGTACACTGCGGGACCTTTTCCATGATAGGCCTCCAGCCGTAAACACCACCTCGGAGACAACCCACTACCCGCAGTGCAACCATTACCATATTCCAGCTAAACCGTGTTTACTGGAATACACCAGAGAGGCACATACCACTGATGAGTCCCCAACACTACCATCTCGTAAGTGTTTTCTTACACCATCAAAGACGAACCATCGCCAACCGATCAGCTGCCATGACGTAACCTGCTCATACTGCTCCTGCAAATAAAGAAGAAAAAAACAGACAAACAACACAGGGAGGGTAGGTGGCAAACTGCCTACTTGTCGCAGCTGATGCCCAGGAGACCTGCCTCCCCCTTAAATAAACGAAATCCCTCCCCCAGCCAATTCTACCTATTCCCCTTCTCTTTACACCTTTCCTTCCTTTTAACCCAATAGTTGCCTCCTCTTCTCACCCTGTCATGCTGGCCATTCACTAATTAAATTTTATTTCTCTCGCCCTGGGCATCTCTTTTCCAGAATCACTTTATACACATATTAGTACATTTTGTAAAATGTATTTCCATGCCCTAGACTGATATGTTTTAGCTTTTAGGCACATCCAGCATGAATGGAAAAAGGTTTGTCCTTCTTTGTATCTGACTTACTTGTCTATCACCTTAGATTACTTAACTTGAGTTTAATACCATCTGTATAATATTTTAAGGGTCTATTCACACTATCCATTGTGTTAACGCATGGCATTTCATGGAGAATATTTCCTGATGGTGACAACAGTGGACCACGCCTGCTTAATGTGTGTTGAAATGGCCACTAGTAGTCTAGTAGACCGAACTATTGGCTCAGCCTTACTGAGAATGGTGACAATGCAGGGGTACAATTGGGAGGCATGAGCAGAGAGTTGTCACCTTTTACCAGGTGCCTAAACAAGCGCCTTCATGGCAGGATGACCAAGCGTTAATTTGATGCAAACTGTAGATTTAAAACTGATTAAAAATGGCTTTTTAAGAGCCGTTAAAATGATGAATCTTTAGGTTCTCCTCCCATCAACTCTCTGCTGTTCAATTTAATACCTTTTCCATTCCAATAAGAAAAGTAATTTCTTGTTCTCCACCCACGTGACGCAGGGGACACGTGGGCAGCACAATCACGGGAGGACATCTATGTACGCCCTCCTGGCAAATTAAGCCCGCGCTGTAGCCAACCCAGTCATGTGAAGCTGGATGCCTACAGAGTATCTAACATGTTTCACACAAGAGCTTAGTCACTACTTTGAATAAATATGCTATACTACATAGCATTTGAAAATACATATCACTATTGTATTTCTGGAGTAGAAATTAGGTTCTTTATTTTAAAGAAGAGTGAGCAAATAAGGGAACAAATAAGGAAGGATCATTGTTAGAGTTTTCATACACTTTAAAGTGTATCATCACACAAACACACATTTTGTTTTACTCTGTATTGTGCATAGATTTTTTATTTTTTTCTTCTTTAAAATAAAGAACCTAATTTCTACTCCAGAAATACAATAGTCTTATGTATTGTCAAATGCTATGTAGTATAGCACATCTGTTCAAAGTGGTGACTAAGCTCTTGTGTGAAACATGTTAGATACTCTGTAGGCATCCAGCTTCACATGGCTTTGAAATAAAACATCTAAGTGTAAATATGCAGTAATTGCTGTATTCATTCCCTGTTGGGATATATACAATGTATAGAGGATAAACAGATAAGATGTGCTAGATAGAACTAAAAGGATCTATTCTTTGGAGGTAAAGGAAAAATAAACTTTAAGAAATGCACAATTCAGAGTAAAACAAAATGTGTTTTTGTGTGATGATACACTTTAAAGTGTATGAAAACTCTAACAATGATCTTCTCTTATTTGCTCCCTTTTGGTCTGTTAATTATATCATTCAAATAGTTTGGTATATTTGTTCAGTAAGTGCATAAAAATATCTGTTGATCCTTGAGCAAAAGGTGGTTTTGGGACTTTAAATGAGGTGCATGATAACTGTTGATCCTTTTTTTAGTTTTAGTCTTTTTTAGTTTTAGTTTTAGGCCTCATGCACACTGGGCATTTTTTCTGCTGCTCCTAGGGGTGTCCAGCATTTTTTCCTGCTTCTAAAAGGTCCTGCATGTTAGCCTATATGTCCATGCACACATGCGTGTTTAGAGGAGTTTAACCCCTTCCCGCCTGTGATATAACAGAAATACGGCTACACCACGAGCTTAATTTGCCGGGAGGGCATGCATAGATGTCCTCCTGTGATTGTGCTGCCCACATGTCCCCTGCATCTTATGGGTGGAGCGCTCTGTGATCACTGAGTCCTTCGGACTCAGCTGATCATAGATCAGGGTAAAGGGACAATCACAGTTGCCCTTTGCCATAAGATCAGCAGATTATCAGTTTCCTGATTATCAGTGCAGTCCCAACAGTGCCCACCAGTGATGCCAATCAGTGCCCATCAGTGTTTCCTCATCAGTGTCACCTATCAGTGCTGCCTATCAGTGTCCATCAGTGCCGCCTACCAGTGCCTATCAGTTCCCATCAGTGCTGCCTATTAGTGCCACCTATCAGTCCCCTTCAGTACTGCCTATTAGAGCCCATCAGTGCCACCTATTAGTGTCCATCAGTGCTGCTTATCAGTGCCCATCAGTGCCACCTGTCAGTGCAGCCTCATAAGTGCCTCCTCATCAGTGCCCACCAGTGTCACCTCATCAGTGCCACCTCATCTGTGCCCATCAGTACAGTCTATCAGTGCCCATCAGTGCAGCCTCATCAGCACACATCAGTGAAGGACAAACTATGGAAAATATTTGTTTGTTTTTTTTCAAAATTTTCGGTCTTCTTTCATTTGTTTAGCAAAAAAATAAAAAACCTAGTGGTGATTGAATACCACAAAAAAAAGGTCTATTTGTGTTAAAAAAAAAAAAAAAAAAAAAAGATAAAAATTTCATATAGGTACACTGTATTATCACCATGCAATTGTCATTTAAAGTGTGACAGCACTGAAAGCTGAAAATTGGCCAGTGGCACAATAGTTTAATAGTATAGTTTGTGGGCTTCTTTTTTGCAGTACCGCACTGCATTGTCTTACCATTTTAATAAAATGCTAAAGCAGAATGCACAAAAACACTTCAAACCACAACCCCAAATTCCCGAACTATCTCTCATCCTTGTAGCCCAAATTATTCCCAAAATATTCAAAATATAGGTATGTGTTTGATAGAAATTATCTAGCATCAGGACAGTATGCATGCACCTAATTAGGTAGCAAATACAAAGTGATAAGATTTATCTTGCAATAAAAATGACAGTGTGTTATTTGAGAGATAATAGCCATGAATGTTGTTCAGTGGCTGGACAGTATGTAAGGACCTCAGTTAGGTTTCTAATTTAGAAAGGAGAGACTAGGGAGGTTTTACCTTGAAATAGAAATGTTAGTGTTTTACTTGAGAGACAATAGCCATAAATATTGTAAAGCGATTGTATAAAGTACCTGCCACCTGGAGCTGCAAAAAAAAAAGCTACACTATAATCACCCCTTAAGTCCCACAGTCTAAGCCCCACTTTGTCCAAGCTCTTTTCACTGTAACCACTCTTAATCTAGTGCTATTTTTTTCACTTATGTTATTTTTTTTTACATTTTTACTTTCAGATGTATTTGCACAAAGCAGTCAAAAACCAGCATCCAAGGAAGAAATATTTTCCTATTTTGTTTTGGTGATTTTGCTTCTTTTTTCGAAGCGATTTAGGATGAGGAACATTGGGGGGCCACTATATAGCGCTCACTTGCTCTAGACAGCAAGGTCCACTTTAAAATGTAACCTCTGTACCGAATTTTCTGGCTGCTACTTTGCTTGTTTGATGAGATATCATGGATTCCTCCGGAGGTTGCTGACAGGTGAAAACACATGTAATGTCACAAGGCACAGAACATTTTTAGCACCTGACTGACAAGCTTGTAAAAAGATGTGCAAAAGGTTATCTTGGCATTTGACAGAGAGAGAAGAGAGATGCAGTGCAGAAAGCATATTATATAATAGAGCAGAGCAAGGATTACAAACAAAAATATGTTACGCCAAAGATAATTGAACCTCATAAGCAACAATTACAGATTTATGTTCTGATGCTGATAAAAAGCAAGGACAAACCTAAAGTGGATCTGTTATTCTGTAGTGGACTTAATGCTGTGAAGGAAGACGGCAAGGAAGGCAAACAGTACTTTGGTTCATCCAAGGCCAAAGGCATCAGAGTATTTTAGAAATGTGATAAGCAATTAAAGCACAATTAAGACCATAAAATATATTATTGTTACACACTCAGGATGTATCACAAGTAAAAATATGTGTTATTTCAAGATTAGGTCCCTGACCAGTGGTGAGCATTTTATCCCAAGCATGCTAACCGTCCATAGCTTTGGCTTATGAGAAGTTAAGCATTCTCTCCTCAAGAAAATGCCTTGATTACTATCCAATATTTGGACTTTGTAAGTATTTATTTATGCATGTAAAATGAAAAAGACAAGTTGATCCAACTGGACATTCCATCATTGTGTGAGGAGGAGTTGGTGTGTGAATGTACTTTTTTAAAATGTGTTTATTTGAGTTTTCAACAGTACAGCTTATATGTCAATCAGGATATATAGCATATAACAGCACTCCAGTTGTACAGACAGAAATATAAACCCTTAATAATTAAGTATAAAATGTTGTGTGCAGTGGCCCGAGCACCACCTGTGCAAATAACCTCCCAGCCTGCGAGCTGTCATACAGCTCGCTGCCTCCACCATCATATTAGTTGAAGCTATGGTGTTACTCACATCACCCAAAAAAGGGGCACACCACAGGAGTAAGGAAAAAAATTAAACAAAGAAACAAAACCCCCAACAAAACATAGACACAAAAAGACAAACAGGCATACCAATCACACACTTCACATTCACACACGTCACCGTCCCACTGTGCATCACAATTTTCCACCATACGCAGCATCAATGTAGTGTCATATAACTGCAGTGTTCCCTATAATCTGCCCCTCCCGCCAGTAGCCAGTAGCATACACCAAGAATCCCAAGGTCCAGACCCACCCCCCACAATCCCACCTAGGAGATTTGTGAGGATAGGACCGTCCCCCAGAAGGAGCCAGAGACATCCAACCATGGCTGCCACACTTTATGAAACTTTTTTAAACAAGCTCTATTTTTATACACAATTTTAAATTTGGGGAGTTCTCCATTAATAATACCAAATAGGGATTGGGTCCTTGGGGGGTCACTCTCTTTCCAGTGCAGTAAGATCACTTTACGTGCATAGAATAAAATGGTACGAAGTAAAGTCCGAGCTGATGCCTTGTGGATGAAGTCATTCAGTATACCCAGTAGCTCCACCTCTGGGGTTTGGGGCACCGGGAGAGCAAGATGATCATCAAAGAATTTAAACAGGTCCTTCCAATACAATTCCAATATAGGACAGCTCCAGAACATATGATATAAATCAGCATTATCAAATCTACATCTAGCACACAGAGCCTCAGCTCTCAGGCCCAATCGAGCCAGTCTGGCCGGGGTATAATGTAAATGATGAATAAACTTAAATTGTACATATTCATCAGATGTGCTTATGATGTCCTTAAAACAAGTTTCCGTATCCTCCTCCCAACCCTCCCCTGACAGATCAGGTATCAATCTTTTCCACTTCATAAAGGAATGTACTTTTCAGTGTTAGTAGGTGTGTGCATCCTGTGGAGTCTGTTACTAGTGAGGGCTGGAGTAGCTGATGTCCATTTCAGTTAGGGTGTGGAGAGTTTGGATAGAAGCAAGGTTACATTTTTCATCTCTCTCGCCTATTGGCGCTTCAAGATGGTTGAATGCCAGGGGGTGCCCTAATGCAATTACTGATTGGAGGAAGGACAGATTCTATATTGAGTCTTCCCCTTTGACTTTTTCTACAACAATTGAATTTTGTGTTCCCTGTTGTTCAGGTATCCAATGTGTCTCTCAAAGTGACTCTTATTGGATAATCTACCATTAAGCTACATGTGTATTGTTTTTTGTACATTAATTGCATATGGCAATAAAAACCTTTTAAAAAAGCATGGAGGGTTCCACTTCTGTCCTGGTCTATAGGAAAAGGGACTGTATTTTTTAAGCACCTGCAAAGCATGGTCATCAAGAACCCAAACTTATGACAGCTGAGTTCACAGAGGAGCAGGATCTTAAGATTGGGCAGTGCTCTCTAGAGCTTCTGATGGTGGAGATGGGTTGGCTGCTTACTGCACCCAGGTCGCTACCCTAGTTACTACCAGCTAAGACAAGGTTAGTGAGAAGCTCCGATCATTGGAACGATGAGTTGTGGATCAGTACCGCAGAAGAGCTACAAGGCACTGAGTACAGCGCAGCATTCAGGGGTCTCAGGGAACTGGAGACTATATGGCATAAAGAGTTTCCAGGGACAAGTAAGAGAGTGCACAGCTGAACTTCCAAGGGCAGGGTATTACTCAGCCTGCAGGATTTCAAGGGATAGGTGAACAAAGTACTTGCATGAACAGAACTTCCAGGGACTAGGAGTTACAAATTACAGGACTCAGCACCATATGGAAAAATTTTGCTCAGGAAAACATGGCTGGTCTTAGCACAGCCTACCCAGAGTCACTAATCGCCAGACTGGCAGGGACTGGTCCTATATCAGACAGAGTGTGGAATTGGGTGGTATCTAAGGCTTCCAAACCAGTGCATGAGTCGGGAGAGAACAAACCATAAGTCAATGGGGTCACAGGTAATATTTCAGCTTTGCAGCTACAGCAAGGTAGGAAAAGTCCACCTGACTAAAGGACTTTTAGAAAACAGATCCACTTTACAGTTGATCTGCAGCAGTACTGCACAAGATCTGAGGGAAGGTATCACCATCTCCTGGAACCTGTACTTGAATCTATAGATGTTATGCCTGTGAAAGAAAGTTAAACAGAAAAGTGGTTGTGCCATGAGGCCTTGGGCCACCCACAACCAGGCAGACCTTAATAGGTCACCCATGTGGTGGCAAGAATCCCAGCTACAAGGGGGACCATGCCTGTGTTAACAGTATTTTACTGCTACTTAAAGTTGCCCTGTGTTGGCAGCAAGCTGGAGATCCACATCACACAGAGGAAAACAGTCCAAATGTTCAGTGGCACAACACACCTTCTGCACAGTTGCCCCAAACAACAATGCTGCTCACTCTTCAAGGGTTATATCACTAGAGATTTGGGCCTCTGCTCTCTGTTTGAGAGCAGAGCAGCCTACACTGGGCAACTTGATATAGTAATAAATAACTTTTAACACATTAAAAACACACATGTTCTTTACTTGCTATGCAGCCTGACATCTTGTTTTTTTCCCCTAAGAAAATAACAGCACCGTTAACAGGTATCGCTGGGATGATGAGAGTGGGATATAATTTAATTACATACCCATTGATTATTTTATTCCCTCATGGTTTTATAAACTGAAAGGTGCGCATTAATTCTGCCTTTTATTGTAGTAGAACTTCTCTGACTGTTTGTGTAAATGCATGGTTTTGTCGGAGAACGGTAGGAGAAATTATCTAATAATAGTATTGTTATGCTTACCTTTGACAAGTTATGGTTTACTAAATGGCTGGGAAATTCAAAGAAAAAAAATTAAGGCTTACAAGCAAACAATTTTCTCACTGTTACCTAAGAAAGGGACTGAGAGACATCTGTTGGGAAGTAAATTTATGCAGAATTCTACCAGGGATTGTTGCTTATCTGTGTATTAAAAGCCGATTCTAGACAAATTGCAAAGAGAAGCTATTGAATGCACAAAAAGTACAGAGCTTACCTATTTTTAGTAAATATAAACCGCTTAATACCTTTTGTCATCTGCAGTATATAGCGATCTTGTGACTTCTATCAGAGCCTGGTTAAAGCTTGTAGGAGTTTTCATACAGCACTGGCTGACTTATCAGGATGCAGAACCCCTGACCCTGTGTCTGGACAGTTCTGATTGGCCCTGTGCGGATCACATGCACTCTCCCAAGAAATAAAATACTCTCTGGCAACACACACCAAACCGAGCATGTGCAGCCTGACTCCAGTAACTCTGTCTTATACAGACATGTTTTGGAGACATTGCAAGAAGGGAAGGGTCAATGTAATACACGATCAAACAGCCTTTTTACACAATGCAGATGATTAACCCCTTAGGTTCCACAGAGAGTATAACAAGCATGCTTTACTGCATATACAGACTGATTTTACTGTTGTGGGTTTAGTAACCCTTTGTCGGAAATTGTTCCACCTACTGGTAGCATTGTCAGACATCTGGTGTGCAGTACTGATGTCCACCAGCGGGTGTCTCCTGACAGTCTGGTGGTATTATTTGATCTTTGGACCACAGTTCTGGCACTCACCAGGGGGTGGTTCCTGGCAGTGTGGAGCCGACATCATCTCCTGCGATCAGGCATCACCTGATCCTGATTGCAGGAGATATGTATAAATAACTGGCAAGTACCCACACACTTTTCCTTGGTATCTTCCTTGTGCCCTGACCTGATCCTGTGAGCTTTGAGCCTGATCCTAATGCCATCTCTGAACCTGATCCCTGTACCTGTACCCTTTGCCTTGTACCTATACCCGTCCCTCATGTGATCCTGTTACCCCTACCTTTAGTTACAGCCTGATTTATCCATCCTCTCCTTGTCCTGTTTGTTCCCTATCCCTAGCTGCTGACCTCCCATTGGCTCCGTTTACGATTTCCGTATTCCCCATTATATGTATATATCTGTCTGTTTATTATTATTTGTGGGTTTCTGTTTGTGGTTGGCTGGTTGCACATTGTATTATATTGGAGATGGTTGTGTTTATTCACTTATCTTAATCACTATATTTCACTTATAGACGTTTAGGTTTCCTCTGTTGCGGTCCACACAGTTCTGGTCTCCCTGATACATGACGCACTTTAACTAAACAAGCTGAACATAGAAGCTGATTGGCTGCCATGCACAGCTGCTCCAGATTCTGTCTGCTTCAGTGTTAATTCCCTTCCATGATACTTCTCGTTATGGTATTCAAAATGGTATTCAAAATGGAGTGCGGCTTTGCATAAATGGGTGGAGCCAACAACCTATGTTGTCACTTCACAAAAAAATTTTCTGCTTATCAAGAGCAAATTATCATGCATTCCCTTCCTGATGTCAGAAATTGAATCACCTGCTGCTGACACTGTGGTTTCCAGACCTGTTAGATTGTAGTTCCGGTGCCCACCAGCAGGTGTCTCCCAGCAGCCATCAGTTCCTAGCAATTAGTCTGATGCTGGCTTCTGGGAGGGTATTTAGTCCCTCCTCCTCTACTCCATCTTGCCTCATTGTTCAGCCTGTGGGCCCCTTGTTCTGTGCTCCTCGTGAGCTGTTACTCTGTTCCGGATCCTTCTCCTGCCTGCTAGAGCCTGCTCCTGTGTACCCTCTCCCTGTCCTGACTTGTTCCCTACTCCTCCTGACTGATCCTCCATGCATGGCTCTATAGTTAGTTGCTAGTTAGGTGTTTTGTCACTTAGTTGGTTTGCCAGTTAGGTATTTTATCATTTGATTATGGTTCACTGATATCTTCAAGAGGAAGTAAACCCTGATGGGTTTACTTCCTCTTTGTCTCCCTGCAAAGGTAAAGCATAATGGGCTACTATACATCGCATAGTAGCCCATTATATGTCACTTACCCGACACAGGAGCCAGCGATGTCACCGCTGTCCCCTATAGTCCGGAGCATCCATCTTCTTCTGGGTATCGCTGCTCCGGCCACTCACAGTGCCGGAGCATCGATGATGTCACTCCCACGCATGCACATGGGAGCCACCACTAACGGCAGCGCAAGGGTTTGTAAGGGTTTACAACCACTTTCATGTTTGGTGTTTCACTGGTAATAAACTTAACAGCAGGGGGGGAAAAAAAATTCTGATCCCCCAGAAGGCAATCAGATATTCCCTGGATCAACAATCTCAGTTATTATTAATTATAACTATTAAAGAAAAGCTCCAGTCTTTTTCGTAAAAATTAAAAGTCAACAGCTGCAAAAACTGTAGCTGGTGATTTTTTAATAAACAGCTACTTACTTGTCCCAGGATCCAGCGATGTGCTCACCCGAGCCATTTTCCCCTCCTCTTGTCTCTCTCCAGGATCTTAACTGTGGGCACTCGGCTGTGACAGCTTGTGTCTAAAGTCGGGTGCCCACTTTGCATCTGCAGCCTGTACATGCGTGAGCCTCACTGAGCATTTTCAATGTTCCCACAGTGTTCTGAGACCTGTCATGTGACCCAGAAGACTGCTGGGGGTGGGGGGTTAGAACTTCTGCTTCCGATCGCCTAGGCGTTTGGAGCGGGTACCCCCAAAAGTGTAATTTCACAAACAGGGGCACAGAAGGAGGCCCCTTTTGAGTGGAGCTCCGCTTTAATATCCAGTTACATTTTTTTCCATTACTAGTAAAAAATAAGTATAAAACTATCTCCTATTTTGTAGACGCTATAACTTTTGCGCAAACCAATCAATAGATTCTCATTGTGATTTTTTTAATCAAAAATATGAAGAAGAATACATATCGGTCTAAAGTGAGGAAAAAAAAATGTTTTTTTTAAAATATTTTTTGGGGATATTTATTATAGCAAATGGTAAAAAATAATGCGCTTTTTTCAAAATTGTTGCTATTTTTTTGTTTATAGCGCAAAAAATAAAAACCACAGAGGTGATCAAATACCACCAAAAGAAAGCTCTATTTGTGGGGAAAAAAGGACGTAAATTTTGTTTGGGAGCCACATCACATGACCGCGCAATTGTCAGTTAAATCGACGCAGTGCCGAATCGCAAAAAGTGCTCTGGTCAGGAAGGGGGTAAATTCTTCCAGGGCTGAAGTGGTTAATACAAGATCATCAAAGCAGTTTTTGATAATGTTTTGAAATCACTGAATATTGGTATAGACCACCACACAAAATCTGGTGTCAGGTCAACCCCCTTCTCTTTTAGAAACATTTTCAATATGGGTAATTACTGTAATTATGGTCCCTTTTATGAAGCCCTTAGGACATCCCCAATTGTGAAAAGCGCAGCCGTTCCTAATTAAAAATATGAAACACTATCAGTCCAGGCATACATGGATAAAAGAAAACAATTAGTCATTTTCAAAGAGGGATTGTTGTCAGAAGGGCAATATTATATGGATGTTAGCATGCAATGTGACCAGCAGAGCGTGGTGGGATAGACCTCTGGCTAAGTACTCTGATGTGAGAAAATGACAGTCAGCTACAATTTACTAGTGTTTAATCAATGCAGCACAGCATGGGGCAGGTGTATCAGGGGTACTTTTGTCTATTAGAATGATATAGGGGCCATTTATCCATCACATGTAGACAATTTAATAGAATCTTGTGGGTTGGGGAACAGGAAAATAGCCTGAACATTATATATATTTTATATATATAGGCTTTATTTTTTATAGTGTGGACCATGTACTGTTATATCATGGTGCAAGAGCTTTAAGGAAACACATGTTGTTTGAAACAAGGGACCTGTCATTGCTGATTTGATTTTTGAAGATATAGATTTCACGGCCATCATCCCGGCTTTTCCACTTCTGAGTCAATGACCTGAAATAAGCAAGAGGCAAGGGAGTGATGAGGTTTTTTTCAGCTTTTCTGGTTGCATGCTTGTTCCAGGTAAAAGCTGAAGTTTAGCTAAAAAAAAATATAATTTTCTCTATAGCTTTAGTTACCTAAAGTACCTATTCTGACGTATGTCCTACGATGTGCAGGCAGCTGGATTCTGTAGAAATCTTCGCTGCTGGGGATGCCCTGTCCTCTTCCTGGTGATGATCTTCTATGGGGGTTAACAGATTCTTTGACAGGGACACGCCCCCTGCTGCCCTCTTCTCCAAAAAGGATAGTTCTTCACTGATTACACTGACTGTAATATGATCTGTGAATAGGGAGAAAATCGTGTGACTGATCGGACTCTCCCCCGTTCACAGATTCGATTACAGTGTAATCAGTAAACTTTTTGGTTTTAGGTGTAATACCGCTTTAACAGGCTAAAGATAATTTGACAGGGACACACCCCCTCCTTCCCTCTCCTCCAATGAGAAAAGTTTGTCCACTGATTACACTGACTGTGATAGGATCTTTAAATGGGGGAGAGAATCCTGTGCCTGATCAGACTCTAACCTCAACATTCACAGGACCTATTACAGGCAGTGTAATCAGTGAAAGAACTTTTCTCATTGGAGGAGAGCACAGAAGGGGGTGTGTCCCTGTCAAATTATCTTTAGTGCTGCCGAGCCTGGAGATCAAATGCTGTTAAAGTGCTATAACACTCAAAATCAAAAATGCAATATATTACAGCTTACCAATCATTTATGTGGTGGCTGCATTCATTTTTTTACCCCTGTTTTTACCTTATGATCTGGCCAATAACACACCTCCTATATTAGAGTGCTCCACTCTGGATGAATGACCACAGGGGACACCTTGGCACCTTTGGACAGCAGCATTGGCAGTCAGGGAGGAGGGGAGTGTTAAATAAATGCAGATTTAGAAACACTAACACCAGTGGTGGCTGGTGGTTGGTCTGGCACTTACCCCATTTAAGTGGCGGGCAGCAGGCATTGGGCAGCGGCTCCTGTGTCCTCTCTCCTCCATCACAGCAGCTTTCGCCGTGCGTCTCCTCCCCTCCTCCTAGGTGTCCAATAGGATTGCCTGTCCTTACAGCCAATCAGGTGATGGGTCTCAAGAACCACTTCCTGATTGGCCAGGAGGAGAATTAGTGTTACAATAGCGAATATTCAATAGCTATTGTAACACACCCATCCGTGCGTCCACCGCCCCCATGCAGGATGCTAGATGCATGGATTCCAATGGGGGGGGGTTGTGTTTTTTTGAAGAACCTGATTAGAGCCAGAGGCTCTAATAGGCTTCAAAATAGGGTGGGCTTGGGGTGCAAGCACTGGGAGCCAAGCCCACCCTATTTTGAAGCCTATTAGAGCCTCTGGCTCTAATCAGGTGCTTCAAAAAAACACAACCCCCCCCCCCCATTGGAATCCATGCATCTGGCATCCTGCATGGGGGCGGCGGACGCACGGATGGGGGGGCACCCTTAATGGACGGGCCGCCCCTGACTAACACATTGAAGCCAAAGTCCAGCTAATATTTTATAATCAGTTACAGCAAACAGCTGTTTTCCCTTTTTGGGATAAAGATTTTACATAATTAAATAAAAGCTGATCATTGTACGCACCCCTGTCAGTGTTGAATGGCTTGTCTCATCTGCGTAACTTGACACATCAGCAGGAGAGCTTGTTCTTTTGAAAAAACAACAGATTTACTGGTCCGCTGGCCAAATGAAAATAGAAGAAAGAAAGCCTAAAAAAAGAAAACAAATGCAGCCATCGCATGTAAGATTTGGTAAGCTGCAATATATTAAATGTTTGCTTTTGGGTTGATTAACGTTTTAACTCCCATGGCCTGGAGGAGATCACTAGTACCAGGTCCAAAAAAGGAAGAAATAATGTTAAAAACAGTATTTTAAGAAAAAAGAATGGAAATTGTTTATGGCACACTGTTCTATAGCAAACTAAATGTCGTCCAGTTTGGGGTTAGATCTACATTACAGCTGGCTGGTACACTCTATACAGCTCTTATCTTATACAATAAACATACAGAGCTGGTGACTTCTGCAGCTTTTCCTATCAGACAGTAGTTGCTGTCCTTGGTGCTGAAACATAATACCAGACCAAGTCTATGGGGCTTGCAATCAATGTGTATTTTGCTGTTATGCCATTAACTTGTAATTTCCATGAAGATACATAAAGTATTTTAAGGAGTATAATGTTAAGGTCCATTTCCACTGTCCTTCCTCTTGACCTTCAGTCCATCCATTTCCCACTTGGATATGACCCTCAATTTTTTCTTAACATACCTTTTTTGGATGTCTTTTAGCTGGTCATGTGATGAGCAAGGTCTTTTCACTCTTTACTCCAGTGCTGGGTGGTCCTCACAAATTCAGAGGGTGTTCCTGACATGGTGATGTTGGTGCTGCTCTGTGCATAGGTGGGTGCTCCCTGTGCTCACTGTAAGTGTGTTGAATATGGAGCAGCGCTGGGCTGCAGAGTCAGTCTACATGAGGCAGCACCACAGAGGAGGTAAGTACTGCAGAAAGTACTGTTTTTTTTTAAATGTTTGCAACTTGTGAGACACTGATTAAAAAACAAACTGGAGCTGGGCCATAAAGCCCAACTCTGGGCAACTAAAATAGCATAAAAAAAAGGAGCAAGTTTGTTTACTTCGAATCTGCTTCCCTGCCGGTGGAGTGTCAGCTCTGTGGGCCACACAGGAGACGTCTTACTGAAGGGGAGGTTTTCTGAGGACATCACCGTGTGGCCTGAAATGTTGGAGGATTATCCAGGACTTAGTTCACCGTCTTCTCTTCACTGAGGGCCTTATATGCTCATACGATCTGGTGTTGATGACACGCAGATCCACCGACTCTGGTAAGAGTATCCACCTATATTATTCTTCTGATACTATCAAATTAAAGAAGTCCATACATCTGCTGACGTTACCCCTCTGGAGGCTGAGTGGTTTATGTGGCAGGTCCTTCTATTATTTTGATGGACAATTCTTGGACTTATTCTCTATATGTGTATTTGGTCACTAATTAATATTTTTTACTTCATATTCACTTTACCTTATGACACGAATATAGGGTTTTGTGTTATTAGCGCTACATTTTCACTAACTAACTAAAATATAATTCCTTGCAGTGAGGCTGTGCCTGTAAAGCCTCGTACACATGATCGGATTGTTGGCCAACAAAATTGTGGATTTTTGTCCAAAGGGCGTGGGCCCAAACTTGTCTTGCATACACATGGCACACAATTGTTGACCAACAATCAGGAACGCAGCTCTTTAGCACCACCCTTTTGGCTCCTTCTGCTAATTTCATGTTAGTAGAAGTTTGGTGAGTGTTGATTCGCGCTTTTCATTTTGTGCTTTTCAGTTCGTTTCTGAACAGCCCTTCATCAACCAGACATGTTGCGGAATCGGAGGAGATAACGCGTTATTTATTATTGGCCTTGGAGTTATTGCTTTGACATTATTTTTTTGGTTGAATAATGATTTGATTTGGTATATTTTCAATATTTTTGGATGCATAGAATTCACTTTTTGGTTAAGTTCTATTGGCAGATAGCATGTCTAATTTTATTTCTTATCTTTTTTAATGCACAATAAAAAAAATGTGTAGAATAATACTTGGCTATGTGTTTTACTTCAAATGACAGTGTTTGGGAGTAGGCAGTTACATTTAAAAAAAAATACAATGTAAAATTGACAAGGGACTCCTAAAACTAAAACCATCTAGCATTTGTCTGCGGAAAATCCGACAACAATTGTCCGATGGAGCGTACACATATTTGGATTTTCCGCCAACAGCCTGACATCACACATTTCCTGTTGGAAAATCTGATAGTGTGTATGAGGCTTAAGAGTTTATTGCTCATTTTGGTCTAGGGGAAAAATATATTTACCAATCCTCTGTGTTGTTAGACTGGTTCCCCCCCGCTCCAGCAACAGAGAAGAGGGTCCATAGCCTGACATTGTGCCAGAACATGGGACAGTGCCATCTGCTGAGGAGTGCAGGATCAGGTAAGTAAAACTGTTTCTCCTCTCCCCTGGACAAAACAAGCAATTAACCCTTGCAGTGCACAGGGCTGGATTTTCCATTAGGCTCTATAGGCATATGCTTACAGGAGCCCTTCCTAGAGGGGCGCCTGTATGTACATGTCTGGATCTAGGGGCTCCTCAGATTTCAGCTGTGCCCCCCCCCCCCCCCCAGACCAGCGTTCCTATGAACAATGTACCTGCCAGTCAGAGAGAAGAGAGCTGGTAAGAGGTGTGGGCTCCTGTCAGTGGAGCACTCCTCTGTGGATTACACAGTATCCTCTTAGATTGCACAATACATGGCTTTATTACCCACCCCCTACTCACATTTCTGGGAAATGAGCAGTCCTTAGTAGAGGTAAAGGATGGGTAAACAAGCTGTGTACCATCCGATCTAAGAGGATCCTGTGTAATCCACTGTATGAAGGAGCGCTCCACTAACAGGAGCCCACACCTCCTCCCAGCTCTCTTCTCTCTGACTTGCAGCTGGCATGGGTTCCATCATTCAGGGGGTGGCTGGCCTGGGGCAGGGGGCACATAGAGCCCACACCTCTTCACTACTCCTGTAAGATTGGAGGGGGGGATGTTTGTGCTGGGAAGGGTAATGGGGGAAAGCTTTGTATGGGGGGTGTATGTATTAGGGGGCAGAACTGAGGAAGATTTGTGCTAGGAGGGGCAGGGATTTGTACTGGGAAGTGATTTGGGGAGGAAGATTTGTACTAGGAGGGGGATTTGGGGGGGATTGTGCTGGGAAGGGTGATTTAGGGGGAAAGCTAACACTAGGAGTGAGGATTTGGGGGAGGACTGATGCTAGGAGTGGGGATTTGAGGCCGCATTTAAGCTAGGAGGGGGTATTTGGGGGAGAGAATTTGTACTAGGAGTGGGGATTTGGGGGTGGACTAATGCTAGGAGTGGTGATTTTGGGGGGACTAATTCTAGGAGTGGGGATTTGGGGGCGGGACTAATGCTAGGAGTGGGGATTTGGGGGGGTGGACTAATGCTAGGAGTGGGGATTTGGGGGGAGGATTTGTACTAGGAGTGGCGATTTGGGGGGACTAATGCTAGGAGTGGGGATTTGGGGGGTGGACTAATGCTAGGAGTGGGAATTTGGGGGGACTAATGCTAGGAGTGGGGATTTGGGGGAGGATTTGTACTAGGAGTGGGGATTTGGGGGCACGGCTAATGCTAGGAGTGGGGATTTGGGGCGAGGATTTGTACTAGGAGTGGCGATTTGGGGGGACTAATGCTAGGAGTGGGGATTTGGGGGGTGGACTAATGCTAGGAGTGGGAATTTGGGGGGACTAATGCTAGGAGTGGGGATTTGGGGGAGGATTTGTACTAGGAGTGGTGATTTGGGGGGGCTAATGCTAGGAGTGGGGATTTGGGGGGAGGATTTGTACTAGGAGTGGCGATTTGGGGGGGGACTAATGCTAGGAGTGGAGATTTGGGGGGAGGATTTGTACTAGGAAGGGGGATATGGAAGGAAAGATATAGTGAGGCCCCCTGAAATTCAAGGGTTAAATGCTCATTATGTCTTGGCGTGGCACTTTGTCAGATCGGAATTCTCTACAAAGGATCGGAAAAAGTCTGATCAGATTTTGTTGTCGGAAAATTTTAGATCTTGCTCTCAAATTTCCGACGGAAAAAGTCAGATAGAGCCCACGCACGATCGGATTTTCCGACAATATAATCCGATCGGACCTTTTCCATCTGAATTTTCGACCGTGTGTACAGGGCATAAGATGCGGTCGCTACAGACTCCTCTCTAAGCTGCTCACACCTGTGGTCGCAAGTTTGCCCCCTCAACATACAATGCATGGTTAATAGCCCTGGATTAGATGTGACGATGCTGGGGCATAGGTTGGAAATTCGGAGAGCAAAGGACAGTCCTGGAATAGGGAATAGGATAAGAAATACAGCCTCTTTCTCTAGCTCCTGAACATAGTGATCATTTAAAAGTAAGAAACTCAATATCATCCAAATTAAGTTTATTAACTACATGTTTATTACAGCTTGAAATCCTAACGCGTTTCGGCTATGCTGTGACTAATGCTGCGTACACACAATCGGAATTCCAGCCAGAAAAAGACAGAGGAGAGCTTTTCATCGGAAAATGCGACCGTGTGTATGCTCCATTGGAATTTAGCTGTCCGAATTCCCGCCAGCCAAAAATTGATAGCATGTTCTCAATTTTCCCGACGGAAAAACTTTCTATCGGAAATTCCAATCGTGTGTATGCAATTCCGACACAGCAAAAAACACGCATGCTCAACTATGAGACAGAAGCTATTGGCTACTGGCTATTGAACTTCCTATTTCTAGTCGCGTCTTTCGTGTTGTACGTCACCGCGTTTTTAAACGATCGGAATTTGGTATGACCATGTGTAGGTAAGACAGCTTGAGCCGAATTCTGTCGGAATTCCATCTGGAAAACCATCAGAGCTTTTTCCGATGAGAATTCCGATCGTGTGTACGCGGCATAAGGCCTGGGGGCCAAAACACGTTGGTGTATTTATGCTGTACTGACCATTTAGCTACTTAACTTTACCACATTTGGATGACACCGAGTTACTGATGGGATCTTACTTTTGCACAAACCAATCAATTTACGCTTATTGTGATTTTTTTTTACCAAAAATATGTAGAATACGTATCGGCCTAAACTGAGGAAAAAACATTTTTTTTTTATATTTTTGGGGGATTTTTATTATAGCAAAAAGTAAAAAATAATGTGTTTTTTTTTCAAAATTGTCGCTATTTTTTTTGTTTATAGCGCAAAAAATAAGAGGTGATCAAATACAACCAAAAGAAAGCTCTACTTGTGGGGAAAAAAGGACGCCAATTTTGTTTGGGAGACACGTCGCACGACCGCGCAATTGTCAGTTAAAGCGACGCAGTGCCGAATCGCAAAAAGTGCTCTGGACTTTAGGCAGCCAAATGGTCCGGGGCTGAAGTGGTTAAGAGTATTCTGTGTAAGGTCTGCATGACGCTCACACACAGAACAATAAAGATGGTGAATAATTTAACCTCAAGAATGAATTTGCTTTTCAAGTGAGTGAGAAGGCAGCCAATAGGGGGCTGGGAGAAGTGCGAAGAGTTTTTCCTGAATGGAGGAAGAACAGATAACAGAAGTCATTAATCACAGAAAGGCTGTGAGCTGGGATCAGAAGATACTGGCGCCAAGTCACTGCGCCACCAGCTAATCCTTTTACATTTCCTTATGCGAAACTGATCAATGCGTGCGTGGGAACCTGATCCTCTCTCCCAATCCAGACATTTGTTTATGCTGTCATCTCAGAGCTCGTTACCACCCTCAGCGTGACTTTCTGTTCTAGCTGGGACTAGCAGAACTAGCATGGAAAGTGGAGCTCTTTGATGCCCAGAGGTAGTTTGGCCTGTATGCATCAAATTGAAATTCTAGTGTTTTGGGGCTGCCGCAAGGCATAGGTGCCGCATTCAGCCACACTGCCTGTCAAAACCTGAAATACGCAGTCACCGGACGTTTTGCCTGAATTCGCACCAGAACTGGACCCAAAAAAGCACAGAACCCTTTTTGAAACTGCACTGCGGCCATCCTGGGCATGTGTGAACCAGATCCATTGAGAGCCAGTCACATTCACATGTCATGCAAACTGGATGCTGTTTAAAATGCATCCAATTCACATATACATTATATTACCAGAAGTATTGGGACGCCTGCCTTTACACGAACATGAATTTTAATGGCATCCCAGTCTAAGTCTGTAGGGTTCAATATTGAGTTGGCCCACCCTTCACAGCTATAACAGCTTCGTCCTTCACATTTGGATGCTGGACGCCGTGACGGACGATTGGATGGACATAGTCCAAAGGAGCGGTCTCTATCTGGCTGTATTATTACTGTAATATCCACTATTCCTCAGGCCTGACTGCTTTGCCCCAGTGCTCTCCCGGGGTTTTTTCCATCCACCCACCTGCAATAGGGAGTTGGTCTTCCATCAACATCTTGAGGCCCTCTCGCCCCATCTTTACTGGGGTGACCACACTGGAAGTTCCTCAAGGGGAAAATAGCCATCGGCAACATCCATCCCGTTTTTTCGTCTTGTTTCTAATTACAATGAAATGAAACACACTATTTTGAACACTAGACCTTTTTTATATCTCATACCTACCCCTGAGGAAGGAGATTCAGGCTCTCCGAAATGCGTAGGGTATTCTAAGCGATTAGTGTGTATATTGATTATTAATGTACTGATGCATTCCATGTTTTCTTACAATACCATTTCAATAAAAATTCTTTTTTTGTACCTTATATACTTGATAATTACTGTATGTGCCTAAAAAGTCCACCACTAGGGGTGTTCTAATTCTTGGTCTATAACAGCTTCAACTCTTCTGGGAAGGCTGCCCACAAGGTTTAGGAGTGTGTCTATGGGAATGTTTGATCATTCTTCCACTGATGTGGACGAGAAGGCCTGGCTCACAGTCTCCGCTCTAATTCATCCCAAAGGTGTTCTATTGGGTTGAGGCCAGTAAAATTCCTCCACCTCAAACTCTCTCATCCATGTCTTTGTGGACCTTGCTTTGTGCACTGGTCCAAATCATTTTGTGGACGGAGGATTATGATGTGGGGTTGCTTTTCAGGGGTTGGGCTTGGACCCTTAGTTCCAGTGAAGGGAACACTTAAGGTGTCAGCATACCAAGATATTTTTGGACAATTTCATGCTTCCAACTTTGTGTGAACAATTTGGGGATGACCCCTTCCTGTTCCAATATGGCTGCACACCAGTGCACAAAGCAAGGTCCATAAAGACATGGATGAGCGAGTTTGGGGGGGGGGGGGAACTTGACTGGCCTGTACAGAGTCCTAACATGAATCCAATAGAACACCTTTGGGATGAATAGAATGGAGACTGCGAGCCAGGCCTTCCACATCAGAGCCTGACCTCACAAATGCTCTTCTGGAAGAATGGTCAAACATTCCCATAGACACACTCCTAAACCTTGTGGACGGCCTTCCCAGAAGAGTTGAAGCTGTTATAGCTGTAAAGGGTGGGCAACTCAATATTGAACCCTACGGATAAGACTGGGATGTCATTAAAGTTCATGTGTGTGTAAAGGCAGGTGTCCCAATACTGTTGGTATTATAGTGTATGTGAACCCAGCCTTAATGTGAGTACAGCTTGGTACGGCATCTAGCTGAATCATAGATATTGACAGGCTGCAGGCAGCTGGACTCTACATTGCACCCATGCCTTCCTAAAAACACTGGAATTTGACACACATGGGCCACATTGTTTGTCCCCTATATGATAAAAAAAAGTTTAGTAAAAAAGGGTAAAAAAGTTTGTTACACCCAAGCCCTTAAAATACTTCCCCAAAACTTTTCTGAGCCCCACCCCCACATTCTTCCATATACAAATATAAATGCACACATTGGCGGCACATATGCATGAACAAATCGATTGCACTGCATATCGCCCCACATGCCAGGGTGAGAGCAATCATTCTAAGCCCAGTGTTCATAGTGCACTCTAATGCCGTGTACAGACGATCGGAATTTCGGACAACAAATGTTCAATGTGAGCTTGTTATCGGTAATTGCGACCGTGTGTAGGCTCCATCAGACATTTTTTGTTGGAATTTCTAACAAACAAAATTTGAGAGCTGGTTCTCCACGTTTCCGATAACAAAATCCGTTGTTGTGAATTCCGAGCGTATGTAGACAATTTCCGACGCACAAAATTCCACGCATGCTCTGAATCAAGTAGGAGACGGAAGCGCTCGGTCTGGTAAAACTAGCGTTCGTAATGAAGATAGCACATTCGTCACGCTGCAAAGTTTTTAATCTTTTAATACAGTGCATTCCCTTCTTCTTTATAATGCTAGAATTATGAAGTTGTTTTGCTGCTGATATTCACACAGAGTTCTGACAAACTGATTTCATTATTATTTCTCGTGATCTTATGAATAATCTTTTTTTTTTTTTTTTTGCCAGATCTCCAGAATAATGTTTTATTTTTATTTTTTTATAGTGATCTACTTTTTTTAAATTTGTTTGTCAAGATCTCCTGATTTTTTTTTTTTATTGTGATCGCCATTATATTTTTCTTCGTTTTGCTTGTCAAGTTACCACAACACCATTATTATCTTGTATTTTTTAACCTCAGAGATTGGTTGGTGTTGCTGTCCCTTGTTAATTTGACATTTGTCTTTTTGAAATGTACCTGCCTACTCACAAACAAATTGTCCTTTTTGAACTAAAACATGTATTTATGAAAATAAAATCTGCATTTATTAGGGGTCATAACAAAATAAAGAGGAAGGCAATGCTGGATAAACTGGAGAAATTGGCAAAGCCTTTGTACCCAAGGGCAGACTTCAATTATTTGACAGGCAAAATTGGTAGCCTGAGGAGTCCATTTAAAAGAGAGTACAATACGGTCCAGGACTCTGAGAGATCAGGAGCAGCAGCAGATGACATGTATGTTCTGAGGCTGTGGTCTTACAACAGCCTGTGTCTTTTGTCAGACCAGACTGAACCCAGGCCATCACTCTCTTGTCTTCCTTCCATGCTTGCTTCTGGGTTGTGGCTCTGGTGTTGGAGTTGTGGCAGGAGGTGGAGGAGGAGGAGGATGGTCCAACTCACACAGGTGGGTTTTGCTTGTGAGTTCGCCCCTCAACCCCTTATTTAGGGCCAGATAGATCAGTTCCTCACAAAAGAGGTGTTGTCCCACTTCCATTTCCTGCATTTTGCTGGCTACCATGCAGGCATAGGCTTCTTGAAGATTGGGGGTGGTTCTGAGGGCCGCAGTAGCCTCCCGATTTAAAGAAACACTGACTCCTGCACATTCCTCCCCTTCCTGGTACTTTTTGTTACAAGGCGGAAGGGAGGAACCTGGGTATCGGTCAGGCTACTGGGCCCGGCCACCTCCTGGCTGTCACTTTTCCCGCCACCTCCTGGTTGCCACTTTCCCCCGACCACCTGCTGGATGCCACTTTCCACAATCTCCTCCTGGCTGAGGCTTTCTTGTGTAGGAAAATGGGACATAGTTTTAGTTAATTGTTCATCAAACAGAATTTTGAGAAATATGTTAAACAATGCTATACCTGACTCAAGCTGTGCACCTCCACATCTTCTTCCTGGGTGGGAGGCCCAGGTTGGACGTCGGAAGCCTCAGCTGGGGTGGAAGGAAGTGTGGAAGGAAGGGTTGAGAGTGATGGCCTGATTTCACTCTGGTCTGACAGAAATCACAGTCTGTCGTAGTACCACAGCCTAGGTACACAAAGGTCATCTGCTGCTGCTCCTGAACTCCTGAATCCTGGACCTTTTTGCACTCCCTATTACATGTGCTCCTCAGGCTTAAAATAGTTGATGTTTGCTGTGGGGATCTGCCGCTTCACCAATTCCAGCAATTGATCCAGCGCTGTCTGCCTCTTTATTTTATTAGTATAAAAGGGGTGTTTTACCTGCCATAGACAGGGCAGCTCTCTGTTCATATCCCTTTCATGACTAAGCCTATTTTTGGAATTTGGTGTTTACAAGTTAAAATCCATATTTTTTTAGCAGAGGCTCTAGAGAATAAAACGGCGATTGTTGCAATATTTTATGTCACACGGTATTTGCGCAGTGGTGTTTTAAACGCAACTTTTTGGGAAAAGGGACACTTTCATGAATAAAAAAAAAAACAGTAAAATTAGCCCAATTTTTTTGCGTAATGTGAAAGATAATGTTACGCCGAGTAAATAGATACCAAACATGTCACACTTTATAATTGCGCGCACTTGTAGATTGACGACAAAGTACGGTACCTAAAAATCTCAATAGGCGACGCTTTAAAAAATTTTTACGGTTACCAGGTTAGCGTTACAGAGGAGGTCTACTGCTAGAATTATTGCTCTCGCTCTGACGATCGCGGCGATACCTCACATGTGTGATTTGAACACCGTTTACATACGCGGGCGCGACTTCCGTATGCGTTTTCTTTGCTTCGCGAGCTCGCGGGGACGGCGGGCGCTTTGAAATTTTTTTTTTTTTTTTTTTATTTATTTTATTTATTTTAAAATGACTAAATTGTTTTAAAAAAAAATAAAAATTTGATCACTTTTATTGCTGTCACAAGGAATGTAAACATCCCTTGTGACAGTAATAGGTGGTGACAGGTACTCTTTATGGAGGGATCGGGGGTCTAAAAGACCCCCCACCCCTCCTTTACACTTCAATGTATTCAGATCGCCGAAAACGGCGATTCTGAATACCGGATATTTTTTTTAAACCGGTGCCATTGGCAGCCGAGTAAACGGGAAGTGACGTCATGACGTCGCTTCCGTGTTTACGATGAGGAGACTGGAACGAAGCCGATTACGGCTTCGTTCCAGTTCCTCCCCAGCAGCCAGAGCCAACGGATCGCTAATCGGTGCTCCCGATCGAGCGGGAGCACCGGTAACAGCGGCGAGAGGCGGCGGGAGGGGGGGACGTCCCCTCCCGCTCCTCCGGCATAACAGCCGAGCGGCTTTTAGCTGCATCGGTTGTTATGGGTGGAAAGCCAATCGCCTGCTGAACAAAACGGTACCGGGATGATGCCTGCAGGTGCGGGCATCATCCCGGTATACCCCCCGGAAGCCGAGTACGCAGAACTGCGTACGCTCGGCGGGAAGGGGATATCAGTGAATTGGGGGAGGAAGTCGTGATCATTGAATCAATCCATTTTATCTGCAAAACACAACACAGGACAAACCCTAATGTCAGGCTAAACTCTCCTAATCTTGTCCCAATATCGTCCTCATTCTATAAGCAGTATAGGCCACTGATGCCCACAGTTCAAATTGTACCTTCGTTATCACGATCGGCGCTTACGCTACTCCGTCCTCCGCTAACAGATCATATGTACGACGCACACGTGTTACGCTTTATATACACTGCGCATGCGTAAACTCCGCCCGCCCCTGACCTTCTTTCTAGTATATTCCCTGCCCCTTCTCTTTTGGCGCAGTGGGAGAGCATGTGGCGAAGAAAGAGCAAGTGCATGCAGAGGAGAGCAGCAACGAGGATGACGAAGAAAGCCCAGTGCCACAAACGTCCCAATCCAGGAGATTTAAGGTCTCAAATATGTCCTTTGTAGAGATGGTGGACATCTTGAAGAGGGCTGACTATGATGGGAAGCATGGACCTTACCCAAACCCAAATGTGAGAAAGGCCAAGATCATGGCTAAAGTTGTGAAAAGTCTGCAGAAGAATTTTGGGGTACGACGATCCAAGGATCAACTGAGGAAACGATGGTCAGACCTCAAATTGAGGGAGCACGATCAGTACAGAAAAATCAAGAGCGTGCTGCAAAAAAGTAAGTATTTTGTCGTGTGTTCCTATTATTATTATTACGTTCGTGCTGCTCCATGTGCTTTTCTTTACTGTTGTACAGTTCAAAATGACAAGTTTCAGGTTTGTGGGTACAGTAATTGTTTGTAGTAAACATTGTTTTTTCGCTCACTAATATGATGTGTTTGGCAGATGCAGGTTAACTACATTTGTTCATGCCTATTTATATTAAAAGAAGTTTATTACATTGTTGCCTAGATGGGTATGTAACTAGAATGAAAGGCAAACTTGATTCCGTGTAAAGAGAGAACACTCAGCAGCTGTTTACACATCTGGACACAGGAGCACTAGTGTGGGACACCAGAACAAACTTTTAAGGGTGTCTCACACAGGTGCTGTAGTGGATACTAGGGGTCTCTACATGTGCGAAACTTGCACAAAACAGGTAATTATTCCAGATTTAGAAAGGAAAAAAAAATCATGTTTTCAGCTTGGAACTCTGCAAAAACAGACAATTGTACGTGACTTCCAAGCAATGTTTCATATTCTTATTTATGGGCTCAAATATCTGTGTGTTAAGTATACCTTTTTTTTAATTCACATAGGGGAGAAAAGACTCGGGACATCAGAGGACACTGGGAACCCCCAACTTCTTAAAGAAGGGGAAGTCGCAACACCACAACCTCAGGATGTGGAGGAAGGAGAAGTTTCTGAAGTGGGCGAAATGGTGACCACAACAGGTGAGTGTCTGAGACCACAGCTTTAGGTAATAGATGTATGCCTGCATATTTATAATGCATGAGGGGTTATTTACTAAAGGAAAATCCACTTTGCACTGCAAGTGCACTTAGAAGTAAAGTATCTGAAGATCCGAGGGGGGCATGCAAGGAAAATAAAAAACAGCATTTTAGATTGCACATGATTGGATGATAAAATCAGCAGAGCTTCCACTCATTTCAGATCTACCCCTTAGATTTAGAGCGACTGCACTTCCAAGTGCACTTGCAATACAAAGTGGATTTGCCTTTCGTAAATAACCCCCAATGGCATGTTTTTTTATTTTAGGTGATGTGGATGCTGTGGAAGAAGAATCTTATTTCACAAGTACAAGTGCACACGTCCTCATCGGGGAGATAATGGTGTGCAATCGTGATTTACAGAAGATCAAGAAAGACATCAATGATGTGGAAAAAAGACTCAAAAACATTCCATTTGGAAGGGCATAGAGAGGAGACATTTCTGGATCTGGCGGCAGAGGAGGACCTTCCTTTTTTCTTTTGTCTGTGATATTGTGGAGTTTGGAGACATTCCCATTAGGACAAGAGACCCTGGAGACCGGGAACCAGCACAGTGACCCTCTGGACGTTTGATAAGGATCCTGAGCCACTGCCTGAACGGCTATTGATGCACTACTAGACCCATTTGGGGTCTTTTTGTGAGGTAAAGAGGCTGGCACCACTGGGGGAGGACTGTATCAAGCTACATGGGTTTTTTCTACATTCCAAAGTGGACTGCTGAATTTGCCTTTTGCTGGACTATTATACCTGTTCTTTTCCCACTCACTCTCATTTGTCTTTATAGGAAAAGAGTGATATTGTTGCAGGACTATTTTGAGACAGAACTCTGGTTTCTTTCAATTTGAACTATATGATTCCCTTTGCTGGACTCCCACACCTGCTCTTTTCCCCCTCATTCCCATTTATTTTCATAGGAAAAGAGTGACATTGTTGCAGGACTATTTGGAGACAAAACTCCGGTTTCTATCAATTTTATCAATTTGATCTATATGATCCTCGTTTTTGGATGATATGCCATTTTTTACACAAGCCACTGCACTTTATTTATAGTTTTTTAGCATTTTTAGAGCATTAGTTCACTATTCTACTGCTGCTTTATTGGACTATTCATATTATATATATATATATATATATATATATATATATATATATATATATATATATATATATATATATATATATTTTTTTTTTTTTTTTTTTTTTTTTTGGATTGCTCATATTCTTTGGATTATACTTTACCATTACTGCACTTTATTTCAATTTCTATTTCAATAAAAAAAAAAAAATCTCTCACATTAGGATTTATTGTATCTTTACTTATATTAATTTAGATCACTTGTTGTGGGAATATCACTAATACTTCTTTAAACATTATTTATCACTGTTTATGGATACGTTTATCCCCTGTTGATATTTGGTTAATTTATTCACCGTTTACTATATTGGTTTAACTAGCGCTACTTCACTTTATATACACAGTTTTTATGGGTGTTTGTAACACTTTAGAAGTTTAGCTGCTTCTTATTTCCATTTACCTACTTATAGTTGTTTGTAAACACTTTATAGTCAGCACAGATTGCTTTGTTAGCGCATTAGTACACACCCTTTGATAATCCAAAATTATTCAAATTTGTTTGCATTTTTCAGATTTTCACAAATTTTTTAAAATTGTTTAGAAAGCCAAATTTTGAAGATGCACACCGTGTGTCAACATGTGCTATCTGCCATCACGGGATATCAATGTACGCGTTTTGTGGGTGCAACCCCTTCCTCACAACTAAAGTAGATGAGAGGAAGGGGCTGCACCCCCGAAACACGTCCATTGACCCCCCCATGATGGGAGATAGCATATGTTGACATTAGGCATGGGATCAGGAGGGAAATGCACATTTTGACTCCCAATTTGTATGCATCTTTAAAATTTGGCTTTCACAGGGGTTACATCACCCCATCTGATGAAGGCAATATCAACACCATTTGGACATATTGATGTATGATATTGCCTTCACTTTGTCAAAGTTGAACTTTGTAAGTTCCTGAGTTGTGTATGTTTATAGTTTCATAGTTTCATGGTTAGTAAGGTTGAATAAAGACACCAGTCCATCCAGTTCAACCTGAGTGAGTGCCTGTTTAACCCAAAAAAGGCTATTTGTACTCTCAAACCTAAAAATGTTATACAACAACTATGATGGTTTGTTCAAAAACCCTTTTCTAATGCACATGTGAATGTGATTTGAGTAAAATGTTTTCTACTCAACAAAGTGTGGCTTCTTCTTTCAATACTCAATACCAGTTTTTGTTGTAATTTGGTGTTTACAGTGACAACGGGGGTTATTTACAATAAGACCCCACATCTCTCCTCCAGGCTGGAAAGCATGAGATCAAGAAAAAAAATTCACCGATGTCATGCTGACAGCCGCGATCACAGCTTTGTTTTCTTCCGGTCACACTCGGGCCTCCGACAGTCATAGAGATCACTGGTGACCATCTGGTCACCGGAAATCTCTATTATCGTCATCCGCCGGACGATTCTTTCTCCGGCCCCTGATTGGCACGAAAGAGCCCAGAGAAGCACCGGATGGCGGCTGGAGGGGATACGTCCCCTCCTGTCGCCTATAAGAATGATCAAGCGGTGGAACTGCCGCTATGATCATTCTTATCATGCACATAATCGCCGGCTGGAAAGAATGATATCTGAATGATGCCTGTAGCTGCAGGCATCATTCAGATATCCCTTCACAGAGACAAGGATGTCATATGATGCCCTAAGGTATTGAAGTGGTTAAGTATATTTTTATGGAAATGTTGTTTTCGTGGTTGTGTTGTACTAATATCATGTAAAATAAAAAATGGAACTACAACTGGTCTATTCCCTAGGACAGTGATGGTGAACCTTGGCACCCCAGATGTTTTGGAACTACATTTCCCATGATGCTCAACTACACTGCAGAGTGCATGAGCATCATGGGAAATCAAGGCTCGCCATCACTGCTCTAGGATGTCTGCTCTCAGAAAATATATAGGGGTTGATTTACTAAAGAGAAATAGACTGTGCACGCTGCAATTGCAGTTGCTTATTAAGACCCCTTTCACACCGCAGAGCCTATAGCGTTGGCGGTAAAACGCCACTATTTTTAGCTGCGTTTTAACATCAGATTTGCAGCGCATTTCAGCCGCTAGTAGGGTGCTTTTACCCCCCGCTAGCAGCCGAGAAAGGGTTAAACCCACGGAAATATGCAGCAATAGCGGCGTTTTGCTGGCGGTAATACAGTGCTGCCCCATTGATTTCAATGGGGAGCAGCGGTGGAGGAGCGGTAAACACACCACTCCTTCACTGCTCCAAAGAAGCTGCTGGCAGGGCTTTTCCTGACGTCCTGCCAGCGCACCGCTCCGGTATGAAAGCTCCCGGGGCTTTCATACGGGAGACAAAGGAGCAGCAGTTTGAGGGCGACTTGCAGGCACTATTTCTAACGATATAGCGCCTGCAAAACACCCTCGGTGTGAAAGTTACATTTGACAATCTAATATAAGATTAGTTGAAAAAAAATCTGCTTTTGTGTTGCCTGTCTGCTGGCCGTCTCTTTCCACATCAAGTCCACGGGACCCGCAATCACACACGCGCCCACAAGCCGCTTCTTAAAGGGCAATGTACAGGGTACGTGATTCTGCCTGTACGTGCCCTTCTGCCGCAGTATATCTGCGTGAGGCGGTCGAGAAGCAGTTAAAAGAGAAGCATAGCCAAATTTCATTTGACTGTACCTCTCCCCAGGGCCACAGAACTGCAGTTCGTTTTGCACTCCTGTGACCCCTTTTTTTAGCAGACAGCAGGCTGAAGCCCGTTGTTGGCTGATGTCATAGAGCCTCAGAACCCTGGATCGGCACCCCACAAGCTGCTGAGAGCCTGAGCCGTCCCCTTCCACCCCCTCCACAGCCCTGTGCTCCAGTGAGTGCAGGGTAGCAGAGTAGAGAGCTGGTGACTGACAGTCCCCGGCTCTCTGCTCAGGGAGCTGTGGGAAGTGTTAGAGCCGGCGGGGGACAGATGCAGCATCCACCTAGGTAAGGTGAATAAAAAAAAGCAAAAAAAAAAAAACCCATAGTTCTCTTTTAGGGCCGGTTCACACTGGTGAGATGTCAGAGATCGGATGTGATTCGCACCGCACTGCAGTGAAAATCACATGCGATCTCTGAGCGATTTCAGCCATTAAGATCGTATGGCTGAATTTGCATCAAGCTCGCACAGGACCCTTTTTTTTGTCCGCAGCAGAATTGGATCGCATAGGTGTTCACACCTATATGATCCAATTCTTCTCCGAGTTTGCAGATCGCACTGTGATATATGTATATGTATATACTGTGATTCTGTACTTGCCAAATATGCTGCAGAAATCTCTCTCCACTGAGTCTGGCTGCAACCATTTTAACTGTGGGCAGATGAAGTTGCTGCCTGTTCACCTCCTGGATTTACACAGACACACAGAGGTACACCTCCAGCCCTGCAGCTCTCATTGGCCCTCTTATGACTCACCCCCCCCCCCTTCCTGGCAAACTCTCACAAGAGTGAAAGAGACCTGTGCATGATGTCATAAGTCTAGGCTAATGGCCAGGCAAGACACAAGAAGTGGGCTGTACAAGGTATTTACTGGCAGAAAAAAAATGTTTTACTAGCCAAAGTTAAAACAAGGGCAGAAGATTTAATAGATGGAAAGATGAGAAAATTACTGAAAACAGAGTTCCACCCAAAAATGGAACTTCCGCTTTAAGGGAGGTGACCCCCATTTTTTTTGGGGGGGGGGGAGCCGGGACCCTCTTTTCAGGTGGTCCCAGCTCCCACTTCCTCCCGGCGCACCGCGGCACCGGAAGGGAGATCACCACTCTCTCTCGGCAATCATCTGGGACATGTCACAGGTCTCAGATGATTGCCTGGCCAATCTGTAGCTCGCGCATGCACAGACGGGCACCCACAGTTACAATGCCGTCGCCGCAGAGAGGCGGGGGAGACAAGCGGGGCTTAGTTCCCCTGCATCGCTGGACCCTGGGACAGGTAAGTGTCTGATTATTAAGGCCCCTTGCACACTGGGGCGGTGGGTGCGTTGGCGGTAAAGCACAGATATTTTTAGCGGTGCTTTACCGTCAATTTCACTGGGCTATTCGGCCGCTAGAGTGGTGCTTTTACCCCCCCACTCGTGGCTGAGAAAGGGTTAAAACCATTGCAAAGTGCTGCTGCAGCAGCGCTATGCTGGTGGTATAGCCGCGCTGCCCCATTGATTTTGATGGGCAAGAGCGGTGAAGGAGCTTTTTTAGCATTCACATTCTGGGCTTTCACACTGGAGAGGCAGCAGCGGCTCTTTCAGGGTGCTTTGCAGGTGCTATTTTTAGCGTTAGACCCCTTTCACACTGGGGCGCTTTGCAGGTGCTACAGCGCTAAAAGTAGCTCCTGCAAAGCCTCCTGAAACAGCCGCTGCTGTCTCTCCAGTGTGAAAGCCCCAACGGTTCTCATACTGGAGTGGTGCGCTGGCAGGACGCTAAAAAAAGTCCTGCTAGCAGCATCTTTGGAGCGGTGAGGGAGCGTACACCACTCCTGCCCATTGAAATCAATGGGGCAGCGCGCCTATACCACTGGCATATCGCTGCTGCAGCAGCACTTTGCGGTAGTTTTAACCCTTTCTCAGCCACTAGCAGGGGGGGGTAAACCCCCCCTGCTAGCAGCCAAATACCACTGCTAAAACGACGACATAGCGATGCTAAAAAACACGCCGTTCTATCGTCGACGCCGCTCCCGCCCCAGTGTGAAAGGGGCCTTATGCCCCATGCACACGGTCGGAAATTCCGACTACAAAATCTGTCTGATTTTTTCAGATGGATTTTGGCCCAAACTTGTCTTGCATACACACAGTTGCACAAAGCTGTCGGAAAATCCGATCGTTCAGAATGCGTACGACGGGACTATAAACAGGGCAATAGCCAATAGCTTTCATCTCGTAATTTATTCTGAGCATGCGTGGAACTTTGTCCGTCGGAATTGTCTACACACGATCGGAATTTAAAGGATCAGATTTTGTTGTCAGAAAATGTTAGATCCTGCTCTCAAACTTTGTGTGTCGAAAATTCAGATGGAAAAAAGTCATATGGAGCCCACACACGATCGGGTTTTCCAACAACAAGATCCGATCGCACATTTTCCTGTCGGAAAGTCCGACCGTGTGTACAGGGCATTACGGCGCCTGCAAAAGCGCCCCAGTGTGAAAGGGGTCTAAAAGTCAGCAGCTGCAGTATTTGTAGCTGCTGATTTTTTTCTTTGTTTACAAACGATTTTTATTATGGAAAAGATCAAGGTATAAAACTGATACAATGATGGTACAGGTGAATATGCAAATATCTTTGACGTTATATGATGTACAGGAAGTGTAATAGGGTTATGGTTAGTCAGGTAAACGAGGAGAGAAAAACAAATTGCATGGTGTTATGATCAGGCCAATCAACAGTATTGAAGTAGGGAGAAGAAATAAAATAACAAATACATATATGTTTTTAAGGGGAGAGATTTTTAATTATTATTATTATTTTTTTTTAGCAGAACTCTGCTTGAAAGTCCACTTTAGGATAGTATTGTTTGTACAATCAGATTGTTTAGTGTATGGCCAGCTTACAAATGAGCAAACATCTGCGAGCACCTGTCACCCCACCATACCAGAATGCCAATGATGTCCATAACAATCTCTCCTTTTAGCAAATTAGTATCCCAAACATATATGGGCGGCACAGTGGTGTAGTGGTTAGCACTCTCACCTAGCAGTAAAAAGGGTCGCTGGTTTGAATCCCAACCACAACACTACCTGCCTGGAGTTTGCATGTTCTCCCTGTGCCTGCGTGGGTTTCCTCCAGGTACTCCGGTTTCCTCCCACACTCCAAAGACATGCAGGTAGGTTAATTGGCTTCTGTCCCAGATTGGCCCTAGTATATGAATGGGGACCTTGGATTGTGGGCTCCTTGAGGGTAGGGACCGATGTGATTGTGCAATGTACAGGGATAGGGAAAATTGTAGACACTCACTCAGGATGGACTGGTGTCTTCAGGGCTGTCTTTAAGGCAGGGCAAAAGGGGCAGCTGCCCTGGGCCCTGTCATTGTTGTGGGGCCCAAAGCAGCTGCCTCATACTTGCCAACTATCCCAGCTTAAAGGGGTTGTAAAGGTTTGTTTTTTATTTTCTAAATAGGTTCCTTTAAGCTAGTGCATTGTTGGTTCACTTATCTTTTCCTTCGATTTCCCTTCTAAATGTTTTTTTTCTTTGTTTTCCTTGTCTGCATTTCTCACTTCCTGTTCCTCCGCAGTAAGCTGTTCTGGCTGACTAACCACCACTCGGATGATGGTGGGAAGTTCACTGAGGAGAAACAGGAAGTGAGATATTCAGACAAAGAAAAAAAACATTTAGAAGGGAAATTGAAGGAAAAGGTAAGTGAACCAACAATGCACTAGCTTAAATGAACCTATGTAGAAAATAAAAAATGAACCTTTACAACCCCTTTAAATTCCATTGTCCCTTGAAGTTTTAGTCCCGTGCTGTGTCTCGATATCTCAGTGTGAAGTGCTGGTACTAATGCTGCCCAGCTTTGCAGATGACCCACCTGCAGACCCGTGTGTACATGTAAATAACCGGCATTCATATGTAAATAGCGGTGGAATTCATAAGGAAATAGCTGCGGCCGGCAGCATTGATATGTAAATAAAGGTGGCATTCATATGTATATCATGCCCCCTGCAGTGAGATGATGTGCTGTAACTTCTAGCAACCAATCAGTGAGCAGTATTACTGTACAGTAATTTCTAGCAACCAATTAACAAGCAGAAATCATTTGCTGTATCCTATAGCAACTAATCAGTGAGCCGTAATGTGTACTGTAACCTCTAGCAACCAGTCAGTAAGCAGTAATGATATTCTGTAACCGCTGGCAACCAATCACAATTGCTGCCTGATCTGATACAGTAAACTGATTTTAAGCCTAGCTACTATTTATTTTATGTCTCGGAGCAGGTGGAGACTGAAATTGCATGCAGGGGCCCCAAGAATTTTTTTTCCCAGGGTCCAATCAATATTAAAGACGGCCCTGGGTGTCTTTATTCAACCTTACTAACTATATAACTATGTATAGATCTCCCAGGCAGGGCATGCTGGAGCTTGTAGTCCCCCAACAGTTCAGCATGTAAAGATTCGCTCTGCAGCACCCAACATCTGCTTCCTCAGCTCCAGCCATAAAAATCGCATTTCTGTTGATCTGCTGCCTGTCACAGCCCAGTCCCCCCATTAATGGACTGTCAGAGAGGACCAGCACAGTGCTGGAATTAGGATGCTCTATTAGTCTGATCTGTCAGCTTCTCATCACTCCTCCTTGCAAAGCAACAAACCACATTTTTTATTTTTTATTTTAAAACGAATTTAAAGTCCTAAAAGCAACACAGATCGATTGGCTGTGATGCGATGCTGCTGAAAGTTGTCTGGGCAGAGAAGAGAGGCGCTGTCCCTTTAAGTCATAGGCGAGGAGGAATGCACAGAGTAGTCACAGGCAGCCTCCACAATATAGGCAGGGCTCTCCTATCTGCACTGAGACTGGGAAGCAGCAGCGAAAAAAAACCCATCCGATTGGCACTGCGCAGAGGAGCGACTCCTAATGCTTGCTGCACAAGCAGGGATCTGATTTAAAGGTGGAGGAGTGGAAGTATGAGCAAGGCTTCCACCCTCCAAATCTTGGCCACTTTTCCTGACAGCCCAGTCCAGGCTGGCATGTCTCTCCTTCCCCCTCTTCTACAAACACTGGAGTGATAGAACACAGCCAGAGCACCTTCTAATCCCTGGGAAGAAGATTACTCTTTGGGGAAGCTGGATGAACAAGGCTTATTTTTTATTTTTTTTTCTATTTTATTTTCCCTTTTTTTTTTTGTGGTGCAAATGGATTTTTAAAAAGTCTTAGATCTTTCCAATGATCCCCCTTGGAACTCATTGCCACTGGCCGGATTATACAGGTAAGAGGCTTTGAGATTTAAAAGTCATCAGATAGCATGGAGAGAAAGAGCAGAACAGGCAAAGATCTCTTTTACTAGCTGGAAATCTGCTTAGGTTACCTGGGATTACAATGATTTATTGATCAGAAATGATAGATGAATAGGAAGGAGGGGGAGGGGGAGGGGGGGCAATAGGAAGCATAGGGAGCAAGGATGAGATAGGATGACAGCAAAGCTGTATAATAAAAAGAAATTCCATTTACTATAATGAGAGGAGCATCTCCTGTGCTGTACATCTCTCCCATCAGGACCGGAGTGGTACCCGGTGCTCTTAGCATCCGTTCAACAAAATTCCGATTTCAGCAACTTCTCTGCCAATGACCAACTTCACACAATGCCCTGGTCCACCGGCTGCCCATGTGTCTCCTGGAAGGCAATGAAAGGGCAGCTTGTGGGTAGCATTGGCTGCTCAGCTATGCAGGTGATGTCATATAAATAGGACTGTACTCTACAACATCTGGATGACATGGTTCACTAGTCAACCTAGTCAACTAGGGAGCCCAAGTCCAAGGGTCCTGAGGATAGGTGAGCTGCTTTGGCATTAGGGCACCGTAAGCAGCATGCACAGTACATAGTCTTTCCCTCAGGAATCTGGTTGTGGGATCTGTTTGGAGTAACCCTGACCCCACAGGTTGTGATCCTATTGTTGGGCAATACATGAATGTTATAAGGAAGATAGATAACACACATAAAGATAAAGGTACACATAAAGGTACATAAAGATAGAGAGATGGATAGACACTCAGATCATTTAGATAGATAGATGGACAGGTAGGTAGACATGAATACATATAATTATACCTACATATGCCAATAAAAAAAAAAACATTTGCATGTTTGCATATCTATAAATTTATACATTTATATAAATATAAACTTAAATATGCAAATAAGTACAAAATAAGTACTGTAAAATAGATATATTTTTGAATGTGTGTATATATATATATATATATATATATATATATATATACTCTGTGTGTATGCATACAGTATACATATGCACTATTACTGTGTGTGTTTATATATATATATATATATATATATATACTGTGTACAGTTTATATGTAGTAGTATCTGCAAGTAGTAATAGTGTTAAAAAAAAAATAATAATAATAATAATAAAAAAAAAAAAAAAAAAAAAAAAAAAATATATATATATATATATATATATATATATATATATATATATCTGCAAGTAGTAATAGTGTTAAAAAAAATAATAATAAAAAAATAAATAACTATATATATATATATATATATATATATATATATATATATATATATATATATATATATATATATATATATATATATATATATATATATATATATATATATATATATATATATATATATATAATATATATATATATATATATATATATATATTATATTATATATATATATATATTTATATATCTGCAAGTAGTAATAGTGTTAAAAAAATAATAATAAAAAAATTATATATATATATATATATGTATATATATATATATTATTAAGTATGTACGCACATGCACACAGTGTAGATATTTAAATATGTATGTGAATGTATATTTATATATTTGTAATGTAATTAGACTATCACTCTACAGAAATGGCTTTGCCCAATTTGTATATTGTACATGTGTGTCTCTGTATGCGTTTATCTGTTTGTCATACATTAAACGTCTATTAAACTGCCATTATATTTATATACATTATAATAGTTACACATACTAGATCATGTATTACATACAATCAAAATCACTAATGCGTTTGATTTAGGATTGTTGTAAGGAACTTATGCAGTGGTTATAACATTAATAGGATTCTAAAAATAACATTAAATATTAATACAAACCCAAGCCCCATGTATTTCTTTGATTGATATTGGATAGAATAATGTATTTATACATTAGTCTTTATCAGCATTTTTTTCTTTTTCATGGAATAAAATATTTCCCCCTGGTTCATTGAGAGATTACAAGTGAATAAGTGACAAAATTTCTTGCCTGGAACACCGTCTCCCTGAATGACTTTCCTCTGGCTGCGCAGGAAAATACAGCAGCAGGAATGTCTGATTGGCTGAAAAAAAAATGGAGAGTGTCTGAAGTCTGATTAATTGGGTGAAAGAAGAAAAAAATCCCAGCAGGTGATGTGGAATACCGAGGACCTGGAAGGACTGGGAGTGCGGTCTTCCCAGCCTGCCCAATGTACTGATTATATTACGAGTGGCACCGCTTACCCTGTAACATTTAAAACTATTATGAAATGAGTGACATCATTGTGTGCAGCACAGCTGTATGTGTCAGAGACATGGGCTAATCATGAATGCATTCCAGGGGTCGGCGTAGATTAGAATTGTGCGTGAAATGTTTTGTGACTCAGTGAGAAAATGTTCTACAACAAGATGTCAATAGATGACAGACGGCTGTCAAAATCAGTCAATGAATTAAAGAGTGACTCCCCCTTTTCTGGAAATGGGAATACTGGAAGACGGGGCAATAAATTCTCCAACTTTGTAAATAGTATTTGTAGGTGTTGGTCGTGAATATAATCAGTCTGCTGTGACCCAACCTGGTGACGCCCATAGCCCCCAGTAACGCACACAAGAAGGGCAGTGTAATTGGTACAGCCTGGCTTTATTTTGTCAGCTGTAGTGAATAGCCCTGCGGGACTACAGCGCCCAGCATGTCTTAACAGGCTCAAGGGTGCTACATATTCTTTCCTCAGTTACTTCCATTATGCCTGTAATGGCTTCTAAAGTATCCACTTTTCCCAGTGAGAAATTTTCAAATGGAGCTCCATTTCCTCGGAGGTCTGTCTGCAACTGACTGTGCAGTATTGGCGCTTGCCCGCAGTCTTATGGGGCAACAGGCAAAATAGGAAAACCTCCTATTAGATAGAGCCTATACAGTATATAAATAGAGGTGATAAGTATATGCAATGTTACTTTCCTGCCTTGCGAGAATGTGCCCTTATTTTAACACAAATGAGAAAAAAAAATATATAGGTTATAAATTATTCAAACAATATAGAAGTTATATTATTATTCTAGACCAGGCATTCTCAACCAGCATTCCTCCAGAGGTTGCTAGGGGTTCCTTGAACTGTGGGTGATTGACCTCAAATATAATGGTTCCTTAGTTCCAGGGTCAACACCACTTGGACAGAATCAATGACACCTATGATCTTTCTAGCTGTTTCTAAGGAAGGCAATCTGACCACCAATTTAAGGGACATTTTTCCTACTGACCACCAAAGGAACATTCTTCCCACTATCCACCAATGTAAGGAGCATTCTTTCCACTGATCGCCAATGTAAGAAGCATTCTTTCCACTGACCACAAATGTGAGGGACATTCCTCCCACTGTCCACCAATGTAAGGGACATTCTTCCCACTGACCACCAATGTAGGGAGCATTCTTCTCACTGATTACCAAAGTAAGGGCCATTCTTCCCACCGACCACCAATGTAAGGGACGTTCTTTTCACTGACCATCAATGTAAGGGACATACTTCCCACTGACCACAAATGTAAGGGATAGTCTTCCCACTGACCAACAATGTAGAGAGCATTCTTCCCACTGACCACCAAAGTAAGGCCCATTCTTCCTACTGACCACCAAAGTAAGGGCCGTACTTCCCAGTGACCAACAATGTAAGGGACATTCTTCCCACTGACCCCCATTGTAGGGACATTCTTCCCACTGACCACCAATGTAAGGGACATCCTCCCCATTGGCCACCAATGTATGGGACAGTCTTCCCACTGATTAATAATGTAAGGGACATTCTTTCCACTGAGCCCCAATGTAAAGGACATTCTTCCCACTTTCCACCAATGTACAGGACATTCTCCCCCTGACCACCAATGTAAGGGACAGTCTTCCCACTGATTAATAATGTAAGGGACATTCTTCCCACTGAGCCCCAATGTAAGGGACATTCTTCCCACTTTCCACCAATGTACGGCACATTCTTCCCTCTGACCACCAATGTAAAAAGCATTCTTCCCACTGATCACCACTGTAAGCGACATTCTTCCCACTGACCACCAATGTAAGCTACATTCTTCCCTCTGACCACCAATGTAAGGGACATTCTTCCCATTGGCCACCAATGTACGGGACATTCTTCCCCCTGACCACCAATGTAAGGGACAGTCTCCCCACTGATTAATGTAAGGGACATTCTTCCCACTGACCCCCAATGTAGGCGACATTCTTCCCTCTGACCACCAATGTAAGTGACATTCTTCCCCCTGACCACGAACATTCTTCCCCCTGACTACAATTGTATAGGGACATTCTTCTCCCTGACCTCCAGTGTAAGATACATTATTCCCAATGACCACCAGTGTAAGGAACATTCTTCCCCCTGACCATCAGTGTAAGGGGCATTTGAAATTTATTTCAAGGGGTCCTCTAAGGAAAAAAAGCTTGAGAAAGGCTGGTCTAGGATATCTTTATTCTAAAACTGATACTAAAGTAGATTTAAGCCCAACCAAGGTGCATTGCCGCCTTGTCACATGTACCCATGGTGGAAATTACAAGCAGCTTGGGACACACGTTGTGCAAGCAAAGTCCACCAAAAGGGTTGGTCCACAATGATGTGAAGCTGACACTGAATCCAGCACATGTAGACAGAAATTGGCTGAAAGAGACTTTAGAAGATTCAATAAAGGATGAAAAACGATGCAATTGTGATACACAGGGCTTTAGCAAAGTGCATCTCACCCAGTTAGGGTTTAGCTTTACTTTAATGTTAGTGTGTTACAAATGATTAAAAACATATAGAGCAATGGTGGTTTACTCACATGATATAGAGGGCCTTGAGTGCAGCCCCAGATATCACCATGGGGCCATGCCTAGTGTTCTGTGAAAATAATAGTACAGGAAGGTGTCAGAGACTATGGTGATTCTACGAGAGATGGTCAGACACTGAGGACATGCTACAAGGGATGGTCAAAGACTATTGGCATGCTACAAGGGGGCATATAGGGGGGCTCAAGCATGGTTCCTGACATCACCAAGGGGCCATACATAATTTGCAGTGAACACAATATTTCAGGAAGGTGTCAGAGATTGCAGATAATCACCAGGAGATGATCTAAGATTATGAGGATTGCTACAACAGATGGTCAGAGGCTATGGGCATACTACACAATATGATCAGACACTATGGGCATACTAATACAGATGGTGAAAGACTATGGGCATGCTACAAGGTATGGTCAGAGACTATGGGCATGCTACAAGGTATGGTCAGAGACTATGGGCATGCTACAAGGGGGCATATAGAGGGGTTCAAGTGTGGTCCCTGACATGACCAAGGAGTCACACATAGTTTTCAGTGAACGCAATAGTTTAGGAGAGATTGCAGATAATCACTAGGAGATAACCAGAGACTATGGGCATACTAGAAGAGATGGTCAGAGATGGTCGGAAACTATGGGCCTGTTGTTGGAGTTTGTGAGACCATGCTTTAAAAGAGAGCTATAGACTGGAGACACCGTACATTAGACAGTTAGAGTTTACTACTATTAAAGCCCATTTAAAAATCAATGCTTCCACATATGTGCTCCCTACATCCCCCATAAAAATGACCTATGCCACATTTAATATTTTCCAAAGCAAGATCTATTATATAAGATGGGGATAAAAACATAAAAAGAAAAATGAATGGACATCACAGAAAAGGTGTGATAGTATGGGAAAAAAATAAACCAAACCATTTAGCTACTAGAAGACAGTCGATAGAATATTTTCCTTCACTGGCCTAAGTAAGCACCTAGGCAAGGAATACAAGGGGACTATTTGCAAGGAGCTTAAAGGTCCACATGTGTTCCCCAGGATGCAGATTGGACACCAAGGATTTACAGTAGTCCAAGTTCTCAGCCATGATTCGTGTGTGTATGTATCTGTGTACTTTAATATAATTTTTAAAATACAAGTTTAATATGATCATATGCTACAGTTATAATACAGCCTATAGCTTCTATACCATAAGAGATATTGTATTCCAACAATGTTATCAATGTAGACAGATATACACACAAACACATGAACAGCTACCTAGAGAACCTTCATGGCGTCTGTACACTCACAACCTCATATATATAAGGTCAGAGATTGATGACCTAAAATTACATTTCATAAGAAAGCCATTTGCACTGCTAAATGGTTGAGCTTTCCCTGCTAGCTCGCCTTGTTCCTGGGCTGTCTGTATGTTCTTAACCTTTATGTTGCAATGTGCTCTGAATGCATGCAGCATGCCAGGTCATTTCATATATATTGCAAATGGTTACAATTAAGAAGCTCCCTTAAGTGAAGGGTCGGGATCATAACTCTTGCCTGTGTTTCATTTAGAGAATGGCGATGCTCTGGGCAATGTCTTGGGTCGTCTACTTGTGGATAAGTGCCTGGATGTTTTTACTGTGTCACGGATCCCTCCATCAGCAAAGCTTTCAGCAGCATCATTTACACCGAGCAGGTAAGGAGAATCCACGTTCTGCTCTTTGAATTCATCGAACGTTCAATTTCTGCCGCTTCTTTGATAAAGATCAGCCTGGCTTTTAGCCTTTTGCAGGTTATGTGAAGGATCAAGTCTTACAAAATAATCATTTCCCTTAAGGGTCCACATCAATCCTTAATCAGCTCAGAATCCTGAATTGTGGAAAGGGTTAATGAAATGTCTGAACTCAGTTGAGAATCTCTAGAAATAATGTCAATCACAAAGTTTATCTATGAAGGCCTTAAACAGCATCTTTGGGCAAGTCTCTTTTTGTTTTGTGCTTTATACTCGCTCCACCCCTCTAGAACACCCACTTATCTTCCTCCAGTTGCAAGAAAATCTTCTTTGAAGTCCTACTGGCTTCACCTTCATCAACCTGCAATGCAAGGAGGAGAAGAGTGCAGGAAAGCCTAGATCAGTGATGACGAACCTTGGCACCCCAGATGTTTTGGAACTACATTTCCCATGATGCTCATGCACTCTGCAGTGTGGTTGAGCAACATGGGAAATGTAGTTCCAAAGCATCTGGGGTGCCAAGGTTCGCCATCACTGGCCTAAATCATGTAGGCCCACCCTGCAGAACAAGTGGTTGCCATTGAGGAGATCATCATCCAGTCCACAAATAGTCAGCTGGGGTGACTGGTCTCCTCAACAGGAATTGCTGCCTCAACAGGTGTTAACAGGTGGCATTTTCTGATGGAGAAAAGGGGCTAGGGGCACCCTTAGAGTGAGCCGTAAAGAAAAAACTGGGGTATATGCTTTATTAAAACACATTAAAAAACTTGCTTGGAGAATAGCTTTAAGGGCAAACTGCCATGTGATAGCCATGGAAGCTGCCAATGGGGACTTCTCTTTCTGACAATGCACATTGTCTGACAGTCTTGCTTCATTAATTTGAGTCACTGACCTGAAACAAGTCTGCAGATGAAGCCTTCTGACTTAACTCTGACTCTCCTAATCTGCCAGTTTGTTTTTGGTCAATGGCCCAGAAAGTATGGAAGCCATTGGGCCAGGCATCCAGCATTTTCAAACGGAGATCCACAGCCAAGATATTGATGTTATGGTTTAAGCCATTCCTAACTAAATGCTGCCATAAAGGGAGCAATTTTCGCAAGAAATGTGTGACCAGTTTGGGTTAATGTTGGCATAGGAGCATAGCACAGTTTGAAAGTACTTGTGAAGATTTGCAGGATTGGACCAGCATGTTGGGAAATCTCTGAATCTTATGGGCCTTGCTTCTCTTTTCTGTGTCGAAACCTAAACGATTGTTTTGTCATGTATGTGCCACATTTAAGTGTTGCTGGAGCTAGAAAGACAAATTGTGACCCTCCATTGAGTCTAATGTCAAGAATCCTCGATGGTAGATCTCTATATCTACCTCAAGCTGCCCATAAACCTGGCACATTTTGGAAGCTTTTATTCACCTTTTATAAAAATAAAATAAAACGGTCCAGTGCAATCTTCCAATCATGACTCAAACTGTTTCTTAAACCCAAACAACTAGACAACTCAGGCTATGGTGATAATTAGATCACCTCATTACCAATTAAAAGGGCACTTTTCATTGGTTTCTATCCTAATTTGTGGGATAATAGGATGCCAAATGGGTCATCAAAACTGAAAAAAAGGATTGCAGATTACAATGGACTGTTCAGTTCTACTCAAATGTTTTTTTTTTAGACAAAAGCTGATGGAGATCTTCCAAAATTGTAACAGAATTTACACCTGTATGGCTAGTACCAGGACTGAGCTACATGTGACATTTGAAAAGGTTGCTTAGTTTGGGGATTTAACATCTTACTGACTGTAACTCTAATTGCATTGATTTTAACTGGGTCAGTTCACAGCTAGGTGATTTAACCCCTTGCTGACTGCTGCTTCATTTGCAAAACACTGTTGATGCTGTTAAATGTCATGACCACAGGCAAATAAAATCTTGGTTTATAGTTGGGCCCTTATTCCATAGAATGTTGTGCTTCCCTCTGTCATTGAATAACTACATACCTGAGCAAGGGCAAAACCCACAGAAATGTATGCCTTATTATTCTGAGTGTTGCAGATAGAAACCTTATGAGGCTTTTGTACTTTGCACATTTGCATTACCCCTTGCATTGGTTTACTGAATAAGCCCAACTCAATAGTAAACTGTTGTAAGAGTTATAGAAAGATTGGTGGATCTTTCTATACCAAAGCTAACTAGTTAAATCACTTACCTAATAAGGCAAAGATATCAAGCAGTCTTTGCATATGACTGATCTGATTCTAGTGAACTAAAATCTGATTGGCTATTATTGGATATGTCTTTTTGCATATTTATTAGTACCCTATGTACTTTCTTATTAAAGTCTGAATGTATGGTGAAGACCATTAACTTCCTTGAAATTTTTTTAAAATATTTATTTGTTAGGAAAAATAGACTTCTAACACGTTTCAAGGGACAGGACTCCCCCTTCTTCAGGAGCTTAGACAAAAATTGATGAAATGATCTGCTCAAAGTAATACAGAGAGCCTCAAATTGAGGGTGGAGTTGGCTGTCCATATGCTGATAGGATAGGTCAGTTTGAATCCAACCTCAATTTCACCTTCTCCATATTACTTCATGTTTATCATTTCATTAAGCTTTGTCTAAGTCCTAAAGAAGGGGGGAGTTCTGTCCCCTGAAATGCATTGGATGTATCTGTTGTTCCTAACAAATTAAGATTTTAAGCAAATTTCCATTGGAAGTTGCTCATTTGCGTAACAGTTGGACTATTGTGATCAGAGAGGCAGCAGCCTCGAGCCCAGAATTGGTTTTGTACTTCTATTATAAACCAAGTTCCAGCTGGAAACACTAATCGGATCGGATCTATCTTTCATTTTAATTAACTTCTACTCACATTGGGTCAGCGCTATCATACAACTTCAATATCTTATTAAAGTGGAAGTTATACAAACAGTATGTTCAATTTTTTTGCAGTTCTTACTACAATTGTGCCTTACTTTTGATATAGAAATCACTACATTTCAGCCCAGATCTGAGAACAGTTCCTTTGGTAGCAGTGGTGACATAGCTATAACAATGGAGCAATGCTGGCACTTCTGGTGTCACCACTTCTTAGATTGTACACTGGAAGTGGAACCCTTCTGTTACTTTAAGACCTCTCTGCCTGTGGAGGTTCATCCCTTTTGTCATGCCTATTGAATGTTTTCTATGGCAAATCTCTTCCCATGGTCTTCTGCTACATGTTACTAACATGAGTCTCTGCAACAATCCTTACTCCTAGGCTGCATCTTTTAAAATAAGAAGCAAGATCATGTGAAATGGTTCTATGAAAGCTTAATTGTTTATATTAATGCATGTCAAGGGATTTCACGTATTAACTTTTTTTTTTAGGAAAGGAGGGGCAATTATTGGAATAACCCTCACAGACTATTGCCTAGGGCAGAAACGGGGATGCAAGAAGCCTGAAAACTCACAAACTTTGGTCATGTTTTCCCAGTCTTGTTTCCTGCATTGGCCACTTTTCGACATTTGTGACTATATTTAGCAAAGGAATGGTAAAAGGAAGGGGACACAAAGGTTTTTTTTTATTTCAGGAAACGTTAAGTCATCTCTTGTTTTTCTTAAAGCAGAACTAAACCCATCGATTTAACAGTTTCAAAAAACAATTACATCCTTGGCACATGCCAGGAATGTAGCTGTCACTTTGGTTGTTCTCTCCAACTATCAAACCATCAAATGGCTGGTGTCATAACTGATCACATATGGCATTCGCGGGGGTGGCTGGTGGCAAGATATTCATAGAGTTAGGGGTCATGGGGTCAGTCCTCCACACTGTAATGTAATATAATGGGAATTGCACTGTAAAGGAGCACTGTAATGATTAAAGCATCCCTTTGCAGTGCAGTCCCCTTTATATCCCAGTGCCCCTTTACATTTCAGTGCCCCTAGCAATCACAGCCCCCATCACTGTGCCCTTTGCAGTCATGCCACCCCTCTTTTCCCTCTAATCACAGTGCCCCCTTTTAATCTCTGCTTCCCCTGCACAGTCCTACTTTTGGCAGGGCAGGGACATGATTCAGCCACCCCGCCGACGATGTCATCCTATAAGCAGGGCAGATGGCAGGATGAGTTGCAGATTTGGATCATATTAACAAGTGGCTGAATACCCGCTGGTTAATATGAAAAGACTCTTGCTCTCTGTGCAGATCTCCAGCTCCAGGAGAGTCGGGAGAGGAGATGCAGGCATGGCTGCATAGTGGGAGGTGACTGTGTTAGCCGTGTACAAACCATGGTTGCCGCTTACCTCCAACTATGCAGCCTGTTCATCAACAGGCCCCAGACAGGTATTGGTCCGCGGCCCAGGAGTTGGGGACCCCTGCATTAGCCAGCTATGGTTAGGAAATGCGGCTTGGTGGCCCTAGGCCACCGGGCAAATTCCCAGTGTGCCCTATGGCCAGATCTCCAGCTCCTGGGAGAGCCGGGTGAGGAGACGCAGGCATGGCTGCATAGTGGGAAGTGCGGCGACCATGGTCTGGGTTAGCCCTGTACAAACCACCGTTGCCGCTTACCTCCAGCTGTGCAACCTGGTCATCAACAGGCCACGGACTGGTACTGGTCCACAGCCCGGGAGTTGGGGACCCCTGCATTAGCCAGCTATGGTTAGGACATGCAGCCCGACGGCCCTGGGCCACCAGGAAAATGCCCAGTGTGCCCTATGGCCAGTCTGGGCCATATTATTACAATAAGGGTATATTTTCAAACGATATGCTTTTAGTATATTTCCCATTCGCAGATATGGCAAAGAAAAAAACGTAAAAATGTATTGATGATTGATAGGTAAATAATTAATAAATATGTACAAGAATATGTATTTTTCCAATGATCTGTTAAAAGAAATGAAAAATAAAAATAATATAAAATAACCAAAGGTCCATTAAATTCACACAGTGTGGTCTAGTTATGCCAATGATAGATCTGCTGGATTTAAAGGGCCACTGCTATTCAAATAAAACATTTTTTTAAAATGTATACAAGGATATATATTGTTAAAACTAATGATCTTTGTTATAATAACTGAAAAATATAAACAGTATAAAATAACTAAAGGCCTACTGAATCCACACAGTGTGGTCTAGTTATGCCAAAAAAAGATCTGCTGGATTTAAAGGAACACTGCTATTCAATTAAACATAAAGGTATAAAATATATTAAACGTATAGAAATAAATTGCACTGTCACAACAGTATTTTCTAGCATATTGCTAACACAACTCCAAACCCACAATTTGTTTATCATCTACCCTTAAACTGTTACTAAACCCACAACAGTCAAATCTGTCTTTATATGCAGCATAGCATGCTTGTTATACTCATGGTGGTACTTAAGGGGTTAAGCCTCTGCATTGTGTAAAAAGGCTGTTTTATCCTGTATGCACAGATCCTTCCCTTCTTGCATCGTCTATCTTTGAATGGCTAGCTAACACACAGGCAGTAGCCAACCTGCACATGCTCAGTTGTGTCTTTTATGCTGGAGAGAACATTTACTTGTTCTCAGAGATAGCCAGGTCAGATGATATTGACATCACACATGTGGGCGTGTATTCAGGCTGCAGTGGAAATCTCCTCCTACCTGAACTCTCAGCACTGGAGAAACTGTGCAGTTTATCACTGACCATGGTAAACAGATCAGCCAAAAAGCTATATACAGTAGTGGCAATATTTTAATGTAAAAAGAAGATTTGTAAGCTGTGGGCACTGTGGGGGGCAGATGAACTATTTTCATATTACTGGGTTTAGTAACACTTTAATCTGGCCATAGATAGATTGAAATTTGGCTCGTTCAACAAAGACTGGCTGAATATTGACCCATCTATGGCCATTCCCATTCAAGAGGAGTCTAATGATCTTTCTATGGCCAGCTTTAGTTCCATCTGTTGCCCCACAATGCAATGACATCTTAGGGCTGTCTTGAAACAACAAGGGTCTATTATACTTAAAAGCTGTGCAGCCGTGCGTTAATGAACGGGTGTTGACACTTGGATCTCACATTATCATTCTTTGTGTGAAGGCAAGCTATTCCATTTAAATGGCTGCCAAGGAACCACAATGCTGCCAAAAACACACAGGGCTACTTTTACCGCAAGGCACTGTGTGCAATGTGGGTTTCAGCAGAGTTGGGGTGCCATTCAAAGTAATTATTCTGCATTGCACTAACATGCAGTAAAACACATTGAAAATAGATCCAAATACAGTGTTTCCCATGCAGAATTAATGGATTTTTGGGCGATGTGCACTACCAATTTACCAGCTGCAAGTGACTAGTGAAATGTTATTTTAGATCTATAGGTTGTGGAGGAGGAAGGGTACGGCTAAGCTTGTCTATTACAATAAAAAGTATAGGAATAAATTGGCATTTGACTTTAGTGCCCTATATATCTGCAAGTACTAATTGGACTGACATTTCTTTTACTATAACATCCACCCATGCCTTTCTCATCATATTCTCAATCTGAATGCAGTCACAATTTTGTAAGAGCGTTGCAGGTTATCATTTAAGGCCTGATTGTAATAAAGTTTGCTTGTTTGTGGCACAATGTATTTTCCTGGTGTCACTATAGTTTTGTTGTGTTGGAATTGAATGGCTTTAGCCAGGTAGGCTTGTGACTAGGCACTATTCAAAGGACAGCAATTCAAAATAATATAGAAAAAAATATAGGGGCTATTTACGAATCTGCAGATAATGAAAAAATTATTTTCACCAAGTGAGTTTTTCATCTTAAGGCTTCAAAAAATGAAATTTATCAGCACTCAAAATTATTCCTAATTTGTATTTTTTAAATTACTAAACACACTAAAAAAGATACAGGAATAAACTGATGATATATTACAAAAACGCCTGGGTGATTGAGTCACAATTGTCTTTCTTTATAGTGTAATGTACACTATCTATCTATCTATCTATCTATCTATCTATCTATCTATCTATCTATCTATCTATCTATCTATCTATCTATCTATCTATCTGTCTATCTATCTATCTATCTATCTATCTATCTACCCACCTGTTGTAGTTGTTAAACATTAATTTATATTTAATTTATATTTAACATGTGTAATATATTATATTAGCCAAAAGGTTTTATTAGAATAGGGATGAGTTAGAACTTATTTCAGCCCCTTATTGCTACCATAAAAACACACAACCTGTTTCTCCTATGATCTTAAGAAATATTATTGGTTAATATGGTCAAGACAAGACCTTGGATCCTCCCAACATGCTCCATGGTTGAATCAGCACCCCTAATTGTCAGAGGCAGGAGCCTGTTTAGGTTTATGAGTGCTACTATTTACCATTTTATGAAAGGTCTCGTGACTCCATTGGAGAAACTTTTCAAACAAAGACACAAACACCTATAAGACACATTTTTTAGCACAATGGAGAAGGATTAAGTTGACCATTCACATAGCAAATTTTGTCTGGTTCCTGACGAACTGCTGAAATTCACTGAATGGTTGGCCCTGTTGGCCAACTCTCACCCAACATCCCTCAACTGAAAAATTGAAGAAGCTGGGCAGAAATTAGTGGATGAACAGATCCAGACACTGTTTCGATATTTTGACAGCTGGTAGAGTTGGCTTTCAAAATAAAATATGTGTAGCAGGAGATTGATTCATCCACACTATGTAGCATTGATGGACAAATCTATGTGTATGGCCAGCTGAAGATCTTTCATTGAGTTTTATTGCTGTCCATGGCCTTGTTGGGGGAGATTTGCCCTCTTCCTGACCAGGTAAGACTGTGTGTGTCAGGGCTGACAGGATGTCAATGGGACAGGAAGTGACAGCTTTATCTCCTCAATGGGAGCATAGACGGCAAAAAAAAAACAGAAGTTTTATTAGAGGTTTGGAGTTGGGCTCTCATGTTTAGTCGTGAAGGTCCTAAAAAAGTTGACAAAACCCAATGCACAACAATCTAATATTTGAAAAGTAGAACAATAGAATGCTCACAAGTCATGTGAATCTGATTTATTGGAGTTTGCAAGTGTAGTAAAATATAATACTGGCCATGCTTCTGATTTCCTGAAATAGTCATATTTCATAAACTGGAGTTTTGACATATTATTTGAGATTGACATGATTTAGTTGATGATGGCCGTGCTTGAAGTCTGCTGTTAATCTTAGTTTCTTCATACAACAAACTTTAATAAAAGACTGGCCGCTGCTTTTTGAAGTTTAATATATATTTTGTTAAAACCTAACTCTAGAGAAAACTTTTTTAGTGGCAAGGGGTTAGAAATTCTATGACATGAAACTGGTGTCAAATAGTACAGAAAGAAAACAAAAATCTCCTCTAGTGGACACAGACACCATTTCAAATCTGATGGAAAAATCCCAACAACATCAAAAACCGACAGCATTTTAATCATACGGAAATGTAGAAAGTAAGAGCACTAAATGAATAGTGAGTCCATATTGAAAAATGTGTTTAGGAATAGAAGTTTAATTTAAAAAAAAGGTACATGCGTTTGAAGGGTTACAAAGATTTCATCACTGGATATGTAGTGTTATATAGGAGGACTACATTGGTTGCCCCAGTGCTGCATGTTTTCCAATCTGGTAAACGAATGGGTTATTTTTACTTTGAGTCTTTGTTTTTCCATGTAAAATGTTGTCGGTTTCTGCTGAACCCTAAGAGATCTGTACCAAATCATTGGAGACTTGCCTTATGTATGGTTGTTTCATATTTTATGTTACACATGTAAATTGGTTGATACTGGAATTTTGCAACTGTGTCGGCTATATACTGTGAGGACATCAGTATTGACTGACACTGTGGGGGAGATTTACTAAAACTGGAGCACTCAAAATCCCGTACATGGTAGCCAATGAGCTTCTAACTTTATCTTATTCAACTAACCACTTGCCGACCGCCCCATAACACATTTCCTGCTATAGGGTGGTCGTGCTGCACAGAATCACATATATATAATGATTCTGCACTTCCGAGTATCAGACGTGAGTGCGTGCCACCGGCGGCTCACTCCCGCTGTGATTTTACACAGCTGATCAGTGGGTACCTGGTCACTGTCACTGGTTCCCAAAAAAGAGTCCATTAGGTGTCCACAGTCCCGCTATAAGTAGCTGATTGCCGCCATTACTTGTAATAAAAACATAATAACATAAATATATTCCATAGTTTGTAGACATTGTAACTTTTGCACAAACCAATCAATATATCCTGACCTCATCAAACCCATATGCCCTGTACACACGGTCGGAATTTCCGATGGAAAATGTGCGATCGGATCGTGTTGTTGGAAAATCCGATCGTGTCTGGGCTCCATCGGACTTTTTCCGTCAGAATTTCCGACACACAAAGTTTGAGAGCAGGATCTAAAATTTTCCGACAACAAAATCCAATCATTTAAATTCCGATCGTGTGTAGACAATTCCGACGAACAAAGTGCCACGCATTCTCAGAATAAATTACGAAACGAAAGCTATTGGCTACTGGCCTGTTTATAGTCCCGACGTACGCGTTGTACGTCACTTTGTTAAGAATGATCGGATTTTCCGACAACTTTGTCCGACCTTGTGTATGCAAGACAAGTTTGGCACAAAATCCTTCGGAAAAAATCTGATGGATTTTGTTGTCGGAATGTCCGACCGCGTGTACAAGGCAATAGATGTGGACATGAAGACATCAGGGCACAGTGAAGTACTGTTTTCTGGAAGATGAAAGGATCAGTTGAATATAGGAAATGTGTTCACCCCTAGAGAAATTGAGCAAAAAATAAAACATTTGCACTGGTTTTTTCCCTTCACCAATCTATCCAAAACCAGAATAACAAAGTTTTTCCTGGAGTTGAATTGTAAGTTTCTTTGGTATGCAATAATGCTAGATTTTTATGTTTTTTAGTTCATAACAACCTGGTTCTACATCATATAGTAACTGTAATTATTAGAAGCAAAATCATTTCATTCTTATTTCTAAAGAGGGTTAGTGAAAACTTACAAATTTTCCAAACGCCTACAAAAAGGAAGCTGTACTCTGTAGGAAGGCCAACCAGGTGTGGGAGTCATAAGATGATTAATAATACATGATATTCTCAAGGATCTCCAGTCAATAGCCAGCGGCTGATTTTTGATTGATGACCGTAGTCTTAGCCATGTGAGGAACATAATGTGGTTTCATAAAGTTCATCAGCTGTACGAGAAATAAATACCTATACTGGCCTCGATGTATTGACAAGCCAGCAGACACCAGCTTCATAATGCAGTTGTGTATGTCAGCCATTCAACAAATGAATATAAATGTGGCTGGTTAATGATTAATTGATTGGGCTGTGAGTGAGGTATCTGCAGTCTGGTTTTGCTGTGACCCCCTATACCAGGGGTAGGCAACCTCGGCCCTCCAGCTGTTTTGAAACTACACGTTCCACGAGACATTGCAAGACCCTGAAAATCCCAGGCATAACTCCTAGAGGCAGAGGCATGATAGGATTAGTAGTTGCACCACAGCTGGAGGACCGAGGTTGCCTACCCCGGCCCTATACCATACCTACCTAAAGAGATTTCCCTAAAAAATGCAATTTTGGTAAAAATGCATGTGTGGAACAGAATAGTATCAAGTCCTTTATATTTTGTAGATCTAAGTAGTGACTGAATGCCTCTAATCGGCATTTATATGCATTTGGCCATATAAGCTGTGATGTCATGGGTGAGCAGTATTAGGAAGAGCCGGCAACACTGTAATCCTTGAAGTGTCATTTATTGATACATCCGAGGGACAATAAAAGAAAACTGACGCGTTTCGGCAATAGCCTTAGTCGTCATGGGTGAGCACAGAGGACAAAGTCTTCTCAAAAATATGATAGCTGACTTTTTTCATGGCAGCAGTTAAAGTTGATACATACTTTTTAGTAGGACTCTGGATAGACATAGGGTTGAGAAGGTAGTAGGTAAGCTATAGGTCGCAGGTGAAGAACATTCCTTGAGTTCAGCATAATCACTGAATTGAAACAATCATGCAAACAGGAGTTTTGACTTTGCTTGCTACATGCTTATTCCAGGTCACTTGCCCAGAAAGAATCCAAGCTGGAAACAGCCAGGCAGCTATCATTTTTAGAAGGGATATCAGAATTGGTAGCAGCCCTACAGTATCTATTTCAAGTTTTCTTCACCACTAATAATTTGGGATCCATTTTTTTTTGTTTTGCCAGAGAAGACCTTGATACTGTCCTCTGCGTCACTGCTTCCAGCCTCACCTCCCACTTACCTCCCAATAAATAAACATGCATTACCAACAGGAAACACAAACTCCACTTTGTAAAACCAGCTTAAACGAGTGGTATTATCAGCCGCGAACAGGGAAACGAGCGGGCCTGTAGCTCAGCTGCATTTACCTAAGCCTGAAAAATGACCTCTTTTATGAAGCAGGATCTGGAAGACACTAAGTGCATACCAAGTAGAGGAGAAATGTGAAAGATGACATATCTTTCATTCAGAACGCCCGATCCAGATAGAGTGAAGCTTTTACATCTGCTTCATCACCTGTTTAGGATCTGCAATGCTCCCCCTGCCGCGTACCTCTTTTTCGGCAGCTATGCCATACCTTACCTGAGTAAGATTGATGGTGAGCTGATCCCAGGCAGCCAATTTCAGTCTCTCAAGAAATAATCCGCTACTTTGACAGATGAGAAGAATTTGATGCTCCGTTCACATCATTTAGATTTTTCCGCACCTGAAGAGCAAGTAGAGGTTCTTGCTGGGATAAATATATTTAGACATCCCAGGGTAGCCTTAATAGTGCGCTTTTTAATAGTGCGCTTTTTATTTTTCTACTTTTTTTTTACTTTTGGTTCTCAGATGCTCAGCTTAGGGAAATTATTCAATTTTCAAAATACACAAGGGCTGCTTGATCAGAGCTACGGGAACGGGAAGATGAAGCTGACGCTCATTGCTATGCTGCCAGTCAAGTGTTAGCGTTATAGAACAACTTTGCTTTAGTGAAGTTGTCCTTTAAATGTTCCCCCTACTCCTTGAGTGGCTTAAAGCAGACCCAACCCCCCCTTTTCCTAAATTTCACATCAGCATGCATCTTTGCATGCTGATATGAAATCGCCTAACACTTTTTAAACTTTTTTTTTTTTTTGCTTTACTTACCTTTTTTGTCTTCTACTTCCTGGATTCCCCTGAAGGCACTGGTGACATAGCCCTGGTCACACAGATGCCTCCTGGGAAGGCATCACCATTACCTTTAGGGAAATCTCTTACCTAAACTGCAGTTTAAAATAAAATAATCTTGCAGTATTGGTATACTCATTTTGCACAGGCGCCATACAAAATTACAGGTTTTTTTTCCCAACAGAGGCATGTAGTGAGGCATGGGGGGTTATTTACAAAAGTCAAATCCACTTGCGCCTTGCATTGTGACACACCTGGTTGGGGTCTTATGCTGCTTCTTCCATCCCTTCTCTGAGTTCTAGTGTTCAGAGGTAATACTTAGGGGTTGATTTACTAAAGACAAATAGGCTGTGCACTTTGCAAAGTGCAGTTGCGCCAGAGCTTAGTAAATGAGGTAAAGCTTCACTTTGCAAAGAATACCCAATCACATGCCAGGAATTATTTTTTTAAAACTGCATTTTTGCTCGCACATGATTGGATGATGGAAGTCAGCAGATCTTTTGCTCATTAAGTAAGCTCTGGAGCAACTGCTCTTTAAGAGTGCACTTTGCAAAACTGCACAGTCTAATTGCCTTTAGTAAACCAGTCAAATTCAAGTACACAATGGAGTTTATTTACTAAACCTAGAGAGTGCAACATCAGGTTCACTTCTGCATATAAAGCTATCAGCTTCCAGGTTTTATTGCAAAAGCTTAAGTGAACAAGCTAAGGTTAGAAGCTGATTGGTTTCTATGCAGAAGTGAGCATGATTTTGCACTCTCCAGCTTTAATAAATAAACCCCATTGTCACATGAACAAGGAGGAGATACTCTCCTTCTAGGCCCCAACACTATCCGGCAGGAGTTTTGGGTGCTCAAAGTGGAGCTCTCAGTTGTTACTGACTATCTGATCTTGAAATTGCGTTGTTGAAATAAATTAAAATAAAAACTCCCTCCTTTACTTATATGTATGTAGCTGTTATTCATATGACATTTCTGGTATCATATGCCCTAACAGTTACTTTTTATATATTTTTTTTTTGTTTTTTATTTGTGAGATGTGACTACTGTTTTATATTGCATTGCCTTGTTGGCTGCTTTATTTATATAAAAAAAAATAAAAAAAAAATCTAAATGCAAGAAATGCAACTAAATTACTTCACATTATATTAAAAGTTAGGTATATACCAATTAGACTTATTATTCTTAATTAAAACTATCCTGCTGGCCAATACTGTACTGCTTACATTTACAAGTCTATTTAATAATTTATTTTTTTAATACAGAGTGACATTAATTTAAACCTTTATAAATTGTTGGAGTGCAGGTTAAATATACATTTTTTGATGACGTGTCTTTTGTATCTGATACAAGCATTATTATTATTATTATTAATTTTTTTTTGCATAACAAGTTTCTGGACAAAAAATAATGAACCAGGTAAAATGACGCAGAGCTTGCTAACTAGAATACTTCTATCCCTAATGAATCTTTCTTTAATTCTGACTATACTGATTTGTCACTTTACAGCTACTTCAACTGGGTCATTAGTTTCATTTAGTCGCTCTCTCATTACAACATCCAATAACGGGCATACAACAAAAGCCCCTAAAAGGAACGACGTGATTAACTGGCGCCACGACAAGAATGCAGTATATAGATTTTGTCACTGGGAGATCAGGATCATCTTTTTTCTTTTCCATTGTCAGGAGATGACAGAATTGTCACATTTAAAGATATTATGCAGCGTGAGTAAATCGCTGTATGTAATAGTGACATAAGGAACAATTATAACTGTATTATGAGAATAGCATGTGATCAGCTAATTAGAAAATTGATGACTTTTATTTTTCTCTTGCTGCTTTTTCTTATTGCTGATATAACAAAATGCAACATACTATCTCACTTAAGGAGGCAATGGGAGTTATTTACGAAAAGGCAAATCCACTTTGCACTACAAGTGCAAACTACAAGTGCAAAGAGAACTTGGAAGTGCAGTCGCTTTAAATCTGAGGGGTAGATCTGAAATGAGGGGAAGCTCTGCTGATTTTATCATCCAATCATGTGCAAGCTAAAATGCCGTTTTTTATTTTCCTTGCATGTCCCCCTCAGATCTACAGCGACTTTACTTCCAAGTGCACTTTCAGTGCAATTTCAAGTGCACTTTGCACTTGTAGTTTGCACTTGTAGTGCAAAGGGGATTTGCCTTTCGTAAATAACCCCCAATGAGAAGAGCAGCGTGATAGGGGGTTGATTTACTAAAGGCAAACAGACTGTGCACTTTGAACTCTGCAATTGAACTCTGCAATAGTGATGGACGAACTTCCGACGGGACGTTTCGCGAACGCGAAATGCGAACGGACCCAAACGTTCGCGAAACCGACCGTTCGCCGCGGGCCCCATTGACTTCAATGGGAGGCGAACTTTGCAAACCTTCATGTCGAATTTGCGGCCACGTGGTAATTATTAGGGGGTAAAACGTAGTCCCACCATCTGGACAATGACATAATACATGTATGAGGTGAATTTGGGATCGATAACTACAAGCATTTTTATTTTATTTGGGAAATTGTTCTAACAATTCAGGACTATGGAGCTAATGAAGGCAATGGAGGAGAGGGAAGGTCAGGGACCAGGGTAGGCAAAGAAGAGGGTGCAGGAGATGATCACCAGCAGCGTGACATACCGGAATGACACATGCACCGTGATAGAGGCATCTGACAGCAGCACCGTAATACAGAGCACTGACAGCAGCACCGTGACATACAGCGCTGACAGCAGCACCGTGACATACAGCGCTGACAGCAGCACCGTGACATACAGCGCTGACAGCAGCACCGTGACATACAGCGCTGACAGCAGCACCGTGACATACAGCGCTGACAGCAGCACCGTGACATACAGCGCTGACAGCAGCACCGTGACATACAGCGCTGACAGCAGCACCGTGACATACAGCGCTGACAGCAGCACCGTGACATACAGCGCTGACAGCAGCACCGTGACATACAGCGCTGACAGCAGCACCGTGACATACAGCACTGACAGCAGCACCGTAAGCAGCCCCAGGAGGAAGTCAGCACAGCACAGGGATGGTGTGATCCCCTCATAATAAGAACCCCCAGGAGGAAGTCAGCACAGCACAGGGATAGTGTGATCCCTTCATAATAAGAACCCCCAGGAGGAAGTCAGCACAGCACAGGGATATCATAAGCAGCCCCAGTAGAAATATGACACCGCTCAACCTCTTCAAAGAGGAGGGTAGGGGCATATAGTACGGTGTGCTTTTTTGGGTCAAGGAAGTGAGCCAAATGAATTAAGAAGGTCTGTGTGCTTGATTAAAAAAATAGTTTATAGACATATACATGGTCTACTGGTCACATGTGTTGAATTCCTCCGAGATCCATGCCTCATTCATTTTTAGAAATGTGAGGTAGTTAACACTGTGGTGAGCTAGGCGAGTACGCTTATCGGTCACAATCCCCCCTGCTGCGCTGAACGTCCTTTCGGACAGGACACTGGATGAGGGGCAAGCCAACAGTTCGATTGCAAATTGGGCAAGCTCTGGCCAGAGGTCAAGCCTGCCCACCCAGTAGTCTAGGGGTTCATCACTCCTCAGAGCGTCCACATCGGCCGTTAACCCAATGTAGTCGGACACCTGACGGTCTAGGCGTTCCCTGATGCTGGATCCGGATGACACCTGTCGATGGGTCGGCTGAAAGAATGACCTCATATCCGAAGTCACCAACACATCTTCAAACCGGCCTCTTCTTGCAGGCGCTGTTGGATTGGTACCCGCAAATCCTTCTCTGGGAGTGGGAATTGCTCCTCTGCCAGCGCACGCAAAAGCAGAATGCAGCATTTCTCGAAGCAAGGCCTGGAAGTGCTGCATTCTGACAGCCCTCTGCGACGGCGGTAACATTTCCGCCATTTTGTGTTTGTACCGGGGGTCTAAGTACGTTGCCACCCAGTACTGGTCCTTGACCCTCATGCTTTTTATACGGGGGTCCCTATTAAAACACTGGAGCATGAAGGCCCCCATTTGCACTAAAGTGGAAGCGGTGTGGTGGCCTGGCTCCTGCTCATCATCCAGGATAATGTCGTCCTCTTCATTCTCCTCTCCCCATCCTCGCACAACAGGGATCCCAGAAAGGTTTAAAGCATGCTCTTCTTGCTCCTGCTCATCCGCCCCGGCACCATCCTCCTCTGACTCCTCATCAGACTCCTGTTGTTGACTTGTCTCAGATAGAGTAGCCCCCCCTGGGAATTCATCCAGCATTGCGACTTCCTCATCTTCCCGCTCCTGCTCCTCCACAGCCTGATCAATGACACGACGCAATGCACGCTCCAGAAAGAAGGCATAAGGTACCATGTCACTGATGGCGCCATGGCTGCGACTGACCAGTTTGGTGATCTCCTCAAATGGCCGCAGAAGTCTGCATGTGTCGCGCATGAGCAGCCACTGGCGCGGTGAAAAAAAACCCAGCTCCCCAGAACCGTTTCTTTCGCAGAGTTCATACAGGTAGACGTTAACTGCACGTTTCTGCTGGAGCAGCCTATCAAGCATATAGAAGGTTGAGTTCCATCGCGTCGGGCAATCGCAAATAAGACGTCTGACCGGCAGATGGTGTCGCCGCTGAATGTCAGCAAGGCGAGCCATGGCCGTGTAAGATCTTCTGAAATGGGCCGAGATTTTCCTTGCCTGCCGCAAGATGTCCTGGACCCCAGGGTATTTGACAAGGAATCGCTGCACGACCAAGTTTAAGACGTGTGCCATGCACGGCACGTGCGTGATTTTGCCCTGTTTCAATGCGCTAAGCAGATTGGCACCGTTGTCACACACCACTTTACCAACTGTCAAATTGAGCGGTGTTAGCCACTCATCTGCCTGTGAACGCAAAGCTGAAAGGAGTGCCGGGCCAGTGTGGCTCTTTGCTTCCAGGCACAACAGACGCAGCACGGCATGGCAACGTCTCACCTGGCATGTGGAATAGGTTCTGGGGAGCTTGGGCGGTGCAGTGGAAGAGACGCTAGCAGCGGAAAAGGAGGAGGCAGCTGAGGAGGAGAGGGAGGAGGATGGAGTAGGAGGAGGAGAAGAAGAGTCAGGCCTGCATGCAATCCGTGGCGGTAAAACCAAATCTACACGGGTGCCACGGGTTACATGCTTGACGGCCGTCAGAAGGTTCACCCAGTGGGCAGTAAAACTGATATACCTTCCCTGCCCGTGTTTGCTAGACCACGTGTCTGTGGTCAGATGTATCTTGGCACCGACACTGTGTGCCAGAGATACATTCACTTGCCGCTGAACATGGCCATATAGCTCTGGGATGCCCTTCTCTGAGAAATACTTCCTTCCTGGGACCTTCCATTGTGGTGTTCCAATGGCCACAAATTTGCGAAAGGCCTCCGAGTCCACCAGTTTATATGGCAGTAGTTGGCGGGCTATGAGTTCTGACAAGCCAGCCGCCAACCGTTGGGCAAGAGGGTTATCCGGCATCATCATTTTTTTACGCTCAAACATTAGGCCCACGGAAGCCTGCCTTTTTGCAGAAAAATGTGAGCTTGGCGTGATGGAAGGTGGAGTGGAGGACAATTGTGAGGAGAGAGGAGAAGGAGAAGTAGAAGACGAGGCTGGACGGTGAGAGCCTGCAGTGTGGCTTTGTGTGTTCCGTTGCTCCCACTGGGCTCGGTGATGGCTGCTCATGTGCCTTCTTAAGGCGGTCGTCCCTAGGTGAGTATTGGGCTTACCGCGACTAACGCGTTGACTGCAAAGATTGCAGATGGCAACGCTATTGTCAGCAGCGGACACGTTAAAAAAAGCCCACACTGCGGAGCCATGTGCCGGTGTCCTGGGAGCGCCAGATGTGACCGTACATGGTCGATGACTCGCTCCTGATACATTTGCAGTCTGCTTTGTCCCTGCTGTGCAATGTAAGTCATTGCTGCTTCTCCTCCCTATCTGCTGGTCCATATCTCCCTCTGAACTCCCCTCCTCTTCCTCTCTTGTGGGCACCCACGTGACATCACTAGACACGTCATCATCAACGTCACCTTCCCCACCGCTATAAGTAGAGATCTCGGAGTAGGCAGCAACACCGGGGACCAACCTCCTCCTTGGGCTGATCTGGGTACTGGCGTCAGACTGCTGAGTAGCGCTTGTTGCTACCTCCTCTTCCTGATCCAATACCAAGAGTGGCTGCGCATCAGAAATGTCCTCTTGATATGGATCGGAAAATAATTCCAGTGACTCAAGCGGAAGGTATGTGGTGGTGGTGGTGGTGGTCGTGTTGTTGGTGGTAGTGTCTTTGGGGGTGCACATAGCAGAGAGTGAAGAAGAGGGTGCAGATCGAGAGGATGAGGAGGGTGCAGAAGAGTAAGGCTGAGCGAGCCACTCAACCAAGTCTGGTGCATCCTTTAAAGTAATTGAACGCACCTTCTGCAACTTCCCACTTTGGCTCAAGCCTGTTGCTCCTGCCCTACCCCTACCACCCCTGCGGAAGGGCCTGCCTCTTCCTCTGCATGTCATTTTTTAAATGACCCTGTGACAAAACTCTTAGTCCCTATACCGCTGAAGGACTGCTGCAGTATAGGTGAGCGGTCAGCAGTGGTGCACGTCAACCCTATCTATTGTGGACCTATAGCGGTCCTTACAGAACAGCAGACTGTACCGCACTCAAGCCTATGTACCGTAGCACCCTATACCAAGTTACCAGTCCTTATAAGAACTTTTGTGGACCAAGCAGGTTGTGTATTAGTGATTAGCAGACTGTACGTCAGTCCCTATACCGCTGAAGGACTGCTGCAGTATAGGGCAGCGGTCAGCAGTGGTGCACGTCAACCCTATCTATTGTGGACCGATAGCGGTCCTTACAGAACAGCAGACTGTACCGCACTCAAGCCTATGTACCGTAGCACCCTATACCAAGTTACCAGTCCTTATAAGAACTTTTGTGGAACAAGTGAGTTGTGAATGTTTAGCAGACTGCAGCAGAAGGGCAGCAGTCAAGTATAATATCCTTTCTATATTTGGAAGAAAGAATATTATACATGTACAAGCCTATTACTGTACCACTGATACCAGTCCTGAAAAGAACCTTTGTGGAACTAATAATAACAGCAAGTCTTTAAAATTACCCTCACTGCCTGACAACACTGCTTCCTTCCTGTCCCTATACAAATTGGCAAAAAAAGAGAACGATTAGTGGTTACTGGAACAGCTCTTTTGTGGACCTTGATAGTAACAGCTAATGATGATGATGATGATGATGATGATGAAAGACTAATCTGGCTGTCCCTGTAGCATACACCGTCCTTTCCCTTTCTCTAAACTAACAAAAGACACTCAGGCTGCTGCAAGAATCAGCAGCACAGCAAACCTATCAACACCTAACACCTATACCAGTCCTGAAAAGAACTTTTGTGTACCAAATAGCTAGTGGTTTATCTCTCCCTACTCCACACAGGAACCTGTCCCTATCTTAACAGAAGAAAGAATGTAAAATGGCCACCGGATCGGGTGTATTTATAGGTTAGGGGGAATGTACAAGTGTCCATGTGCTGTCATGTCTCAATTGGCTGTCCTGTATCACATGATAAACGTGTCACCAAAGGTTAAAGTTCTTGTATACATTAAACACGTAAGTCCGCCGCGGCGAACGACGGAAAAAGGCGTTCGAACGTGCGGACCGCGAATGTCGGAAATTCGCCGCGAAACGACCGCCGGGCGAACCGTTCGGCCATCACTACTCTGCAAGCGCAGTTGCTCCCGAGCTTAGTAAATGAGGTAAAGCTTCAGTTTGCAAAGAATATCCAGTCACGTGCAACTGCACTTTGCAAAGTACACAGGGGGTTATTTACTAAAGCTGAAGAGTGCACAATCTGGTGCAGCTCTGCATAGAAACCAATCAGCTTCCAGGTTTTATTGCCAAAGCTTTATTGAACAAGCTGAAGTTAGAAGCTGATTGGCTATTATGCACCGCTTCACCAGATCTTGAGTGCAGTAGTTTTAGTAAATCTCCTCCACAGTCTATTTGCCTTTAGCAAATCAACCCTGTGGTGTCTGTGAAAGGCCCCCTAAACCTTTGTTACTCACCAGTAATCCCCCACCATTCTTTCCTCTACCTTAGCCAGCCCAAAATACCAGTTTGTAGAGGAGAATGTGAGTTTGGGTCTGGCTGCTATCCCCTGGGCCAAAGCACTGTCACATGACCAAGGGTGTGATGTCACTCTCCCTTTAGGCTCAGACACTAACCAGAAGTGGAGTTTGGAGTACTGAAAGTGAAGCACTCATTTGTTACTGATCATCTATTTGTGAAGTTGTATTGTTGGGAAAAAAAAAAGTGCAAGGACAATGTTAAAATAAATCACCTTATATTATATTACTCATAGAATAAACAAAACTTAAGCTTACACCAGTTAGACCTATTATCCCTAAAGTGATTGTAAACCTCAGACATGAAATATCAACAAAGCATATCCCTCTATAGTGTGTAAGTGTTTTAATTTACCGAGCTAAGTGTGATTTCTGTCTGCTGCTTCATTCTTCTGCTATCAGCATGAATCACTTCTTACAGGTTTTCTTGACACCAAGAAAAAGAAGATGACAGGGGCAGGATCTCCAGTATGAAGCCTGTGATTGATAGCCTCAGCACTGTTCCTGTGTGCTGTGAGGGGACAGGGCCAGGCCGAGGCTCTGTGTCTGAATGGACACAGGGAGCTGTGGCTCAGCTCGTGTGCCCCCATAGCAAGCCTGGGGTGGGGGCACTCAACAGGAGGGAGGGGCCAGGAGAGCTGAAGTGGGACCCAAGAAGAGGAGGATCCAGGGCACTCTGTGCAAAACCACTACACAGGGCAGATAAGTTTGGACATGTTTGTTAAAAAAAAGCAAGACTTTACAATCACTTTCAGCTCTCCGTCCCCCCTTTTTTTTGACAGCTCAGACAATTTTTATCAATTCTGCACTTTGAACGAATGTACAAAAGAGAAGACTACAGATAAATAGGTATAACTTATGTTGGAAGATTATTTCATCTCTGTGTATCGCCAGAGGCCAGTCACTTTAGTGAGTATATGTAAGGGTTTACAACCACTTTATTTAAAACCGTCCTGCTGCTGGCCAATGTTACACTGCCATGTCCTTTGCAGTATCTTAAAGAGGTTGTAAACCCTTACAGACCACATTTACCTACAGGTAAGCCTAAATTAAGGCTTACCTGTAGGTGCAAGAAATATCTCCTAAACCTACACGGTTTAGGAGATATTTGCAAAAGACAGGCACAGCTGTCTATGGCCCATGTGCCGTAGACAGCGGCGTGCAGGTGTACTGAGCGTACCACTGCTAACAGCGATCATGCAGTTAATTGCGGCTCCCATGCGTATGTGCGGGAGTGACGACATTGCAGCTCCGGCCAATCACAGTGCCACAGCCACGATAGCTGGAAGGAAGATGGACACTTTGTGGAAGAGGGGACTCCTGTGTCAGGTAAGTGACACATAATGGGCTACTATGCGATGCATAGTAGCCCATTATGCTTTACCTTGGCAGGGAAACAAAGAGGAAGTAAAACCCATCAGGGTTTACTTCCTCTTTAGTAATGGTAGTAAAACCTCAGCCTCTGCTCTTGTTTTAGTACATTTGGGCCTAGTCTTGCTATTTAGAATTGTCCTGCTGCTTATTGATTTACACAGCTGAGCCATCTGTGGTTTCCTATGTCCAAAGCTTTTTTGCCTGTACTTCTCTTGTGGATAACAAGAATGCACTTACTTTCGCTCCACTGTGACCCAGAGTCAGCCAATGGTGAGCTATTTCCCTCTATCAACTGACATAACAGAACTGCTCCAGGCTCTAGAAGGACCCTGACAATATTGGTCTACTAATGGCCTTGCATTATACACAATGAAGCAGAAGGCTTCCAATATTCTGCCACTGAAAAGAGAAGGATTGGAATGCCAACTGCTGCAAACCATGTAAGGTATTCTTTTGTTAGATTCTCCCTAGACAAAAATTCACAGCATATTTTATATATACTGAGGGGGTGGGTGGCAATTTCATACTTGTAGGCCAGCCAGGGGTTCAGCTTTATGACCTGATGTCAAAGCCTTGCTTATTTTTATTGACAGTGAAAATTATTGCTTTCTGCCAGACGTGTCCATCGCTCATCAACATCTAAGAAAAATAAATGCTAGCATATGTCTCTTAATAAGTAACCCAAATTCTTTTTTATTAACCCAAATAAGATCAAATGACTGTGTTAAAACTTGGCTGTGCTTGACAGAAAACCTAGAGAAGCCTGTAATTACCGAGCCGCTTTTGTCGAGGAACATCTGAATTTGTAGTCACGAAGGACTTTTCCATTATTCATCCTGAGGTCCCCAGTGCCCAAGTTTTTCTCTATCAACATGGATTGTTAGTCTGAAGCATGTATTCTTGATTACACCTTGGGCATTATATATCAACGGACTTCATGTAGCTCTGGCAATTATTCGGCACAGGATTCCACAAGCTGTTATAGTACTCTTTCTTGCCATAAATAGATTTTAACTTCTACAATTCCTTCTCTAATATATTCTGCATGACCTGTTTTACTGAGAATGTTACAGAGCACCCAGGTTGTGCTTCTTTTAAGAAGTCTAATGACATTTATTATGGGGTCACTACAAGCACGTATTCGCTGTGGGGTAATCGCACGGTGAGAGGAGGGAAAAATTAACATAGGAATTCAATAAACATTTGTATTCCAGGACAGAATTCATACATAATAATCCATAATTGCCTTTAAACTCATTATTGATTTCAGAGGCCTTCGTCGAAAGTTGTCAGTGTTGCAGTTGCTAGATCAAGCGTTCTACAATGTGATTTGTTAGATAAAAAAAACCTGTAAAATTTTCAAAAATTGAAAGACATCTAGTGGTTACAGCAGGAGCGACAATTGTTTTTTTCATACGCAAACCAATAGCAGGATTTTAGCGTTAACCCAAATTGACATTTGTATATGCAGGACAAAACATTAGGTTTTCTTAAAAGAAATCCCATACACTGCATTTATGAACCTTCCCTTTAATACTCCAACTGTCCTGTTCCACTTCTAGAACATTGGGAATTATGGTGTACTTTTGGGTATGGGATCATGTGACTCACTCTGCCACATGAGTGTGAAGGGAAAGTACTTAGCCCTGTGTAAGCTCAGACCTGTGTAAGCTCAGACTTGAAAATCACACAGGGATTTTTCTCTTTGTTGTTTGCTCTGGTGGTCAAAGGGAGTGAATGGAAGGTGAGTATAAGGGTGGCCAGAGACTAATATTTTTTTTCTATCAGCCAGTGAGCTGATTCCCCCATCCACGTATTTCTTTGCTGTCAGAATAAACTGACCAGCGCTGCAACTGATTGGCTGATTGATTTTTTTTCCAATATCCTTTTCTGACAAAAGTCAATCATTAAGAGGAATGGCCTGAAATGGATCAAAATTCATCAAGTCCCTATTTAATTTTGACCAATCTATGGCCAGGCTTCGCAGCAAGAGTAGGAAAGGCATTAAGTGAATCTACATGAACTCTTTTAAAAGTCAGGTAGAAGGCCCAACACCCAATACTGAAACTATAGTACGTTAATGTAATGTAATATCTAACATTGTAAGCAAGAACAGCCAATATGTATACACTATGGGGTTGATTTACTAAGGGTAAATAGACTGTGTACCCTGCAAGTGCAGCTGCTCCAGCGCTTGGTAAATGAGGTAAAACTTAAAGCGGGAGTCCGCCGGGACTCCGCGTTTTTTTTTTTTTTAAAGCCAGCAGCTACAAATACTGCAGCTGCTGACTTTTAAAATAGTGACACTTACCTGTCCAGCGCGCCCGCGATGTCGGCACCCGAAGCCGATCTCTAGATCGTCACTCGGGTGCTGCCGCCGCCATCTTGGGTATGGGAATCAGGAAATGGAGCCTTTCGGCTTCATTTCCCGGTTCCCTACTGCGCATGCGCGAGTCGCGCTGCGCAATAAGGACGGTCCCCGCTGCCTCTGGGATCTGTGTGTTTCCCAGCAGGCAGCGGGGCACTTGCGGAAGGGGGCGGGCACTTGCGGAAAGGGGCGTAATCTACGCCCCTTTCCGCAGAGAGCTATCCCGGAAGTGGGTGCAGTTACCTGGATTATCCAGGTAACTGCACCCCCCTCCCCCCTGAAAGGTGCCAATTGTGGCGCCGGAGGGGGGGAGGATTCCGATGAGCGGAAGGTCCATTTTAGGGTGGACCTCCGCTTTAAATTTGCAATGAGTACCCAATCACATGCAAGAAAAAGAAAGAAAAAAGTGCTTTCACACGATTGGATGATGGAAGTCAGCAGAGCTTCTGCTCATTTAGTAAGTGCTGGAGCAACTGCTCTTGCAGAGTGTAATTGCAAAGAGCACAGTCTATTTTCATTTAGTAAATCAACCCCTATGTGTCCTAAACCTGTGTGGGCACACCTCCTAGCTCATAACAAAGCCAAGTCCATAAAGAGCAAGATTTGATGGGTTTGGCATGGACAGGGCTGTACAGAGCGCCTTATCTCAACCCTGATGAATATCTTTGGAATTAATTGGATTGTTGATTGTGAGCCACAATCAACAATTGCTGAACCTCACAATGCGGCTTTGCCTAATGGGCACACCTTTTCACAGATACACTCCAATATCTTGTGGAAAGCCTTCCCAGAGGAGCAGATGCAGTTATAGCTGTAAAGGGAGTCGGGCTTCATAATAATGTCTGTGGTTTTGGAATTGGATGTTCCACAAGTTCGTAAAATATGATGGTCAGGTCTCCACAAGTGTTTGGTCATTTAGTGTAATTTACATTAATGTGGGCTTGATTTACTGGTAATATCGATTGTTGGCTATAGTCTAAAACCAAAGACAAAAATAGTGTTGGATTTTTGAGGTACCCAAGGATAACAACTCCAAATTTCTAAACATATACCATTTTTAATTAATGGTGTATAAAAGATATAGCCTTAAAAGAACATACATATTTAGGGAAGCCCTCCTCAAGGTATCACTATACCAGTCATCTCACAAACATTGTTATGATTACAAATACATAAGGCATTAACATCACAACTTAATGCCTCTATCTATTTTAAAGTACATGCTACAAAATGGACATAGAGATCCCGGTTCCTCTATGCCTTTCTCATATATAATATTCAGGAAGGTAAGAGAGAACATCTTTAAAAACAAGTTCTGGGGTATGTGAATAGTGCTAGGACTTCCCTGGGTGAGTACAGAGGCATCACAGGGGAATCCTTTAAAGCCACAGAATATTTAAAATGGAATCCAAATGACATCTTAGGGTTAAAAAAAGGATGGTATCTAGTGTTTATGCTATGGGTTAGTGTTTCTAATGTGGGAACCTTCCCATATACTTACGCTGATGATAGTTGAATAGAGGAACCTCCACATGTGTCAGATAATACAAAGTAAAGGGAGAGTCTTCCACTTGTTTTTTTGTCTTTTGTATTTGTTTTTCATTTAGTGTAGTATGCGGATACCTGCAAGTTTCAGATATGTATAAATGTAGAAATTGATGAATTAACAGAGCCCAGATAAAAAAAAATAAAAAAGATCAGCTGAAAGAGCCAGTTCATCCAAAAAAAGGATCTGTTTCAGGTGGATCTTACTTCATTCATTGCAATAGGGAGACAAAATAATTCAAAACATTACCATCGAGGGGCAGACCTCAGTTTGAGAGATCTTGTTGCATCCTGTTGAGCTATGAGGCTGGGTGATTCAGTATTCCATTAAAAAGCTGTAACTTCGGTTGTAGATAAACTGTCCCTTTAAACTCCAAACCTTGCATTTATAAAGCTTTGGACAAGTAGCTTTCTCGGACTTTTAATCCTTAAGGTCTTGATAAGTGCAGGTCATCCTTTTATTCTAAAGTATAGGACCTAAGGGACATTTTTACCTTTTTTGAATGTCCCGAAACACTGAATAATTACCACTTTGAAGTACCTGCAAAAAATTTTGCTTCCAAGTTGCAAATGCATGAATTCTATTATGCGAAATTCAGCTATTTACTTCTTTAATATGCTTATAAATCAGAGCACATAGAGCTAGTTTTTAGGAGACAATTGTTAAGGCTGCTCTGATAATTGTGACCCTTTGAATTGTATTGATTTTAGAAAAAACATATTAATTGTCTGTCTAGTAGTCTTTTTCCAGATTTCCAAAATCTGTGTAAAGTATCTGAAATATTTGGCATTCTTACTGCTAGCATCAGCATGTTTAATTTCATTCCAATTAACAAAGAATGCACAGATATGGAGAATACTAGGGCTGTTGAATGAGGATATATTCTTGAGTTTCAAACAAGTAGTTAAATTCTTGAACTGCTCCTATTTCTAATCTTCCTTTTACTTTCTATTATAACGTGTTTCTTATTCATCCTTCTTGCTTGTTCTTGACTTTATCTTTTCCCCTTATTTCCTTCTTTCCTTTCCCTTTTTCAGCTTTAATTTCTTTTTTACCTTCCTTTTTGCCTCGTAAATCTATTTACTCGATTCTCCTTATTCTCTTATATTTCTATCCTTATGCTTTCTGTCCTTTCATTTCTATTTTTACTGTTCCCTTGCCATCTTTACCCTTCTTTCGCTTTCTCTTTTCATCCAATCCCCACTCTTCTCTTTTCACTCTTCCTTTCTCATGACCTTCTTTTTCCCATTGCCAAACTTTATTTGTTATCTGCTTCTCTTAGAATTCTTATTCTTCCCCTCATATGTCCTTATTGCCCATCAGTACATCCTGGCAATTCTTTTGTTCTGTTTCCTTCATACCCTAAACACTTGGTTTTCTTTGCTTCTACTTTATATCCATTCTTGTGTTAGAATTCTTTTATATCCTTTTTACTTCTTACCTTGTCACCCTTCACCTTCACTCTCTTCCTTTCCCATTTTATCCTGCCTGTTCCTTTCTACTGTGTTCTCTTCTCTCCCTATATAATTCACTCTCTTTTATTTCATTAAATATTGCTCTTCCATTTCCCATTCTAACCTTAGCCCGCCTTCTAATGCCTTTTCCATCCATCATTACCTCAAAGTCATTTGACTATCAATGTTCTACAGCTGCCATAATAAAGTGATTAGAGACCTACAATCACTTTATGAATGATCGGCACAATTCACATTCCTCAGTAACTACATTTATAATATTCTATATCACCCATGGTAGGACTGTTATTTCTTACCATATGGTTTAGTGTAAAATTTTATGCAAGGCAGATTAGTTACATTCCCTCTTTCACATGTCCATGAAATTCCAGATATCTCAATTTCTTTAAACATTGGCATAGTCACACCCACTTCTCACACTTGCTAGCTAAGTGTCACCTCTTTCTTCCTCTTCTGCATAATTCCCTAGTTTCAGTCCCTAACACAAGGCTGCCACTTTTATCCTTGTAACTAATCTCCAATATGTCTGTTCCTTGTACAAGACTCTACCAAGATGCTTGCCCCTCTCTTGTCATTTCACTACTTGAATACTGCAACACTCCACTAATTGGTCTCTCCCTCACTTTGTCAGCCTATGCCGAAAGCTTTAGCTCTGCTCATTCATCTAACGAGTTATTCCTTCTCTATGACAGTTGAGACAGAAGATTTTTCCTGGCCCTGGAAATACATTTTAAGTGATAACATTGACTTATTAAGCCATTCACTTCAAAATGCTGAATTTCCCTTACAGATTGGTCTCCGCCCATTCCATTATCTCTCTTTGTACATGAATGGAGTACTTCTCTAGAGCTTTACCAAATTCACTTTGAAGCTTCAGACTCCTCCTAGCCTTTCCTTCTTTTTTTACAAAGAGGGTCTACTCAGGCAAAGTCAGGATGAGAAACAGAAACACTCTAAAGCCCCGTACACACGATCGGATTTTCCGATGGGAAATGTTGGATGTCAGGCTCTTGATGGAAAATCCGACTATGTGTATGCTCCATCGGACAATTGTTGTCGGAATTTCCGCCAACAAATGTTGGCTAGTATGTCTTCAAATTTTCCACCAAAATATGTGTGTTGTCAGATTTTCCGATCATGTGTACACAAGTCTGTCGCACAAAAGTCCAAAGTACAAACACACATGCTCGGAAGCAGAAGCGGTCGGTCTTGTAATCTAGCGTTTGTAATGGAGAATTAACATTCGTGACGTGGCAAATTATGAAATCTCCAAATGCAGCGCACAATTCTCTTCTTCTTTAATGGGATAATAATGAAGCTGCTTTACTGGTGATACTGATGAAGTTATTGCAAACACATTTTCAAAGGCTTTTTTTTTCTAGTGATATCAAGAATAATATTATTATTTTTTTTTTAATTTGTGCAAGTTACCACAACACCATTATCCCGTAGTTTTTAAGATCAAAGATACAAATATGTTGGTGTCCCTTGTCAATTTCCATTTTTTAAAATGTAACTGCCTACTCTCAAATTGTTATTTGAAGTAAAACACATAGCCAAGTATTATTCACCACAATTTTTTTATTGTGCATTAAAAAAAAAATTAGACATGCTATCTGCCAACAGAACTTAACCAAAAAATGCATTCTATGCATCCAAAAATATAGAAAATATACCAAATCAAATCATTATTCAACCAAAAAAATTATGTCAAAGCAATAACTCCAAGGCCAATAATAAATAACACATTATCTCCTCCAATTCTGCAACATGTCTGCTTGATGAACGAAACTGAAAAGCGAAAAATGAAAAACACGAAAAAAGAAAAGTGCGAATCAACACTCACCAAACTTCTACTAACACAAAATTAGCAGAAGGAGCCAAAAGGGTGGTGCTAAAGAGCTGAAGAACGACGTAACATATCTAGTACATCACTAAATTCGTAATTGTTGGCCAACATTTGTGTGACCATGTATATGCAAGACAAGTTGGAGCCAACACCCTTCAGACAAAATTCAGCGGTTTTGTTGTCGGAAAGTCCAATCGTGTGTACGAGGTATTAGGCTTTGCCCCTATAAGTATTACCATAGTAAGCTATAGAGCCAGTGTCAATGGACTTTTGCTTGCTTTTGATCAGGAGTGTTTCTATTTATTCTATTGAGTGCCCTGGGTCTCTTTTATGAACATATGGAGCTGATACATTCTATGTATTACATGGTTTTGAAACATTGCATCGTCTTATACAATTATGTGTTTTAACACCAATTCATTTTTTTTAAGTAGAAAAGATTATATGAGTCTTGGATGTGATCCAGAGTGGTCATCACCAGCCCCTCAACATTTTAATCTGTGTGCCCAGAGACTCTCCTAATCTATTAGGACTCTAGAAACATCCCGGTTTCCCTATTGGACTATGGAAATAGCAATGCAGCTTGAAGCAGGTCAAGTGTAATTCAAATGCAGGTCAAATGCACCTTGAATAAATTCTGAATCATTTCAGAGTTTCTTAAATTGGCATCAGAAGCATGCTGCATTTGCCCATTAAAGCCTGCCAAATATTGGCCTCTACTGTAGCATACCTTTACCTCACCACTGCTCCAGTTTTGCTACTTTTACAGCATGTGTTGATGGGCTTTTGTTTCATACAAGTCAAAAGAAATGCCAAACTGTTCGACGTAGATCAATTACAGGTTAGAAGGAGGTCAACTAAGGGGGTGGATGCACCTGCCAATTAATTCTGAATGTTCTCAAAATGTGGACCCTAGTGGACTAAATCAACCCTACCTTCTTATAGCTCTTTGCTACTCCAGCAGTGAGATCTTCCTACCATAATTACCAACCTTTTTCTCGTATACCTAGGACATTTTTGGTGTTTCTGTCTACCTTTGTGTGAATAAGTTCCTTCTGCTGCAATCACCATGATATAAAATAAATTAACCTTCCACAGGGAGACAGGGAGAGTGGGAACCCCTCCTGATGGCCACAACAGGCATGCAGACCCAGGTACTCAGCACACACATCTCACCAACAGTTTCCATGTAGGCAAGTGACAAGTGTGTTCTTCGTGCAATGTATTTATGATATGCTGGGTTTAACATGCTGTGGTGCCTGCCATTTGACCTGTGGAGCTTCCTGTAGTGGGGATGTTTGAATGGGAAGGGGATGGGTTGGAGGGTAATCGGAGATTGGTCATGGAACAAGGAAGGACAATGCACCAAGAGAAAATGCTGCACCTAAGTAGGGTCAAGCATTGGCAGGAACCCGAAACTGGACTGTTAGTGAGCAAGACACCATCTGATGGGCACTTATACAAGCTCAAAAGAAATGAGACACCACAGCATAACCTTAAAGATCCTGCCAAATATTAGAGAAATGCTGGTCAATTAATTAACCTGTTGCACTTCCATGTGTTTGCTTGAGTGAAATTGTGTGAAGAAATGTTGTATCACCATGCCATTTACTCAGTAAATACAGTTTACTACAGTGTATAGGAATAGGGAATGAAGTTTAAGTCCTTATGTTAAAATTCTGGGTAATGGAGAGTGACAAGTAAAAGGAAGGAGAAGCAGAGGAGGCAATGGTGGCCAGTGATGTAGGTTTTGTCGGAAGGGTGGATTAGTGGCAGTATAGTCCATATATAATTTAAATCTGTGTTTAGGCTGGTTGTGGTTTCAGATATTGGTGACCCAAAAACATCTAGTTGCAGCTTCTGGATAAATTTGGAAACTATTTGAGGTCCCCAGTGACAACCAGATGGGTATTTTTTTCCCTACTCAATCTACATATAGCTACCACTATTCTTCTGAGTTGGCTGATTTTTTCCAAACAATCTCCCTTTACCCATAATTAATATTATTTCATAGCTTAATTATAGGCTGCTTGCATTATTCGTAATTACATGGTGCTGCTTTTCTCTGAGGAGTCAGAGTAACACCCAGCGTGTTTGGAGTCTTCAGAATCACTAGGGAATGAGACTAAAAATGAACAAAAAACAAGGTTTCTTGTAAGGCACAACAGACAGGGAGTTTTGTGTTGTCTGATTAGTCAGCGAACAAAGGGTGGTGGTGCTGCTAGACAGAAGAACCTAAATTATGGATTAACACACACACAAAAAAGACAGCCATTCAGGAAGGTTGGAGCGGCCCAAACATTATGAATAAAGCTGAAAACCAAGGTGGGGATTTTCAGCTAACATATTCATATTTTATTTATCAGAAGAAAATTATGATAGGATAGGTTTGCATTTTAAAAATAGAGAAAATGAAAGGGTTTTTGTTATTCATTACTTGTTTATGTGTAAAAATTAGTAGTATGTTCTACTTAAACGTTGCACTTCTTGGGAAAAATGTTTTTACCAATAAATGGCGACATGGGCTTTATGTGTTGTACTCCAATAAAAAAGGAATTATCTGCTCCCCTGGCTTTACCAGTCTTCATATATCATATAAAGTATAGGGGTGCTGAAATTAATTGCAGCATCGATACATCATGATTCCAGTGTCCCTGATGCAGCATCGATGCATACGACCGGAAAAATGGATTGGCGGGTGACGTCGTCCCGGCTTGCTTCGCTGTTCCCGGGAGAGCTTTTCAAGCGTATAGTTGTATATGCCTCTATTCTGATAACTACAGTCAACGGGCAGGGCTGAGAGTTCCCCGGTGACGTCAGGAGAAACGTGAGAGGAGAGAGGAGAGAGGCAGGCCAGGCAGTCACATGAGCGGGGTGTGCTGGAATGTGCAAACAGGAAAGCCCAGAGGAACTGTCAGCACAGAGACAGTACAGGGAACTTCGCAGGGCTGTTTGTCAGCTGTGGATGCTCATCCCTCCTGACCTCCCAGCAGCAGTGTGTGTGAATGCCTGTACCCTGTAGTGCACCGGATTAGTGTACTTTTTTAAATGAGTGAAATTATTTTTAATTCAAAGTAGAGTTCCAGTCGATTTTTTGTTTATTAAAAGTCAGCAGCTACAAAAAGTGTATCTGCTGACCTTTAATAAAAAGACACTCACCTGTCCCACGATCCAGCAATGTGGCCACCCAGACCCTCCATTCACTCCCCCACCTGTCCACAGCACTGGCAATACTACTGTGGGCACCCGGCTGTGACAGCTTGCAGCTTCACAGCTGGGTGCGCATGTCTCACTGGGCCATCCCGAATGGCCGGGAAATCTTCTTGCAGGGAGGGAGGGCCTGCCTAGACGGCCCGAGCGGAAGTGGGAGCTGGGTACCTGTCAAAAATAGGTACCCACCCCCCCCAAAAAAAATGACATACCAGTTGTGGCGTGTAAGGGGGTCAGGACTCCTTAAAGCGGGAGTTTCAGTTTTGGGTGGAACTCCACTTTAATAAAAAAAATGTTTATACAGAAAGCACTATAACATCCCCAACCCTGGACTCCAGGAGGAGACTATCACACCCCCAACCCTGCCATGTACACAGCACAGGGGATCCTCTACCTCTGATATTCCTCATATGCAAGACTCCATGATGACCATCCTAACACCCGCCCTTTGATTCTTCCATCCTTCAGTCCCCCCCTCACCACTACCATTTTTATCTTTGAACTCTTCTATCCATGGATTCCTCCGTCTCCATCCCCATACTCTTCCATCCTTCAGTTCCTATCTCCAGACTCCTCTGGACCTTCCATTCTCTGCCCTTAGATTCCTCAATCCCAAGACTATTCCATCCTTCCTTTCTTATTCATGGATTCTTCCATCCTTCAGCTCCTACCCCTCCCTCATATCCTGGACTCTTCCATGTCCTTGTCCTGCTATATTCAAAGCAGATAACATAAAAAAAATGAAGTTCTTCTAAATTGCATGCCATTGCTGAGCCTATCATGTACTAAGACCCCAAGTCCTTTTCCATCCTAGATTCCCACAAAGGTTCTCCCCCCAGTGTATAGATTGCATTCATATTTTTTCCAGCCAAATTCATTATTTTACATTTTTCTACAGTAAACCTCATTTGCCATGTAGTTGCCCACCCCATTAATTTGTTCAGATCTTTTTGCAAGGTTTCCATATCCAGTGGAGAAGTTATTGCCCTGCTTAGCTTAGTATTGTCTGCAAATACAGAGATTGGACTGTTTACCCCATCCTCCAGGTCGTTTATGAACAAAATAAATAGGATTGGTCCCAGCAAAGATCCCTGGGGGATCCCACTACCCACCTCTAACCACTCTGAGTACTCCCCATTTATCACCACCATCTGAACTTGCCATTGTAGCCAGTTTTCAAACCATGTACTCACCTTATGGTCCATGCCAATGGACCTTATTTTGCACAGTAAACGTTTATGGGGAACTGTATAAAATGCTTTTGCAAAATACAGATGCACCACATCTACGGGCCTTCCTTTATTTAGATGGCAACTCACCTCCCCATAGAAGGTTACTAGATTGGTTTGGCAAGAACGATTCTTCACGAATCCATGCTGATTACTGCTAATGATACTGTTCTCGGTACTAAAATCTTGTATATAATCCCTTATCATCCCCTTCAAGAGCTTGCATACTATTGATGTTAGGCTAACTGGTCTTTAATTCCCAGGGATGTATTTTGGGCCCTTTTTAAATATTGGTGCTACATTGGCTTTTCTCCAATCACCTGATACCATTCCAGTCAGTAGACTGTCAGTAAAAATTAGGAACAATGGTCTAGCAATTACTTGACTGTGTTCCCTAAGTACCCTTGGATGCAAGCCACCTGGCCCTAGTGATTTATTAATGTTAAGTTTCCCAAGTCTAATTTTAATTCTGTCCTCTGTTAACCACGGAGGTGCTTCTTGTGATGTGTCATGAGGATAAACACTGCAGTTTTGGTTATAGAAGCCCCCCAATTCCCTTGTGAAGACTGAGGAGAAGAATACATTTAATGCCTTTGCCATCTCCCCATCCTTTGGAACCAGATGTGTTTCCTCATTCTTTATGGGGCCAATATGGTCTGTCCTCCCTTTTTTACTGTTTATATACTTAAAGAATTTCTTTGGATATTTTTAGAGCTCCTCCGCTATATGTTTTTTGTGTTCTATCTTAGCCACCCTAATTGCACCCTTACAATTCTTGTTGCATTCTTTATAAAGTTTGAATGCTGATGATGATCCCTCAACCTTGTATTTTTTGAAGGCCTTCTGCTTTGCTTTTTTTATGAATTTTTACATTGGAATTAAGCCATCCAGGACTTTTGTTTGCTTTTAAATTTATTACCCAATGGGATGTATTGGCTAATGCCCTTATTTAATATGCTCCTAAAGCAAACCCATCTCTCCTCTGTGTCCTTTGTTCCTAAAATTTTTTTTTATAAATTTTTTATTTATAACTGGAAAAGAGGACCAACCAGGCCACAACATGGATACAGACAAAATAACACACCATACAGGCACAGTCCAGAGCAATACAAAGAAATAAAAGAAAAAGGAAACAAATCACATAACAAAGTATCGATAGAAGTATGCCCTGGGACCTATAGTCCATGACCAGTTGTCCCGGCTCGGCGGGGCCTCCCCCCATATTTTTTTTTTGGGATATATAGAAAACAGTAAGAGCTTGTAGTAAGCCCTGGAATGCTAAGAGAAGCCAGAATAGAAAAGGAGTGGAGAACGAAGAGAAGAAAAAAGAAAGGGGGGGGTGGGGGTGTATGAGAGAGAAGGGCGGGGGAAGGGTAAGGGAAGAGGGGATGGGGAAGGGGAACTCACGAACATGGGTGTCCTGTTTATGCTCGAAGAAGGCAGCCCATCTCCATGGTTCAGCCTGCTGCTAGGGGCCTCACGGAGGGGTACCAATGGACCCTCTAAGAGCCTGCCCTTCTTGCGAGTATTTAAACATATTCCAGAGCTGCCATGTTTTGGAGTACAACGCTTGTCTATGCTGACTCGTCAAGATCAGGTCTTCCATCTTATTAATATCTTCCACTTTCCTAATCCAGACATCTAGAGTCGGCGGAAGCTGAGACTTCCAGAGAAGGGGGATACAAGCCTTTGCTGCATCCACCAGATGCCGAACTAAAGATTTTTTGTAGGAGCGTGTAGGTATATCGGTTGCATGCAATAGAAAAAAAGCTGGGTCATTAGGGATATTGTGATCAGTAAACTTCTGTGTGATTCGGCGCACTTCCCCCCAGAAATACTGAAGTCTGGGGCAGGACCAGAAGATATGCAGCAGCGTACCTCTGTCCTCCCGGCAGCGCCAGCACACCTCTGCCACCTCCGGGAAGAACTTGTGCAGCACCTCCGGGGTTCTGTACCAGCGCGTGAGAAGTTTGTAATTCGTATCTTGGTACAGATGGACGATTTGTGTGTAAACGTGATAATTTTCTGTTTCTGGTGGTCCGTGAAATTGCATTGTAATTCCCTCTCCCATTTAGAAAGGCTGGGGAGTTGGTAGTCCGTCGGTGGTGCATTCAGTTTCGCATAAGTCAAGGTCAGGGTATGAGCCACCGCCCCCGTCCCAGAACACAGTTTGTTCCTAAAGTTTATCCCAATTCATGCCTTCTAACAAGGTTCGTAGTTTAGGGAAGTTGGCTCTTTTGAAATTCAGTGTCTTGGTATTCCCCTTATGTTCCATATTTGTGTGATTTATACTGAAGCCAGTTGATCTGTGATCGCTGTTTCCTAAATTGCTCCGTATTTCCACATCCATGATCAGGTCTGTATTGTTGGTAATCAGTAGATCCAATAACGCTTTATTTCTAGTTGGTGTGTCTACCATCTGATCCATGAAATCGTCCTGCAAGACATTTAGAAACTGGCGAGCCTTAGATGAATGCGTGGTTCCCTCCGCCCAGTCTATGTCTGGATCAAATAAAATCCCACATTATGATAACACTTCCTTTCCTTGCTGCTAATCCAACTTGTGATAGGAAAGCCGTCTCTCCCTCCTCCCTCAGGTTAGGGGGCCTAAAGCATACTCCCAGTGCTATTTTCCTCTTAGGCTTATCCCTTTGTAGCTCTTGCCATAATGATTCCATCTCCTTCCTAGCTCCCTTAGTGATATCATCTCTCACATTCACTTGTACAATATGTATTTTACTGTCTCCTGAAGCATTTTCCCAGTCTCCAAATATTCACAATCTCTGACAGTGTTCTGCCGCATGTCCACAGCCTCTGATCATCCCTTGTGTCATGTCTGCAATCTCTGATCATCTCCTGTATTATGTCCACAACCTCTGCCCATCTCTTTTATCATGCCAATAGTTTTTCCCAATATCCTGTTGTCTCTGATAATGAATATTCACAGAATTTTGGTGATGTTGGGCCACATTAGATGTCCCCCATATCAAAAAAGTTGACTATCACTGCTTTAAGAGCTTGTGTGACATACCATTTAAAAATCATGGGCATTAATATGGAGTGCCCCCCACCCTCATTTGCATTTATAACAGCTTCCATCCTTCTGGGAAGGTTTCCACAAGATTTTAGAATGTGTCTTTGGGAAATTGTGCCCATTCAGTGAAAAGAACATAGGTGAAAGTATGTACTGATATTGGGTGACTTGCAAGTGGAGTTCTGCTTGTAAGGAATATGTGTATACTTGAATGTCCATAGCCTAAGTATGGCCAATATGCCCTAAACCAGTGGTCTCCAAACTGTGACTTGGGGTCAGATGCAGCCCTTTGCCTGCTTTTATCTAGCCCTTTGGGCACTAATCCATCCACTGACACCAACAGTGGTTGACACCAACAGTGGCATAATTCTTCCCATTGAGACCAACAATAGGGCATAACTTCTCTGAATGACACCAACAATGGGGCACAATTAGTCCCAATGATACCAACAATGGGGTGCAATTACTCCCACTGAAGCCAATGATTGGGGCAGTATTCCTCCTACTGACACTAAATATGGGTAGTTGTTTACTTTCAGTGATAATAAGACATTTTCTACTCCCACTGACCACAGTCCTACCCCCCGCTCCCCCAACACCCCCTGTCTAAGAGACAGTACACTGACCCTGTGTTTATAAAGTTTGGAAACCCCTTCTATAAAAAAAAATTGTGGAAACCATTAAGCCAATATGCCCTAAACCATCCAAATGGCTTTCCGAAACTATAGTTGTAACCCCTTTGTGACCTATTTACAATATACTGCAATGCAAAATAGTATAAAACTTTTGTGGCACGTGTACATACCTGCTACAAAAAATAACTAAGCACCAAGGTATCATGGTAAAAATAGCAATTGTTTTCTTGCTTGAGGGAGTTTAAGAATATTTAATGATTTTTCAGCTATTAATGTGGCACCAAGCTGGCTGACTGGTGAAGAAAACAGATATTAAGTACAGATTTTACAGTGAAAGTTGTACTGTTTCCCCACATTCTAGTTACATGCTCTTAGTATTGAAACCTATAAAATATAAAATGTAGAGCTTCATAAAGGTTGTTTAGCATCTTCTGGGAAAGGTCTGAGGCAATGCACAGCAGTAAAAACTCCATTGTTTTTGTTTTAAGGAATTGAAAGTATTGAACTATTCATTTGTATCGAAAAGGAAGCAGTTCAAGCAATTACAATGAGAACTGCTGGAAAATCCTCCTTTTCTTGTGCAGACGGACTTTGCTTATATTAGTGTTATATGTTTGTTTGGGCCTTAAAGAGGAAGTAAACCCTTTCAAACCACTTTGACCTACAGGTAAGCCTAGATTAAGGCTTACCTGTAGGTCCAAGCAATATCTCCTAAACCTATATGGTTTAGGAGATATTTGCCCGAAAATGGGCACCGCTGTCTACGGCGCATGCGCCGTAGACAGCGGCGCGCAGGCGCACTAAACGCGGCAAATCCAAGAATGGAGCTGCCTAATTTGTTTACTCCCGTGCGCATGCGCGGGAGTGACGTCATCGCGGCTTCGCCGAATGACAGCGGCGGAGCTGCGAGACGCGACTCCCGTGCGCATGCGTGGGAGTGACGTCATCGCGGCTTCGCCGCTGTGATTCGGCGGAGCTGCGAGACGCCACCAGCAAGATGGATGTGGCGGACTACAGGGGACAGCGGCGACTTCGCTGGCTCCTGTGTCAGGTAAGTGACACATAATGAGCTACTATGCGATGCATAGTAGTCCATTATGCTTTACCTTTGCAGGGAAAAAAAGAGGAAGTAAACCCATCAGGGTTTACTTCCTCTTTAAAGAGGAACTGCAGTCCGCTCACATAATTTGTAATAAAAACATCTGTGCCATGCTGAAGCTTCCCTCCAACCACTTGCATATTATTTTATATATACTGTGAATCTGTACCAAATATGCTTCAGAAATCTTCCTCCACTGAGTCTGGCTGCAGCCATTTTAACTGTGGGCAGCTGAAGCTGCTGCCTGTTCACTACCTGGATGTATCCAGAGGCACACCTCCAGCTCTGCAGCCCTGCAGCTCTCATTGGCCCTCGTATTACTCATCCCCCCTCCCTTCCTGGCAAACTCTAATGAGAGAGAGAGCTGCGCATGATGTCATAATGCTAGGCTTTACCAGACAAGAAACAGGAAGTGGGCTGTATAAGGTATTTACTGGCATAAAAAGAATGTTTTACTATCCAAAGTTAAAACAACATTTAATAGATGGAAATTTGAAACAATGACTGAAGTTCCACTTTAAAGTGGTGTTCCGGGAAAAAAAAAATTAAAAGCCAGCCGCTACACATACTGCATTAATAAATGGACACTTACCTGTCCTGCAGTCCCTCGATGTCGGCACAGCGGCTGATGTTTCCATCAGCTGTCGGGTGCTGCCGCTGCCATTGTGGGTAAGGTAACCCGGCAGTGTAGCCTTTCGGCTTCATGCCGAGAACCCTACTGTGCATGTGCGAGGCCCCGCTCCCCTCTCCTATTAGCGCGGTGGCCGGGGGAGGAGGAAGAGGGAGCCCCGCAGTGACGCCACGGCCGCATCACAGCCACGGTCGGACTCCCGGAAGTAGGAAAGGCTACCTGTCAAAGACAGGTATCCTGTCCCCCCTCCCCCCCAAAAGGTGCCAATTGTGACATCGGAGGGGGGGGGGGGAATCCGATGAGTGGAAGTTCCACTTTAGGGTGGATATCCGCTTTAAAGTGGTATTAGATCTAAAAACAAAAGTGTAATATATTGTACTTTAAATGCAACTACATTTGTTTTCTTTTAGACACCTTTCTCTTATTTTCATCTGGTGATCAAGCTACTAACAGACTTTATAATGGAGGGTTCTCCACTCCACTGGAGGAGCAATAGACACCTTTTCGATAGCAGCATTGTCAATCTGGGGAGAGGGTAGTGTCAGATGCACAAGAGATTTAGGCTACACATTAAATAAAAGCTGACCACTGTAAGCAACCCTGTCAGTGTAAATGGTTTGTCATATTCCTCTAACTGCCACTTTTGCTGGTCAGCTTGATCTGATGAAGATGAAAAATAGCAGATTTACTGGCAGGCTCAGCAAGTGCAAATAAAGGAAAATCACCTAAAAAATAAAATTAATGCAACAACAACATCTAAGAAGTGATAAGCTGCAATATAATGAATTCATTATTTTTTCTTTTGGGATTAATACCACTTCTAGGTGGAATCCACATTTTTTTTAAAGTTCTGGATAGAATAGGGAAAGGGTAACTGGTTTTTATTTTTGTCTTCATCCCATTTGGGGGATTCCCCCCTTCCTATAGTCTTGTTACTAGAGTAGCAAGTAAGGAAAATCGCCCAGATGAGACAACAGTAAAAATACTAATAGATACTTTTGTGACCTAAATGGTAAAGATACAGTATGCCACACCAACAAATTTGGAGTCCAAGCTGATATTGAATTTATTGCATATTATGATAGAAAGAAAATAGCCAACACATTTTAAGGGCGTGTGCACCCTTCATCGGGGCTGGAAAACTGTGTAAACTTGAAATGGAGGGACTCAGGAATAAAATAAATGATACATTTTGTGGTATAAGCAATGTTTGTCCGGTACAACCTCTTTGTAGCTAGTGGCACACATACCGTAACTTAATAATAATAATAATAAAAATAGTAATACATTTTATGACCTAGACACCCCGTCTTGACAGCACAAATAGTTCTTTGATTGCCACTGTAGCAGTAGCTCAGCTTTGCCAATGACCACTGATAACAAAAAAACACACTCCTGCACACGAGTGGACTACTAGACAGTGTATGTCATGATGGTGTATGTCACTGGCCTTGCTGCCCTCAAGGATAGGGGTGTCCTAACGATAAACAAGAAAAAGAGAAAAAGGGCGCACCAGCATAATGCATTATCCTTTGGATGGATTGTATTAAAAATGAATATAAAAGAAAACTACTCACAAACGTAGGTGAATGGTTCGCAATGTAAATAGTTTCCACAAATAGCAGCAATAAGTCAGAACCAGATACACTACAAATGGTCACAGAGGAGATGACGAGGGCCATTGCCCGCTGACGCGTTTTGAAGGATCACCTTCTTCCTCAGGGTAGGCTCGTTGTGGTGTGCGGCCATCCTCTTTCATTTACATTAGCATTTGAATATACCTTTAATTATTACTTAAAGTGTTACTAAGCCCACAACAGTAAAATCAGTCTGTATATGCAGTGAAGCATGCTTGTTATACTTACTGTGGAACCCAAGGGGTTAATCCTCTGCATTATGTAAAAAGGCTGTTTGATCCTGTTTTCTCCGTTCCTTTCCTTCTTCCACTGTTCCCAATCCATCTCCTGATAGGACAGAGTCTAGGGGACAAGCTGTACATGCTCAGTTTGGCGTGTATTCTAGAGAGATTTTTTTTTTTTTGGGGAGAGTGCATGTGATCAGCACAGGGTCAATTAGCACTGTCTAGACAGAGGGTCAGGGGTCCTCCAGCCTCATTGGACAGTCATAGGAGACAAGCTTTAACCAGACACTGATAGAAGTCACAAGACTGCTATATACTTCTGATGAGAAAAAGTATTTAGTTTATATTTACTAAAATTGTTGCATTTCCAGGTTCTGTGTACTGTGGGAGACCAGATATAGTGAGTCCTGGGTTTAGTAACACTTTACTGAAGTAAACTGGTGATTTGTATTGAACTTCAGCTTTGAAACGGTAATGATATACCTGACATGAGTTAATGATATTGGTTATATATTCATATTTTACGTTAATTGTGTCAATTATATAAATAACCAATGGACAGAAAAGGAGGACTCATGTTTGCACTTGTTTCCAAAGGTATAAAAAAATAATTTACTCTCCTTACTCCATAGCTCCTATAATTTTTGCTTCTGCATTTAAAAAGAAGATCTTTAACCCTTTCCCACCCCTGTCTGGCATCCGGTTAAATGATTCTGAATGCCCTGGGGGCAGAAAGGAATGGTGATCATGTGACCCCTGTTACAGTGAAAACAAGATATAACTGTGCTCAAATCCCAATATCTTGTCTATGCATATAATCTACCAGGTGCTAAAGGGTGACCACATATTAACACAAAAAATTTCACAGTGGTCACATGATCAGAAGGCGGTCCTTCTGGCTATCGATCATTAGTCTGGATTGAGATCTGTCTTTGACAGCTTGGTCTTTGTATTGGGAGTGCGCAGCGAGTGCGTTCTCAGTACATAAATATCCGCCACCCAGCGATGTATGTATGCAGTGTGTGAGTGTTACAACCAGGGCCTTTTTCAGCAGGAACACGGGGAACACCGTTTCCGACACCTCCAGCACTATGGATCTATTGTTGATGAGGAGATCTACTGTTTCTGGTGGGGGGGTCTATTGTTGCTTGGGGGGTCTTATATTACTGGGGGTCAGTTGTTGCTGGGAGAGATCTACTGTTGAGGGAGGGGCCTATTGTCGTTGGCTGCCATAAGGTCTATTGATGCTAGCTGTGAGAGATCTGTTCTTGATGCCAAGAGACTATTCTTGCTTGGGGGAATTATTATTTTTTTTTGAAGGGGGAATCTATTGTCGGGGGAGGGGGGTGGGGTCTATTGTTACTGGCTGCAGGGGATCTATTTTAGTGCTTTTCTTGTTATCATTACCAAGTGCCATAAAAATTCCATACAAATTACAAAATGATACTTTGTTCTGTATTCTCTAAAAAAGGCAGTACTGGGAGATGGGTAGGGGGTGAAACCAAGGAATGGTGCTCATAGGTGTGTAGGGGCAGAGAAAAGAGATGACTCCAAAAGGGGGAGTTCTGCCACTTATTCTCTAAGAAAAAAAAGCCTTGGTTACAACCCACCCTTTTGCTGCTACACATATGTGTTAGGTGGTCATAAAGTGGTTAAAGTAACCATTTTACCAATTTTCATTTTTAAGTACATATATATATATAAGAAAGAATGTAAATACTTATATTTCTTGCTGTCCAATCCAACCAAACAGGGCACTCTTTGGATGAAATATTTCTGGGGAAACATTTCTTTGAAACCACTTCTGGTGGTATTGATCTTCTGTGTCCCCCGCAGCACCCAATAGTTCCTCCCACTGCCCTCCGTATTAATGCAATGTCCTATATTGACATAGAGGTTGGGGGAAGAAACCACTGAGTGCTGCAGGGGGAAACAGGAGTTCAACACTTCCAAAAGTGTGAGTTTCAGCAAAACTTCTCCCAGTGATTTCTTTTTTTTTTTTTTTTTTACAATGAACTGCTTTTGGCTGCATATGCTGCAGGATAGGTAAGTATTTTTTTTTTATAGGGATCTGTTTAATTGGACTTTGAGATTGGCAATGGCAACAGCATCAATATACTCTACGTCTGATGTCTTTAGATTTATGATGGAAGGAAAGGAAGGTTTTGTTTTTCTTTCAAAGTACATTTTTATTAGCTGGTGACATTATGTAAAATCTGTTTGATAAAAAAAGATGTTAGCTGGGCAGGATCACTAGAAAAAAAAACTGTTATTACCTTGTCAGTTTGACTCTATTTTAGTGGGCTAGGACTGGCGAAAGGAGTTTAAAGCACCATTAGACAGTATAAGGTTTGATGGTCTTGACTTCTCATGAAATGTTGTAAGTGCAGCCTTGGGAGGAAAAAAAAAAAACATGGGCAAATTGGTCTCAAACTGTTGAGAGACTTTTGGCCAAACATGCCCAGAGAGTTTAAAGCATGAAAGGTGATTTTTGTGCTGAAATGTAATGTGTTGCTAGAAAGCTGAAAATAATGGCTTGGGATTTATAAATAAACACCAGATGTATTTGTCAAGGGGCAACATAACTACTGAATTCATTTCCAGCATCATCTATGGAAGTCATGGGTCTTTTTTATGTCATTTCATTCCTGTGAGCAACACAGTGCATCTTCACAATGGAGAGACAGAGGAAAAGAGAGAGACTTGGATAACGAGAGAGAGAGAGAGAAAGAGGGGAGAGAGAGAGAGAGGAGGAAGAGAGAGAAGAGTGAGGAGGAGTGAGAGAGAGCGAGGACTCGGAGAAGGGAGATAGAACAAGGAGGAAGGAAAAAGAGAGAGGAGAGAGAGAGAGGGGAGGAAGGAGAAGAGAGAGAGAGAGAGAGGGGAGGAAGAGGGGAGAGAGAGAGGAGGAAGAGAGAGAAGAGTGAGGAGGAGTGAGAGAGAGCGAGGACTCGGAGAAGGGAGATAGAACAAGGAGGAAGGAAAAAGAGAGAGGAGAGAGAGAGAGGGGAGGAAGGAGAAGAGAGAGAGAGAGGGGGGAGGAAGAGGGGAGAGGGATAGGAGGAATAGAGAGAAGAGTGAGGAGGAGGGAGAGAGAAAGTAGTGAGAGAGAGCGAGGAGAAGGGAGATAGAGCAAGGAAGAAGAAAAAACTGAGAGGCGAGAGAAAGAGGAGGAAGGAGGAGAGAGCGAGGAGAAGGGCGAGAGAGAGAGTAGACAAAGAGATAGAAATGAGAAAGAGAGAGGAAGAAGAGGGAGAGGGAGCGACAGAGAGGAGAAGAGAGAGAGAGCAAAGAGGAGGGAGACATAGATGGGGGAGACAGAGAGAGCTAGAGAGGAGAGAGAGAGCGAGGGTGAGGGAGACAGAGATAGGAGAGAGAGAAAGAGATGAGGGAGAGAGAGAGAGAGAGAGAGAGAGAGAGAGAGAGAGAGAGAGATGAGGAGGGAGACAGAGAGAGAGAGAGAGAGAGAGAGAGAGAGAGAGAGAGAGAGAGAGGCGGGAGACAGAGAGAAAGAAGGGAGGGAGAGAGGGAGAAAAGAGAGAGAGGAGGAGGAGGGAGACAGAGAGGGAGGAGGAGTCCAGTTCACACCATAGAAATGCAGTCCGGGTGCGTTCCAGGTGCTTTTCTGCATACGCGTTTTTGGCATGTTTTTGATGCAGTCCAGTGCACCCCCCGCCACCTTTTTTTCTTAACCTTAATTAAGGACATGTATGTTCCAGTGCATTTTTGGTGCATTCCAGTGTGCGTTTTGGTGCTTTTAGTTGTGTTCCAGTACAGTCCTGTGCAGGAAAAATGCAACATGTTCTACTTTTTTTTTCTGGAACCGGAACGCACTGGAACTGCAAGCACTGGTGTGAACTATGCCATTGAAAACCATATAACCTACTTTCCATGCGTTTTTGATGCAGAAAAAAACCACACTGGACTGCATGTGGTGTGAACTGGCCCTAAATGCGATATTTTGCGATATGTTTTGAAAGTGGTGTCTCCCTCCTGGCTATGTATCGCTGAGAATCGCAAAAGCAGCTGAACAGAATTATACATCTTTTGGCAGGTAAAATAATACATATGTATGTATTGCATCTAAGCGTTTAGAAATCTGGCTGGAGTTCAGCTTAAAATGCTTACATCAAAATGTTTTCTATCTACACCGATTTTAATATTAAACAGCAATCATACCACCAAAGTAAAAAAAAAAATAAAAAAAAAAAATAAACATGTCGGGTTAGGAAAACAGATTCAGATGTGCAGAAAATGCGTGGTCACTTTTATGCGTGAAGATATTCTGCTGTGTTGCTCTCATTTGTACTTGGCAGGCAGAAAAATCAGTTATGGATCAAATGGAGCCATTTGTCACGGATTAATGCATTGCAATGCTTTGATAACAGTGGGAGACAGAGGCGTGCGGGAGAGTAGATGTTGAATTTGGACAGGAAAGAAAAACTAATGAAGCCAAATAAAATATATACAGTCAAATATAGCAGGCTTGCTATTCTGATCATTTAATGACTCATTTCATATATTTGTGGTTGTAATGATGCATATTGTGGTGAGTTGCTATAGGGTGGCATTGAGGCAAGACCAAGCCACAGTGTGTGACTGCAAGGTTACCAATAGGAGAAAAGAAAGACAGAAACAATGTGGATAGCATTTAAAGTGGAACTCAACAACTATCTGAGCACCGCGAACCAAAATCTATTCAATTAATTTTTTAACAGTAAAAGCAAACTCTCACATCCACCCATCTCTACAAGCTTTATTATGTTGAGAAATATTTTTAAACCCCCCGAAATTCTAGCTGCTGCCATAAGGGCAGGTGATTGATGTACCATTTACCTTCTGGATCCATCTGCCCTTAGCTCAGGCATGCAGGCAGGAGGGTGTGCTTAGCTAAGAAAGCCCTTCCTCCCCTTCTCAAGATGAAAGAGATAAAAATGCCCATGGAAACTGGGATGTATAACATCATTTTGGCCTAGCCCAGAAAACACTGAAGAAAATACTGAAGAAATGTAAAAAAAAAAAAAAAAAAGTGGAAACAAGTAAATATAACATACTTTCCAGTCTTTTTACGAATGCTTGCAGCATACGGATTACATATAGCTGATGTTAACTGAAAGAGTTTAGTTCCGCTTTAAAATTGGAGCAAAAAAGAGTTTTGTCCATGGCAACCAATCAGGTTACAGCTGACATTTTCTAGTAGACAATAATAAGTGAAAATATGCATCTGGTCGGTTGTGTATGGAAAAAAAATCGTATTTTATCCTTTTTAGCTGCCATATATTATTCCATGTGAATACTGGTATAGATTGACTTGGGCACCATATAAGACAGGGCACCGCTACATCAGCTGTATACCCATTGCTCCAGTCTTAAAGAGGAAGGCATTCTATACATTAGGATAAAAAGTCTTCTGTGTGCAACAGCCCCCCAATACCATTGGCTCCTACTGCTGTCAATCAAAGTCAGTCAGCCAATGAGGAGAGAAAGGGGCGGGGCCGAGCCAGGGTGCCATGTCTAAATAGACACAGGGAGCTGTGGCTCAGGTGCCCACATAACAAGGTGCTTGCAGTGGGGGCACTCAACAGGAGGGAGGGGCCAGGAGCACCGAAGAGGGACCCCGAGAAGAGGAGGATCCGGGCTGCTCTGTGCAAAACCACTGCAACAGAGCAGGTAAGTATATCATTTTTGTTCTTTTTAACTAAAAAAAAAAAAAAAAAAGAGACTTTAGTATCACTTTAAAAATAGATCTAACATCAAAAGCAAAATGTAATATATTGCAGCTTACCAGTCCATATATGTGGTTTCAGCACCATGGACAGCAGACAGCTTTGTTATAGTGACAAACATCAATAACCCTTTAAAGTAGTTGTAAACCCTTCTTTACAACTTTATGTTACAGGTAAGCCTATATTAAGGCTTACCTTTAGCTAACAAGGATATCTCCTAAACCTGCACGGTTTAGGAGATATCTCTGTATTTGCATGTGCCAACGTCATGCGGCACATGCGCACTTAAGACAACTGAAGCAATGGCGCTATATGCCGTTGCTTCAGTTGTACTGTGCCATTCCAGCGCGCATGCACAGAGTGACGTCACCGCAGCTCCGGCTAATCACAGCGCCGGAGCCGCAATACCCGTAAGTCACTCCGGGACAACATGTCGGCGGTCGGAGGGGGAGATGTGGACCAATTTGGGGGCTTGGATCTGAGGTAAGTGATACACAATTAGCTAGTATGCAATGCATACTAGCTAATTATGCCTTTCTCTTGCAGGGTTTTTTGTTAATTTTTTTGCTGTGGGTTTACTTCCTCTTTAAGAGATGTCTGAAAGAAAATTGAGTTGCCTGTACCAACCAACTAGAATGCTGCCGTAATCTCTGTCATACAGGTTCGTAAACGAGGAAAGATAATTCTTTTCTATACATTTTTCTTCCCTCCAGTGCCATACTGAGTAATGGTTATAATAGTTTCATTCTACTTCAAAGCCCAAATTAAACTTTTAGGTTTATTTCATTATTTACTACGATGTATATGGTGTGTATGTTTTGTTTTGTCATTTCTATTTTTTTTTTTTAACCTTTAACTTGATTTGTCTTTTTTTTGTCCTCTTACTCTGTTCTATGTTTTAAGATTATACTGGTTGGCATGGGAGATTTACACACGAAGGGGCCATTGTGGGTCCTGACTCCTGATGTCTGTTCTTGGGGCTGTACCCTCGCTGTAGCCATTGTGAGGGGTTCCCACTCTCCTGACTACAGTTTAAATGTATTTTATGGTATGAAAAATGTGACAGGAGTAGCACCCAAAGGTGGGTGGGAACTCGCAAATGGAATGGAATTATGGCAAGGAAGACAATCCAAGATATATAATAAACCAGGGGCTTACTTAGCCCACTAGACTGTAACCACATGTAATATTTAGGTTAGTTGGCTCTTTGGACTCATTTAAACTTGCAGCTGGGGGTTGAAAGATACATGTGGATGAGTGGTATTTTTACTGCACTCCAATCAGCCCTTTAAAAAGGTATTCATAGTTACATAGTTAGTAAGGTTGAATAAGGACACCAGTCCATCCAGTTCAACCTGAGTGAGGTGTCTACAATTGTCCCTATCCCTGTACATCGCACACTCACATCGGTTCCTACCCTTAAGGAGCCCACAATCCAAGGTCCCCATTCATATACTAGGGCCAATTTTGGAGAGAAGCCAATGAACCTATCAGCATGTCACTGGAGTGTGGGAGGAAACTGGAGTACCCGGAGGAAACCTACACAGGCACAGGGAGAACATGCAAACTCCAGACAGGTAATGTTGTGGTTGGGATTCAAACCAGTGACCCTTTTTACTGCTAGGTGAGAATACTATCCACTACACCACTGTGTACATGGGTGTCTGCAGAGCTTTTTTCAGGGGGGGGGCATCATTTTAGGGTCACCCATGTGGCGCCCCTTTTTGACAATGTCATTATCACATTATGATGGTCAGAGACTGCTGACTTAATGAATAATGTCCGGCAGGCCCTCTTACCAGACCCAGCGAAACTACAGCAGTGATCCCTCTGGCTGGGTGATCGCTCACTCTGGGTTCCCTGTGGGTGACCCTGGTCAGTAGGTAGTGTAGCATGTCTGCACCCTGGCAGTGGCTCAGTCTTTCTTTCTCTGGAGGCACTTGGTAGCGTGGCACTCTCTCTGGTGGTGCTGGGCAGTGTGGCTCCCTCTCTGGTGGCGCTGGGCAGCGTAGCTCTCTCTGGTGGTGCTGAGCAGTATGTCTCTCTCTCTCTCTGGTGGTGCTGGGCAGCGTGACTCTCTCTCTGGCTTCCTCCCAGCACAGGTCTCGTTCTTTGTCATGTAGCACTCTCTCCTTCAGCTTTTTTCCAAGCTACAGTCTCTCAATCTCTCTCTTGATCGAGCTGTGGAAAATCGAGCTGTAGCCTCCTCCCTGTGGAAAATGGGGCCACAAATCTTTGGGACTACATGGGCGGGGAAGCTAGTGAGAGCCGCTGTCTCTTGTCCTTAACAGGAGAAAGGGGGCAAGCGGGGGAAACCTCTGACAGCCGCAGCTCGCTTTTCTCCTGTCACAGCAAGTTCTCTGCTGGACTGAGCAGGGAAAAGAGCCCGCAGTCACACTACACTGATTTGGGGGGCTTGACAGCACCTTGATGGTGTCACCCTACTGGCAGGTGGCACCCAGGTGCGAGCTGTCCGGTCCCATATAGCGACACCACTGTGCTGAATTTAACAGTGCTGATCTGATCCCTGATTCCAGGGGGGGCACTTGACCCCCCTTGCCCCTACCTGTGAATGCCCATGACTGTGTATTCCCTTTGTCACACTCAATTTGTGGATTGCTATTTAGAGGCACAACAATGTTGCTGCATGTCTAAACCTAGCATTAAAAGGTTAATGGATATCAATCCCCAATAAAAAAAATCATAATATGTGTGAGCTTTCCAGTCCTTAGATGTAGTAGCTGTATTAGTACTATGGGGTTGATTTACTAAAGGCAAAAAGTTTGTGTACTTTGCAAAGTGCAGTTTTACTCTACAAGTGCAGTTGCTCCAGAGCTTAGTAAATGAAGTGAAGCTCTGCTGACTTCCATCATTCAATCATGTGCAAGCAAAAATGCTGTTTTTTTATCTTGCATGTGATTGGGTACCCTTTGCAAAGTGAAGCCTTATTTTCCTCATTTACTAAGCTCTGGAGCAACTGCACTTGCAGAGGGTAACATCACTTTGCAAAGTGCACAGTCTATTTGCCTTTAGTAAATCAACCCCTCTATGTACTGCCAGCACAGAAAAAAATCTTTCTGTACACTGAACTGATAACTCAAACAATATTATCAACTTTCCCAGCTATATTCTGTGAATCTATAGTCTGTGAATCTGTGAAGCTATATTCTGTAAAGTTAAGGAGGGGGAAAGGTGTTCTGTAAACCCAGCACACTTCCTGTCTTGGGGTGACAACTCACCTCCATTTATACAAATGCTCCCCTACAGATGCAGCAGGGGCGGACTGACCATTGGGCTTCTCGGGCACTGCCCGAGGGCCCCATGCCATTAGGGTGCCCCATCAGGGTTGCCAGCCTCAGTAAAACCAGGGACAGTATGTAAAAAAATAGTGTTTTTTTTTTTTACATCTGTCTTTGAAATGTCCCTTTCCGACATCCTTTTGGTCTAAAAATCCCGAGATTATAGCTGCCCCACTTCTCCAGTACCTTCTCAGCCAATAGAAACATATCTGTGTCTACTGCGTGATTGTATACTGTGTGTGTTTGTGTATACTGTGTGGCCCCATAATCTGTGATTGCCGGGGGGCCCCATAATCTCCTATTGCCCGGGGGCCCCATAAATTGTCAGTCCGCCCCTGAGAGGCAGTATAGTGCGTGAGCATTGTCAATCTTTAACGGGAAGTTTGTAACTGGCTGGATCACCAAGCGAAAATAAGGCAAAAAAAAAAAAGGAATGTAGTCACCACATTTGAGAACAGGTTTTGGATTTAGATAGTTACACTTAAAATGGGAGAGGTGGTTTAACATCCCTATGTAGCATCCTCTAGTACATGTTGCCCTCATTGGTCGCTTGATAAACCCCATTTATTAAAGGTATAGAAAAAAGATGCATAAACCCTGTGCATAGACTATATATATATATATATATATATATATATATATATATACATATTATACCGTATATATATATTGTTGTTTTTCTTATTTTTACTAAAGATGTTACTATAACTAACACACTGTGTACAGTACCAACCAACACCACATGCATACTTAAGAGTATGGTATACCAGAACTAGTTAATTTATGGTAGTCATCCTTTAGGCATCCTGGAACCATGGAAACACATACTTTTAAACATGGTGTTTTGTAAGCCACTGCATAATAAATTTATAGTAAATAAAACATGAAAAAAGAGGCGAGTTCTATTTTACCAACAGAGAATCCGCGATTGAAATTAGCATCACAAAACCCCAAGTTGATGCTACCTATTGACAGATCAGCTGCTTTGTCATCTAAGGACGAAGCGTATTGTTCCTCCTGCTACTCAGCAAGTGGCATCTGGAATCAACGTCTTATTTTTTTTCACAATTACAGTGAATAAACAGTAAATGAAAAGGATCAAAGACTCAAAGCAATAAACTGCTGTAGCGGTGCTTCTCACATTTTATTGTTGTACACTATCAATGATCCCATTACATCTGATCTTTGGGGGATTCATCGTTTTCTGGTTCTTTTCTGTATTGTGTATTGTAATCAAGTTTACCGGAATGGTTTGGAGCGGCTTTCGTGAAAGACTGGAATCTGAGGTGAGCTGAATAAAATGTGTGCTGCTAAGAAATGTAGCTTCCTAAAAGGGACACCATAAGCATATTAAAGTAAAAGTCTAAGCAAACAAATAAATACACCTTTGAAGTAAATATGTACATTCTGTATGTTGGTCATGTGGTCTCCGCTGAGGCTGCTGATCTTGAGGAGTTACCAAAGTGTAATGCCGCGTACACACGACCAGACTTTTCGAGGGACTAAGGCCGCGTACACACGGGCGGACTATCCGTCCAACTAAGTCCGTCAGACAATCCGACAGACAGTCCGTCCTACTTTTGAATGAACGGACTTGACCACACATGATGAACAGACAGTCCGCTGAAAGCTTGCGCGATGACGTGTACAGCACGTACGACGGGACTAGAAATACGACGTCCAATACACAGCAATGCAACCTTCGGCCGTGTAAATCCTTTCTGAGCATGCGCCATACTTAGCCCGTCCAACTTGCCTACACACGAGCGGACTGTCCGCTGAAACCAAAGTTGGACGGACAATATTACGGAAATTCCGAAAGACTTAGTCCGCCAGACTGTCCGCTGAAAAAGTCAGCTGAAGCCCACACACGAGCGGATTGTCCGCTGAAACACGTTTCAGCGGACCAAGTCCGTCAGACAGTCCGCCCGTGTGTACGCGGCCTAAGTCTGACAGACTTTCGACGGAGTTCTGACAGAGTTCTGACGGACTTTCCGAATGAACGGACTTGGCCACACACAATCACACCAAAGTCCGACGGATTCAAACGTGATGACATACGACTGGACTAGAATAAGGAAGTTCATAGCCAGTAGCCAATAGCTGCCCTAGCGTCGGTTTTAGTCCATCAGACTAGCACACACAAGAGCGGATTTCTCAGTAGGAACTGGGTCCGGCGGAGTTCTGTCAGAAAAATTTGAAACATGTTCCATTTCTAAAGTCTGTCAGACTTTTGCAAATCAAAAGTCTGCTGCAGCCCACACACGATCGAATAGTCTGCTGGAATCATTCCGTCAGACTTTTGATGTTGAAAAGTCCGGTCGTGTGTACGGGGCATTAAGGTGGAGTAACTGGTGTGAAGGTTCCTCCTCCAAGGTCCCCTGCTAGAGGCCAGGTGAACCATTCTTTGGGACTGATCATGTGGCCACCTGCTTGAGAAATCCTGGATTCTCATCAGTCAGTTGGTGCCTGTTAATGCTGCTGATTTTGGGGAATAAGGTCACTAGATTGCCCAGGTAGAGTTGCTGGCGTGCAAAATCCTTCAAAATCCTCTGCCAAAAGTCAGGTGACCAAAATTTTGGCACCAATCATATGATATCTGCCCGAGGAATCATGGGATTACTCTGGTCAGCTGGTCCCTGCTGATGTTGCTGATTTTAGGGCATGCTGTTGTCAGCAAAGTGTTCATGTCCGGCAACTGGTATACAAGGCTCTTCCTCCAAGATTCTGAGCCAGGGGAAATCAAACTTTGTCTTTGGTCAAGTTATCATCTATCTAAGTTTCTCAAGTTTTCTAAGCTTGCAGGGGTCATCTGAGATTCGAACCATGTTTGGGCAGGTTGATTGTACCCATGTTGATCGATCGATCATCTTGTGTACAACCAGCCTGTTGGGCTTTTCATGCGATTATTGCCAGCAGTTATAGCCTCTAGCAATAAGAACTGTGTGTTCTCCTGGCCAGGGGTGGTTACCCAAGCCCCTTCCCCCTCACTGGAAAAACACAATAGCTCAGCAGGAGGGATTCCCCCATCAACACTAACTGGGGAATTGAGTGAGTGCTTTTCATTGCAGGAAAGAAATCATATCATCTATGGCCGGATTAGGGAAACCTATGAGCCCGTTGGTCAGGAGATCTTGTGTTGCTGATCTCGGGGAGTGTTCAGGTTCATCGTCTGGTGTGAAGACTCTTCCTCCAGGATGGTCTTTGAGAGGCCATGTGACCAACAGGTCAGCATTGGTTATGTGATCATCCATCTAAGGAAACCTAGTTTTTATTACGTTTCCCTTATATTCACCAGTATGTATGCTGAAGAGTTAGTGTCGGTTCACACTGAGGCAGCACGACTTGCAGCCCGATTGCTTCAGGCGACCTGGATACGACTGCTGCGGCGACTTGCAAAATTACTTCTCTATAGAAGTCAATGCAAGTCGCCTGAAGTCGCCCCCAAAGTCGTGCAGGAACCTTTTTTTAAGTCAGAGCGACTTGTGTCGCTCCGATTAGAACGGTTCCATTGCACAGAATGGGACATGACTTGTCAGGCAGCTAAGTCGCCTGACAAGTCGTCCCAGTGTTAACCGACCCTTAGATGAATATGTTTTCTTCTGAGTTTAGGTTTGCTTTAATTGTGTTTAGTAATTTCAGCAACTTCAGATCAGAAAATATTGATGTACTTTTTTACTTAGATTGGATTTTCTGAGTTTTTCTAACGCTTATATAACGATATTACAATCAGAGATTCATAAGTATTACATAAACCAACTATTCACATAATAGAGAAAAACTTGTAGGATCTTTTCCCAATCAACACCTTTTACTCCACATGTTGTGCTCATGGCAACACCACAATTCATAGTCCACATCATTGCTGCAAATTGTAGATAAGTAAATGTCACAACATGATTAGTAACCAGAGGTGTATGCCACACTAATGCAGCTAACATACTTCTTTCACCTTCTTTTAACATTCTTACACTTTTCATTTGAGCCTTTGGAAATGTGGAATAAATACACATTTACACTTATGAGAATTTTTAAAGCTATATTTGAAGGTGAGAACAGTTAAATTCTTGCAGCTGAATCCCAAGCAGCAGCTAAAAACACAGATGAAATGTACCAAAAGTAATGCAAATTGTTTAAATATCACATGTCGGCTCTTTTTCTTTTTCATTGCAGTTAAAGAGGAAGTAAACCCTGATGGGTTTACTTCCTCTTTCATTCCCTGCAAAGGTAAAGCATAATAGACTAGTATGCATCGCATAGTAGTCCATTATGTGTCACTTACCTGACACAGGAGCCAGCGAAGTCGCTGCTGTCCCCTGTATTCCGCCGCATCCATCTTGTCGGTGGGGTCTCGCAGCTCCGCGGCTGTCATTCGGCGAAGCCGCGATGACGTCACTCCCGCGCATGCGCACGGGAGTCGACACGCGCGGCAGCTCTATTCTTGGAAATGCCGCGCTCAGTGCGCCTGCGCGCCGCTGTCTACGGTGCATGCGCCGTAGACAGCGGTGCCCGTTTTCGGGCAAATATCTCCTAAACCATATAGGTTTAGGAGATATTGCTTGGACCTACAGGTAAGCCTTAATCTAGGCTTACCTGTAGGTCAAAGTGGTTTGTAAGGGTTTACAACCACTTTAAACACAGTAATGGATTTCATGTGCCATTATTGAGTTCTCAATGAAGAAGTGGTGCAGGCTGTCCAACATCCATAGAAGGCTACAGAATGTTTACAGAGATTACACCAATGACAAGACCAATGTCTTGTCATTGGTGAGTCTTGTCAGTGGTGTCATCCAGGGGTCAAGTCCTGGGGAAAAAAGTGTGGGAACTCCCTCCCAAGATCCACTCCCCCACCAAAAAAAAAAAAAAGATATGCTCAAATGCATATATATATTTCACATAAAATACAGTGACTGCAAATGCGACATGCTACAAGAGATGACCAGACTACGAATGCGACTACAGGAGATGACCAGACTGCGAATGCGACTACAGGAGATGACCAGACTGCGAATGCCACATAGTACAGGAGATGACCAGACTGCGAATGTGACATAGTACAGGAGATGACCAGACTGCGAATGCCACATAGTACAGGAGATGACCAGACTGCGAATGCCACATAGTACAGGAGATGACCAGACTGCGAATGTGACTACAGGAGATGACCAGACTGCGAATGTGACTACAGGAGATGACCAGACTGCGAATGCGACATAGTACAGGAGATGACCAGACTGCGAATGCGACATAGTACAGGAGATGATCAGACTGCGAATGCGACTACAGGAGATGACCAGACTGCGAATGCGATTACAGGAGACGATCAGACTGCGAATGCGACATACTACAGGAGATGATCAGACTGTGAATGCGGCTACAGGAGATGATCAGACTGTGAATGCGACATACTACAGGAGATGATCAGACTGTGAATGCGGCATACTACAGGAGATGATCAGACTGCTAATGTGACATACTACAGGAGATGATCAGACTGTGAATGCGGCATACTACAGGAGATGACCAGACTGCGAATGCGACATACTACAGGAGATGATCAGACTGTGAATGCGGCATACTACAGGAGATGACCAGACTGCGAATGCGACTACAGGAGATGATCAGACTGTGAATGTAACTACAGGAGATGACCAGACTACGAATGCGACTACAGGAGATGATCAGACTGTGAATGTAACTACAGGAGATGACCAGACTATGAATGCGACATAGTACAGGAGATGACCAGACTGTGAATGCGACATAGTACAGGAGATGAGCAGACTGCGAATGTGACTATAGGAGATGAACAGACTGCGAATGCGACTACAGGAGATGACCAGACTGCGAATGCGATTACAGGAGATGATCAGACTGCGAATGCGACATACTACAGGAGATGATCAGACTGTGAATGCGGCATACTACAGGAGATGATCAGACTGTGAATGTGACTACAGGAGATAACCAGACTACGAATGCGACATAGTACAGGAGATGACCAGACTGCGAATGCGACATAGTACAGGAGATGACCAGACTGCAAATGTGACTACAGGAGATGACCAGACTGCGAATGTGACTACAGGAGATGACCAGACTGCAAATGCGATTACAGGAGATGATCAGACTGCGAATGCGACATACTACAGGAGATGATCAGACTGTGAATGCGGCATACTACAGGAGATGACCAGACTGCGAATGCGACTACAGGAGATGATCAGACTGTGAATGTGACTACAGGAGATGACCAGACTGTGAATGTGACTACAGGAGATGACCAGACTACGAATGCAACTACAGGAGATGACTAGACTGCGAATGCGACATAGTACAGGAGATGACCAGACTGCGAATGCGACATAGTACAGGAGATGACCAGACTGCGAATGCAACATAGTACAGGAGATGACCAGACTGCGAATGCGACTACAGGAGATGACCAGACTGCGAATGCGACTACAGGAGATGACCAGACTGCGAATGCGACTACAGGAGATGACCAGACTGCAAATGCGACATACTACAGGAGATGATCAGACTGTGAATGCGACATACTACAGGAGATGATCAGACTGCGAATGCGACATACTACAGGAGATGATCAGACTGCTAATGTGACATACTACAGGAGATGACCAGACTGCGAATGCGACATACTACAGGAGATGACCAGACTGTGAATGCGACATACTACAGGAGATGACCAGACTGCGAATGCGACATAGTACGGAAGATGACCAAGTAGCCAGTTTTAAAATTTAAACCTGTCCTCTTTATGGCACCTCCTTTACATTCCTGTCCTCACCCCCTTTGTAGAACCCCCCTTCACATTCCTTTCAGTTTCTGATACTTTCCCCCTCCCTCCTTCATAACAGTGCCCTCTTCCCTGTCTTACCTTACACAGGACACAGCAGATGACATCGGAGGCACAGAGCTGACATCGGAAGTGCAGCAAAGGGATGGACAGAGGGCGGGACCAGCCCCAGTTAACTGATTGGTTGATAGAATGCAGAGCAGTTCTATTAACCAATCAGTTAACTGGGCCAGCCCCTGCCCTCCGTGCATCACTGTGCTGCTCTTCCGATGTCAGCTCTGTGAAGACAACACAGCTAGCAGGCTGTGCTAGAGCCTCGGGCGGCTCTGGTCCTGCAAAGGGAACGGCGTTCCTGCTGTGAAAAAAGTGCAGGGACGCCGTTCCCACGCATTCCCGCAGGACTCGAGCCCTGGTGTCATCCCCGTAAACACTATGCAGCCTTTTGTGGATGTTGAACATACTGCATCTGTCCTTCGTCAAGAACTCAATGCTGGCATGTTGCTTCTGCCTGGCATCCATTTTTTTTACTTGCAATGAAAAGGAAGAAGAGGAGTTACTATAGAGGAAGAGTTATTCTACCAACATGTTAAATTTGAACAACCTATCTAAGGTAGGCCCCATTCACGTGGGCGGCTCCTTGAAGTGGAATGAGCTTGCTTCAGTGGGGGATCTCTCCCCGCTGATCCCCACTGAGCAGGCGAATGACAGGTCCGTGTCGGCTCCGCTATACAGAGCAGACATGGACACTGTCCCGCTCTCCTCTATGGGGAAATCAGATAGAAACAGACCACCTGTACATTTCCATCCAATCTTCCGGACTGATGACGAATAGGTCCACCATCCGTCTGTTTTTGGCAGAGCGGAACAGATCGGATGGCACGTTAGAAGATACTGGAGAGTCTGATCAGATCACCTGTGTAAAAGGAGCCTTAAAGTGATTGTAAACCCTTACATATACCCAGTGAAGTGACTGGCCTCAGGTGATACACAGAGATGAAACAAATCTGCTTACATAAGTTGTATATGTTTATCTGCAGCCCTCTCCCATCAACATCCTCAAAAAAAGGGATGGAGAGCTGAAGCTACACTCTCTAGAGCTCAATGAGGAGACCTCTGAGAGCTAATTGGAGGAAAGATACGCCTCCCCCCCCTTTCACACAGCACACAGGAACAGAGCTGAGGCTGTCAATGCACTGGTCCAAATCATTTGGTGGAGGGGGGATTATGGTGTGGGTTTGTTTATCAGGGGTTGGGCTTGACTCCTTAGTTCCTGTGAAGGGAACTCTTAAGGCGTCAGCATACCAAGACTTTTTTTGGCCTAGCTCCTTAGTTCCAGTGAAGGGAACTCTTCAGGAGTCAGCATACCAAGACATTTTGGAGAAGTTCATGCTGCCAACCTTGTGGGAACAGTTTGGGGATAGGCCCTTCCTATTCCAACATGACTGCACACCAATGCACAAATTAAGGTCCATAGAGACATGGATGATTGAGTTTGGGGTGAAAGAACTGGACCTGACCTCAGCCCGATAGAACACCTTTGGGATGAATTAGAGCGGAGATTGTGAGCCAGGGCTTCTCGTTCAACATCAGTTCCTGATCTCACAAATGCGCTTCTGTAAGAATGGACCAAAATTCCCATAGACACACTCCTAAACCTTGTGGACAGCCTTCCCAGAATAGTTGAAGCTGTTATAGCTGCAAAGGGTGGGCAAACTCAATATTGAACCCTACGGACTAAGACTGGGATGCCATTAAAGTTGAGTGTAAAAAAACTACAAACGAAACCACTTGAGTGCAAGCCTGTAAGTAATACCCCTTCATTATCAGGCCACTTTTCAGGTTTCAGTACTAATTTGACTGACAGTTACTCAGTCATGCAATAGTGTGCCCAAATTAATTTGTTTATATATTTTTTGATATATTCTATATATATATATTTATTCTAGTGGTATTTAATAACCACTGGGCTTTCAATATTTTACAATTTAAGGGCTCATAGAGCATTCTTTCTTATACCAAACAAGCTGGGGTATTTGGGTGCCTGGGAGCTCCTGGTGTTGGGTACATCCACCCATACACATGAATAGTAGTAGACGGCTGTATTCAAGTATGTATGTGCCACTGCTTGCAGAAAGTGGCACATGCACATAGACATACATCCTTGAATGCAGACTGTCTGCATTTGGAGAGGTAGGTCTGTGCACATGCTTCACTTTACCATACATGCCTACAGCTGCCTAGAACCATTCATGTCTATAGGAGGCTGTATAATGCACAAGGGGCATCCAGGCACCAACATATGTAAGGAGGAATGCTCCTGTGTGCATGAGCCCTAAAGGAATATTTTTTAAGGAAAAATCTTTTTGTTGTAAAACATATCAAATAAAGATGCCAGGACAGTACAATAATTTCCAAATTGACTCCTTTTTTGGCACAAATGATGAAAGTTGCCCACTGAAGAAAAGTAGTGGTAATAACCCCCCCCCCATCATTGGTGACCCCCCCTTCATTGGTGGTCATTGTGATTTTAAAACCCACCACCACCCCCCTCACTGGTAGTCAGTGTCACTTTGGATCCCCCACCTTTTAAAAAACAATCCCAAATTCCTTGGCAGTAAGTGGCACTTTACTCAGTTGCCGACCGGCTCACACTGATATACGTTGGCAGAATGGCTCTCCTGGGTGAAACCCAGTATAGATACGTTGTACCCTTTAAGAGCCACCAGATGTGCGTGTCCGATGGGCACGATCGCCACTGGCCACGTACAATCACGGCCACGAGAGCCAGCACTGGGATTTGTGTGTCTAAACACACAAATCACTGTTCTGTCAGGGGAGAGGAGACATATTGTTTGTTCCTTCTAAGTAGCAAGGATATGATTCCTCCCCCAGTCAGTCACATCCCCATACAGTTAGAACACATATAGGGAACACACATTTAACCCCTTGATTGCCCCTAGTGTTAACCCCTTCCCTACCAGTGATGTTTACACAGTAATCAGTGCATTATTGTGATTTATTTTACCAAAAATACGTAGAAGAATATATATTGGCCTAAACTGCTGAAGAAATGTGTTTTTTTTTAAACTTTTTGGGGAAATTTATTATAGCAAAAAGTAAAAAAATATTGTTTTTTTTCTTCAAAATTGTCGCTCTTTTTTTGTTTATAGCGCAAAACATAAAAACCGCCAAGGTGATCAAATACCACCAAAAGAAAGCTCTATTTGTGGAAAAAAAAAGAACGCAAATAGCGTTTAGGTACAGCATTGTATCAGTTAACTTTGTTGTCAATGGGCTGAATATTTGTAAACTTTGCCACAGTTTACAATTGCAATCTCTGTGATTGATTCACAGCAATCATAAGGTACAGAGCCACTTTGTGTGGCTGTATTCATTTGCTTGTGATCTACACTGTCTAACAATAGCACAATCATAGCTTTGGTGTTCATCTGGCACCGTTCATAAACAGCACTCCAGAAACAAACGTCCATCTTGCAACCATCATTTTTTTTCCCAATACCGGGCGGTATTAAGGTTAAGAAGGCCTGTGACACAAATACAAGGTTTGGGAGGACTAACCCTTTAATTAAACCTTATAGCATTATAAAATGATTGCTATTCACGGTGTAATAACCCTCTTTTTATTATAGCTTTAAAATCTGCATGACAGCTACGATTTAAGGGCTCAGCTATGAACCTTTTCATTCTGTTGGATTTCAGATGGTTAAAGAACAATTTTATTTATTTTTTCAGACTTTCTTTTCATGGTTTTCAATCTGCTAATAACGGCTCTTTACGTCTTTGCTGCTAGGGTCTGCTAATCTCAGCAGGTCCCCTGATCCCTGTCCATAGATTAGCTGTAAGTGATCATGCTTCTTCTCTAATACACTGTGTTTTTTAATATTTCAAATGCTTGAGATGCTAAATGCCAGGATTGTCCTGTCAATCTCGGCAATAATTCCTCTGGAAGACCTGCTGTTTCATTTTTTTCCTTCCATAAGAGTCTCCAACTGCTATGATTTCTGCTTCATACTCAAGAGGAGGAAAAGTAGACTTGGAATCTGAAGTATAATATGAGAAATGTAGAAAAGAAAGGCCAAATTTTTTGACTTAGTTAATTATCCAAAGTGCCATGTAGACGCATAGGAGCTTTTTTTTTTCTTCATTGGGTAGAACCATAACGATCTGTATAGGTATAGGATAAATACTTAAAGCTTGGCCTTAAGTTTAAACAAGGAAACTGGTTACTTGGAAACTTGCTTCCCAAACCAGTAAACAATGTGAATATACAGGAAATTAACAAATGAACACTTACCTGATGCCTGAGCTGTTGCCATTAGGGATGAGTGGATCAGCCTTGAGTTGGTCTGTGAGTCTTGCTCAAAGTTTCCAAACTTTGTGGTGAATCCTATTAAAGTCTATGGTAGTTTTCTCAATCTTTTTTTCAGTCATGGCACCCTTTGAAGGTACTGAATATCTTGTGGCTCCTCATTCTAAAATGGGGTTCTTGTCACATCAGAATCCCCCTTTCACATCTGAGTCTTCAGTTTGCCCTCCCTGTTCACAGTCATCCCCGCTTCACACAGAGTCCTCAGTTCCTTCTCATATTATAACTTCAGAGTCCTCAGTACTCCCCCTTCCCGTTCACATCAAAGTCCTCAGTCTCCCCCCACCCCATTTCCCTTTCACATTAGAGTCCTCAGCCTCCCTCTAGTCTTTTCATTCCTCCCTTCCTGATCATCACCACAGCATAACTGTGGCAGCATGGCAGTGGGCAGGAGGTGGAGCAGGTCTAAACGGAGATGGACTTCAATTCTCTTCTAAATGCCACCCTCATTGGATTTGTGTCATGTGTTTCCATGGTATTGGTGGCCCACCTGCACTTTGGAAACACATGACGCTGTGCAAAAATATCAGATGCAGTGTTCAACCCTCACAACCCCAGATGGAGATGGCACACCAGGGTCAGAAAACTGGTCTATGGGCAATGGGGGCAGGGGGTATGGTTTTTAATTCTGTTAATTTGTAGGGCCAATAAGTAAGCTTTTGTCAAATAAATTGCATAGGATGCCAAGCACTGCCATGGGGGACATAGTAAAAAGAAAACAGTATCTGTACATACATAGAATTGTCAGTTCTCCATAACAGCTCCAACACACACAATATGGCTGCTCTGAGACCACTCTTATAGAAAGGGGGCTAGGCTAGCCATTCTTTCAAGGCATAAACGCTGGCCAAAGCCAAAGCATTACACTGCATTATAGTGTGTTCCTTATTTGTGGTGTTGATCCTGCCAAGTTTTTGGACAAAGGTTTATGATCTGCAAACTTTGTGAATTCTGGGGATTAACCGAAAGCTGGAAACAGCAAACCCAGATGTCATACCTAGTCTGCATCTGAATCTGGATGTAAACTCCTGCCTAAATATGCAGTATATTGTAAAGGTAAACACTTTGGCTGTCATTGCTGAATTCTTCCTTCGAAAATGTTACATGGCTACAATATGCTGATCCTAAGGATAAATGCTGATCCTAAGGATAGGATGTGATATGATAACAGAAGAATGGAAGAGTTGGAAAACCTATGAAGTATTTATTGCTGTTTGCGATGAGAAACCCAAAATTTTACTGCTGTCACTGGAACATGAGTTAGGGGAAAATCGCCCAATAAGGACATTTGTATCAGAGAAAAATGCCAAAAAATTTTTTTCTTCACTTCCTGTTGTATCTCTAGGACAGTGAAGGAAAAAATCCCCAATGGGACACAGACAGAAGAAAAAAAAGTGAGTTTAAATCTGGATTTGGATTGAAATCTTTATACTCTGCAAATAAATAAAATTCAAAAGTTTGACTTTAGAAACATTTATAATACCCCAAAAATGCCACACTACCTAAAATTATTTTTAAATGAAATCTAAAGTTTGGCAATAATCAGTAAAAGTGAACTGGGATCCCCCTCCCTGCACAGCCAGTTACACTGAATCTTCACAAGCTCCCAGAGTCAAGAAACAGTCCAGTGATTGTTTTTTGTATTTTTATTGAGGGGATAAAACTTGGATAGGGAGTAGGGATATTATGGGATGCCCACTTGACTTTAAAACATCTTCAGGGACAACTCCTAGTATATACAGTCCTATATACAGCTCCTTTCCTTCCTCCAGCACTTCACTTGTTTGCGGAATCACCAGTGGTGTCACTATGTAAAAATCTGTAGCACTGGCCCATTACAGGCAGGAACTTGTAGCCCCTATACTTGTAGCATGCAGAGTGACACCTCTGACCCATTCACTTCATTTCTTCCCATGGTCACTGGTCCCAGCACCACCTCTTTAGGCCCTGCACGCCCTCCAGGCTGCAGTAGCTTCTTTCACTAGCCCTCCTGGCTACTTCACCACAGTCTTCCTGACTGACGCTCCTAGTCCTCCAGACTGACATTCTCCAGTACTCCCAGGCTGACTGTTAGGAGATCTCCAGGACAACTCTCTCTCCTGCTGTCCTAACACCTGCTTCCTTGCATCCAGGCAAGGATTCCTGGCATGACCCAAGAGTATTTAAGAGGTGCCTGACTCCTGCCAGCCCGATTGCTGGGGATTGGCCTTTGGCACTACTCAATACTCCAAGCAGCTCCTCCTAGACTCCACCTTCTACTTCTGGAAGCGTCTCCCAGGTTCCAGAGACCAGAGGTGCTGCTTGATTAGTCATCCAGCCTCCCTGAGTCACTCATCCCTGACCCAAATTCAACCCAGGCCTGGCTGCCAGCCAAGCCAAATTTACTTACACTACAGCTCACCAAACAAAAAAAAATTCAGATCAAGACTTGACGAAAATTGCTTGTACTTCACTAGTCACATGCTTGTTCCAGCTTAATGACATAAAAAAACATTGAAGCCAGAGACATCTAGGAAGCACTTTTTGGTTGGAGGAGTCAGCAATGGCAGCTTCCACATTTTTGTACCAGTTAACTTTATGTCCCCCCCCCTTCTTGGAGTTTTGTAGACATCCTTCTTTATCTATCGCTAAACAAGTTTCTGAGTTTTATTTTAGTATGCATCGGCTCGTTTAGCAAACCATTTATTTCATTAGCACTTGCAACATTAATAATCATAATGAAAGTGTTTTTTACTTAGTACAGTCCCGATTCAGATGTCACACTGATCCTTTTGTCAAAGAGCAATAAAATGTTCTTGTAGCTATTACGTTTAATCAGGGGAGAAAACGGCATTCTGAAAATGCAAATGATTTCTAAAGTTCAATTTTCTGTAAATGGCGAGTGCAGTAAAATACTTAAAATAAATTATGAGTTAATTAACATTACCATGGCAATTCGGGCTTCCAGCAGCTTGCCCTGCTAATTAGCCAATGACTAATAATCAGATTTTAATATTTCAGCGATTGAGGCATTGATCACGGTTACCAGCCTGAGAGGGAGAGGAAAAGCAGACTCATTTTTTTTTTAGCGTAATGTAAAGCTACCTTTCTGACGTTGAGGCGACCTGGAGTGTACCGCGGTCTTAATCTTCCTGCCGCGTTAGGCCTTCAACAACAGATGTCTGGCTGACTTCCTGCAATGGTCTTTCAATAATTAATTTTTTACTGATAGGATCACAATCTGTTAAAGTAGAAAAGAAACCTGTGCTGAGAAAAATATGGAAGCTGTCATTGCTGGCCAGCTTTTGATAATGCTAGTCGCTTGGCTTTCAAGCTTATTCTTTACTTTAAAGTGGACTTCTGCCTATACTCTGCACAGTAGAGAATTAACATATGCTGAACAAGCAGAAAATGCATTTACACTGGAGGTTATAACAGAGCATGGACACTATTTATCCCTTGGTCCGTTTTGTTTGTGTAGTGTGAGTGCACCAAACACTCGCTAATAGCTCTGTAAGGAGGAAGGACAATCAACAGTGGGCATGAATCAATTCTAACAAGCCCTGTACTGCTTATGCAGCATATTGTACACACAACTGGACTTTTCGATGGACTTGGTCCGGCGGACTGGAATCCATCAGACAATTCGATCATGTTTGGGCTCCAACTGACTTTTTCTTCCCAAAAGTCCAGTGTGCTAGTCCGACGGACTAAAACTGACGTTAGGGCAGCTATTTACTACTGGCTATGAACTCCCTTATTCTACATCATCATGTTCGAATCCGTCTGACTTTTGGAGTGATCGTGTGTGGCCAAATTAGTTCGTTTGAAAGTCCGGCAGACCTCAGCTGCTGAGTTCGTCGGATTGTCCGCCAGACCAAGTCCGTCAAAAAGTCCAATCTTATTCTACGTCATCACATTCAAATCCGTCTGACTTTTGGAGTGATCGTGTGTGGCCAAGTACGTTTGTTTGAAAGTCCGGAAGACCTCATCTACAAAGTCCGTTGGATTGTCCGCCAGACCAAGTCTGTCAAAAAGTCTAATCGTGCGTACGCGACATTAGTGCTCAATCTTATGGCTTGCAATAAAGAATACCACATTGCCACCATTGCAGTGCATCATCTTAGACCAGCTTTTGTAATCCTTGTCTTAACACAAAGGAACCCTTGAAATAACTTTCAGGTCTCAGGGAACATGCTCTGATAATGACTATATCTATAGCTCACAGTACATTAACATGATGGTCATTGGGAAGAATGCTCCTTACATTGGTGGTCATTTGGTAGAATGCCCCTTAGTTTGGTTATCAGTGAGAAGAATGCCCCATACATGGGAGGGGGGGGGGGGGTAGTGGGAAGAATGCTCTTTATATTGGTGATCAGTGGGAAGAATGCCTCTTAGTTTGGTTATCAGTAAGAAGAATGCCCCTTATATTGGTGATCAGTGGGAAGAATGCCTCTTAGTTTGGTTATCAGTAGGAAGAATGCCATTTATATTGGTGATCAGTGGGAAGAACGATCCTTATATAGGTGATCAGTGACAAAAATGCCCCTTAGTTTGGTTATCAGTAGGAAGAATGCCCTTTATATTGGTGATCAGTGGGAAAAAATCTCTTTACATTGGTGGTCAGTGGGAAGAATACTCCATACATTGGTGATCAGTGGGAAGAATGATTCTTACATTGTTGAACAGTGGGCAGAATGCTTCTCACATTGGTGGTCAGTTGAAAGAATGCTCCATATATTAGTGGTCAGTGGGAAGAATGCACCTTAGTTTGGTGATCAGTGGGAAGATACCCTCTTACATTGGTGGTCAGTGAGAAGAGAGATTCTAACGTTGCTGGTCAGTGTGAAGAATACTCCACACATTGGTGGTCAGTGGGAAGAATTCACCTTACATTGGTGATCAGTGGGAAGAATGCTCTTTACATTGGTGGTCAGTGGGAAGAATGCATCTTACATTAGTGATCAATGGGAAGATTGCACCTTACATTGGTGATCAGTGGGAAGAATACCGTGACATCGGAAATATGCAGGAACCGAAAGAACCCAGTCCATCTTGGAATCTGTCTGCTGCTATCCTCTCGGCATATGTGAGCATATGACATACATATACTGTATTACACGATCAAAAATGTTTTTTTTTTTTAAATGGAAACAATTTAAGTATTTCTATGGTGGAAAATTTTGGCAGGTCATGGAGAATGAGAATTGTGATATATAACCATCAAATATTTGTGTCCTGTTAGCCCTTGTACACACGGTCGGAAATTCCGATGGAAAATGTCCGATCGGACCGTGTTGTCATATAATCCAACCGTGTGTGGGCTCCATCTGACTTTTTCCGTCGGAATGTCCGACCAACAAAGTTTGAGAGCTGGATATAAAATTTTCCGACAACATGATCCGATCGGACTTCGTCCGATCGTTTGTAGAGAATTATGATCGGACAAAGTGCCACGCATGCTCAGATCAAATTACAAGACCAAATTACAGTGGGAAGAATACCCTCCTTACATTGGTGGTCAGTTGAAGGAATACCCCATGTATTGGCTAGTAGCTTGAACATAGTCCCGTTGTAACCAACGACCAACGAAAGTCATCACATTCGGAACGATCAGATTTTCTGACAACTTTGTCCGTCCATGTGTATGCAACACCAGTTTTGGACAAAATCCCTCAGAAAAAATCAGACGGATTTTTTTGTCGGAAGGTCCGACCGTGTGTACAAGGGCTAAGGGTAGATGAACTAATAGGTGTGGATAGCACATGTGGCACTGGGTGTTGTATGGCATATACAAATTTTTATGTGTGAGCGCAAATATGTATTCATTTACTGCAGGTTGTCAGATATGAGCACACTACACCATAAGTTGTTTTGTTTTATTTTGGTAATATAACGTCTCGGGAAGGAGATGAAGGAGAGAGAATAAAGAGAAGACACAAGTGTGGTTGTGAATTTAAGCTTTATTGAATCTGGTGAGAGTTTAAACATTTCAAGCACACAGTAAGATAATTTGTAAATACTGGAATATCACTAAAGACTGGTTTGAGCGCTGAATTAATCTATTTATTGCATACTCGCCAGGGGGCGTTTTATTTCCAGCTGCTGCGGGAATTTGTTTGAGTTTCACCTGTGTGCTGATAAAGACTGTGACTGTTATATTATACTGCATCCTAGAAATACTGAACAGAAATATTCTGTAGGGTTTTCATTTCTGTCTGTGAGCATTCGGCAGTTTGTGTATTGCTCACTCCACACTCATTCATACCCTGTCTGTGGTTTGCCACCTACTTTGGGGGAATATTTGACCATCTCAACTGTCTCCCATGTTGCCATACTCAGGCCTAAGTTAGGCCCAAACAGTCAAATGGGGTAGAGATGAAGATCATTAAGCCTGTCTACGCTCAGCCACAGAAACAGAGCTTACTCAGGGTTTAGACTCAGCATTTCTTCAAGTGGATTATGACTACAGGGAAGCAGGGGGACCTCTGCCTTCTGATATCAACAAGGCATTTTCGTCCACACAACTGACGCTCACTGGATATTTTCCCTTTTTCAAACCATTCTCTGTAAAACCTAGAGATGGTTGTGCGTGAAAATCCCAGTAGATCAGCAGTCTTTGAAATACTCAGACCAGCCCGTCTGGCACCAACAACCATGCCACGTTCAAAGTCACTTCAATATCCTTTCTTCCCTATTCTGATGCTCAGTTTGAACTTCAGCAAGTCATCTTCATCACGTCTAGATGTCTAAACGCATTGAGCTGCTACCATGTGATTGGCTAATGAGCAATTTGTTTACGAAGCAATTGAACAGGTATACCTAATAGAGTGGCCGGTGAGTGTATGTGGGAACGTTGCATTTTGAGGTCACAGGTCCATCTAAGACTGTCCTGTCCAACAGTGATAATTTCACAGCAGAATAAATAGTATTGCCACTTTTTTAAAGGAGATAAAGAAATAACAGTACTAGTGGCAAGGTCAACCGGTAAAGAAAATTTGTTAAATTAGAACTATAGGCAAAACTTTTTTTTATTTTGGATAGCGCAAGTAAGGATTATTACCATGTCATATTTTTTTCTGCCATTTGTGTCCCGTTGCAGAGATTTCCCTTCACTTCCTGTCCGATAACCAAACAGGAAGTGAGAGGAAATCCCTGTAAATAAACCCCTAGGCGCAGAGGGTACATAGATATGGGGAGAGGCTGTATATTTGCATACTGTGCTGTGATGACAGCATATGCCTTGCGTGCTCCTGGCACAGTTACTGGTGGCTAACGGAAAGCTCCCAATTGTTTCTTGCAATCTGGAGCTTTCCAATTATGTGACTGCTGTGAAAACCAATCACGGTGGTCATGTGATCATAATCCCTGCCCCCTGGCATGTGAAATCCCCTAAAGGGCTGGAGGCGCTGGTGCAAAGGGGTTAAGGAAATTCCTTCGGGACCCCTAGGTCATCAGAACTAGTGTCCCCATTGGAAGATTTTCCCTCTATTACTTTTCTGGGGGCAACCCAAAATTTGGGATTTTCTTTTACTTCGACTTTCAATGATAACCAGGGTGTCACGTATCTAGTAGATGAGCCCAAACTGCAGGGGAAGGCCCCTTTTACGCCTCTGACTCAAAGCCACTGATAGAGTAAACAGGAGGTGCAGGAGTGTAGAGTAGCACGAGTGCCTGGCAGGATCAAAGGCAAGGAGGTCAGTCCAGAATTTCAGGTGGAACTGTGCAGTGTGGTCAGCAGACTGGAGCAGCAGACTGAAGGCTGGAGCAGACTGGAAGGAGAAACCCACAGGACTGGAACTCAGAAGGGTCAGACAAGGCAGACAAGTTAGAGGCAGGAGCAGGGTCACTGGAACAAGCCGAGTCGGTATTAGGCAGGCGGCAGAAAGACCAGAGGAGCAGGCAGATGCAACTTCAAGACAGGCCAGGGTCAGATGCAGGCAGACAGCAGAAATAGTCAAAGGCAAGCTGGGTAATACACAGGAGCAGCTTTGGATAGCAGATAACACATGGGGAACGCTGTCGATCAGACAGCAATGCTTCTGTGTGTCAGCCTAGTTTAAATAGCCCGCCTGGGGTCATGGGCCGCATGCGTTCCCGTGCTCACTCTTGCATGCGCATTGGCACCTGCAATTGCGCACCAGCTTGTCCAGCTCTTCTGTTTCTGGCAGACTCTTCTTGACACAGGGCATATAGAGAGGGAAAATGTATTTTAATGGGCGCACAAACAGCATAAAAAACTGACAGGGGTTCTAATCCAGGGGTTCTAATCCACTCTTTCCAAAACGAAAAATAAAATGTGCCTTTAGTTATACTTTAAAAAGGTTGTAAACCTTGGGGAAAAAAAACCCTGCAAGACAAAAGCATAATGAGTTAGTATGCATCACATACTAGCTCATTATGAAACACTTATCTCAGAACGATGCCCTGAACCGGCGTTGGCACTCCGAGTACATGACCGACATAGTCCACCGGAGTTACTTCCAGGTTCGCTGCTCGTGTGCTCTGATTGGCCAGAGCCCCAATGACGTCACTCCCGTGCATGCACGTGGGAGCCGCCTGTCACGGCACGGCTACGCAAGAAACTGCACCAGCGGCCCGTTTCATCAGTGCGCATGCACTGATGATGTCAGCAGCAGCGCGTATACTAAATATCTCCTAAACTGTGAAAGTTTAGGAGATATTCACGGTACCTACAGGTAACCCTTGTTATAGGCTTACCTGTAGGTAAAAGTGGTGTAACAGAGTTTACAACCACTTTAAAGTGGTTGTAATCCCTGGTTAAAAAAAAAAAAAACTCAAGACAAACTGCAAGACAAAAACATAGTGGGCTAGTATGCATAGCATGCTAGCTCACTATGAATTACTTACCCGAGAATGAAGCCCCCGCAGCCGTCCTCGTGTCCCCCTCCAGCCGGGGAATTCTCTCCCGGGGGTTACTTCCGGTTATCGCGGGGCTGCTTCCGCACTTTGATTGGCCGGAGTGGGAGCCGCTGGTAATGGCACACCGACTGAAGCCATGGCAGATACGTACCATTGCTTCAGTTTGCCCCAGTGCGCATGTGCCGATGTCATTGGCACATGCAGGTTTAGGAGATATCCTGGGTAGGTACAGGTAAGCCTTATTATAGGCTTACCTGTAGCATAAAGTTGTTGTAATGAGTTTACAACCACTTTAAGGGGGAACTGTTGTGCTAATGTTAGTGACAGATTGCAGACTATATGCCATTTTTAATTTGGCGCATAGTACCACTTTTTCACTTTTTGCACATAGCAAACAACAAGGCTAATACACATGGAGGGCTGGCTGTTGTGTTAAAATTCTTTATTAGAACATTGATATACAACAGAAAGGCCTTCCTTTCAATAATATAAACAGTCTTTGTAGGATAATCCACTGAGGGTGGTCAAAATACCTTCTATAATTGCTGTCTGCTGTGCTTATAGAAGATAATACAAAAAAAAAATACAAAAAAAATATGCTTCAATAATTACTCTGTATTAGGCCATTCAGTAGCAAAATGCCTGCTTGAAAGAGCAATTGTCTTATTCTCTATGAACATTAATGGACCTCCTTCTGGCTGTTTACAACCCTCTCTCTTCTAATTCATCAAATGTAAACTAAGTATTGTGTATCTTCCCCAGCATGGATTGGCTTTTATATGCTGCAAACCAGATGACAGTCATACCGTGGCAGCCTGTAATTCCTGGGAGGATAGTGTGCGGGGAGGAGGGCACGCCATTGTGCCGAGCATTTTCCTTCAAACAAACCTAAATTGGTTGGTGTTTATCCTTCTGAGTTAATTTTTATTTGTTGGCTTCTCACTGCCAGAAACATTAAAGGGAAACAATAATGGTTCTCTTGGTTGATCTTATTTCCATTTCTTTCACACATTACAGGTTTAAAAATGGTTTATAGCTTTTTCCATTAATTATATAAAATGTTATGCTTATAAATAAATTCAAGGAGCAGCAATGAAACTTTTTTTCCAAAGAAAGCCTGGTTCTCACTGCAGACTGAACATTAAAGCTGAATTCTAGGAATTCAGCCATTTTGCAAGCAGCAAACACTATGAGTTAAGTCCAAGGAGGTTCATGATATCTCCTGAATTTATCGGTATTATTTATATCGATAGGTTTTGCCCTACCAGGACATACATTGATACTCTGGGCTTTGAGAGAGGAGAGAGAGAGGCACATAGAGCAACTATACCTGCTCCTCCCCTCCGCTGCCTATTCAGAGAAGCCTTTGTATTCTGTGAATGAGTTCACATGATACAAAGGCTTCTGTGATTGGGCAGGAGAAGGGGAGAGGCAGGCATAGCAGCTGCAGTGACTCTAATCTTGAAGATGCCTAAACCTGAAGCATCAGCACCAGGCTCTTGGAAATACAGCGATAGCCATCTTTCGAGAGTGCAATAAAACTGTCAGATTTAGCTAATAGAAATAAGCCCAGGAGCTGTCATGAACCTCCTTGAGCTTAACTCATGGCATATCTTCACTCATTACAAAGGAGATTAATTCTTGATTTTCAGCTTTAAGAAAGGTTTCCTTTGTGCTCCTCTGAGTCATTCAACTTTGTTGTGAAAATTGTTCCTCTACTGTTCAAGTCTATTTCTGGGATATTCATATTATTTAGGGTGACCAGACGTCCCTGGTTCCTGGAGGCAGTCCCCGATTTGGGGGCTGACCCCAGACAAAAAATTGTAATAACCCCAATTTATTTCCAACTTAAATGATGGTGTCCCTGGCCAGTGGTAGGTGCAGGGCAATCCATCTTATCCACATTTCTGTAACTGGACTGGAGCTGGAGGAGGGAGTGGAGGGATGTGTCTGCTCCTGGCTGTGTTCGTGGGGTTGATTGTCGGTGTCACGTGCCGATATCATGTGGTCCTTTTAGTTACTCCGCCCCCCCAGCTTGTGTAGACTTTGTTGCAAGAGGTAAGAGTATGGATTATTTGCCATCTTTTATGACGGTGACCTGCAGTGCACACCTGGGCCAGCACTTGACTCAGAGCAAAGTAGGCTCAGGCGTTAATAAACCTTAATAAATCCTATAAGCTCCTCCCACTGCTATTATAATATGGTCACACCTAAAATTTGGTATAGCGTGCTTCGTATGCCATTATTATCCCCACTCCTTGCTACTCCCCTGTCCCATCCTCAAAAAAAAAGTCCTAGTCAGTAGGATGTTCCTGGATTTCATTTTGAAGATTTGGTCACATTATTTTTACTGCAGTAAGTTTGCTTGGCAAAGGAGGTTGTCGTATAATTGAGCTCGCCAACTGCTGGCTGCAGATGGTAAATGTGAAAAATTCATATAAAGTATTTCAGAAAGTGTTCTATGAGCATGGCTTGGAGGATATTCCTTTTACACCCCATACTGGAATCAATCATACGTTTAACATGGTGCTGCAATGACTCATGGCTGAAAAACAGTTTAAAACTGTATAAAATATAATATATGCCCATCAGCCTCACTGAAACATTTGTCTCAAAGTGAAAAGCTTTTCTTTATCGCATGATCACATAGATAACAATGTTTCAGGATCTCACAGGGACTCTTCATCACATGTCTGATGAAGTGTCTCCATGCGGGACTTGAAATATTGTCTGTATGTCATTATGCAATAAAGAATGGCTTTGTACTTTGAAACTAAATTGTTCACACAACATATTTTATTCTATCCCTATAGTAACATGGAGGTCCCCAACTGTTGGCTGCATTTGGTATAAATTAACCATTTATATTCAGTATTTTATATTTGGCTGACTAAAAATAAATGTAAATATATTTTAAAATGGTATTTTATTAGGTCTCAACATGATAAATACTGTATATAATACTAATATAAACACAATAAATATATTGTATTATATACATTCACTTTTTTGCCAAAAATAATATTAATTGATAAGTTACACATAGTATAGGTCCAGCAAAGCAGAATACATTGAACAACATTAAAAAAAAAGGCCCTGCAGTTTCTGCAATTAGGATTTACAGTAAGATAGTCACATAAGTCCTGACCACATTCATAAAAGGCAACCGTAAGACCACTTTCTCACTGGGGCCGCGGCCACAATAGCGCTAAAGTGCCGCTAATTGGTGCTTTAGTGCTGTTTAAGCAACACTTTTCGGGCGCTAGCAAGGCACTTTTAACCCCAAAGAAGGGGTTAAAAACACCCATGTTGCGCTACGAAGCACTTTCAGGCGATGGGCACTGCGTTTTGGGAGCGATGTGTGTAGCGCTCCCAAACCGCCCCAAAGATTCTGCTTGCAGGACTTTTTCAGGCACTATTTAGAGACAATTTCTAGTGTTAAAATGCCTAAAAACCACCTCAGTGTGAAAGGGGTCTAATAGCATCCAAGTAGGGCAGTAGGGTGAAAGTGAAAAAAAAGAGGGGGGAGAAAAAAATGGAGAAGGGGGAGGGAAAAGCGAAAAATAACACCAAGTAATTGCCTAGAAGAACTAAATCTATCCCAAGCTGTGGCCCCAAAGGACCAATGAGGGGTTAGGAGTAGTTGTTAGGAGTAGTTGTTATCACAGTGATTCTTTCACCATCTATCCAATTGGACCAGATTTTGTAAAATTTTCTCGGGCAGTTGTGACTAACGTAGGTCAATTTATAGAGCAGGAGAATTGCATTGATAGCCACCTTTCACTGTGCTACGGTGAGGGGCTGGGGGGCCTTCTATTTGACCAGAAAGGTCTGCCTTGCATAAAATACAGAGTAAAATATAAGTGGTTTAACATAACGAGTATACTGTATACCATGTTGTTGTATTGATTGATGTTGTGTTAATCTCTCTGAGGATGGAAGTTGAGCGAGGGAAAGATGGCCCCCACTCGGCTCCATTGGATAATGGAAGCGACATCATGGTCTTAAAGGGAAGATATATATATATATATATATATAATATTTTTTTATTACATTTAAGTGGAAATGTGAGATCTGAGGTCTTTTTGATTCCCAGATCTCACATTAAAGAGGCCCTGTCATGCTTTTTTTCTATTACAAGGGATGTTTACATTCCTTGTAATAAGAATAAAAGTGACTCAAAAAAAATTTGGACAGTGTAAAAATATAAAACAAAAAGTAAAATGAATGAAGAATGTAGAATGAAGAATCTTTTTTTTTAAAGCGACCCGCCAAGCTCGTGCGCAGAAGTGAAGGCATGCGTAAGTCGCTCCTGCATATGTAAACAGTGTTTAAACCCCATATGTGAAGTATCACCATGATCGTTAGAGCGAGAGCAATAATTCTAGAACAAGACTTCCTCTGTAACTGAAAACTGGTAACCTGTAGAGATTTTTAAACGTCGCCAATGGAGATTTTTAAGTGCCAAAGTTTGTTGCCATTCCACGAGCGTGCACAATTTTGAAGCATGACATGTTAGCTATAAATTTATTCTCGTAACATTATCTTTCACAATATAAAAGAAATTGGGTTAGCTTTACTGTTGTCTTATTTTTTAATAAAAAAAAGTTATTTTTTCCAAAACAGTTGTGCTTGTAAGACCGCTGCGCAAATATGGTGTGACATAAAGTATTGCAACGGCCACCATTCTATTTTGTAGGGTGTCTGAAAAATATATATAATGTTTGGGGGTTCTAAGTAGTTTTCCAGCAAAAAATTGTAAAAAATAGGCCTGGTCCTTAAGTGGTTAAACATCGGGATTTACATGATTGTGTCATCTCTGAGCTAGATGCCCAGTACAGAATATAGCTGCTGATTCTAGATAATGCCTTAACAAAGATGGCACTGTCCATCTTCAAGAAAGCAGATGAAAAGCAGAAAAAGGCATTACACAAAAGTGTACTGGGATCTATGTAAGGTGGAGTGCTTGGGCCTTATGTCACATGACATAGGGGATCAGTCATTGCTCCCTTCAATTTCCAATGCCAGCCAACCCCTGGTATTTTGTAGGAGTAGCAAAGGATGTGGCAAGGAATGTAAAATTGGATATTACTAGGTCAGGATTTTTGGCTTTAGAGGGCCCTGTCGCTTGGACTCGAGCAGGCAAGGTGACATTCTCTTTAATTCAAAACCCATTAAAAAATTGTAAAGAAAGGTCTACATTGTATCACAAAAGAGCTCCTAATTTGGTGCGCTCTTTGCTATTATTCTAGAATGAAATGGGCCCCTTGTGAAGCATTTTTCTCCATAAGTTGATAATAGGGAAAAAAATCCTCCATGTAACCATAAGACAGGAACAACAAAGCCTCAGCGGCTGCCAGAGCATTTACAGGAGCGTGCTCAGATATTTTGTTTGGTCTGCACAAATAAATTGTTAGATAATTTGGAACAGTGCTCCTGCTGTGAGACTTAATGGGAAAATTGTAAAACGCCAGGTAAAAATGAACACCTATTATACCTGTACTTTGTTGTATTTTTTTCTAGTGCCCAGTATGAGGCATATTAGATTAAAGATAAGCTATGGTGTATTCTCAGACAATATGGGCTTTGTGTTATTACTGTAACATTTAACAGAAAATACTTACATGGCATTCACCATTTTACATGCTTGTGACTCTGTGTTTTAAAGGGTCAGTCCATCAAGAAAGGCATATTTTAATTATGGATGGAATCTGGTAGGCTAAGTCAGCTCTTGGCCTCTTGTATATCTCAGATACTCCAATGACAAAAGATACTTAAGGCCCGTACACACAATCAGATTTTCCGACGGGAAGTGTGTGATGACATCCTGTTGGTGGAAAATTCAACCGTGTGTACGCTCCATCGGACAATTGTTGTCTAACTTTTTCCGCCAACAAATGTTGGCTCGCAGGTTTTCAAATTTTCCACGGACAAATGTCTGTTGTCGCATTTTCCGAGCATGTGTACACAAGTCTGTTGGACAAAAGTTCAAAGTACAAACACGCATGCTCAGGAGCAATTACGAGCCAGAAGCAGACGGTTTTGTAAACTAGCGTTCGTAATGGAGAATTAACGTTCATGACAAATTATGAAATCCCGAAATGCAGCGCACAATTCTCTTCTTCTTTAATGGGATAATAATGAAGCTGCTTTGCTGGGGATACTGATGGAGTTATTGAAAACTAATTTTGAAAGGCTTTTTTTTCTAGTGATATCAAGAATAATATTATTATGCTTTTTTTAAATTTTATTTGGGCAAGTTACCACAACACCATTAGCCCGTAGTTTTTAAGATCAAAGATACATTGTCCATTTTTCATTGTATTTTTTAAAATGTAACTGCCTACTCCCAAACTGTCATTTGAAGTAAAACACATAGCCAAGTATTATTCTACATGATTTTTATATTGTGCATTAAAAAAAGAATGCTATCTGCCAATAGAACTTAACCAAAAAGAGCATTCTATGCATCCAAAAATATAGAAAATATACCAAATGAAATCATTATTCAACCAAAAAAATAATGTCAAAGCAATAACTCCAAGGCCAATAATAAATAACACATTATCTCCTCCAATCCCACAACATGTCTGGCTGATGAACGGCCGTTCAGAAACAAACTAAAAAGCACAAAATGAAAAGCACGAACTAAAAAGCTCTAAATGAAAAACGCAAAAAGAAAAGCGCAAATCAACACTCACCAAACTTCTACTAACACGAAATTAGCAGAAGGAGCCCAAAGGGTGGCGCTAAAGAGCTGAAAAACCATGTAGTATGTCTAGACCGTCGCTACATTCGGAATTGTTGGGAAACATTTGTGTGACCATGTGTATGTAAGACAAGTTTGAGCCAGCGCCCTTTGGACAAAATGCCATGGTTTGTTGTCGGAAAGTCAGATCGCGTGTAAAAAGCATAAGGCTAGCCAGTAGACTGATGTAATAGGGGACAGAGCAAGACAAGTAGCCTTGTGGAGAAGGATACAAAAACCTGTCTTTTTCCCGGCCATAATTCTCAAGTCTCTTACTGCCTACCTGGATGTTTTAGGTGTTCCTATCTACCTTCGTATGCTTCCGCTCCTTCATTTCAATTCTCCATAATAGAAATAAAAAAAATAAAAAACCCACAGGCAGAGTGAGAGCCTCTTATAATGGCCATCACAGGTGTGAAGAACCATTTTTTCATTTGGTTTATGGCTAGGTTCACACTGATGGGGTGCAAGTCTAATCCATTTTGCAGTGTGACTTCAAGGAGCAGTTCAAGTGTGAATGGATCCAGTTCAGATGCCACTCTAATCTGTTTTTCATGTGATTTGGATACAACTGCGATTTCTCTCTCTCCTGCATTAGGACATGGTCCAGGGATGAGGGGTGAGAAACACAGCAAAGGCTTGCAGAAAATGTACTAGAATCATGTTACTTTAGGGCTGATAAGCGATCTCCAATGCAGTTTTTGTTTAAGTCTATATAGCTACAAATCGCACAGGACACTGTATACAGGTGAACAGCCTCCACCTAACTTATATTAGTTCACTTGTCATGCAATCACATGAGTTCTGGAACGCATCAGAAATTTCATCAGAGTGAACTAGGGCTAAATTTGTTGCTGTAACTACTTAAAGTGGAGGGCCACCCTGAAAACAAAAGTACATTCAAATTCAGCAAAAAATCAGAAAAAAAAAATGATTTTTTTTTTTAAAACTTACCAGAAATGCCTGTTGCTAGGCATATCGTCCTAATCTGCCTCTCCCTACTCTGCGGTGATGTTCGGTCTTCTCTCCTCCATGCTGCGTCTTCTGGGGAAATGGGGCGCTGTGTGTTCTGGGAACTGTGTGTCCCAGAACACAGCGCACTCCATTCACAAAGCGCTGCGCGACTCGCGCATGCGCAGTAGGAAACGGGCAGTGAAGCCGCAAGGCTCCACTGCATGTTTCTCTTTGTTGGAATGGCAGCGCCGGGACCCGAGAGCCAAAGGACGGGTCAGCCTCGGACGGCCGACATCGCGGGCGCCCTGGACAGGTAAGTCTGCCTATTAAAAATCAGCAGCTACAGTGTTTGCAACTGCTCATTTAAAATTTTTTTTTTTTTAAGCTGGCCCTCTTCTTTAAAAGTGGCAGCTTTTTCATTTTATCAGCCTGTGACTGGACAATAAAAATAGAAGCAGCACGCTGATGAGTTCTTCTTTCTGTTGCTCTGCATGTTCCTTTTGTCAACGTGTTCCAGTAAGAACATGAGCACTGCTGCAGTCATGCTGGAACATGAAGGGGCCATCCCCAAACTGTTCTCACAAAGCATGAGTTTGTCCAAATGTCTTGGTACACTGATGCCTTAAGAGTTCCCTTCACTGGAACTAAGGGGCCAAGCTCAACCCCTGGAAAAACAACCCCACACCATAATCCTCCCTCCAACAAATGATTTGGACCAGTGCACAAAGCAAGGTCCATAAAGACATGGATGAGCGAGTTTGGGGTGGAGGAACATGACTGGCCTGCACAGAGTCCTGAACTCAACCCGATAAGACACCTTTGGGATAAATTAGTGCCTGTGAGCCAGGCCTTCTCGCCCACAGCAGTGCCTGACCTCACAAATGTGCTTCTGGAAGAATAGCCAAACATTCCTATTAAAGTCCATGTGCGTGTAAAGGCACCTTTGACAATATATTGTGTATATACATACACGGTATATAAATATATTAGGGCTGTTACTGATTACAATTTTTGTTTTTGCTTGATTAATCGATTTTTTTTTTTAATCAACTAATTTTGATTAATTATAACACACATACAGATCCAAATACTTTTAGCTGATCTCCTTGCATTGCAACTCTGCATTAGTCAGTGGTAAATATGGTATACACTATATACAATCACCCGACACTAGTTAGTTTCCACAATCCATGACTTAACTTCACAGTTCACACAAATACGTTTTAAATTCAATCTGTAGCACTGATGTAAGTAATTATTTTTTCCACAGTAGCGTAACAATCCCTCCACCTCCGGTCTGACTAATTGATCTCACCTTTATAGCATGAACCCCTGTGCAAACAGGTGGTCATGCAAGCAGGTATCAAAAGGGTTAATACGGGCCATAAACGTCTCTCACGTCTCCTTAGATCTCAGCAAGGACGCCAGGTCATGGGTAGAAAGAAAAGATCTAAGTGCTCATCGCATAAGTATAAGATTACATTTTTGTGTTCAAACACAAACTACTTACATAAAGATGATAAAATCACAGCATGTAAAGCCGACAATCGTGTTAGTTCCGTAGGGCAGCAGCAGGAGACGTCATGCGTAGCTCCTCCCCGTACGCGTTACGTTTAATCAGAACTTTTACGTCACTCCCCCTTCCCTTTGTTAGCAGATGGAAGCACTTGGGGAAGGGGAAGGAGTCCAGTGACGTGATGTCCGTGACGTCACTGGATCTCCGACGGAACTCCCTGAAGACCCGGAAGCTGGTGGAGATGTGAGTACCGATCAAAAGAATTTTGATTGATCAAACAAATTTATCGATTAATCGAGGAATTCATGTTTAATTTCCACAGCCCTAATATATATATATATATATATATATATATATATATATATATATATATATATATATATGTGTGTGTTTATGTGACATCAGTTGGACATAAATTGATCCCCCTCCTGTTAGGATTGTGTGCACACATTTTCGGCATCACAGAAAATAATATAAAATCCTACATCACTTTGTCTTGTTACACAATAATAAAAAAAATTTCTTTAATTGAAAAATCATCTCCTGGTATACAAAACAAGGAATATCAAAGGATATAACTCACTATTGACTACACAAGATTGCCAAAGTGATTTATCTATGAAAGAAGAAAGATGTATAAAACTTTCAGAGACCAGATGAGAAACAATACATCAAAATAATGAGCATGTTACTAGTAATATATGCATAAATCCTCAAACAGCCAAATCCATCATTAAGGACCAGATTAATTTTATAAAGGTCTAAAGTGGGTTGATAGCAGAGGTCTATTAGGTAGGAAATCCATTCACTACTGTGAGGAGGACATCCCACATGCTGATGTCAGAAGGAAGACTTACCCACTGCTGCCAGGTGGAAGACCTTCTCACTGCTGCCAGGTGGAAGACCTTCTCACTGCTGTCAGGAGAGAAACTCACCCACTGATGTCTGGTGGGATACCTACTCACTGCTGTCAGTAGAGAGGCTCATCTACCTGTCTGGAGAGAGGCTCGCCTATGCTGTCAAGAGGGAGACTCATTCCCTGCTGTCAGGTGGGAGACCCACTCAATGCTGTCAGGTGGGAAATGCACCTATTGCTGTCAGGTGGTAGACTCAGCTATTGATGTCAGGTTGGTAGACTCACCTACTGCTGTCAGAAGGTCTCTGCTGTCAGGACGTAGACCCACCCACTGCCATCATAAAGGGAAACTCACACACTGCTGTCAATAAGGAGACTGCTGCCAGGCGGGAAACCCAACTACTGCTGTCAAGAGAGAGACTTAATGTCATTCATTTTGGTAGATCACTAGCAATAATCAGAAAAAGAAACACTGAGCACCCCTTAAAAGACTGTGGATCATGTATTTATTATTATTTGTCCCAGTCCCTGTAGTGGCCGGCAGTATATGTTCCTACTCCTTATATCTCATCATAAATATTCCAATATAAATAAAATCCACTGAAAAAAAATAGCTTTTTCTTCATCTGTTATTCCTTTATCCTGTTAGATATTTAGGCATTTTTCGTGGATCTCTTGTTTCATTTTCAGAGCCATTGGAATCATTGTAATAGGATGACAAAATGATAAGATCCCTCTTTCTGATTTTAATTTGGACCACAATAGATGACTTCTGTGGTAACCAATTGCTTAATGATATGCCATCTGGACATTCCTTGGCCACTTTGCTGGGCAGGTGAGAAATTTGAATAATCTTTGGAATACCTAAACAGGAATTCCATTAACATATTAATGGAAGAGGTTGTTGGTATGGTAATATCTTTTTATGAATTTACAGATAGGTATCAAAGATTACTGAAAAGGTCACTGACATTTATTACATTTGAGCACGCAGCCTAATTTATTGGCCAGGTATACATTCCAAAACAGGGTCCTTTTTGTAATGGCTTGGTATAGCACTGAAACCCAAGCTGGCCAACTAAACTTATATACAATATATTACCTTCTCAACGTCAAGTCCTTGTAACATTAGTTTTGTTGATAATGTACAGTACGTTTCCCCTATTATGGAGTGGTCCAAAAGAGCTCGGAGCAAATGGCAATAAAAAATATACTGTATGTGTTTTTTGATACCTAGTAGCTGTCCATGCTATCTAAATGTACCTAATTCAGACAAACCATTTGAAGATAGAGGAAGAAAACCCAAAGCAGTATATTCAATAAAAAATAGTGAGGGTGCATTTTTTTTATCAATGGGGTTTTCTCTTAAAGGGGGTGCAGCTTCTCATAGATGTGTGCAGATCATCCACTGCTGAAAAACTTTTATTGTAAGCTTAGTCTGTTACCAGGAGAGTGCTAAAGCCAAACCAAGAGATCAAAATTTGATCAGTAGATCAGCACCCAGGGGTCAAAATCAAGGGTGATTGCTTTTCCGGGACAAGCCCCCCAATATCTGAAAGGAATTGTACACCTTGAAGACCACCCTGATTTATGCAGGCAGACCCTCGGGATCCTATATGTAAACATGTGGGACTTCAGCACAACTTTGATCCGCCTGTGATAACCTTTTTTGTCCTGGAACGTATTTTCCAGAACTCACGGGGAAGTGACTTTGACAAACAAATTCTGACTCATGACGTCAGCCACCAGCAATCAACCACGGGGGCATGGTGGCCTGCCTCCATAAATCAGGGTGGTCTTCAAGGTGTACAATTCCTTTCAGAAATTGGGGGCTTGTCTCGGAAAAGCAATCACCCTTGATTATGACCGCTGGGTGCTGATCTACCGATTGAATTGTGATCTCTTGGTTTGCTTTAGTACATCCATAGCCAACTCCTGCCATTGTTGGTTTGATGTCCAGGTGGTGATTCTACAATACAAGGCTCTCACTGCTTGCCTTCTGGTAAGCGCATATGCTTTGTGGTGGAGGTTCACATATATTGATGGTCTGTCTGCACATAAGGATTTTTATTAATCATCACTTTCACTTATCTCACTGGACTTAGATATCATTCTTCATTGTTTTTCTTGAAATCTGAGGACTGGTTATTTATCACGGAACACATATTTAATGATAATATTTATTTTTATGGTTAATTTATGTCACATAATGTAATTTGTGTCATATTTCAATTTGTGCCACGATCTATAATTTCATTGCACAGCTTTTTTTCTATTTCTGTTTATGGTGTTTGTATGTATCTTACAAAGTGAGCTGCAGCTATAGTTTAGTTTTGGAGTTTATAGTTTTGAGCGCTGTATTTCACCTTTTTCTATACCAGGAGAGTGCTGCAAGTTACAAACAAGTGTTGCAAAGTTACGAGTTACTGTAGCTACTGGAAAGACTTCCATGTTGCCAGCGAAGGAACCATATTATCAGAGAGACTTCTGTTTTCAAGTAGACCTTCATGTTTTCAGTAAAATCGCCATGTTCACAAAGAGGGAAAGACACAATAATGTTTAGACAGCCTTGACAAATCTTACTGCCAGTACAGTTCCCCTAATGAAGTCTTTGCAGCTATGAAGCTAACATCATGGGCCACACATCAGGGCCTCAAAAGAGTTTGAGGATTCCTGACCATCATACCTTCGCTATATGACCAAAAGTATCTGAACTCGTCTCAGAAGTATTGAGTGCAGGTGTTTCCCATGAAGGATACTATTAACAATACTGCAACAAAACACTGACTTGCAGAATCAACTCCATAAAGACGTAGCTTAACCATTTTGGATTGGAGTGGCCTACACAGAGCCCTGCCATTAACCATATTTTAAACATTTAAAATGAATTAGAATGCAGATTGCAAGTCTTCTAGCTCAACATCTGTATAAAACCACCTTTAAAAAAAAATACATTTTAATTATATACATATTAAAAATACAAATCTTTAAAAATGTCAATTAGACACCAGTTCATTTACAAATGGTAGGGACTTTAATTGTAGAGTGTCAGAAACCATCAATCAGACCGAGACAGAAGTACAGTTAATCACACTTGTTTAATAATAATAAAAAGGTAAACAGAGTAAGCGTAGTCAATACATAGCCAGAGTTCAGTAACCAGATCGGACAGTCAGCCAATGCCAATGTCAGAGAGACAGAGATCAACATAGTAGTACAGCAAGCAGGATCAGGAGCCAGAAGGGACGTCAACTGAGCAAGTCTTCAACAGGAACGCAGGAGAAAAGTTTCTGAGAAGTGACCAAAGGCGAAGGCAGAGATGCAGTGAGCCAGACGGCTTTAAGTAGGCAGGACTGATGAGCAGATCAACAACAGCTGAGTCAGCGTGGAGAGAAAGGAGCTGGCAATTATCCAACAGCTGAGCGGCCAGCTCAGAAAAGGAAGGGCTGAGCCCAGCCGTGACATAGATTTCTTGGAGATTATTTATTTTGACACGTTTCATGGGATATCCTGCTTTCTCAGGACCTCGGATCTCCACCAATAGAGTAATCACTACAATATTATCCAAAAACACATATTAAGCATTTTACAAGAGTGTCTAATAATTAAACACATATACAATCTTTCACATAAAAAAATATATATATAATTTACATTTTAATGAGAGAAGATTAATTCAACACCCTAACCCTAGCTTGCAGAAGGGAAAGTAAGAAACAAACAAAACAATTTGAGATATATGTCTTAAGTCCCTTTCATTCACACACATATATCTTTGGTTTTATACTTTATCAGGGATAATAGCCTCCAATGGGATGATGCATTATACCACACCACTACCCCAACTTTGGTTTATTAGCCTAACATCAGTGTTGGACCTCACAAATACTAATACTGGCTTAATGACACACATTCCAAAAGATACATTCCAAAATCTTATAGAAACCCTTCACAGAAGAGTAAAGGGTGTCATACGTACACAAGGGGGTGTGGGGACAACTCCATAACAATATCTATATTTTTGGAATGGGATATTCAATGAGTTCTTATAGGTGTAAGGGTTAGGTGTCACCATCCCTTTGGCCAAATAGCAGGCCATAGAGAAGTTCCTTGGCAGCCGGCTGTATCCTAAATTCATATTTTTAATAATAAGATTCAGGGAAAAGAATAGCGGCACAACAAGTAAGATATTTAAAATCTTGCTGCATTAAGTTGTATTTTGCAGCACAGTAGAAATTATCATTCAGATAATCAGGAACGGTTTTGCACATGTTGACCTATATAGAGTCTTGGCTTTACTGTTTTCCCGACTTGGTTCATCATTGAGTGGAAAGAATATATTATTTTCACAGATGGTGTATGCACCTGACCTATTGTTTGAGAAACTTCCTAAGCTTTTTGCAGTTTGCATGTAAGTCTGAAAGGTGCATTGCGTTGTGAACTTTGGTAAAAGAGTTAAAAAAAATAAAAATAATAATATATATATTATATATATATATATATATATATATATATATATATATATATATATATATATATATATATATATATATATGTGTATATATATATACTATATGTATATACCCCGTTATAAAACGATACTGGCTACAAATTTGTTCCATACATTCTCACTGTGTTTTAGCCCTTGTACACACAGAAAATGTCCGATCGAATGTTGTTGGATAATCCGACTGTGTGTGGGCTACATCGGACTGTTTCCGTTGGAATATCCGACCGACAAAGTTTTAGAGCTGGGCTATAAAATTTTCCGACAACATGATCCGATCGGACTTTGTTCGATCGTTTGTAGAGAATTCTGATCGGACAAAGTGCCACGCATGCTCAGATCAAATTCCTAGACCAAAGCTATTGGCTACTAGCCTGAACGTAGTCCCGTCGTAACGAAATAACGTCATCACGTTCTGAACGATCGGATTTTCCGACAACTTTGTCCGACCGTGTGTATGCAACACCAGTTTCGGACAAAATCCATCAGACAAAATCCGACAGATTTTGTTGTCGGAATGTCCGACCGTGTGTACAAGGGCTTAGAGTTGTAGAGCCTTATGCCACGTACACACGGTTGGAAATTCGGCCAGCAAAAGACCGATGAGAGCTTTTCATCGGAAAATGTGACCGTGTGTAGACTCCCTCGGACTCCAGCAGAATTTCAGCCAGCAAAAGATTGAGAGGATGTTCGTAGTTTTTCAGATGGAAAAAGTTTTGATCGGAAATTCGATTGTCTGTATCAATTCCAACACGCCAAATTCCTACGCATGCTCAGAAACAATTAGACGCATGCTCGGATTAATTTTCTCGGCTTGTCATAGTGTTGTACGTCACCGCGTTCTTGATGGTCGGAATTTGGTGTGACCACCTGGTGTGTGTAGACAACACAAGCTTGAGCGGAATTCCGTCGGAATTCCATCGGAAAAACCATCCAAGGCTTTTCCCACTAGAATTCCAATCGTGTGTACGTGGCATAAGAAAGGTGACAACACTTTTTGGAGGCTGAAATACAACTGACTTTGTGTCATTGCCCCACCTCCTGTCTATTTTCTGAAGCAGTAGGAAACATTCCTTCCCTGATGCCCACCTGAGCTCTCATTTTTTTTAAACCTAATTACCTTTCTTTCCTGCCTGTTTCTGTTTCCTTTCTGTTACTCAAATTAGCTGAGTTGCAAAATTGTTTTTTTGGAGAGAATACTCTAATGGGCCAGTTGCAGCCTAACATAACACTATATATATATATATATATATATATATATATATATATATATATATACACACTCTATATTACCAAAAGTATTGGAATGCCCGCCTTTATACACACATGAACTTTAACCACTTAAGGACAAGCCTCTTTCTGAGATTTGGTGTTTACAGGTTAAAAACATTTTTTTTGCTAGAAAATTACTCAGAACCCCCAAACATTATATATATATATTTTATAACACCCTAGAAAATAAAATGGCAGTCGTTGCAATACTTTTTGTCACACTGTATTTGCGCAGCGGTCTTACAAGTGCACTTTTTTGGGAGAAATTCACTTTTTTGAATTAAAAAATAAGACAACAGATACACAACATGTCACACTTCAAAATTGCGCCCGCTCGTGGAATGGCAACAAACTTTTACCCTTAAAAATCTCCATAGGCGATGTTTGAAAAATTATACAGGTTGCATGTTACAGAGGAGGTCTAGGGCTAGAATTATTGCTCTTGCTCTAACAAACGCGGCGATATCTCACATGTGTGGTTTTAACAATGTTTTCATATACAGGCGCTACTCACATATGCGTTCACTTCTCAAGTGCATTTCAATTTTTTATTTTTATTTTATTTTACCTTTTTATTTATACTTAAAAAAGTGTCACTTTTATTCCATACCTTATTCTGTACTGTGTTACTTTTATTATATACTTCCATCATAATAGAAAAAAGGACCTATATGAGATCTGGGGTCAAAAATACCTCATATTTACACTAAAATGCAATAACAAAAAAAAAAAAAAATCCCTTTAAGAACTATTGGCGGAAGTGATATTTTGATGTCGCTTCCGCCCTGCAATGATATGGAGATGGGTGGGGCCATCTTTCCCTCACTCGTCTCCATACCAATTAGGGGACAGGATGCGATTGCCTCCGCCTCTCCCGGCGGCTCCGGTAAGCGGCGCAGGGCACCGGAGAGCAGCAGGAGGGGGCCTCTCCTGACGCAAACCAAAGTAATCTTGCGGCGAAGAGACCACTTTTATCTGAAAAAGGATCGCCCGCTGAAGAAGAGGCTTCCGGGATTATGGTAGCTGCTGCCATAACAACGATATTCCTCTTCAAAGTAGCGATGTAAAACAATGGCGGGCAGTCTGTAAGTGGTTAATGACGCTCAAGCCTTAGTCTGTACGATTTAATATTGAGTTGGCCCACCCTTTGCAGCTATAGCAGCTGTTCAGGGAAGGCCGTCCGCAAGGTTTAGGAGTGTGTCTATGGGAATGTTTGACCATTCTTCCAGAAGCGCATTTGTGAGGTCAGACACTAATGTTGAAAGAGAAGGCCTGGCTCACAGTCATCCCAAAGGTTTGAGGTCAGGACTCTGTGCATGTCTGTCAAATTCCTCCATTCCATTCCCATAGACACACTCCTAAAACTTGTGGACAGCCTTCCTAGAAGAGTTGAAGCTGTTATAGTTGGAAAGGGTTGGTCAACTCAATAATGAACCCTACAGACTAAGACTGGGATGCCATTAAAGTTCATGTGCTTGTAAAGACAGGCGTCCCATGAGATCGTTGCACCTATTCATGTTTTTTATACACTTTTTTACATGTTTATCTCATGACAGCATAGGGCAGCCCATTCACTTGTGCACAAATACACCAAGTGCGCCAAAGTAGTTTCTGCACCTTTTTTGGGTGGTGAGCCTTGCATGCTTCTTATTGGACGAAGTAAAACAAATGTCTTCCAGCTCTGTATGGGGTGCATTAACAATCAATGGAAATGTTGCGTGTTTTAGCGTATTCTGGGAACGCATGCAGAAACACCCTTAAGGGTGCATAGACACATATTAATGGGTGAGTCTCATCTACAATATTCTAAAGCCTCATACACATGATGGGATTGTTGGCCAACAAAACCACAGACTTTTGTCCGAAGGGCGTTGGCCCAAACTTGTCTTGCATACACACGGCCACACAATTGTTGGCCAACAATCACGAACGAGAGCATTATGGCCGGGATAAAAACAGGTTTTTGTACCCTTATCCACAAGGCTACTTGTCTTGCTCTGTCCCATATTACACTAGTCTACTGGCTAGCCTTATGCCTCGTACACACGATCGGACTTTCCGACAACAAAACTGGAATTTTGTCCAATGGGCGTTGGCTCAACCTTTTCTTGCATACACACGGTCACACAAATGTTTTCCAACAATTATGAATGTAGTGACGTTCTAGACGTACTATGTGGTTTTTCAGCTCTTTAGCGCCACCCTTTGGGCTCCTTCTGCTAATTTTGTGTCAGTAGACATTTTCTTTTCTTTTCACGCTTTTTATTTAGCGTTTTTCATTTTGTGCTTTTCAGTTCATTTCTGAACGGCCGTTCATCAACCAGACATGTTGCGAAATTGGAGGAGATAACGTGTTATTTATTATTGGCCTTGGAGTCATTGCTTTTACATTATTTATTTGGTTGAATAATGATTTGATTTGGTATATTTTCTATATTTTTGGATGCATAAAATGCACTTTTGGCAGATAGTTCTATTGGCAGATAGCATGTCTAATTTTATTTGTTTTATTTTTTTAATGCACAATAAAAAAAATGGTGGCGAATAATACTTGGCTATGTGTTTTACTTCAATTTCCGACTGTGTGTTCAGGGCATTAAAGAAGAAAAGAATTGTGCGCTGCATTTGGTTTCATAATTTGCCACGTCATTATCGTTAATTCTCCATTACGAACACTTCTGGCTTGTCCTTGCTTCCAAGCATGCATTTTTTTACTTTGGACTTTTGTCCGACGGACTTGTGTACACACACTCGGAAAATCAGACAACAGACAATTATCTGAGGAAAATTTTAAAAGCTGCCATCCAACATTTCTCTATGGAAAATCCGACATCAATTGTCCGATGGAGTGTACAAACGGTCGGATTTACCACCAACAGCCTGTGATCCAACGTTTCCCATCGGAAAATCCGATCGTGTGTACGAGGCTTAATAGTCTTCTCTGTTGTTGAAACCTTGTAATAGAGAACATCTTCAGACAGCTTGGGTTTTCCAAAACACAACATTCCCGATCACTCATTTCGATTTGAACATGGGGGGAAGTGGTCCTTTATGTCCATTGAAGTTACCAAAGTACGGAAGCTGTGAGGCTCCAACTCAAAAACAGGTTGGAGGGGGGCCCGTTATCCAGCGTGCCTATATGGGAAAAGTACAGAGTCAGTTTCTGAGTGTTTTCAAATCAGCTCTTTATAAATATTCTGGAGCCAGTAAGATCTACTGTTCAACACTAATGTCTGTTACGGTATGCAAATGTCGGGAGAGCGTCATTAAACATATACAAGGTCATTACGAGCCGTGTTGGGGAATTGAAATCATTTCGGCTATTTGCGCACTTTCAGCTCCATTAGCGTGCAGAGGGATGTTAAATGCATGCAAGCGCTCTCAATGTCATCATTCACACTCAAGGACAGTACAGTGCATCCTTTTTAAGTTTTTCTTTTTGCTTGTGAGACTAGAAACTCCAAACATATTGCTTAAGAGTGTTTAAAGTGGAACTGTGGGCGAAATAAAAATAAAAAAATGAAATACAGAATGCCGCTGGTCAAGAGCCTGTTAACACAGCAGCCATGCTTTTCTGAGTTCCCACTTGTAACACCGTTTAATTACCTGTTGATCCCGTCAGTAGGTTTATTTTGAGCTTCCTTTAACATACAGTACCAAGCTGTCCAGCAATAGTGGAGGGTTGAGAAAAAACATTTAACACTGGCAGGGGTGCTTACAGTAATCAGATTTTCATTTATGTAAAACCTTTATCCCAAAAGATAAAATAAAACTGTTGCTATAACTGTTTAACTACTGGGCACTTAAACCCCCCTCCTGTGCAGACCTATTTTCAGCTTTCAGTGCTGTCGCACTTTGAATGACAATTGCGCGGTCATACAACACTGTACCCAAATAACATTTTTATCATTTTTTTCCCACGAATAGAGCTTTCTTTTGGTGGTATTTGGTCACCTCTGTTTTTTTTTTTTTTATTATTGAAAAAGACCAAATTAAATTTTTTTTTTTTATATATTTTGTTATAAAATTGTGTAAACATGTAATTTTTCTCCTTCATTGATGTACGCTGATGAGGCGGCAGTGATGGGCACTGATAGGTGGCAGTGATGGGTAATGATGGGTGGCAGTGATGGGCACTGATGGATGGCAGTAATGGGCACTGATTGCTTACACTGACAGGCAGCACTGCTAGGTGGCACTGATTGGCACCACTGGTGGGCATTGATAGGTGGCACTTGTGGGCATTGATAGGTGACACTGGTGGGCACTGTGGGCACTGGCAGGTGACAATAATACATGGCACCAGCAGGGGGTACTGAATGGCACAGAGGAGGCATCTTTACCTCTTTCCTCTTCGAGACTGACATCCCTTTAACATAAGCCGGTGATTGGCTTTTTTTTCTCCTCACGCTGTCAGCGTGAGGAGAGAAAAAAAAACAATCACCAAGCTTTTGTTTAAATCATGTGATCAGCAGTCATTGGGGCCGGGAACGTGACTTGGTGATCACAGCACGCTCCCCGCGTGCCCTGTAGGGCACACGTGGGGCGCGTGCACAGGGGAGGACGTCCTATGATGGCCCCCGGAAATTGAGGTCTGCGCTGTAGCCATCATTCGGCTATGGCCCGGACCTCAACTGGTTAAAAAGGGTGAGCTGGAGTTAGTCACTTATGTAAAGTCCATCCAAATCTGCTAGTCCATCTAACACCAACCTCTCCATAGGCTGGCAATGCTGCTGTCCAAGAGTGGCTACATTGATCCTCCATACAATGGAGGAGTGAGCTTAGCCACCCCAAGACAAAAAGCTTGTTACTGGCTGGATCACCAGGTGTAAATAACCAGTTCCTGACCCCGTTATAGCCGAATGATGGCTACAGAATGGTCGCACATTGCTGGGAGGGTGCCATATGACGTCCTCCCGTAATCGCTCTTCCCGGGCACTCGCTGCAGTGTGTAGGCAGTGTGCTCTGTCATCGCCGTGCCCATAGGACACAGCTGATCACAGAATGGGGCAAAGAGCTAATCACAGCGGCTCTTTACCACGTGATCCGCTATGTCCAATCAGAGCTGATCCTGATGTAAACATAAGCCAGTTATCGGCATTCCTTTTCTCATGCTGACAGCGTAAGGAGAGGAGAACCGATAACCAGCTTGTGTTAAAGGGTAATCTACACTAATAATCAGGGCACTGATTATCAGTTTTCTGATTATCAGTTCAGTGCCAATCATTGCCCACCAGTGCTGCCAATCATTGCCCACCAGTGCTGCCAATCAAGGCACACCAGTGCCACCAATCAGTGCCACGTATCATTGCTGCTTATCAGTGCCCTTTAGTGCTGCCAATCAGTGTCCATCAGTGCCACCTATCAGTGCCCATCTGTGCCACCTATCAGTGCCACCTATCAGTGACCACCAATGTCGCCTATCACTGCCCATCAGTGCCGCCTGTTAGTGCAGCCTTATCAGTGCCTCCTCATCCTCAACAGTTATAGCACCTCACCAGTGCCACCTCATTAGTGCCCATCAGTGCAGCCTATCAGTGCCACCACATCCATTTCAGTGCCTATTAGTGCAGCCTATCAGTACCCATTAGTGCAGTCTCATCAGTGCGCATCAGTGCAGCCTCATCAGTGCCCATCAGTGCAGCCTCATCAGCGCACATCAGTGAAGTAGAAAAATGACCTGCTCACAAACAAAATATGAAAAACTTTTTTTCCCAAATTTTTCATTTAAATTAAAAACCAAAAAAAAATAAAACCCAGTGGCAATCAAATACCAACAAAAGAAAGCTTTATTTGTGTAAAAAAAAAGTATACAAATTTCATTTGGGTACAGTGTTGCATGACCACCCAATTGTCATTCAAAGTGTCACAGCGGTGAAATTTGGCCCGGGCAGGAAAGGGGTGAAATTGCCCAGTAGACAAGTGGCTAAAGTATTAAAAACCTAAAATATATGAATGATGCAGACAACGCATCTAAGGATTGGTGAGCTACAATCAATTACGCTTTTGTTTTTGGGTTTATATACATTTTATGGACCAGCCCTGCCTTGTCTTTAGATTTAATGTTGAAAACTAGGTCATGCCAACATGGTTTTGGTTAGCAAATCAGCAGATTAAAAGAGCAGCATCGATACATTTCATTTGATCTCCCAGAAACACAGCAGGAAATAAGTGGAAATCTTCACTTAGAAAAGCCCCTGGAACAAAAAGTGATATAATGATCGTTTTCTCGCTCTCTTTTCCCAAGCTTTTTAACAGTATTACAAAAAACGAACACAAATGTAAATGGCTATATACAAACTAAAAAAAAGCTAGGGAAATGATACAATTACTAAAATTAGGGTAAACAAAATTGTAACTTTAATGCCGCGTACACACGACCGGACTTTCCATTAGAATAAACTCTGACGGTCTTTCCGACGGAGTTCCGATGGAGTTTCGACCAAACAGACTTGCCTACACACGATCACACCAAAGTCTGTTTGTTTCGAATGCGATGACGTACAATGGGACTAGAAAAGGAAATTCAATAGCCAGTAGCCAATAGCTGCCCTTGCATCGTATTTGGTCCATCGGAATAGCATACAGACGAACGGTTTTGCCAATAGGAATTGATTCCGTCTGAAAGATTTAAAACATGTTCTATTTCTAGGTCCATCAGAATTTTTGAAGAAAAAGTGAGATGAAGCCCACATACGATTGGAATATACGATGAAATGATTCCATCTAACCTTTTCTGCTGGAAAGTCCGGTCATGTGTACACTAGACATGTGCGATTCGTTTCGTATGAATCTCAAATTCCTACGAATTTCCCTAAATTCGTACGTTCGGTACGTTTCCGAATTTTGTACGAAATACAAACTTTTGTTTACGAATCCCCAGGAGGAAGTCAGCACAGCACAGGGATGGTGGGAGCCCCTCATCTAACGAAAATTCTTCAACGGAATTTCGTATTTCGGATAAAAACCAAACCTTCATCAGCACCGACTGTCATATTGAGGTATATTTTTGCCTTTAAATTCATCGTAACGAATGTTCGTACAAGTTAACGAACCTAATGACAATTCGTATTTTGTACAAAATGAAATTGAATTTCGGACACGAAATACGAAGTACGAATTAATTTTAATACGAACCGTAACGGAACAGAACGAAATGAATTTATTGACGGCGCCCATGTCTAGTGTACACGGCATTAAGGTAATGCCCTGTACACACGGTCCGACATTCCGACAAAAAAATCCATCTGATTTTTTCCGACGGATTTTGTGCCAAACTTGTCTTGCATACACACGGTCGGACAAAGTTGTTGGAAAATCCGATCGTTCTTAACGAGGTGACGTACAACACGTACATCGGAACTATAAACGGGCCAGTAGCCAATAGCTGTGGTCTCTTAATTTATTCTGAGCATGCGTGGCACTTTGTCCGTTGGAATTGTCCACACGCGATCGGAATTTAAACGATCGGATTTTGTTGTCGGAAAATTTTAGATCCTGCTCTCAAACTTTGTGTGTAGGAAATTCCAACGGAAAAAGTCAGATGGAGCCCACATACGATCGGATTTTCCGACAACACGTTGCGATCGCACATTTTCTGTCGGAAATTCCGACCGTGTGTACAGGGCATTATAAAACGAATTAGGGACACTAAAATACCAGCCAGGTGGCAACCCTATATAATCCAGGACAGGATTTAAGGGGAGTTTCCTCAATGGGACACAATAAAAAAGCAAAAAAAAAAAAATACCTATAGGGGTGTAAACTATTCCTACTATATCCAAAAAGAAAACGAAAAATGTCTTGGCTGTACATATACTTTACCTAGATATTATGAACTCCCATATTTAATGCATCACAGGTGTATACAGTGGAATTTTGGATTACGAGCATAATCCATTTCAGGAGAATGCTTGTAATCCAAAGCACTCGCATATCAATTTATTCCGCATTGACGTCTATTACATGCAATACCGCATGTGGCCAGAGGTGGGGGGGTGCTGGAGAGCTTGGCTGAACCCAGAAAGCCTCGGAAATACTCCATTCCTGTGTCCTTCGGAACGGCTCTGAACTGTTTTGAGTGTTCCCGCGCCACTGGCCAAATGCGGTACTGCACTGCCTATTATCTTGAATTCTGCTCGTATTGCGAGACAACACTCACAAACCGAGTCATAATAATAAAAATAAAAAAGTTGCTCGTCTTTCAAAATGCTTGTAAACCTCGTTACTCGTAAACCAAGGTTTCACTGTATTAGCACTGTATTAGGGTTGCTCCAGCCACCCATGTGACTTATTATTGTGCCACCTAGTGCTCACAACAGCATGCTACATTTGTATCTGCTTTATTAACACTGAAAGGGGTAAAACAAAAATGTTATATATTGCAGTTTGCAAAACCTTAACCTCTAAACGCATATATGCAGCAACAAAGAGAGTGGGCTTTAAAGAATATGGGAAACCTCACCTTGTAAAACAACTCAGTTTAAAATAGAAATGAAAGGCAAAACATTTGTGTATACATTAAAAAAAAATTATACATACTTTTTTACATTTTTTTTATAAGTGATCACTTTCCCTCTGTTCTCAGCTGCATAAGGAGCTCAGAGAGTTGGAGAAGTAGAAGCAGTGGCACACTGATCTTCCCAGTGAATGGCTGTGCGGGGGGGGGGGCGTGTCAGCAGAAGTCTGGTCATTGGAGGAGAGAAGGCTGAGTTCCCAGCACAGCCAGAAAACTGGTCATGTTGTGCTCTCCTGCTTAGTGTGGCCAGTTTTTTGATAGGAAAGCAGAAGGACTGTCAGGAACACTAGGGATTTCACACAAAGGAAGCAATACAAAAAGAACAGGATACTTTCTCATACAAATACATGGTACAGCAGGCACATTCAGTGCTTTCAGTGCTAAGAGCATGATCCCAACACAATGACCCATCTTTCAAAAACAGCTCTCGGCCTCTGCTTGTGATCTGTAGGTGGCAGGACCAGCTCCTGGTTATGTGACCACACTGACAGCCAATCACAATAGTCACATAAACGTCCAACCCTTCTCCCCCCCTGGCATAGGGACCATGTTTACCGCTTCAACCCTGGAAGATTTAACAGCTGAATGAGCAGACCATTTTTTGCGATTCGGCACCGCACCACTTTAACTGACAAGTGCGCGGTCATGCAGTGCTACACCCAAACAAAATTGACGTCCTTTTTTTCCCACAAGTAGAGCTTTCTTTCGGTGGTATTTGATCGCCTCTGCGGTTTTTATTTTTTTGCGCTATAAACAAAAAAGTAGCAACAATTTTGAAAAAAAACCCACAATATTTTGTACTTTGCTATAATAAATATCCCCATTTTTTTTTTAAAAGAGCAAATTTTTTCTTGGTTTAGGTCGATCTGTATTCTTCTACAAATTTTTGGTAATAAAAATTGCAATAAGCTAAATTGATGTATACTGCGCTATGACACAAACTTTGATCAAGCCGCTGATACAGCTCCAGACAGAAGTAAGTAAAATCAAAAAGAAAAAATTACGTGTAGCGCTATACCAAAGTATTAAAGTACAAATATATACGTGCAAACATATACCATATTTTTCGGACCACAAAACACACTTTTTCCCCCCAGAAATATGGGGGAAAATGTGCCTGTGTCTTATGGTGCGAATATACGCTTGGCACCACCCCCGCCACACTCAGGAGTGCTCCGCGGCCTCGGCCTTAGGAAAGGCCACGGCTTCAGCCTAGCTCCGGAGCGGCGGCCATCTTGGAGCACCCGCCGTTTTCAATGTGATCGCTCCGTCAAATGACGGAGAGATCGATTGTAAACAAACCAGCGTCATGATGATGCCGGTTCCTCTCTCCCCTCTGTGTACAGATCTGTACAGTGAAGGGGAGAGATCGGATGGCAGCAGCGCTGTGGGCTGCATCTGTAGTGCCCACAGCGCTGCTCTGTGACAAGTGCAGTCACAGCCATTCCTCCATACCCTGACAATACTCTGCCATACCCTGCCAATACTCTGCCAATACCCTACCTATACTCTGCCAATACTCTGCAATACCCTGCCAATACTCTGCAATACTCTGCAATACCCTGCCAATACTCTGCCAATACCCTGCCAATACTCTGCAATACCCTGCCAATACTCTGCCATACCCTGCCAATACCCTGCCATTACTCTGCAATACCCTGCCAATACTCTGCAAAACCCTGCCAATACTCTGCAATACCCTGCCAATACTCTGCAATACCCTGCCAATATTCTGCCATACATTGCCAATACTCTGCCATACCCTACCAATACTCTGCCATACCCTGCCAATACTCTGCCATACCCTGCCAATACTCTGCCCTACCCTGCCAATACTCTGCAATACCCTGCCAATATCCTGCCAATACTTTCTATGGTAATGGTCACTCTGCATTTTCTATGGTAATGGTCACTCTGCATTTCATGGGCACTGGAAAATATTTTAGTACACCATTTGGTTCAGAATATTTTTTTTTTCTTGTTTTCAACCTCTAAAATCTAGGTGTGCCTTATGGTCAGGTGCGTCTTATGGAGTGAAAAATACGGTATATATCTTAAAACAAATAAATCAAAACCAAGATCACTAGTGCTCCGTGAGCTCAAAATTCTAAACACTATTAAGTGAAAGAAGAATAGAATCATATACAGCTTATTCTTAAAAAAGTGCAAGTGCTATTAAAGTCCCAAAAGATTAAATTCGGTGCCAAATTAGGTAAAAACTTCCAAGATGTACTCTTCATACATGCAACACCACCACCACCGTGGAAGTGTAGGAGGCTTACCAGGCCTATTAGGCATATTCCCCTCAAGTCATGTAGGCTTATGGATGGAATTCAACCCAATGAATGTAGGTAGTCCACCGCCTCAAATTGCACCGCAATATCAATTTGGCAAAGGTACGTGGTTATCCAGTAAACGATGACGTGGTGATATCATACATAGAACCATAACAATAGGAATCCAACATAAAACTCTATAAAGATAAATCAACACTTCCGAAAGATGAATCAATCTATCAAAATCTATCCATATAAGTGAATATATGTTGAATAAATTACAAGCTCAATATCTCATATTATGTCATACATAATATGAGATATTGAGCTTGTAATTTATTCAACATATATTCTATTATATAGTTTAAATGTTTTGAGGAAGTTTTTTTAACCATTTAATGCATACCATCGTTATTGTCTGTATTTAGAATATTATGCGCTGTTTCTGACTCTCTTTTGATAGATTGATTCATCTTTCAGAAGTGTTGATTTATCTTTATAGAGTTTTTTGTACAATAGTGATAGGGCTTTATCAGTGTATAGAGCCTAATTAAAACAGCTGCTTAAGAGGAACATAATTCCACACCCCCCAGAATATATACACACGTTTTACGGTGTAAGCGCTTGTTGTTTTTACATCTAGCAAGGCGGCGCTAGTTGTAAGGAATCCAACATAGCGTAATATTGTCACGAAAATTGCTTTAATATAAAAGGCGAATAAAAAACACTAACATTTTGAGGGTATCAAAAACAGCATATATAAAAATGTATGCAAGCGATGTCTGCAAAGGAGTCCACCCAACGAGTTTCGACTACGGAGTCGTCACCCAGATGACGACTCTGTAGTCGAAACGCCAGGTGAAAATCAAGAAAGAGAAGGCTAAAAACAATATAACAAATGTGCCAACACATTTGAGGATTGGTAAGCTGCAATATATAACATTTTTGTTTTGGGGTTTTAGAACTGTTTGAAGCAAAAAAGAAAAGTGAGCAAAACTGGAGCCACAGCCCAGAGCAACCATCAGGAATAAACAAAGAAAAACAAAAATCTGCTTCGGCTGCCATGAGCAACAGCTCCATTTTTGCGGCAGTTTTCTTTGTAGCAGTTCCTATAAACCAGTTCTTTTTTTATCTTGTTTTACACAACTCTGAGCACTTAGTGAAGTCCTTCTTTAATAGCAGCAGCAGTGTGCTATGATAAATGGAACAAACGTTTATTGATTGAAATGATGTTTCTTGCCTTGCATACTCTTTCTGCCAGTTGCTGTGTGTGCTGAGTCACACCACATCAGTCTTCAATTTATTTTTAAAACATGAATTGTTGCTTCCAGGAACAGAGGACATTGGGTCAAAGGGATGTTCCTTAACCTCTTGCCACCCGCGTTATAGCTGAATGACAGCTACAACACGGGCCTAAACTGCTGGGGGGAGACCATGTACGTCCTCCTGCATGAGCTGCCTGCGGGGTTCACTATGTTATCAATGACAGCTGATCACTTGATGTAAACAGAGCCGGCTCAATGCTTTTTTTCCCCTCACGCTGACAGTGTGTGGAGAAACAAAAAATCTGATTACCGTATGGAGTAACGGGACATCGTGCCCACCAATGACACCTACCAGTGCCACCTATCAATGCCTACCAATGCCACCAATTGGTTCCCATCAGTGTTGCCAATCAGTGGCCACCGGTGCCTCATCTTAAGTGTCACCTATCAGTGCTGCCTATCAGTGTCACCTACCAGTACCTATCAGTGCCACCTATCAGTGCCACCTATCAGTGCCCTTCAGTGCCACCTAGTAGTACCCTGCAATGCCGCCTATCAGTGCCATCTATCAGTGCATGCAGCCTCATCAGTACAGCCTCATTAGTGCCCACCAGTGACACCTCATCATTTCCCATCAGTACCACCCATCAGTGCCTATCAGTGCTGCCTATAAGTGCCCATCAGTGCAGCCTATTAGTGCCCATCATTGCAGCCTCATCAATGATGGAGAAAAATTACCTGTTTGCAAAATTTCATAACAAACTATGAAAACTGTTTTTTTTTCAAAATGTTCTCCCTTTTTTTGTTTGTTTAGCAAAAAATAAAAAACCCAATGATTCAATACCACCAAAAGAAAGCTCTATTTGTGTGAAAAAAATGATAAAAATTTCACATGGGTAGAGTGTAACATGTCCGCACAATTGTCATTGGTGGTGCTGAAAGCTGAATATTGGCCAGGGCAAGAAAGGGGTTTAAGTGACCAGTAAGCAAGTGGTTAAAGCAGAACGCCAATCCAAAAAAACCTTATTAGCTTGGATATGTGTTCATAAACAATATCCTTATACTCCAAAAATAATCCATACACATCCACACTTTGCTGCCTGCTTCTAGACTTCAGACGTACCTCCCCCCTTCCTGCCGACACTTGCTGCTATTGTACAGAGTGGGAGTCTGTCAGCAAGTTCCAGCCAATGATTCATGGCTGGGACCTGCTAATCACAGGTGCTCTGAGCTGTCTAATCACAGCTCAGGGCTCTGTGTTAACAATCAGCACGGAGCTCTGTACAGAAAGACCAATCTCTTTGTTTCTCATGTCTGCAACATCTCTACACACATTACACATTGTTAGGCACACATTTAACCCCTTGATCGCCCTAGATTCATTTATTTATTACAGGTAATTATATAGCGCCGTCAATTTACGTAGCGCTGTACATATACGTATATATTATACATTCATATTAGTTCATGCCCTCAAGGAGTTTACAATCTAAGGTCCCTAACTCACATTTATACATCCACCTACTAGGGCCAAGACAGGAGTCAAATATCCTACCAGCTTGTCTTTCGAGTGTGGGATATTAAGTGCAAATTTCAGGCAGTTGAAGTGATTGTAAAGTCTTGTTTTTTTCCCTCTAAAAATAACAAACATGTTATACTTACCTCCTCTGTGCAGTGGATTTGATCCTCCTCTGTGCAGTGGATTTGATCCTCCTCTGTGCAGTGGATTTGCACAGAGCAGACTGGAACCTCCTCTTCTCAGGTCCCTCTTTGGCTCTTCTGCCTCCTCTCTCCTGTCGAGATCCCCCACAGCAATCAGCTTGCTATGAGGGCACCTGAGCCGAATCACAGCTCCCTGTATTAGTGTCACTTGTGATGTCAGTTGCAGTTAGTCAGTCTCCCCCCCAACAACAAAATCCGATCAGACTTTTTCCGATCGTGTGTAGAGAATTCCGAGGCACAAAGTGCCACACATGCAATGCTACTGGCTACTGGCCTCTACCTAGTTGTGCGTTTTGTACGTCACCTGGTTCTGAGCGATCGGATTTTCTGATAACTTTGTGCGACCGTATGTATGCAACACAAGTTTTGGCCAAAATCCGTCAGAAAAATTCTGACGGATTTTGTGCTTGGAATGTCCTACCGTGTGTATGGGGCATTAGGGCTCAAATGTAATTGGACAAATGAATATAATCATAAATAAAATGTTAATTTTTAATATTTTGTTAAAAATCCTTTACTGGCAATGACAGCCTGAAGTCTGGAACCCATGGACATTACCAAAGACTGGGTTAACTCAGTTCTTATGCTTATCCAGCTGTCTTCAGTTGTTTTTTGTGGGTCTTTCTGCCTCTAGTTTTGCCTTCAGCGAGTGAAATGCATGCTCAATTGGGTTTAGATTAGGTGATTGACTCTTTGCTGAATATTCCACTTCTTTTCCTGGTTCCTGGGTTGCTTTTGCAGTGTGTTTTGGATCATTGTCCATCTGTACTGTGAAGCGCCGTCCAATCAACTTTGCTGCAATTCGTTGAATCTGGGCTGACAGTATATCTCTAAACACGGCAGAATTTATCTGGTGTCTTCTGTCACCTCATCAATAAACACCAATAACCCCGCGCCACTGGAAGCCTGTCAGAAACCATGAATTAGACTGAGACAGAAGTACAGTTAAATCACACTTGTTTAATAATAATAAAGAAAAGTAAACAGAGTAAATGTAGTGAAAACATAGCCAGAGTTAAGGAACCGGAACAGATAGTCAGACAAGCCAAAACGTCAGGGAGCCAGAGATCAGCGTATTAGAACAGCAAGCAGGATCTGGAGCCAGAAGGAATGTCAGCCAAGCAAGTCTTTAACAGGAACACAGAACAGCATCTCTAGAGATGTGACCAAGGCAAAGGCAGAGATCATCTGGGCTGGATGGCTTAAGTAAGCAGGACTGACAAGAAGGATATCATCAACAAGTGAGTCACTCTGGAGAAATAGGAGTTGGCAATTAACCGACAGCTGACTGGCCAGCTCAGAGAAGGAGGGGCAGAGCCCAGCCCTGACAAAACCATGCATGCCCATGCCATCACACTGCCTCCACCATGTTTTACAGATGATATTGTGTGCTTTGGATTATGAGCTGTTCCAAGCCTTCTCCACACTTTTTTCTTCCAGTCATTCTGGTACAGATTAATCTTAGTTTCATCCGTCCAAAGAATGCTTTTCCAGAACTGGTCTGGCTCTTTAAGATTTTTTTTGGCAAAGTCTAATCTGGCTTTTCTATTCTTCAGGCTTATGAATGGTTTGCACCTTGTGGTAAACCCTCTGTATTTGATCTTGTGAAGTCTTCTCTTGATTGTAGACTTTGACAATTATACGCCTCCTGGAGAGTGCCCTTCAATTGTCTGGATGTTGTGAATGGGTTTTTCTTTTCCATAGAGATGATCATGTGATCATCCACCACCGTTGTCTTCTGTGGACGTCCAGGCCTTTTTATGTTGCTGAGTTCACCAGTGAGTTCTTCTCTCCTCAAATTGTACCAAACTGTTGATTTGGCCACTCCTAATGTTGTTGCTATCTCTCTGATGAATTTGTTTGTTTTTGAAGTTTTACAATGGCCTGTTTCACTTGCATGTACAGCTCCTTTGAACGCAGGTTCACAGCAATAGATTCCAAATGCGAATACCACACTTAGAATAAACTCCAGATTTTTTACTGAATTTTTTGCTGAAAACCCCTTTCACATCGAGGGCGTTTTGCAAAGTTTTCATCTTTTTTTTCCGTTTATATTGCAAAAAATAAAAAACCCTGTTGTGATCAAATATCACCAGAAGAAAGCTTTATTTGTGTGAAAAAAATTATATACATTTCGTTTGGATACAGATTTGCTTGACCACGCAGTTAAAAAACAGTGCTGAATTGCAAAAAGTGGCCTGGTCATGAAGCGGGTAAAACTTTTAGGAGCTCAAGTGGTTAATCTGCTTTTCATGAAATAGTTTACTGTGTTTTTCTGCCTCCTTGAAACCTCCTTCATGAGCTCCCAAACCTGTCCTTTTCCCACAGCAGTGTGGGCAGTGTGCCCACTCTGCATCCCTGGCTGGCACTCTGCCATTCTGTTTTCCAAAATCTTGTAAGCAATATATAATTTTGGGAACCACCCCCATCCAATAGCATGCAACAATAGCCCTAAAAAAGTGGGAGTACTTTCCCCAAAAACACATTGGCTCAATGTACATATTTACATTCTTAATAAATGTCTTATGAACTATAAATAAAAATTGCAGTTTTCTAGACACCGGGCACTAGTTTCCTACTCCAGTCAACCGATATTACATTAATCATCAGCACGTTCTATTCTCTTCTTGAATACTTTTTATAAGTCACATGACATAATTTGCAACATTTTAGGGCAAACATGTTCCCCTTTCTTAGGCAGACGGTGACTGAAGGAGAGGCACATGTTGACCCCAAAACATTGCACAATATATCATGTGACTAATAAAAAAAGTCTTCAGGAAGAGAACGGGATGTGCGGCTAATTTACATGATGCATGGATTCGCACACAATCCATTGCTAATCACTACAGCTCCCATTACTGCAGCAATTTATCACTTTTTGGAGTCCCAGTGCTCCACGCTTTCCCTGTCTTTAATCTTCAACCTGTAACAAACCCAAACTTCAACCTGAAGTCAAACCCTCCTCTGCTCAGTCCAAAAGGCAATAAAAAGTCTAGTCTGGAGTATGGGTTTTACACTCATGAAATGTCCATTCACACTAATGTGTTCAGTAACACACACATTTTAATGTATGTAACTAACTAACTAACTGTGGTGCGTTATAGTACCATTCATTTGTAATGGCACCCCCAACACACCTACCCAGTGCACAAGTAAGGAAGAAAGGGAGGAGAAAAAAAGGCAGGAAGGAAGAAGGGAGGGAGGAAGGAAGGAGGGGGGATGAAGGAAGAAGGATGGGATGAATAAATGATAGAAAAAGGGAGAGATGAAGGAAGGAAAGAAGAAGAAGGGAGGGAAAAAGTAAGGTAGAGAAGAAGATAGGGAGGACTGAATGGAAAAGAAGGAAGGGAAGATGGAAGGAAGAAGAGAGGGATGAAGGAAGGATAGAAGAAGGGTGGGGTGAAGGAAGGAAAGAAGAAGGGAGGAAAGAAGAAGGGAGAAAAGAAGAAGGGAGGAAAGAAGAAGGGAAGAAAGAAGGGAGGAAAGAAAAAAAATAAGAAGATAGGAAGGACTTAAAAGGAAGGAAGGATGAGAGAGGAAGGAAGGAAGGAAGGAAGGAAGGAAGGAAGGAAGGAAGGAAGGAAGGAAGGAAGGAAGGAAGGAAAGAAGGAAGGAAGGAAGGAATGGAGAACCAAAGGGAGGAAATGTTTTTTTTAAATTAAGGAATGAAAGAAAATGAGAAAGGGAGATAGTGAAAATGGAAGAAAGAATGAGAGGATGGAAGTAAATTAGAAGGAAGGAGGGAGAGAAGAAAAAGCGGAGATAGAAGGAACAATTAAAAAAGAGAGAAAGCCAGGAAGAAGGAAGTATGGAGGGATAGAAGGAAGATGAATGAATGAAAGGAAGAAAGAATGGTCAGAGGGTGAAAGGAAAAAAAGAAGGGAGGAAGGAAGGAAGTAAGAAGGGAAGGAAAAAGTAAAGAGAGAAGAAGATGGGAGAACTGAATGGAAAAAAGGAAGGAAGAAAGGAAATAAAGAAGAAGGATGGAAGGAAGAAATGAAAAAAGAAGGGATTGGTGAAGGAAGGAAAGAAGAAGGGAGGAATGAAGGAAGGAATGAAGGAAGGAAAGAAGAAGGGAGGGAAAAAGTAAGGGGAGAAGAAGATATGAAGGACTGAATTAAAAAAGGAAGGGAAGGGAAGGAAGGAAGAGAGGGATGAAGGAAGAAAAGAAAAAAGTGGCAGTGAGAAATGAAAGAAAAAGGGGGGGGGGGGTGAAGGAAGAAAAAAGTAGGGTAGGTGAGAGGTAAGTAGGTAGAGAAAGTAGGCTGAATAAAAACAAAAAGTAAAGGAAGGAAAGAAAGAATAAGGGAGGAAGGAAGGAGGGAAAGAAGTAGGGAGAGATGAAGGGAGGAAAGAAGAAGGGTGGATGGGAGATAAATAAGGAGGGAAGGTAGGCAGGGCTCACTAGAAAAAAAAACTGAAGGAAGAAAAGGATGAAGAAGAGAGGAAAGAAGCATGGAAAGAAGGGTAGGATGAAGGAAGGAAAGAAGAATGGTGGGACGAAGGAAGGAAAGAAGAAGGGTGGGATGAAGGAAGAAAAGAAGACGGAAGGGTGGGTGGGGGGAAGGAATGGTAAGGAAAAGAGTAATAGAAGGAATTGTGTAGGTAATCAAAATAGAAAGAAAGAATTGCATATCTCATGCAGAACACAGGCTTTCACTTTGAGCACTGTGCATAGACGCAGGATAAGCTGTATCATTTACTATCTTTGAAGTGTCCTTTTGTTAAAATGACAATCCGAAGTCAAGATAACACATGGAATCTGAACTGCCATATCCTCATCGGTGTTACTTATTGTACAAAATAGTACATCTATAAGGGGCTATTTAGCACAACACAGAGAAGTGAAGGACAGACATAACAAGTCTTTGTGACATCCAGGCACAGCAGTACACAAATATCAGCTATGCCCAGGTTATCATCGAGATAATGATGAGGCTGTGCCTTTCTTTTCCCAAGAAGGAACTTCTTCTGCTGGGAATTAAGTACCAACAGAAACATAGAGAAAATCATTATTTTCTTGGTGCAAGGGGCCCCTTGTCAAAAATGTGCAAATCAAAGTACTCGCAGATCACAGGTCCACAATATATCTAAATTAACAATGCATTGTCTCTAGTAGTAACCAATCATATTCAAGCTATATTTTTTCACAACAGGCTAGAAATGAAAGGAATTTCTAGTTTTATATCTGCTTTGACCTACCAGTGTCAACATACAAAGAGTCCCCCGCCGCTCAGAGCCTTATGTAGCAACATTGATATTCTTACCTTGTTGTCACTTCTAGTAGCTGATAGACTTATATTTACTCTTTTGGATACAAGAAAGCTTGTAAAGAAGCACTATATGAGTCAGGTACTCACAGAATACCCAATATACCTAGTGATTTTGGCAAGATGCTAATGACTGGACGTGGCAGCAGGTCGGGTAATAGTAAATTGCTGTATGCCATCATCAGGCTGCCCAGCAAATATCACTGCATATCAAGTAAAGTATTTTCAAAATCTGCTGTTGGAGAAAAAGGGGAACTGAAAACCTGAATAACAAAAGGTGATCTGGTTATCAGATTTATCAGACATCCAGCGGCGAGATGAGTCTTTTGATGTTTCTTGCAAACTATCCATCTTTTATCTAATCTGCGTAAGCAACTTTAGGTGGATCACCTTTTGTCAGCTACTTTTTAAAACTTATCTCCAGGCATGACCACAATTTGCCCCCAAACCTCCTTCTTCCCCTGTAGAACATTTCTGTACATTATATTATTCTTTTACCTTGCTCCTATAGCAAGAAACAATGTTTATTACTCCCTGACTAATGTATTCATCAGAATATACATTTGCAACTGATAAAAGTAACTAAATGTGTCAGTCTCCTGCAATCCCCTTTACATGGGTAGTGAAATAAGGAGGGTCAGCACTATGAACCAAACAACTGCTACTGCAACACACAGGGACAGAGAACATGCGGACTGGAGGAGTAAGCATAGTGAATAGAAGGATGACCTCATCAGTGCGCTGCTGCTTCTTCAGTATCCAATCACCAAGTGAGGGTGTGTTTTCAGTAGTGTTCCTGACCAAACTAAGCAGCTCCTGCAGTGAGGTCCAGGACTCAGCATGGTTGCCTGGGTTATGGAACTAACTGCACAGATTTAGAAATTCTTTGGCAGGTAAAATAGTTCCCTTGTAGGTGCTTCAGCTGTATATTTAAAAGCCAGCCTGGAGTTCAAATTAAATGTACAGCTGTGGCCAAAAGTTTTGAGAATGACACAAATATTCATTTTTAGAAATATACAAATCAAATTTGTTGCGCTAAGAAACAAAATACTAGGTAAAAGCTGCTGAAACAATATTGTTAGGTGCAATAATAAACATATGGGGTAAAGGTGCGCTACTCAAAAAGTAATAAACGAAAGTTCATATGTCATATAATCAAATAATAAGTTCCAAATTAGATACGGACAGGAATCACACTGCATTCCTGTTCAAATCGCATTTGATTCTTTGCAGTTTGATTTGAGCCGATTCATCTTGTATGGGCTGCAATTGCACCACAAAGGTGTCAGTAATTGGTATTGGCGGGTACTTGATCGAAACTAGCGGTACTCGCTGATTAAAAAAAATGGTATCAGTGCAACCTTAATTAAAAACATGTTTTAATTCTGTTTAGTCAGTCTTGTAATTCATACACTAATGGTAAAACACGCAGCTAGTCAGATGACACTCCTCTTTGGCCAATTAACCAGCATAATCAGAATTCTGATCCATTATCCAGTGAGCAGACAAATGAAGCTGTACAGCCAGGGGTGGCCTGTCCATTAAGGACACATGGGTGGTGACCCCCTCGTCCATCGCCACCTCCCCTATCCATGCATCTGGCCCCTTTCAGGACACCGGCGTATGAATTACTATGCGGGGGGCTGTTTTTTTTTTTGAAGCACAGATTAGAGCCAGAGTCTCTAATAGGCTTCAATATAGGGTGGGCTTGGGTCACAGTGAGTGCGCTCCGAGCCCACCTAGGTGTGTTACAACAGCAAATCACTATTGGCTGTTGTAACACTGATCCTCCCCCCGGCCAATTAGGAAGCGGGTTTTGACACTGGTGACTCGATTGACTGAAAGGAGAGGCGATCCTATTGGATGCCTAGGAGGAGGAGGGGAGGAGCTGGAAGCCGCTATGGAGGAGAGGACTCAAAGCTGAGCCTCTTCACCATGCTGCTTGCCACCCTCCACAATGGGGTAAGTGCCGGACTGACCAGTAAACCACACGGGGCGGTGGATACCGCTTGGGGGAGATGTAGGGTTGCCACCTGATCCCTTAAAAACCAAACACATATTGATTACACAGGTTCTGTGGCTGATTAAGGTGGTAATTAAACTCACTTGATGCCTTATCTCAGTGGTTAAATATTCACATATCTCTATTTCAACTGCTTTCATCTTTAAATCACTGAATGGTCCCTTTGAAATTTCAATGGCAAATGTTTTTTTGTTTTTTTTCATCTGATTACCCAACAGTATAATGCAGTTATTTATTTTTGCACTTATGCCAGCCCATAAAAAGAAATACTTTCAAAGTGCCACCAAATAAAATTAGCGATGTTCAATGCACAAATGTTTCTTTATGGATCCAATTTATTGAGTAATTCTGTTTTCACTAGAGACAAAAGATTTATGACGTTTAATATAAGCTAACGTGCAAACAAATGTAAATTTAATATGCATTATTCTAATGCACTTAGTGTCAGAAGTTTAAAAAAAATTAAAAGTCCTTAACTTTCTCATTTTCCATAGATGCAGATTGATTGGTTACATAGTTTCATTATTCTCTTAGGCATGATTTATGAACTGTTAAATAATTCTAAAAGCTTACTTTGAACAAATTAGAGGGTATAATGAAACACAGCGGTAGACGATTCGTGTACAGGAAAAAAAATAAAAAAAGTGAAATAAAATTTGCTTGAGAGCTATCATTTTCTAAATTTTCAGCTTTGGCTGAACACTCTGCAGGAAGGGATCTGGTTTTCATTTAAAATCCTTTCAAACTCAGATAGCAGAAAAAAAGCTTGTTTTAAAGCTGATCTATTTAAAGATTTTGAGAAGTGGAGGAAGAAGAACAATGCTGTGAAGAAAAGGAGAAACTACAGGTGTAATATATTAGCTAAGAGGTCTGAGACATTAAGTTAGAAATATTTAAAATGCATGTTATTACTTTAATGGAAAATTATGTATTGGGCTGATTCAAACCTCTATTATGGCATTCCCAACCAGGGCTCCATAAATCTGTAGGGTTCCTCCAGAGGTTGCTAAGGGTTCCTTGAGCTTTGGCTGATTATTGTCCTCTGATGGTGCCTGCATAAGCCCTTGTACACACGGTCGGAGATTCCGACGGAATGTGTCCTATCGGACCGTTTTGTCGGATAATCCGACTGTGTGTGGTCTCCATCGGACTGTTTCCGTCGGAATATCCGACGGCCCAGCCCAAGTTTTCCAACTTGTCTAGAAAATTTTCCGACAACATGCTCCGATCGAACATACTCCGATCATGTGTAGCCTACTCCGACGGACAAAGTGCCACGTATGCTCAGATCAAATTCCTAGACCAAAGCTATTGGCTACTAGCCTGAACGTAGACCCGTCGTAACGAAATAACGTCATCACGTTATGTACAACCGGATTTTCTGACAACTTTGTCCGACCGTGTGTATGCAACAGTTTCGGACAAAATCCGTCGGACAAAATCCAACGGATTTGGTTGTCAGAATGTCCGACCGTGTGTACAAGGGCTTAGTCTGGGTCTATCACCACTAGTCATCAGCATGAACCCAAAGATCTTTTATTTGTCTGTAAGGTTGGCGTTCTGACCACCAATGTAAGTAAGATATTCTTCTCACTGATATCAATGTAGTTGACATTTCCCAATGACACATGATGAATTTATTTTAGCAGGGGTTACCAGAGACCTACATATTATTTTATGGGTCCCTCTGGGGTAAAAAGGTTTATAAAGGTTGTTGTAATAAAATATCCTACGTGGCCACCTGACCACCACACTTACCCCAATGGCTAAAAGTATGGAGAGACTGCTCTAAATGATTAAGTTAAGATGTTTCCAGTGGAGGGTACCATTAAAAGAATTGTTAAGTCAGAAGGATTTTTATCTTGATGCACTCTATGCATTAAGATAAAAAGCGTTCTGTGTGCAGCAGCCGTCCTAGCACCCCCTAATACTTACCTGAGCCCCATCTCTCTCCAGCAATGTCTACAAGTGTCTCTGCCATCCGAGACTCTCCCCCCTGATTGGCTGAGACACAGCAGCGGCACCATTAGTTGTCAGGAGAGAGAGGGGCGGGGCGGGGCTGGGCTGCAGCTCTATGTCTGTAAGGACACAGGGAGCTGTGACTCGGTTCGGGTACCCCCATAGCAAGCTGCTTGCTGTGGGGGCACTCGACAGGAGGGAGGGGCCAGGAGCACAGAAGAGGGACCTGAGAAGAAGAGGATCTGGGCTGCTCTGTGCAAATCCACTGCAACAGAGCAGGTAAGTATGACATGTTTGTTATTTTTATTGAAAAAAAAACAGACTTTACCATCACTTTAATGCTACAGCATATAACAAAGAGAAAATTTCCTGCGCTTAGTATATGATGAACCAATAACAATTAATCAGTGTAAAAAAATCACAATCAGCAAGCGCTCACTGTATCTCACATAACAATACAAAGGATATCTAAAAAGGTGCGTGTTGTTTCAGTACCTCCAGCTCCGTCATACTGTCAGGTCCCAATTCCCATAGTCACCTAGACTCCAGACTGATCCTGTTGAGGAGCTAATGATCGCTGATGATTTAGATAAACCTCTTTCAACCATGTATGGTACTCTCCTTTCTGTTGACTAACCTAAAATTGAAAAGTCGTGGGAATATTGGAAGAATGATATTTCATCTTTGGAGTAGGAGGACTTGGAGGACTGTTTAGAGCAGCGTCCTAAACTGGTAGTCTCATCCAAAGATAAGCTGATACAAGGTAAGTTCCTGCATTGGGTCTACTATACCCCCACCAGGTTGCATAGAACATTCCCAGATTGAGATCCTATTTGTCCTCATTGTAGACTCCATCCCGGGTGATATTTATGCAAGCTTTGGGAATGCCCTTATATTGTAAAATACTGGGCTGAAGTCTTTGAGGAGATAAATCTTAGGCTACAACTGTGGTCAGTATTTTTTTATTTGTTTATTTCTTTATTTGACATATTACAAGTTATAACAGACCAAGTTACAATATCAGTATATATTTTACAGTTTTGTTTCCTTATACCGCTAATACATCATATTCTCGTTTTCCTATTTATTTCAATTGATCCGTGCAAAACAACTTTTTATATTTTTCTCTTATTCTTACTTGCCACTATCATATATACTACCTAACCATCCTTTAGACACAAGTATTTACAAACATACACACAGACATAAACACAAAAAAAAACAAAAAAATAATAAAAATAAATAAATAAATAAAAAAATATAAAAAACACACGCACTCTCCGGGCGAAAAATCCATAGCGTAGTTTCCATAGTGAGTTATATATCACAAGCTGACAAAGGAGGAGAATGTTTATACCCACATCTTCCTTTGAATACTGCTTTTACTGTCCCACTCAAACAGAAAAAGAAAAACTATACTAACCACTCAATACAGACTCCCCCATTACCATTGAGGGTGGAGCTACCCGTGGATCCGATATCCATCGTTTCCATATTTTAATCCAGTTATTGGATTCTCTCCTATTGCAACCAATTTGTTGTTCTTTCAAGATGTTTTCATTTACCTGAAGACGCCAGTCCTCAAGTAAAGGTGCATTCGAAGATATCCACCTTAGAGCAATTAACTTACGTGCAATAAACAATAGTCTGGTAACTAATATCATCACCTCCCTGGGAAAGAAACCTTCCTCGTCCAAATATCCCAGTAGACATGTCATAGGGGTCCTGTCGATATGCGTATTACATGTAGCATTGATTGTATTAACCACCTCTCGCCAATATCTAGCCACTTTTGGACAATTCCACATCATGTGTATTAAATCCGCTGGAGACTTTTGACATCTAGGACACTCTGGAGAATCGCGTCTGCCCCACTTAAATAATTTAACTGGTGTTCTATATACCCTATATATTATAAATAGTTGCGTCAGGCAATGAGCCGGTGATAATGATACTAGGGGCACCCTTCTCAAAATAATTTGCCAGTTCATCTGAGATGTCCCCTATGTCTCTCTCCCAGCCTGTTCTACCCGGGCTGACAACTTTATCCTGATATAGTCTCATCAATTGACCATATAAAGACGAGATCAAGCCCTTTTTTTCCTCCCCCCTTGCTAATGATGTTATAAGTGGGGTAGGTTTTATCACTATCTTTTCCCTTCTAAACTGAGTTTGAATCGCATGCCGTAATTGTAAATATTTATAGAAGTGACTAGAAGGCAGTTGAAAGGATTCTTGCAGGTTCTGAAAGGAGCGCAGAACGTTATGTGTAAACATCTGTTCTATATATTGAAGCCCCTTAGAGTGCCAGCTTTCGAATCCCTCCAATTTATATAGTTCTTTGTATTGCTTATTCCCCCAAAGCGGGGAGTATTTTGAGACTCCTTCAAATTTCATTATACTCCTCATTTCCTTCCAGACTCTATTCATAAGTGTCGTTGTTAGACCCCTACCGGTGTTACCCAGGGCTCCGGATTCCAACTGAGCCACAAGATTATATCGAAAACTGTTATTTAACAGTAAAACCTGTATGGGGTCTTCCCAATTACTTTCCCCCCAGCCTGCAAAATGCTGAAGCTGGGAGGCTATGAAGTAGAGTCTTGGCTGTGGTACCGCTAATCCACCCCAATCCCTTGCCCTCTGGAGAATTGATAACTTAATTCTCGGGGTTTTTCCTTTCCACAATAGCCTACGAAATATTGATTCTGTTTTTTTGAACCATTTTAAAGTTATCCATATCGGTGAATTATGGAGTATATATAACAATTGAGGGGTCCAGATCATTTTTATGAGATTTGCACGGCCTACCACCGATAATGGCAATTTGGTCCACGCCATGCTCTTAAGTTGAAATTTGTTAAGAATAGGTGACAAGTTATCCATTAAATAGTTTTCTATTCTAGAGTTTATAATTATTCCCAAGTATTTAAATGATGACACTATTTTAACTTGAGGGGCCTCTTTTAACCTGGACAGACTAGGATTATCTAAGGGAAGTAGTACGGATTTATCCCAATTAATAATGTAACCAGAAAACGATCCAAATTGTTTTATTAGTGACATTAAGGAGCTTAAAGAACCTTCTGTATCCCCAAGAAACAGTAATGCATCATCAGCATACAAGGAGATTTTTTCAATCCTCGTTCCTCTAATAAATCCGCAAATAGATTCTGCCTGTCGAACGGCCTCGGCCAGTGGTTCAAGAGCTTTCTGAAAATGATAAACAAGAACTGGGTGCTCCTCTGACATTGGAGGAATTGATTAAGGCAGTGGAAGAAAGTCCAAATGATAAAGCCCCGGGTATTGATGGGTTACCCTCAGAAGTATATAAACAATATGGTGAGGTTTTGCTTCCAGAATTATTGAAGGTCCTTAACCAGGCTTTGGAATCATTCAGGCTTCCTGAATCTATGAGGGATGCTTGTATTATTGTATTAGCAAAGCCGGGAAAGGACCCTTTGGCTCCGGAATCCTACCGCCCGATATCATTGTTGAACTCGGACGCTAAGATTTTAGCCAGGGTCCTGGCTAAAAGACTAAGTAGACATATGCAGGGATTGATTCATCATGACCAATGTGGCTTTATCCCAACAAGGTCTACAGCTATTAATATAAGGAGGCTTTATTTGAATATGCAAATACCAACTGATAATATTGGGACAAGAGCGATTTTGTCACTCGACGCTGCGAAAGCTTTCGACAGTGTCGAGTGGACATATCTGTGGGAGGTGTTGGGTTTGTTTGGCCTGGGGGACAAGTTTATAAGGTGGATCAGGATGCTGTATGCCACTCCGAGGGCATGTATGCAAATAAATGGCACGGTTTCAGAATTTTTCCCATTATACAGAGGAACAAGACAGGGGTGTCCCCTGTCTCCTTTACTATTCGCACTGGCTCTTGAACCACTGGCCGAGGCCGTTCGACAGGCAGAATCTATTTGCGGATTTATTAGAGGCTACAACTGACCATCCCACTCTCTCCATCCTTAGCAGGGTATTCAGGATGATGAACAACATTCTCATCACACTAAGCTGTTAATCTCCTATCTCCTTTACTATGCTAAAAAATAAATCTTCATTAAATGGTCATCCTCAACCCATCCTGGGGTGTCCTGCTGGGAAGCTATGGTGGATGCAGCCCATCCTATGTACAAGCTAACCTATATCAATTGAGGCTGCCCCTTGGACCTGGATATGATGATTACCTGTAGTATTCTGTGTCTGGGTTTGCAATTTGGGTGTTGAGCCTGGGGTACTCCCTCTGTGGGACCCCCCCCCCCCTTCTCCTCCTTGCCGTTTCCCTTTGTTTGCTGGCCTTTTCCTCTTCCACCCCCCCTTCTTGTTCCCCCTTTCCTCTCCCCTCAAATGTATCCTTGGATATAACATGGCTCTCCCCCTTTTGTTGAGATCTTGCTGTTGTATATGCCTGTATTTATTATATGTTTTGTTAGGACATGTCTGATTTTTTGTACCTGGTTTCTAAAAATTATTTTGCATTGCTGGTCTCTCTCATGTCTTATGTACTTCTCCTTTTACAATGTAATAATGTAATGCACTGAACCATGTCTTGTGCTCTGTTCTGCTGTATTTGTGGCAAAGTGGCAAAGTGGCAAAGTGAAATAAAGCACCCCTACGTGTTGCGTCTAATAAAGTATGTGAAATTCATACCCTAATTCATAGATTAATACAAGACATAATTGGTCAATTAATAAATGTGTGGATAAATGTATAACATACATAAATCAATAGTTCTGTAATTTATAAAATTCATGAACATGAATCAAGTCCCAATTAAGGTGATGGAAAAAATAAAGTGCTGTACTTGTGTGCCAAAGAATTTTGTACTTCAGGAATAATAACACCTCTTTCCAGACATTAAGACCATTGTAAAAAGAGTCTAACTAGGCCTTAGTGAGAAAAGCCCTCAACTGTTTAAAATACAGCTAGGATCAGACCTAGGATCAGTAAGCAGAACCGACAGCTGCACATATCTCCAGCAGGTGCTTCTCAGACCACCATCATACATCAATGTACTCACAACCACCGATTAATCCAAAACAATCACATGTAGAGAGGAAGAGGAGTGCTCATTGTGCAATATTTAAAAACCAAGTTTATTAAACAAAGGCATCACATATACAAAGCATCCATCGCTCTGTTGAGAGTGATGATGTCACCACTGAAACTCCGTCCCAGCGGGCATGATGACACCACAAACAAATATGGCCAACCTCATGTACATTTTGAATTAAAAACTATACATGGACACAAGGCTTTTAAATCATTAATTCCCACAGATGAGATTATTTACAATGTTTCTATGTTTAGCTAAAAGAACATTAGTAAGACAGGGAAAGTGGGGAAGAGGCATCTGTTGTTATCGTTTTTATTGCTGTCTGTGTCCCCACTGGGTAAATCTAATCTCACTATTGGTCCTATAGATCACTAAAACTGGAAGAGAAAGTAAGGGGAAATGCAAAATTTTTTATTTTTGGAAGATGGGTGGGATTTTCCTTGGCTATTGGGAGGGAGATTGGATTTACCACCTGCTTTGTCTACGAATACAGGAAGTGAAATTTCCCCAGTGGTGATGTGAACAGCATTAAAAATATAACAAAAGCTCAAAGCCTTCTCTGCACTTAAATAAAAAAAGAGACCCTGTTGTTTTGAGTTAGGCAGATTTTACTGAATAGTTTTACAAAGAGATAGAAAGATTTTCAGGGACACAATAGTGAAACAGAGCCTGCATATAGAATGTGCAAATATGGCCTACCTTCATGTACTTATAGACTTACAGACCTATACATGGAAACAGCTATAGCTATAAAAACATTAAGGCCCTACTGGACTAAAGTAAGGCCGGCCATACACGGTTCAAATATTGTCCAGTTAAATGGGTTGTAAACTCTCATGGTTTTTTACCTTAGCGCATTCTAAGCATTAGGTGAAAACCCTTCTATCATGTTGCAGCCCCCCAGCCTCCCTGGTACTTATCTGAACACTATCATTCTTCGGCCCTAGCTGGTGTCTCATGTCCTGCTTTGATAGATTAATAGCAAAGCAGCCATTGGCTCCTGCTGCTGTCAATCAAATCCAATGATACAGCACCGGGTGGCGGTGCCGAGTCCTGCGTTCTGTGAATGGACACAGATGCAGGACTCAGGAGCGCGCCTGTACGGGTGTCCATTAAGGAAAGCCTTCTCCAACGTGGACATTCAATGCGGGGAGGAGCCAGGAGCGCTGCTGAGGAACCCCAGAAGAGGAGGATCGAGGCCACTCTGTGCAAAACGAACTGCACTGTGGAGGTAAATATGACATGTCTGTTATTTAAAAAAACAAAAACAAAGCTTTACAATCCCTTTAAGCAGGAACCGGCCGAGATACAAACAATTAATGGGCAGGCTGACTGTAGAAAGTTGATTGATCTACGAACTTTGTACAACCAGCCTGCTGAATTATCTTGTGATTATTGCTAGCGGCTGCTATAACTGCTAGCAACAATCACTGTCTTCTCCATGGTTGCAGAACAAGAAATGTGCACCATGTATTAGAGAAATCTCTCAGAAATTAATTAGCTTTTTCCCGTTACATCCCTCTTCCATCTCCACCAAAACATATAAGAAATCCATCCTCTGCCACCTTTTAAATGCAGTAAAATCTTGCATTCCATTAAAATGGAGAGACCCTATTCCTCCCTTATTATTTTTTGCAAAAGGTGAAACTAGCATTTATTTCCTCATTGACACTTACCCACAATAGCACACATTTTATGGTGTACTAGTGTGGGTGTCAGAACCCTTCAAAGCTGTATAATCACTGTGACTGATGATGCTTATTAGTAAAATCGATGTTTATAATGAGAAATACAAAAGTCTGAGAAGCTGCTTTTAAAAGGTATTGTTAGTTTGCACTTTGGCATGCTGTATTTACTTCATTTTTGCAACGCTAAATTTGACTAAAGCTGTTTTGTATAGAGTTTGGAAGGGGATGCATATCTGTCAGGTTTTTATTGCTCTCTGTGTCCCTGCTGGGGAGCTCTGTCTCCTCTATCTGTTATGATGTCATTTGTTACTAGGACAGAAAGTTTTGAGATATACAACATTTTAAGATTTCTGGAACCGAAAGTGAGTGGAAATCTTCCAATTTAAACACCTTTGATAATTATTTAATAGGGAGTGTTCTCTTACTTTGGAGATATTTCTCCCCTATTACCGTTGTTCAGAAAGTGAAGGGAAGATTCACCATTGAGACATAGACAGAAATTAGACAGACAAACATAGACAGACAAAATGTAAACCTGACAGGTGCATTAACCATTCCGTACTGTATGTAAAAAAATGCACCTATAAATATACTTTAATTAACAAGCCTGTTTTGGCAACACAAGGTACCACTTGTCGCCTACTATTACCACTTCAGAATTTTAATGGGACACCAGTGCACCTAGAAGCCCCAAGAATTGCTATGCCACGACAAAGTTTCCATTGAGTAGCTCTGGTTCCTCTCAAAAAGTCACCAAGGTATCTGCATTGCTTTGTGGATTGTGGTGCCTATGCTTCTTGAAATTCTCAAAAACCATAACCTGCATACAAAGGGTGCTTCTGGGGCACCATATGGCCAATAGGATCTGTAGGACCTCATTATAAACAGTTGGGGTTAATCTAGTAACTGTAATGAATACCAACTACAATATATTCATTCTAATTATGTATATAATTGTTTGTCATATTTATTTATTTCCTTTATTTCCATTTCCTCACAATACTATCTGCATGCAAATATTAATGAAAACCCCTTCTTTAAGTAGCCACAGTAGGGTGGAAATACCACACAGGTGGTAATAGGCCTCCAACCTGATAGCACACATCTCCTCCACCTTTGTTATGGCTTATCTCTATGACATTATGCACACATAATTTTTTTATATCTAGAAACTAGAATAGTTTAATGGGATATAATGGGATTTCAGTTTGTGAATTCTGGCATCTATATATTAGCCATGGTTTTGGTTAAGTGTACACATGGTTTCTCAGACAGCTCAGCCCCCTACTGTTGCCCTACACCTTTGATTTGTCAGATCACATTGTACAGTCGGAGCGAGTAATCAGTTGCAAAAAGGGAACCAAGGAAATCCTGACTTTGTGCAGCAGACAAATTCCAACTTCCAATTTTGCGCCAAGATGCTCCTCTCGGACCAAATGCTCCTTTCAGACCCAGTCTTGGTAACTTAACTGGAGTTCAAGGATTGATTTTTTAACAATAATAGGTTCAATTTGTTTGGAAATTAATCTTTAGCTGTCTGTTGTAACATGCTGTCAGGATTTTTTTCCTGGCAACTTGTAAAGTTTCCAACAAGCCACTGTATTTAGTGAACATTTTTGGCTACTCACAGACATCTTAAAAAAATGATTGACACCTGATCTAATTTTTGATTTCCTGTCTACAGCCCTTATGCTAGAACAACCTTTCTAAACCCTTTTTATGTACCCCAGAGGAAACCCTAAAATTTGTTTTCTGGCATTAGAGAATTCTTAATAAATCCAGATCATGGGGTCAATGGGGAAAATGGGGGTTATTTACAAAAGGCAAATCCACTTTGCACTACAAGTGCACTTGAAATTGCACTGAAAGTGCACTTGCTGTAGATCCAAGTGGGGACATGCAACGTAAATAAAAAAACAGCATTTTAGCTTGTACATGATTGGATGATAAAATCAGCAGAGCTTCCCCTCATTTCAGAGCTACCCCTCAGATTTACAGTGACTGCACTTCCAAGTGCACTTTTAGTACAATTTCAAGTGCACTTTGCACTTGTAGCGCAAAGTGGATTTACCTTTCGTAGATAACCACCAATGCCTCTTATACTGGTACATTAACCTGGAGATTAATCAGCCACAACTCAAGAAACCCTTCCAAAACTCTTAAGGAACCCTAAGATTCCACACAATTCTGCTTGAGAATTGCTGTGTTAGACTATATCCACTAATCCTGGCATAAATTGTCAACCTAGTAGGTTAGAAAACCTGCCTGATTACTTTTGTTCCATACTCTGATAACTAGTGATAGGAAGATCTTCCAGTGCCAGTCTTCTGTCTCCATTGAAACAAACAGAATAATTTGGTCCAGCCATACCATCCTTTAGAAGTGTTTGGATTGGGCATCCCATCCTGCAACTAACATAAATCTATGGAAAAGTTAGGAGATAAGGAAAAAATGTAAACTCAATGGAGTTTACCCCATTATTCACTCCATTAAATCAATATTTGATTTGCCTAACAGTGATAGGACTTCTAATGGGGATCCCAATGGCCAAACTCGCAGCCAGTTCTGACTTACACAAATTGATTTGTTCACCCCTATAAAGTGTGGCTGGGATATTCATTTCCCTTTTCTACAAGCTAATTTCTGTCAATTTCTAGCCATCTTTTACCTTGTTTTGTCTGTGGATTAGTGGTCCTTGAAAATGACATAGCAAAGAACCCAAAGCTCCACGTTATCTACCAGAGTAAATAAGAAATAGAGGAGAGGAGGAAGAGCCTTAATGATGTAGTAATTCAACCATGCTGATATGTTGTACAAAAATGTTCTGAAGAAATAAACGATTGTTATGTACATTTGGAGAACTTATGAATGACCAGATGTGATGGAAAATGTCACCTTCTAGGGGTGCATGTGGAGAATACCCTATGCAGGAAATTGGGTCGCTCTTGATACCACGGGATAGCCAATCCTAGGTCCCTCACAAGGAAAATCAAGATGGTGTGATGAACTTTTAAGTGATGCAACAAAAACACCATTAAGCCCTGTACACACGGTCGGACTTTCCCACGGAAAATGTGTGATCGGATGTTGTTATCGCAAATTCCGATCATGTGTGGGCTCCATCTGACTTTTTCCGCCTGAATTTCCGACATACAAAGTTTGAGAGCAGGATCTAAAATTTTCCGACAACAAAATCCGATTGTTTAAATTCCAATCGTGTGTAGACAATTCCGACAGATAAAGTGCCACGCATGCTCAGAATAAATTACGAGACAAAATCTGTTGGCTACTGCCCTCTTTATAGTCCCGTTGTACGTGTTGTACGTCACTGCGTTCTGAACAATCGGATTTTCCTACAACTTTGCGCGACCGTGTGTATGCAAGACAAGTTTGGGCCAAAATCCGACGGATTTTGTTGTCGGAATGTCCGACCGTGTGTACAGGGCATAATATGTGGCAGAGGCACCCGTGATATCATATAGTGACATTAAAGTATAACTAAAGCCCCATACACACCACTACACACTGAGTTTTTCCTTGAGGTTTACCAAAACCATGTAGTGCAAGGGCCTGCCTGATTGCATACAAAATTTAATAAAAATGGAGCCATCATGATTAGAGTAATAAACAATTCAATTTATTTCATATACTAAAAAGACATGTTTTGTTCCTAAAACTAACAATTCCTCAGCTGTTGCTTAGCTTTTAACAATTTTCCAAACCTCACCCCTTAACCTCCTCCTCAAAAAAAAAAAGAAGAAAAACGCATACAATAACAGTAATAACATAAATCATTAAAACAAGATAAATGGAACATGCTGGAAATGATATCTCTATTTTCTTTTTATTTTCAAACTGACTGCCTTGCTATCATATCCGATGTAACACCAGTAGAACAAGACCTTCCAAATAGCATCAGTTCTAGAATTTAAAGGCCTTGCATGTATCATTTACCATTAGGAGATAAATAAAATCCCTGATAGCGATCGGACAGTTGCTCCACAACTTATCAGTGGAACAGACTATCCGCCATGTAATCCTGACTCTGAGCACTCGCAAGGTAAAGCGTACTGCTGCAGTAAGTCTTAGTTTGATGGGCCTAAATAAAAAAGCTCAATAAAAGATTATAGCATCTGTAATTTTGGGAGAATGACACAATTCAGTAGCTGCACGGCGCTCTAGCGCGATGCAATGTCTTCAGTCACTTCGAGTCATTGTGAACACAAATGGCACTGTTGTTCTGTCTTTGTGCAAAGGTGAATGTGAAGTTATTTGATAGATGGGTAGGATGCCTGAAATCCTTTATGTTTAATGCTATATTCTAGTCTCAAATCGTATTGCCTGCAGCTCAGTATAATTGAAGGGGTTTAATCATAATTATAGGTTATACACAGCTACCAGCACCATATTGTGCAGTACATAGCCTGGCTCAGTTTACAGCATTAAACTGAACTTATCTGCTGTTCGGCTTTTCTTCAACCCGAATTTAGTGCAAAAAAAAAAAACAGGTCAGGTTCACTGTTCTTAAAGTACCAGAGGTCTACAATGATTTTTACATCTGTTAATTAAAGTGTCATCCTACCTTTCTGAGACATTTTTAGCAAATTGGACACGCACAAACTATTTCTTCTCTCCCCTGGACAAAATGAACTATTAACCTTTGCAGTGGTTTAATTATTTAAAGATCAACTCCTGCCCGGAGTTAGGCTTAAATAATTAAATAAAACTGGCAGAGGCTTTATCAACAAAGAATGAAACTGTGAAAGCTGTGCCCAAAACAGGCAAGTGGCAAACGACTTGTCACCAGGATTGCCTGCGGTCTTCCCATTATTGACTTACCATGTCTTATTCTGCATTGTCTCTCTGTGAAGACGGCCAGCATGTAATGGAGTCCATACCAAGGAGAACAATGAGCATGCATGATAGTGACAGCACCAAGTCTCACTCCAAATCATGTGAGGCTACCGTAGTGCATTAGATCTCAACCTTCAGATATACAGTTATGAGCTTGTAGGCACTGGACTGCCTAGGCACCATTACATACCAGACTGTTTTAAGGAAGATTTAAAGACAAAAGAGAAACCTTTCAGGATTCTGCTTAGGCACAATTAACATTTGTAAATGTAGCACCCTCTAGTGTGCTAGATAGGATGTATATAGTTAGTTGTTAGCGTAGGGAAATTTGGCCTGGCTAAGAGCCAGGCTTGGGTTGAATCTGGGTCAGGGCTGAGTGACTCAGGGAGGCTGGAAACTCCCCCTGCTATATGGAACCTTGGAGAAGCTTCCAGAAGTAGAGGGCCCCAGCCAATCCCCAGTAAAATTGTCTGGCAGGGGGCAGGCACCTCATAAATACTCGGGTCAGGCCAGCAAGGGCTGTCGGTGGAAAATGAAGAAGGGGTGCTGAGTGGGGGTGTTGTTGGCCTTTGAGGGTGCCCCCTAGTCTGGGGGGGTGTGACCTCGGGCCTGGGGCTCAGGTGCTGGAGGGAAACTCTTCAACATATTAAGGGAAATCCTTCCTGGAGGCATGGGAGCAAGGAGAGGACATCAGGAGAAGGTCAGAACATCCAGGAGTTGTCCTGAGAAGACAGCTTGGTGGGCTGCTGAGTGAGCAGTCTGGGAGGACTGTGAAAAGAGACAGAGAGTCAGTCTGGGAGGACTGTGGAGAAGTAGCCAGGGGAGGGCTAGTAAAAGGGGCAGCTGCAGCCAGGCGGGCTGGCAGTGCCTAAAGAGGTGGTGCTGGGATCAGTAGCCACAGGGATGTAAGCTAGACACTGGACTTTGCTACACAACCCAGGGGCCTGGGGTCCCTGCCTGTAAAGGGCTTTTGCTTTGATCTGGCCGTGTGTCTGGTCAAATCCATTAGTGTCCAGCTGAGATTTTTTTCTGCAAGCAAGTGTGCTGGAGAAAGAGCGTATATAGACTGTTCATGGGAGAAGTTGCCCCTGAAGTTGTTTAAAGTCAAGTGGGCACCCCAGAATACACCTACTTCCTATCCACGTTCTAATCGCTGAATAAAATAACAAAACAAGGTACTGGACTATTTTCTGACTCTGGGAGACTGTGAAGATTCGGTGTGTCTGGCTCCTGTGGCTCCCTAGGGGGATGTCTGTATGTAGATCTATAACATAACACATTTTCAGTTTAAAGTGACAAGCAAATATCCTCCACTTACAGACACATACCCCGCTGTCTCCCAGACCTTGGGTGCTGGCAAAGCAACTGCACACCAATGATGTATCAATCATCAAGGCTTTATTCCAACATTGGCCATAGCCTGGGATCTATATGACTAATCCTTGTGTGGTGAAATGCGTGGAAGTGGTCAGTCTTCAGACAGGGGGGCTAAGGCTATGGTCTATGATGGAATAATGCTTGATGATTGATACTTTATAGGTGTGTGGTTGTTTTGCTTTTTCTCTTCGATAACAAATCTTCACTTTTGAGTTGAGGTCTATTATAGCAACCCATATATTGGATGGAAAATGTTTAAATTTGCTCTTAGTGATGTTATCTGTCAACAGTTAGCTACAAATGCCTACAGGTTGGTCGTGTGGGCACAATTGTAAATGGAAGAGAGCATTTCGTTGTCAAGTTGTCAAATGGAGACTTCGTTACTTACTTTGTGTTTTTGTCTCCCTGTCCATCTTTCTTCTGTCTATAGAATGTATCTATCTATCTGTCTATCTATCTTAGTCTTTTTCTCTCTTTCTGTCTATCTTCTTATCCATCATAATGCTAATCCGTAATGAGAGATATAGCAAAATATCTTATATCTATCTTAAGGATAGCCTAAGAACTGTCTTTTCCCCTTGTACATATACCCCTATACTGTTTTCTTTTTAGGTATAAAAACTATACTGATTTACATTCGCATGACCTATTTCCAAATATATTCAACAAGAAGGATGTTTGATGTCTCCAAAACTAGAGCAGGCTGGTTCTTCCTACAGTCAAGTTAATAGACAAATTGTCCTGGGAGATTAGCTGCATCCCTTAAGTTTGTTAACATTTCTAAAGTCATATGTAAATTGTCACTGGAAATTTGGTGTTGCGGCTCAGCGATTGCCAGAATCCTCTGGACGTTTTCTGGAGCACAAGCTTTTGTAACAGTATTACTGGTATTGATTTTTCCTCATATTGCAGCAACAAATACCATATTATGGAGCTCAAAAAACATTATGAGACCGGCCATTGTTGTTTGTTTTTAAGGGCATGATCTAGGCCTGTCATCCTAATTCTGACGTCACCACTTTCCGTACCACTGATCAAAAAAAAAAAAACATATACAGTATGCATCAAATGTTCATGTACTAAATATACACATGCATGTTCTAAGTCAATGACCCACCCCCCAGTGCTACTCCCTCCATCCTCTGTGTTCTGTGGAGCTCCTGGATAGCACCCGGTTTTGGCATATCTGCATTAAATTTTGCCACTTCCCAGCAAATTCCCCTCCCCAATATTCAGCTGTCAGCCTTTCTCAACTTTTTTTTCCCCCTTGTAATAGTTTTTAAGTATCAAATTATTTAAATGTTAAAAAAATAGAAAATTACTGTGATCAGTAAATTTGTTTTGTAGAATGTTTAAAATGAAATAAATGCTGCGCACCTACAGTATCTGACACCTAAAACAGATCAATTTTTAATACCTATCTGCTGTATACCAAAAAAAAAATTTCAGTACAAATATTAAATTTAACAATAACAAGACACACATATATTGAAAATTGTGGCGCCTCCTAACATTAATTGTCACTGCAGAAGTGACCCCTTATGTTGGGGGTCAGTGGAAAATTGCCTCCTTGTACTAATGGTCAGTGTAGGTAGGAGATCAATCAATATACCATCTGCTAAAGGAACTCCTAAAAATTTCAGTAAGCCCCTTGGGTTCCACTTGGATGTCTATTGAGGAGTGCCTGATACACACTTGAAGGACTTTTTGGATTATTTAATAGTTGAAAGCATTAAGTACAGCCGACGTGTTTTGAAGGGAAAAAGCCACCCCTTCTAAAGGGCTTGAGCAGTTAATATTAATAAAAATATTATATAATGCACAAGGGGACCTGTATTAAGGCTTTATGAAAATTAACATCTCTTGTCGGCACTAAAGGCAGTCCACTGAGTCCAAGGAACCCTTGTTGAGAAAAGCTGGCCCAATATCCAAGCCTCAATTGAGATTCTAGGACTTGACTTTTTAATGGTGGGAGGGGTTTCCCACTGGGAGGGATGGGCTTAATGCTGACATGAGTAGACATGTGCAAAAGGAAAAAATTTGTTTAGTTTCGTTTCGTTTTAATTCGTTAATTCATTAATTTCGTTTAGTTATATTCGTTAACTTCCTTAAATTCGTTTTCAGATTTCGTTTAGTTTTCTACCGAATTCGAAAAATCGGCCACATTCGAAAATATTTCAACCAAATTCGAAAATATTTCTACTGGATTCGAAATGATTTCAACATGATTCGACATTATTTCAACCGCATTCGAAAATATTTTGTGACCCGACTTTAGGGCCATGTATCTCGGGGTCACTTGGTTCTAGAAATTTGGATATGTTGTAGTGCTAGTACTATTGTGTTTTGCATACCCAAAATCGGGTTGCAAAATGCCATTCTCTGCTCTAATAACTAATAACATTTTGCGACCCGATTTTAGGGCCACATATCTCGGGGTCACTTATAGCTAGAAACTCCAAATTTGGTATGCAGACACAATAGTACTAGCACTACAACATGTCAAAATTTGGAGTTTCTAGCACCAAGTGACCCCAAGTGAATCATGTTGAAATAATTTATAATAATAATAATTTCGAATGCGGTTGAAATAATTTCGAATCATGTTGAAATCATTTAGTACTTCGGCTCAAATACAATACAACACCCTTTGAACTCAGTTCTCAGGAATGCACTTTGCCAGTAATCCATCTTCCAGCAAAAAATTAATTAGCTGATTGGACTATAAGATTTACTTTGAGCTGACCTTTTGTTTCATTAGATCTTTAAAGAATTACCGAATCATGTCGAATTCATTCGAATTCATTCGTTATATTTCTTTCGTATTCGTTGCAATTCGTTATTTTTTTTATTTGGACATTCGGATGCATCCGAATGTCCGAAAGATGCAAAATTCGGCCGAATTTCGATTCGTTACGAAACGAATTGCACAAGCCTAGACATGAGCAGAATTTAAAGCCAAGTGTACACGGGCATGGAAAACAAGAGCTTTACATTCTTCAAGCTAAGAAAGATTAGAGAAATTTGCAGAAGGATACCAGCAATGGCAACCCAAATATTTCTTCTTTAAATTATAACACGTCTTTGTTAAAAGGTAGCAAGTGAATCAGTATAGATTTTGGTTGGCATTCAGAAATTAATGTGAAATATGCTTTATCTGTGTTTTATTTTTTTATTTTTATTTTTCTCCATGAATAGTCAGCCTTGAGACCTCTGCCAGAATGATGGTATAATTAATCATTCTCACCTATGCCTTTTCTTTAGAAAATAAAATGTAGACGTTTCTCAATTCTACACATTCACACTTGCCGGCAGATTTAACAATCACCTTTACATGTATTTCTTAATGTGCTTTTTTTCTGACTCAGGAGAGCACAATCCCGAAAAACTTGGATCTTTACTTTGCTTTTTTTCCTCCCAGTAAGGCTTTTCTAATCTGTGTTCAGCAATTCACCATCATTTTCTTCAGCCTAAATCTATTTTTATTAGGATTGTTATTACCCAATTATAATGAAAACATTTTTATCTACCTTCAATTAGAGCGATAGTGCAGCTTCCACAGTTACCATTAAGATACTTATGATTCGGATCGGTTGCTTTTATGGCAAAAGTCTGAAAGAATGAATCTTTATCGTTGAAAAGGTTTCAGAGAAATGAGAAAGGTCTTGTGATTATAGGAAGATCTGTGTGATACGTAACACACTTACAATCACTTTGAGCAGCTCTTTGTGATACTTTTCTAAATGTGAATGTGAAATGCAAGGTAAGGGTCAGTGCCATTGGCTTTGGGCTTTGGGCTTGTGTCAATAGTATCAGTTTGACATCAGTTTTAGATGTTTTTCTAAAATCTGTCAAAATTCATTAACATCTGCTTCAAGTGGCTCAGTCTGAATCAAAAAGCTCATTGGCAGAGACCCTAAGCCTAGGCTCACATTGACAGCAGGATTGAAATCGTGCAAGTTCAGTTGAACTCATGCGATTTCATACCCGCATGTCAGTCTGACCTCGAGAGCAATTTCAGAGACATCTTATGCACAGACGTCTATAAAAAATCACACCCTGAAGTCGCCAAAATTCGTATAGAAACAACTTTTAGGAATCGGTGCGGCGCGGCAAGCCGGCGTCTAACTGATTCGGACAGTGCCATTACCGGCAATAGCCGCTGATTTTCCAAATCGCATCAATGTGATCCTAGGCTAAAGGCGAGCCAAGTTCCTCCAAAGACTGTACAGGATCTGTGATTTTAAAGAAATACTTTGATCGTTTGGGAGAACGTTATATTAATAATTTTAAGTTGTAAAACCATTTTAAATAACTTTTTTTACTTTACATATAATATATTCGACAAATAAACATTTAATACATGACAAGGGATTCTCAGTGTACTATGGGTTAGCTAAAAAAAATAAATAAAGCAATAGCATTCTGCCTTGTGGCTGGCTTTGTCTCACTGAATCTTCAGAGTCTTTAGATGCTTTACTAATGTGAGTTTAAAATGGAGTTGAGAAAAGGGGGGGAATGATCTAAGTTTCTCCAAACTGCACAATGTAGGTTTATTAAAGTGGAACTAAATTCCCTCAATCAACATTAAAGTGATACTAAACCCAGGACTCTGCATTCGCTATATCTGGTCTCCCACAATACACAGAACATGGAAATGCAATTATTTTATTAACTATAAACTGCTAAATACCTTTTCTCATCAGCAGTTACAGCAGTCTTTTATCAGTGTCTAGTTAAAGCTTGTAGGAGGAGTTTTCATTCTCACATGACTGTGCTATGAGCCTGCAGGATCCCTGACCCTCTGTATGGGCAGGGCTGATTGGCCCTGTGATTGATCACTTGCACTCTCCCAAGTAAACAAAAAAACTCTCTGGCAATACACACCAAACTGAGCATGTGCAGCTCGCCCCCACAGCCGTGTTCTATCAGAAAATGGACTGGCAACAGTAAAGAAGGGAAGAGTCAGAGAAGACAGGATAAAACTGCCTTTTTAACCACTTCACCCCTGGAAGATTTTACCCCCTTCCTTAATCAGTTTAGGCCAATATATAGTCTACATATTTTTGGTAAAAAAATAGCAATGAGCGTATATTGATTGGTTTGCGCAAAAGTTATAGTGTCCACAAACTATGGGAAAGATTTATGGCATTTTTATTGCATTTTTATTATTTTTTTACTATTAATGGCAGTGATCTGGGATTTTTAGCGGTACTGTGACATTGCGACGGACAAATCAGATGCTTTTGGCACATTTTTGGGACTATTGACATTTATACAGCGATCAGTTCTATAAAAATGCACTGATTACTGTGTAAATGTCACTGGTAGGGAAGGGGTTAACACTAGGGGACAATCAATGGGGACAATCAATGGGTTAAATGTGTGTTCCCTAGATGTGTTCTAACTGTATGGGGATAGGACAAAACACAAGGGCTGTGCTGGCCCTTGTGCACGTGCCACGCGTATCATGTCCCCAGCTCTTAACCACTTGAGCCCCCTTCCTAACTAGACCAATTTTCAGATTTCAGTGCACACTTTGAATGACAATTACTCAGTCATGCAATACTGTACCTATATGAAATGTTTGTTCTTTTTTTCACACAAATAGAGCTTTCTTTTGGTGGTATTTAGTCACCACTGTTTTTTTTTATTTGATTATTGCAGAGTATTGGGGAGTATTGGCAGAGTATTGGCGAGTATTGGCAGAGTATTGCAGAGTATTGGTAGAGTATTGGCAGAGTGCTGCAGAGTGCTGCAGAGTATTGCAGAGTATTGGCAGAGTATTGCAGAGTATTGGCAGAGTACTGCAGAGTATTGCAGAGTATGGGCACTGAGCAGCGCTGTGGGCACTACAGATCCAGCTGCAAACAATCTCTCCCCTCACACTGTATAGATGGGTGCGGAGAGGGGAGAGAGCAACCGGCATGAAGCTGGTTTGTTTACAAGTGACTGCTCATTTGACAGAGCGTTCACGTGGTAAATGGCCACTACCAGAGGCCATTTACCGTAATGCAGACCCAGCGTTCACAGATTTTTTCGGGAGTGCGCCCCAGGGGGCGCGCGGGAGCAAGATTCTGGGGGGACATCCATGAGCGTCCTCCCAGAATAAGTCGACCGCAATGTAGCCTTCTTTTGGCTAAGTGGTTAAAGGAGACCCCGTACCCGAACAGGGTTTCGCACAGCAGTGCCATTGTGCCACAGTTTATCTACGTGAGCCGGTCGGGAACCGGTTAAACAATGCAGAGAATTGGCCCCTTAGGCATAGCTCCCCAAAAAATGTAAAATATCCAGTGTCAGAGGTTAGAGGGAATATTGATTTTTTTCCCCTTCGTCATGTGGAAGTACTTAGATCTAGTGATTGATTGCTAGGCCCATACACCACAGTATAAAAAGAGGCCACATTCTCCACTATGCCTGGGTATTTTGTAGGGGCGACCACAGAAGCAGAGTGGTCATGGAGAGGTAAATATAAGGTATTGGGGAGGGTTTGAGCAGACAATGTCACTTTATCCTAATGGGCTAGTCTAGTTAATATGGTCTCTTTAAGATAAGTCAGCCCAAACCCTAACCTTCCTCAACCCCACCGGCATTACTATGCACCTCTAATAACAACAATCATTAAAAACAATATGTAAATGCATCAAGCATAACATCCTCTTCCCCTAATTTGTAGATCTAACAAACCTTGTTTTAAAAGCAGCCAAAAGCAATTCCTAACGTAGCCCAAAAAAGAAGCAAACTAAGCCTATACCTGTACATCCCTGTCTAGAATAGAGTGTCCTCTGATAGTATTACTTTTACGGAGTAAGATACTGCAAGGAGTCAGAGCCTTGAAGGCCGGGGCGATCATAGGAAATATTTTACCAAAGGTATTTGGGGAAAACCCCAGGCGAAAGCTTTGATTATATTGTACCCGCATGTAATGGGAGTAATAACAAAGGAGGCCGTAAATTATACATAGAATATACCTACACAGAGGGGAAGCTTTGAGAAACACAAAGGGCTTCTGCCAACTTTTTGAACTTTCTTACAGTTCCAGTATTTCAGTAAAACTCTGGAATAACCTGCAATCAAAAAGAGCCAAAACTGCACAAGTACAAAAGCGATCAGTCCATGTAGATTGAAATAAATGTCCATGTTCAGCAATGATAATGATCCTTCATTAGGCTATCTGATGGTTCCTGTAAGCTCCTTCATGTTGGCCGATCCAACAAACATGCAAAACAAAAGGACAGAAGCGCGGGATCCAAATAACATACTGTGTAATTTTATTGATAAAAAAACAATAGCACACTCACTGTAAAACAGCTTGTATCCGGCATAGATTGGTATAGAAACAAAAGCACACTGAGCTCCGGCTGTGGTGCAGATAACAGGGAGACCTCGAACTGGCCGCTAGAATACCGCTCATACTGTTAACAGAGTAGCGCTCTCATTTGCCGTCTGCTCTCCCAGCTGGAACGTGCATCTGGTGAAGGGGGCGGCAATGCGTTTCGAGAGAATTTCTCCTTTGTTAAACCTTATTACTGATACAGAATACAATACTGCAAGGAGTTAGAGTGACCACAGGAAATATTATACACAGGAAATATTATACACAGGAAATATTTTGATTATATTGTACCCACATGTAATGGGAATAATAACTGAGGAAGCTGCAAACCAGAAAGAGATTGCAAATTTGACACTGAAATATCCCTACACAGAGGGGAAGCTCTGAGGAACACAAAGGGCTTCTGACAACTTTTTAAAGTTTCTTACAGTTCCAGTATATCATTAAAACTCTAGAAGAGCCTACCCATGATGCGCAGCTGTGCGTCAAGTGGTTACATCAAATGGTTAAAGTGGTTCTAAAGTCAGATTTTTTTTTATCTTATTGCATTCTATGCATTAAGACAAAAAAAATTCTGTGTGTAGCAGCCCCCCTCAGCCCCCCTAATACTTGCCTGAGCCCCATCTCGATCCAGAGATGTTGCATGAAAATCTCGGCTGTCTGGGGCTCTCCCTTCTCATTGGCTGAGACAGCAGCAGGGCACCATTGGCTCCCACTGCTATCAATCATAGCCAGTGAGCCAATGAGGAGAGGGGGGTGGGGCCGAGCCACAATTCTGTGTCTGAATGGACACACAGAGCAGCTGCTCGGCTCGGGTGCCCCCATATCAAGCTGCTTGCTGTGGGGGCACAAGGCTGGAGGGAGGGGCCAGGAGTGCCGGCGAGGATCTGGCCTGCTCTGTGCAAAACCACTGCACAGAGCGGGTAAGTATAACATGTTTGTTATTTTTAAATGAAAAAAATGTAGACTTTAGTATAACTCTATGGTTGGGAAATAGGGGCGAAGTAAACCAAAATTACATATAAGATTTATCTATCAATAGCTGAAGTTTTTGTTTTTCCACACTGTAACATAGTACTTATTAACTGTTGATCCTGCCAGTAGATTCATTATTCCCCCAGAAATGGTCCGACGGAATCATTTCTTCGGATATTCCGGTCACGTGTGGGCTTCTGCGGACTTTTTTTTTTCAAAAATTCTGATGGACCAAGAAATAGAATATGTTTTAAATCTTTCTAACGGAATCAGTTCCTATCGGGAAAACCGTTCGTCTGTATGCTATTCCGATGGACTAAAAAAGACGCAAGGGAAGCTATTGGCTACTGGCCTAAATCAGTCTAATGCCACTTCTCACCTGACAGTGTTGAGCAACATCCAAACTTTGTTCAAAACCAAAAATAAGTTTTAGTTTTAATTACACTAAAAGACTGAACTCTGGACCAGCAGCTAAATATATGGGAATTTCTAGTTGCTGGTAACCACTTTTGTGATCCTTGACCCACTACCAGATCCTGAACCTCCTGAAAGAACAGCAGCAGAGCAATGGCATCTTCTTTTTCAGCATGTTCCCTGTCAGCACAGGTTGGCCTCAGGGTCTTAAAAGACAGGTTTCTCCCCCCGCTTCCTTTCAGTACTGGCTGAATTGTAATAATTAGGGATCTAAGTCCAGCTGGCACTGGCTAAGAGCAGCTGAACTGAACAGCTAAAAGCAAATATCAGAACAAAATTTAAAGCCAAACTCCAGGAGATCTAAAAAAAACGTCCCTTGCAGTAGAGCAACCACATTACAAGGGTCAACTACTATTTTAGTCTTGGGAAGATGAGAAGCACTTTTACTAACCCAAATCTAGCTTCCCCAGCAGACAGCACTCCCCATGCTCCATTGATAGAGTGTCCCTTAGCCCTTGTACACACGGTCGGAGATTCCAACGGAATGCGTCCGATCGGACCGTTCTGTATGATCTTCCGACTGTGTGTGGTCTCCATCAGACTGTTTCCATCGGAGTATCCGACGGATCAAGTTTTCCAACATGTTGGTAAAATTTTCCGACAAAATGCTCCGATCGGACATACTCCGATCATGTGTAGAGAATTCCGATCGGACAAAGTGCCATGCTCAGATCAAATTCCTACACCAAAGCTATTGGCTACTAGCCTGAACGTAGTCCCGTCATAATGAAATAACGTCATCACGTTCTGAACGATCAGATTTTCCGACAACTTTGTCCGACCGTGTGTATGCAACAGTTTCGGACAAAATCCGACGGATTTGGTTGTCGGAATGGCCGACTGTGTGTACAAGAGCTAAGTGTCCCCACTTCCAATGCAGGCTTATGGTTTTGGCCTTGGTCTTGGCAATATCAGGATCTTTGATGGCTGGAGCATTGGGGAAAGACCAGTCTAGCAATGCAGTGGATCAAAGAATCAGGTAAGTACATTTACTTTTCCAGGAATGTACTTAACCCAAACAAGCTGTTACCCCTTTAGTGTGGGAATAGTGTTGGAGTTTAGCTTTACGCTTTGACTGGGGTAAGTGTGTTGTAGATATTTTCAGCCTCAGGGAAGTAATCATTGGTGGCACACCCATAACCGCTGTATATATATAAAAAAAAAACACAGAAGGGAAGGATAGATAAAATATAGCTCTAGGAACCCACTTGTAGAATCTTATGCATACAATATGTAGGACTAAGGAAAGTGTCTAATGGTAATGTGAATTGGGTATTATTGTATTATGAAAAAGCTTTGAGAGTCTTAATTGGTTCTTTTAAATTCAGCCAAAAAAACAATAAAAAGCAAACTCTCTGACAAGATAATGCTTCTGGCTTGTTGAATATACGAAGAAGCGGTGTAATTTATTGTCTCGTGTTTAGCGTTTATGGGCTTCTTTGAGATACCTCATTGAGTGATAAAAGTACAAAAATAGATGTCAGCAGGTAGGAGACGCCATTTATCACAACCCGCTTCATACAATAGCGGATACAATGTGTTTTTGTGTTTCTCGTCAGTAAAAGAAGCTCTTTTATTGCGTCTGTTATATGTAGGGGTCAGCAAAGCTGCCGAGATTCCGTATGGAACAAAAATTTACCTTCAAAGCATTTCTGGGGTCTTGCTGAGATAGGAAGCAAAAGCCAGTGATGTGATGTCATTGCATTTAGAATAACAATGTCACATCATCGCACATTCTATAATGATGCTACAAACTTTAAAGCTTTTCGTTTGCTAAAATATCCCAATAGAGCTACCCTGTGCAAAGAAGGCACTGAATTCTCACCTCTCCTGCTATCCCCACCTGTGATCACTGCTGAAACAAGAAGAAACCACAGGCTAAATATGTAATACTTTTGGTAGTGTTGATTTCTTTGTCCACAGCTGCGTGTTGTGGTTCCTCCTGCTGGCCCCTGCGCCACTAGAGGATGCAGTAGTAATGTAAATGCTGGTAGATCAAACCACTGCATGCAGCAATGGGTGGGGACTAGGAATCTTACACTCCTGGAAGTGACTGAGATGCTTTAAAGAAACTCTAATGCCATTTCAGCAAAAGATTGTATGTGTATTTAACATATTTTATGCTCAGTGGCTTAGTGGTTAACGCTTTTGCCTTGCACGGGTGCAAGGTGTCCTCAGTACATGTTCTGGTCAGGAGGACACTGTCTGCGTGAAGGTTGCATGTTCTCTCTGTGCTTGTGTGGGTTTCCCCTGGATACTCTGGTTTCCTTTCACACTCCAAAGACATGCTGCTAGGTTAATTGTCCTCTGTCTTAAACTGACTCTAGTATGATATTCAATTACTTGTGCCCAAGGTGGCTGCCTCAACATCTGTCCCAACCTGGACCAGGACAAGGGGTGGGCAGGAAGGGTGGCTGCCCTGGGCACTGTGGTGTCATGTGAGGTATGGGGAGGGGGTGCCATTAGGAGATTGAGGGAAGGGGATTTGTGTTAGGAGGAGGAAATTGTGAGGCGGCGGAGGGTAAGAATGGTTCTAGGAGGGGAAATTTGGGAAAGTTTTGGGAGGGGGAAGGGGATGGGTTTTTTTTGGGGGGGGGGGGGAGATTTTTGTTATTATTTTTTTTTTTGGTGTGGGATTTGTACTAGGGGCATATGGAGAGAGAAGAGTTCCGCTGGGGGGGGGGAGGGGGAAACATGTGTGCTGGGAAGGAGGGAATTTCAGTATGGGGGTGGGTTTGTACTGGGAGTAGAGTGAATTCATGCTTTGAGGTTAAGCATGCAGACTAGTGCTCGATCTTTATGGGGTGGGGGATTTTTGCTGACACATAATGCTCATATAGCTTTAGAGCGCATTTATTGAGCATGTTCACCCTGGGCTCTAGATGAACTTGTCCCAGCACTCGTCCAAACAGCAGATAAAGCACTTTGAGTCCCCAGTGACAAAGCATTATAAAAACATAAACTAAATAATTTATGAAAACATTATTTACCTGTAAAAGCCTCCTTTGTGTACACATCTAAAGCTCTCAGACTGCTGCTGGGCACTGCCATCTTGGATGTGATGTTAGCTAAATCAGAGGCATTACTCAATAGACACTCTGTGTAGGGGATTCTGGGAGCTCCTGCCCGCTTGTGGTCATAGCTGTACAACACACAATGCCATTCTCATTATTATGTAATCTGTCTGATATGAAAATAATGTTATGACGGCTAAAGTGCATTCAGTACAAGATGAAACTCACATGTAGGATAAATGAGAAGTCATTATATTTAAACAGGGTTACACTATATGGAGCTATAGAAACATGACCAGGAATGTTCTAGATTGTTTACCACTTGTTTATGTGAAATCAGAATGTAGCACCCTCGTCTTAAAAGTAGAGCTACAGGTAAATCTAGTTATGCTGGGTGGTAGCCAGCCTGGCTAATTTGTAGTGTTTAGCAGTCAAATGGCTTCCCTGCTAATCCCGTGTAGCTGTGGTTTCTCCCTTTTGTCAGTAGGTGGTGGTGTTGCCTTTGACATTAGTGTGATGAGCTACAGTGTGTTCAGGTTATGAGTAAACATACCTTTCTCAGCCAATCAGATTCGCTGCTATGAATGCTGGGAAAATGTATTCATATGGGAGAAGTCAGGTGATCGGGGTTAGTCTTCCCACCCAGGGCCTGGCTGCTAGACCTAAAGCCTAAGGCCTATCTAAGTGGTTTCCTGGCTGCTAGGCCTATCCAGGGGTGTTCCAGATTCCACAGAGGACTCTGTGTCACTACATAAAATAATTGATCTATCGTACAAAAATGTGCAAATGCTGTTAAACAAAGTGCAAAAGAAAAAAACTGTGTGCTGACACAGTGAACAAAGTGCTTAGTGCAAGAAAATATTATTCATTAGTAAAGTCCCTTGAATGCTACATAAAACGTTAGGTATACTTATGAGAGGAGGGGCAGAAGAGCTGGGTCAGCACAGAGAATAATTTGACACTCCCAGAAGAGGAGAGGGCTATGACATGCAAGAGAAGGGGGGAGAATGATGTGTTCGGGAATTGATTAGTCAACTTGATTAACCACTTCAATACCGGGCACTTATACACCTTCCTGCCCAGACCAATTTTCAGCGCTGTCGTACTTTGAATGACAATTGAGTGGTCATGCTACACTGTACCCAAACTACATTTTTATAATTGTGTTCCCACAAATAGAGCTTTCTTTTGGTGGTGTTTGATCATCTCTGGGATTTTTATTTTCTGCTAAACAAATAAAAAAAGACCGAAAATTTAGAATTTTTTTTTTAATTTCTGTTACAAAACTTTGTAAATAAGTAAGTTTTCTACTTCACTGATGGGGTTGCACTGACGGGCACTGGTAAGGTGGCACTGATGGGCACTGATGAGGTGGCACTGATGGGCACTGATGATGGACACTAATATGCGGCACTGATGGGGCACTGATGGGTACACATAGGTGGCACTGATGGCATTGAAAGGCAGCACTGATGGGCACTGATAGGTGGCATGGATGGGTATGGATTGGCACTGATAGGTGGCACTGATGTACACTAATGGATGGTACTGATGGGCATCACTGATTGGCAGGCATCCATTGTGGAAACTGGTTGGCATCCATTGTGGCCACTGATTGGCATCCATTGCGGGCACTGATTGTTATCCCTGGTGGCCATGGGTGGCATACCTGGTGGTGACTAGTGGTGGGCATCCCTGCTGGTTCTGGTGGCATCCCTGGTGGTCCAGTGTGGGCATCCCCCGAGGGGGGGGGGCTGCACTAATAATAAATCAGCACAGACCCCCACTGTCAGAGGAGCAGCCAATTAGCTCTCATCTACTCTGGCAGGCACGATTGAGGAAAAGCCGATCAACGGCTCTTCCTGTTTACACTGTAATCAGCCGTGATTGGACATGGCTGATCAAGTGGTAAAGAGTCTCCATCAGAGACTCTTTACCTAGATAGGTGTTGCGCTGTGTCAGATTGACACACCACAACAACGATCGCCGTGATGTGGGCCCCCGGGGGCGCGCAGCGTCTTGTTATCCTGAAAGATGTCCTATGACGTCCGGTCAGGATAATACAACCACTTTGTCAACGTCATTTTGCTATATGGGGGGGGCGGCAAGTGGTTAAAATCACTTGCAATACTTTCCATGCTTTTACCTGGAATTTTTAAGTTGGTGACAGGGTCTCTTTAAATCCAACCTTTATTTATAATTTGTCTTATGTTTCAATCAAGATGATCAACCCAAAAAGAGAACAATAAAAGGAAATTTAAAAAATAGCTTTTGTGGAACAAAAAAGGGCGTGCGGCTTTGAGTTATGTCCTTTCCTTTGCATTCTTATTTCTAAATCAACATAATAACACACTAGGATAAACAAAAGAGCACGCCGGTCTTGATGCATTAGCCTAGTAATGATAACATCTTTGTTTTTTCAACTTAAATTAAAAGCATTGTTTTATTTGACATTTTGAAAGATATAATCAATTTCATTGACTGATCTGTTTAAGCTGGATGCCACCAATGCTTCTCAGAGTCCATTCTCCTCGCAAAGACATACAGATCAATAATAGGAAGTTTTATACCATCAGGTATTACAAATGTTTCAGGCTACGTAATACAGAAGTTCATTTGTAAATTCTCCATTTCACCCTTGTTACATGAATAGAAGGTGTTCTCTGTAATGAATGTGTTTCGGATGGATATAAATGACTTCATTAAATATATTTTTCTACATGGTAAAAAGTCAATGGTGAAATAATTAACATAGATCATTTTGCTATTTGAGAGAGTGCATGCTGTTAAATAAAACATAGCCTTCAATGTGCTGCAAATTATTATCTGGAACGGTAAAGCGCCAGTTATGTAGCTTGCTGCCCATAGATTGGAGAAAGGAAAGAAGATATACTATATTGCCAAAAGGATTGGGATGCCTGCCTTTACACGCACATTATTATTATTATTATTATTATTGTTATTATTATTATTATAATACAGGTTTTATAGTGCCAACAGTTTGCACTATATTTAAAATTAATGATATCCCAGTCTTAGTCCATAGGTTTCCATATTGAGTTGGCCCACCCTTTGCAGCTATAACAGCTTCAACTCTTCTGGGAAGGCTGTACACAAGGTTTAGGAGTGTGTCTATGGGAATGTTTGACCATTCTTTCAGAAGTGCATTTGTAAGGTCAGAAGGACGAGAAGGACTGGCTCGCAGTCTCCGCTCTAATTCCTCCCAAAGGTTTTCAATTGGGTTGAGGTCAGAACTCTGTGCAGACCAGTCAACTTCCTCCCCCCTAAACTCGCTCATCTATGTCTTTATGGACCTTGCTTTGTGCACGGGTGCGCTGTCATGTTGGAACAGGAAGGGGCCTCCCCCAAACTGTTCCTACAAAGTTGGGAGCATGAAATTGTCCAAAATGTCTTGGTATATTGATGCCTTAAGAGTTTCCTTCTCTGGAACTAAGAGGCCAAGCCCAAATCCTGTAAAAATAAAATTAAAAAAATCCCACACCATAATCCACCCTCCACCAAATGATTTGGACCAGTGCACAAAGCAAGGTGCATAGTTGGCACTCAATATTGAACCCTACAGGCTAAGACTGGGATGCCATTAAAGCTTATATGCATGTAAAAGCAAGTGTCCCATTACTTTCCTGCAATATAGTGTATGTTTTTTTTCCTGTGCAGCTTTAATCCCAGCGCATGATTTATTAAATGATATGATTAAACAAAAAAGTATACTTGTTTTGGGTTGTTTTCTTTAAAAAAAAAATATATATAATTTTATATATATTTTTTTGCATTTATGTTATTTTTTAAATGGTATGCCATTAATACAGGATGCACCTATTACACGTGTTTTGCAGAGCATTATGGGTTTTTTAAAAGAGAGCTCAACAGTAAAGCTTTTTACTTTCAGACTTTTTCTCTATAATCAAAACTGTACAGAATCATACAGAGCAGCAGAAGAATAAGTCGCTTCTGCATACCTTGTAGCTTCATCTTTTCAGCTTAAAAAATAACAGGAAAGCGCTTACGCTAGGTTCACACTGTCAAGTTTTGTGTGACTCACATTTGCACAGGCACAGCAGCCCTTTTATTTAAATGGTCTGCTGTTCCTGCGGGAAAACATAGGGAAAGGGTCCTGGCACCTTGTTAAAATTGCAGTAATTTCGCTTTTCAAACCTGGAGGCAAAATGGGTTGATTACAGTGGGTTAAATATACCATAGTAATCCTTACTTATTGAAGTCTTTTTTAAAAAGATCTCTATGGAATATAATATTCCGAGGCAGCGTTCGTTCATGTTATTCTCAAATTAAACACTTTTTTAAGAGTGGGAACAATTTATAGATTATACTCTAGATTTGGAGGTGATACAACGTTTTATGTTAACATTTAAATATAAGGAATGGTCCATTAAAGATGATATTACTAATAGTCTGAGCAATCTTAAGCTTAAGTAATAGTAAAAAATGTATATTGCTGGTTATTCATTTAAGTGATATGTCTGACTGCTGTTTGGTGTGGACAATGGCTTGTTGTTATATTTGTTAGTGTGTGTTTTTTTGGTATTGTAACATACGATATTTACAATAATTATAATGTATGCCTAATCAATCAATCAATCAATCAATATATATATATATATATATATATATATATATATATATTTTTTTTTTTTTTTTTTTTTTTTTAAAGGGTTAAGTGTCTTAATATAATCAAAATTTAAGTCTTTGATATATTTTTTTTCTTCCTTTCTATTTTTTTTGGGCATTTTGGCATTGTACTATTTTAAAAATGATGAATAAAATGTAAAACAGTGGAAAAATACCTCCATGAAGAACATATAAAAATACAAAAAATTATGTAGAAAAACTAGCTTCTAAAACCGTCAGATACACACCAGAAATAGATAAATAGTACAAAGTAGCAGCGCTGACCAAAATGTGACCAAATAAGCGTAAAAAAAAAAAAAAAATGTATTAATCCAAATCAATGGTTGCGTATAAATGACATAGGTAGATTTCTTGGTGGTTGTAAAGTGGTTGTAAAATCACTTTTTGGACTTCTACCTATAAGTAAGCCAAGAATAAGCATTATGTGCGCCGTTTAGGAGATATTTCACTTGTAGTCCGCCGAAAATTCCTACGGCACATGCATGGGGAATAGTGATGGACGAACTTCCGACGGGACGTTTCGCGAACGCGAAACGCGAACGGACACAAACGTTCGCGAAAACGACCGTTCGCCGCGGGCTCCATTGACTTCAATGGGAGGCGAATTTCGCAAACCTTTAGGTCGAATTTGCGGCCACGGGGTAATTATTAGGGGGTAGCACGTAGTCCCACCACCTGGACAATAGCATAATACATGTATGAGGTGAATTTGGGATCGATAACTACAAGCATTTTTTTTTTATTTGGGAAATTGTTCTGACAATTCAGGACTATGGAGCTAATGAAGGCAATGGAGGAGAGGGAAGGTCAGGGACCAGGGTAGGCAAACAAGAGGGTGCAGGAGATACAGAGCACTGACAGCAGCACCGTAATACAGAGCACTGACATCAGCACCGTGACATACAGCGCTGACAGCAGCTCCGTGACATACAGCGCTGACAGCAGCTCCGTGACATACAGCGCTGACAGCAGCTCCGTGACATACAGCGCTGACAGCAGCTCCGTGACATACAGCGCTGACAGCAGCTCCGTGACATACAGCGCTGACAGCAGCACCGTGACATACAGCGCTGACAGCAGCTCCGTGACATACAGCGCTGACAGCAGCTCCGTGACATACAGCGCTGACAGCAGCTCCGTGACATACAGCACTGACAGCAGCTCCGTGACATACAGCGCTGACAGCAGCTCCGTGACATACAGCGCTGACAGCAGCACCGTGACATACAGCGCTGACAGCAGCTCCGTGACATACAGCGCTGACAGCAGCTCCGTGACATACAGCGCTGACAGCAGCTCCGTGACATACAGCGCTGACAGCAGCTCCGTGACATACAGCGCTGACAGCAGCTCCGTGACATACAGCGCTGACAGCAGCTCCGTGACATACAGCGCTGACAGCAGCTCCGTGACATACAGCGCTGACAGCAGCTCCGTGACATACAGCGCTGACAGCAGCACCGTAAGCAGCCCCAGGAGGAAGTCAGCACAGCACAGGGATGGTGTGATCCCCTCATAATAAGAACCCCCAGGAGGAAGTCAGCACAGCACAGGGATGGTGGGAGCCCCTCATAATAAGAACACCCAGGAGGAAGTCAGCACAGCACAGGGATGGTGGGAACCCCTCATAATAAGCAGCCCCAGTAGAAATATGACACCGCTCAACCTCTTCAAAGAGGAGGGTAGGGGCATATAGTACGGTGTGCTTTTTTGGGTCAGGGAAGTGAGCCAAATGAATTAAGAAGGTCTGTGTGCTTGATTCCAAAAATTGTTTATAGACATATACATGGTCTACTGATCACATGTGTTGAATTCCTCCGAGATCCATGCCTCATTCATTTTTAGAAATGTGAGGTAGTTAACACTGTCGTGAGCTAGGCGAGTACGCTTATCGGTCACAATCCCCCCTGCTGCGCTGAACGTCCTTTCGGACAGGACACTGGATGAGGGGCAAGCCAACAGTTCGATTGCAAATTGGGCAAGCTCTGGCCAGAGGTCAAGCCTGCCCACCCAGTAGTCTAGGGGTTCATCACTCCTCAGAGCGTCCACATCGGCCGTTAACCCAATGTAGTCGGACACCTGACGGTCTAGGCGTTCCCTGATGCTGGATCCGGATGACACCTGTCGATGGGTCGGCTGAAAGAATGACCTCATATCCGAAGTCACCAACACATCTTCAAACCGGCCTCTTCTTGCAGGCGCTGTTGGATTGGTACCCGCAAATCCTTCTCTGGGAGTGGGAATTGCTCCTCTGCCAGCGCACGCAAAAGCAGAATGCAGCATTTCTCGAAGCAAGGCCTGGAAGTGCTGCATTCTGACAGCCCTCTGCGACGGCGGTAACATTTCCGCCATTTTGTGTTTGTACCGGGGATCTAAGTACGTTGCCACCCAGTACTGGTCCTTGACCCTCATGCTTTTTATACGGGGGTCCCTATTAAAACACTGGAGCATGAAGGCCCCCATTTGCACTCAAGCGGAAGGTATGTGGTGGTGGTGGTGTTGTTGGTGGTAGTGTCTTTGGGGGTGCACATAGCAGAGAGTGAAGAAGAGGGTGCAGATCGAGAGGATGAGGAGGGTGCAGAAGAATAAGGCTGAGTGAGCCACTCAACCAAGTCTGGTGCGTCCTTTAAAGTAATTGAACGCACCTTCTGCAACTTCCCACTTTGGCTCAAGGCTGTTGCTCCTGCCCTACCCCTACCACCCCTGCGGAAGGGCCTGCCTCTTCCTCTGCCTGTCATTTTTTAAATCACCCTGTGACAAAACTCTTAGTCCCTATACCGCTGAAGGACTGCTGCAGTATAGGGCAGCGGTCAGCAGTAGTGCACGTCAACCCTATGTATTGTGGACCGATAGCGGTCCTTACAGAACAGCAGACTGTACTGCACTCAGGCCTATGTACCGTAGCACCCTATACCAAGTTACCAGTCCTTATAAAAACTTTTGTGGACCAAGCAGGTTGTGTGTTAGTGTTTAGCAGACTGTGCGTCAGTCCCTATACCGCTGAAGGACTGCTGCAGTATAGGGCAGCGGTCAGCAGTAGTGCACGGCAACCCTATGTATTGTGGACCGATAGCGGTCCTTACAGAACAGCAGACTGTAACGCACTCAGGCCTATGTACCGTAGCACCCTATACCAAGTTACCAGTCCTTATAAGAACTTTTGTGGACCAAGCAGGTTGTGTGTTAGTGATTAGCAGACTGTACGTCAGTCCCTATACCAATGAAGGACTGCTGCAGTATAGGGCAGCGGTCAGCAGTAGTGCACGGCAACCCTATGTATTGTGGACCGATAGCGGTCCTTACAGAACAGCAGACTGTAACGCACTCAGGCCTATGTACCGTAGCACCCTATACCAAGTTACCAGTCCTTATAAGAACTTTTGTGGACCAAGCAGGTTGTGTGTTAGTGATTAGCAGACTGTACGTCAGTCCCTATACCAATGAAGGACTGCTGCAGTATAGGGCAGCGGTCAGCAGTAGTGCACGGCAACCCTATGTATTGTGGACCGATAGCGGTCCTTACAGAACAGCAGACTGTAACGCACTCAGGCCTATGTACCGTAGCACCCTATACCAAGTTACCAGTCCTTATAAGAACTTTTGTGGACCAAGCAGGTTGTGTGTTAGTGATTAGCAGACTGTACGTCAGTCCCTATACCAATGAAGGACTGCTGCAGTATAGGGCAGCGGTCAGCAGTAGTGCACGGCAACCCTATGTATTGTGGACCGATAGCGGTCCTTACAGAACAGCAGACTGTAACGCACTCAGGCCTATGTACCGTAGCACCCTATACCAAGTTACCAGTCCTTATAAGAACTTTTGTGGACCAAGCAGGTTGTGTGTTAGTGATTAGCAGACTGTACGTCAGTCCCTATACCAATGAAGGACTGCTGCAGTATAGGGCAGCGGTCAGCAGTAGTGCACGGCAACCCTATGTATTGTGGACCGATAGCGGTCCTTACAGAACAGCAGACTGTAACGCACTCAGGCCTATGTACCGTAGCACCCTATACCAAGTTACCAGTCCTTATAAGAACTTTTGTGGACCAAGCAGGTTGTGTGTTAGTGATTAGCAGACTGTACGTCAGTCCCTATACCAATGAAGGACTGCTGCAGTATAGGGCAGCGGTCAGCAGTAGTGCACGGCAACCCTATGTATTGTGGACCGATAGCGGTCCTTACAGAACAGCAGACTGTAACGCACTCAGGCCTATGTACCGTAGCACCCTATACCAAGTTACCAGTCCTTATAAGAACTTTTGTGGACCAAGCAGGTTGTGTGTTAGTGATTAGCAGACTGTACGTCAGTCCCTATACCAATGAAGGACTGCTGCAGTATAGGGCAGCGGTCAGCAGTAGTGCACGGCAACCCTATGTATTGTGGACCGATAGCGGTCCTTACAGAACAGCAGACTGTAACGCACTCAGGCCTATGTACCGTAGCACCCTATACCAAGTTACCAGTCCTTATAAGAACTTTTGTGGACCAAGCAGGTTGTGTATTAGTGTTTAGCAGACTGTGCGTCAGTCCCTATACCGCTGAAGGACTGCTGCAGTATAGGGCAGCGGTCAGCAGTAGTGCACGGCAACCCTATGTATTGTGGACCGATAGCGGTCCTTACAGAACAGCAGACTGTACCGCACCCAAGCCTATGTACCGTAGCACCCTAGACAGACCAAGTTACCAGTCCTGATAAAGAGCTTTGTGGAACAAGTGAGTTGTGAATGATTAGCAGACTGCAGCAGAAGGGCAGCAGTCAAGTATAATATTCTTTCTATATTTGGAAGAAAGAATATTATACGTGTACAAGCCTATTACCGTACCACTGATACCAGTCCTGAAAAGAACCTTTGTGGAACTAATAGTAACAGCAAGTCTTTAAAATTATCCTCACTGCCTGACACACTGCTTCCTGCCTGTCCCTATACAAATTGGCAAAAAAGAGTAGGCTGGAACGATTAGCTGGAACAGCTCTTTTGTGGACCTGATAGTAACAGCTAATGATGATGATGATGATGATGATGAAGAAAGACTAATCTGGCTGAGCTGTCCCTAAAATAGCAGCATACAGCGCTCTGTCCCTTTATCTAAACTGACAAAAGAAACTCAGGCTGCTGACCTAACACCTATACCAGTCCTGAAAAGAACTTTTGTGTACCAAATAGCTAGCGTTTTCTCTGTCCCTACTCCACACAGGATCCTTTCCCTACAGTGACAGAAGAAAGAATGTAAAATGGCCACCGGATCGGGTGTATTTATAGGTTAGGGGGAATGTCCAAGTGTCCATGAGCTGTCATGTCTCAATTGGTTGTCCTGTAACACATGATAAACGTGTCACGAAAGGTTAAAGTTCTTGTATACATTAAACACGTAAGTCCGCCGGGGCGAACGACGGAAAAAGGCGTTCGAACCCGCGGACGGCGAAAGTCGGAAATTCGCCGCGAAACGACCGCCGGGCGAAACGTTCGTCCATCACTAATGGGGAAGAAACGAAACGAAGTGCCGTTTCATACCTAGCCTGTGCCATTAGTTGGGGCTCCCATGCGCATGCGCGGGAGCGACGTCGCGTGGCTCTGGCAAATTACAGAGCCGGAGTCCGCAGCCTGGAAGGAAGAGGGCCAGAAGATGAACGCTGCCTACACAGGGCATATCGCTGGATTCCTTTTCAGGTAAGTGGCGCATAATGGGCTAGTATGTAATGCATACTAGCCCATTATGCTTTTCATTTGCAGGCTGCAGCAGCGGCGAGCAAAAGAGGAAGTAAAACCCAACAGGGTTTACTTCCTCTTTAAGAATAACACCTCTTTACAACAGTGCACCTCCACCACATGAATTGTGCGCTTACCAGAAGGCAAGCTTTAAATAGCCTGTGGCTAATTACCCAGTCAGCATGGGCGTCCGCAACAGGGGGCAAGGGGGGTCAAGTGCCCCCCCCCCTGGAATTCCCAAGGTGTTGCAGCCGCCGCCATGCTGCATTTTTTTTACTGAGTCCGCCGGGGCCATGTTACAGAGCGGCCGCCGTACACAGCCAGCCAGCACTTTTATCCAAAGGAGGAGATGCTGCAGGTACAGCCCGCCCTGTGTGCCACAGTGCCTGGATAGGAGGATCGGGGGGCTGCAGGGGGCCCCCCTGCCAATTCTCCTATCCAACTTATTTTACTGTCCCCAGTTCACCTTGTGCTCCCTGCCCCCCCCCCCCCCCCCGTGCTCTCCTCCACCACACTCTCCTGCCCCCCCCAGTGCTCTCTTCCACCACCACACTCTCCTGCCCCCCCATTGCTCTCCTCCACCACCACACTCTCCTGCCCCACCACACTCTCCTGCCCCCCCCCAGTGCTCTCCTCCACCACCACTACACTCTCCTGCCCCCCCATTGCTCTCCTCCACCACCAAACTCTCCTGCCCCCCCCCAGTGCTCTCCTCCACCACCACACTCTCCTGCCCCCCCCAGTGCTCTCCTCCACCACACTCTCCTGCCCCCCCCAGTGCTCTCCTCCACCACCACACTCTCCTGCCCCCCCAGTGCTCTCCTCCACCACCACACTCTCCTGCCCCCCCAGTGCTCTCCTCCACCACCACACTCTCCTGCCCCCCCAGTGCTCTCCTCCACCACCACACTCTCCTGCCCCCCCCCCCATTGCTCTCCTCCACCACCACACTCTCCTGCCCCCCCCATTGCTCTCCTCCACCACCACACTCTCCTGCCCCCCATTGTTCTCCTCCACCACCACACTCTCCTGCCCCCCCAGTGCTCTCCTCCACCACCACACTCTCCTTTCCCCCCAGTGCTCTCCTCCAACACACTCTCCTGCCCCCCCCATTCCTCTCCTCCACCACCACACTCTCCTGCCCCCCCCCATTGCTCTCCTCCATCACCACACTCTCCTGCCCCCCCCCCCAGTGCTCTCCTCCACCACCACACTCTCCTGCCCCCCCAGTGCTCTCCTCCACCACACTCTCCTGCCCCCCCCGTGCTCTCCTCCACCACCACACTCTCCTGCCCCCCCCCAGTGCTCTCCTCCACCACCACACTCTCCTGCCCCGCCCAGTGCTCTCCTCCACCACCACACTCTCCTGCCCCCCCGGTGCTCTCCTCCACCACCCTCCTCCTGCCCCCCATTGCTCTCCTCCACCACCACACTCTCCTGCCCCCCCCCATTGCTCTTCTCCACCACCACACTCTCCTGCCCCCCCATTGCTCTCCACCACCACACTCTCCTGCCCCCCCAGTGCTCTCCTCCACCACCACACTCCCCCCCCCCCCAGTGCTCTCCTCCACCACACTCTCCTGCCCCCCCATTCCTCTCCTCCACCACCACACGCTCCTGCCCCCCCAGTGCTCTCCTCCACCACCACACTCTCCTGCCCCCTCCGTGCTCTCCTCCACCACCACCACACTCTCCTGCCCCCCCATTTCTCTCCTCCACCACCACACTCTCCTGCCCCCCCCAGTGCTCTCCTCCACCACACTCTCCTGCCCCCCCATTCCTCTCCTCCACCACCACACTCTCCTGCCCCCCCCCCAGTGCTCTCCTCCACCACCACACTCTCCTGCCCCCTCCGTGCTCTCCTCCACCACCACCACACTCTCCTGCCCCCCCATTGCTCTCCTCCTCCACCACACTCTCCTGCCCCCCCATTGCTCTCCTCCACCACCACACTCTCCTGCTCCCCCCAGTGCTCTCCTCCACCACCACACTCTCCTGCCCCCCCCCACAGTTCTCTCCTCCCCTGTTCTTGCTGACCCCCTGCTCTCCCCATCCTTCTCTAGCCACCATCCCAGTGCTCTCCACTCCCCCCGTTCACCCCCCAGGGCTCCCCCCACAGTGCTCTCCACTCCTCCCAGTGCTCTCCCCCCTGTTCTCCCCCCACTGCTCTCCCCCAGTGCTCTCCCCCATTCTTTCTCCCACCAGTGCTCTCCTCCCCCCAGTGCTCTCCTCTCCCCCCCCCCAGTGCTCCCCCCCAGTGCTCTCCGCCTAGTGATCTCCACTCCCCCCAGTGCTCTACCCCCTGTTCTTTCTCCCCCCAGTGCTCTTCAGCTCTCCCCATCACTCTCCAGCCCCCACCCCAGTACTCCCCAGCCCCCCATTCTCCCCACCCCTGTTCTTTCTGCCCCCCTGGTGTTCTCCAGCCCCCCAGTGCTCTCTACCCTCCGTGCTCTCCACCCCTGTTCTTTTTGGCTCCCCCCAGAACTCTCCACTCCCCACCCCTTTACTCATGTGCTCTCCAACCCTACCAGTGCTCTCCATCCCCCATAGTGCTCTCCAGTCCCCCGTGCTTTCCACCCCTGTTCTTTCTGGCCCCCACTGGTGCTCTCAAGCTCCCCCCCATTGCTCTCCACTCCCCCCTGCTCTTTGTACCCCCCTAGTACTCTCCAGCCCCCGTGATCTCCACCCCTGTTTTTCTGCCCCCCCCCCAGTGCTCTTCACCACCCCACACTCTTAGCCCCCCCAGTGCTCTCAGCCTACCGTGCTCTCTACCCCTGTTCTTATTGGCCCCCCCAGTGCTCTCAAGTTCCCCCCAGCGCTCTCTGCTCCCCACCCCTGTGATCTCCACTCCCACTCGCTCTTTGCCCCCACCCATGTGTTCCAATCCCACCAGTACTCTTTGCTCCCCCTTCTCTCCAACTCCCACCCAGTGCTCTCCACTTTCCCAGGACCAGAGGACAGGCTGACTGGGGCTGGAAAATGAGGACAGCTGAAGGTCCAGGTGGCCAGGGACCACTCCATCTCACAGCAGATAGATCCTCTGGAAGGAGCACCGTCCACATCCAAAACGAGAACAGACCCTGCCTACTGCTGGCCATCATGGATATCCTGCTGGCATGCAAGGTACCGTACCAAGCATCAACAACACACCTTCCCACAGACAGGGACTGCAGACTGGGACATGGGGCACAGGAAGGGCTGCAATGATGGACACAGTGAGGCTGCATTCACGGCACAGTAAAGCTGCATTTGATGGACACAGTGAGGCTGCATTTGATGGACACAGTGAGGCTATATTTGATGGACACAGTAAAGCTGCATTTGATGGACACAGTGAGGCAGCATTTGATGGACACAGTGAGGCTGCATTGGTGGGCACAGTGAGGCTGCATTGGTGGGCACAGTGAGGCTGCATTTGATGGGCACTGGTGAGGTTGCATTGAGCTCTTGCATCAAGTTTGCAGTCTCTGACCATCTCCTGTAGCATGTCTGCAGTCTCTGAGGGAGTCTGGAGAGGAGTCAAGAGTGGGAGCACTGCCAGGATGGGGGTCATGGGAGAAGTCAGACTTGTGTGGACTGTGGACAAGAGACTATAGGATAAAACCAGAGCTACCAAGCTGGAGCCGACTGACTGAGCCCTGCACAGTGCACCTGAGAGGAGGTCAGTGAAAGCACCACCAGGCCAGTCGGGGGGGGGGGGGGGGTCACTGATGTAAGGGGGGGGGTGAATACGATAATGTAAGGGGCATTGATATAAAGGGTTTCCTCCTTATATTAGTAACCCACCCCCCTTACCTTTGAGTATTCTTTCTGCAGATGGTGCCCCCCCCCGCGTTCTGAGTTCCTGGGGTCCCCCTTGATGATTGATCACTTACCACTATTAACTGGTAAAATGTATGGTTTTCCCTTTCATGAACAAGAAAATAATGACGTTAAGCTGTTGGGCTGGTATAATAATGCTGTGAGACTGGTATGAATTTTTTTCCCGGGCAGGTTTTTGAAAGTATGGGCATCCGCAAGGTTACTCAGGTGGATGCGTACCATGCCCATATAGCCTAGAAAATGTACTTCTTTTTACATTGCAATACATCTGTTGTTGCCATATTTTTATCTTGATGAAAACAGCCTATACAGTGACAGTATGAGATCAAAATATGGCCACAACAGATGTATTGCAATGTAAAAAGATGTCCATTCTCTAGGCTATATGGGCATGGAACACAGCCGCCAGAGTAACTTCCAATACAAAGTGAAGATGAATTATCTGTTATATAACACACATGTATTACCAGTGGAAAGATTTTCATGAGATTGTCGAAAAGGGGCGGAGTATGAGCGGCCTTAAAATGATGCCCCCCCTTGGAAAAAGTTCTGCGGACGCCCATGCCAGTCAGGGCCTTTATCCAAAAGGAAGATGGTTATTATTGCTGTCTGGGTCGCTGCCAAGTTCTCAGGAACCCTTGTATTAATTCATAAAATACAAAGCTTCCTGTGAATGGCTAAGCAGAGCTCAGCCTGACACAATTTTGTTCTGGGAATGGGATGGGAAGTCCCTGTACCTCTGAAGTAACACAGCACTGTGTACTGTATGTAGCTGACACTAGTACATACAGTTTATATATTGCTCACAGTGCCTGCATTTCTTAGTAATACAAAAAAAGCATATCCTTCTATAGTGTGTACTTGTCTTGTTTAGGAGCACTAAGTGTCATTTCTGTCTGCTGCTTCCTTCCATTGTTACCAGCATGAGTCACTTCTGATAAGTTTTCCTGGCACCAAGAGAAAAACGGTGACATGGGAGGAATCTCCAGCAGAGTTACAGTCTTAGCTTTGTCCCTCTGTGCTGTTTGAAGAGGCATGTCTCTTGTCCCTCCAGTCAGCTCTTATGCCACGTACATGCGATCGGAATTCCGGCCAGAAAAAGACAGATGAGAGCTTTTCATCGGAAAATGCGACCGCGTGTATGCTCCATCGGAATCTAGCTGTCCGAATTCCCGCCAGCCAAAAATGTATAGCTTGTTCTCAATTTTCCCGACGGAAAAACTTTCTATCGGAAATTCTGATCGTGTGTATGCAATTCCGACACGTCAAAAATCACGCATGCTCAGATTCAACTATGAGACAGAAGCTATTGGCTACTGGCTATTGAACTTCCTTTTAAACAATCGGAATTTAGTGTGACCATGTGTAGGCAAGACAGCTTGACCGGAATTCCGTCGGGAAAACCATTAGAGCTTTTTCCGACGAGAATTCCGATCGTGTGTACGCGGCATTAGAGTACTCCTCACTGAGCTTTGCAGATTGTAACTTCAGCTTTCCATCCTCTTTTTTCTGAACTCTCAGGCAAGCTTTAAAATGATGCACTTTGAATGGATGTAGAGAAGAGAAGACTGCAGATAAACAGATACAACTTATGAAGGATGATTTGTTTCATCTCTGTGTATAACCTGAGGCCAGTCACGACACTGGATATATGTAAGGTTTTATAACCCTTTAATTTCTTCACGACCGCTTTAGCCAAAAGATGGCTACAGAGCTGTCACACATTGCCAGGAGAGCGTCTATTGACATCCTCCCCTAATCGTGCTTCTCGCCTGTCTCCTTGGGACACAGCTGATTACAGATAACAATAAAGAGCCAATCACAGCAGCTCTTTACCACGTGGCCCAATCACAACTGATCACAGTCAAAATAGGATTTTCCGGTTATCAGCATTCCTCTCCTCACGCTGTCAGCCTGTGAGGAGAGGAGAGTCGATAACTGGCAAATCCACACAGAGGACATCTACACTGATCATTAGTGCTCTGATTATCAGCATAGTTCCAAGAGTTCCCACCAGTGCTGCCAATCAGTGCCCATCAGTACTACCAACCAGTGCTGCCTATCAGTGCCCATCAGTGCTGCCTGTCAGTGCCTATCAGTGATGCCTATCCTTGCTGCCTGTCAGTGCCGCCTGTGAGTGCCCCTCAGTGCTGCCTATCAGTGCCTCCTCATCAGTGCCACCTCATTAGTGCCCATTAGTGTACCTTATCAGTGCCCATCAGTGCAGCCTCATCAACGCACATAAGTGAAGAAAAAAAAATACTTATTTAGAAAATTTTATAAGAGAAACTAAGAAAAACATATTTTTTTCAAACTTTTTGGTCTTTTTTTTTTTTTAAATAGCACCAAAGGAAAGTCTCTATCTGTCTCAAAAAATGATAACATTTTCATATGGATGCAGTGTTACCTGACTATGTAATTGTTATTCAAAGTGCAACAGCGCTAAAAGCTGAACTTTGTCCTGGGCAGGAAGGAGGTAAAACGGCCCAGTAGGAAAGTGGTTTAGGGGTGCCTGTTTGCACTGGAGCATGGGAGAATGAACACTGATTGGCTAATAGATGCAACACGTACAGACTATTCCCTTTTTTAGAAAAAAAAACCTTTGATCACATTGTGTAATATTCATAAACAGTGGAAGAGATAAGATTATGAGGGGTTAATGACTGACTGCAATTTTTTTTCCCAACATTTCTTTAAATAGATTTTATGGAACCATAAGTAACATTTGGAAGCACTTCCTTCCCCAGAACAATTATAAGCATCAGTGACATTCCTGGATTTCAAATGCCCTTGACATAAAAATGAAATCCAATATCTGTGATCCTACATTATCCAGGTGATGAGTAAGAGAATATAAGAATACTGTATTTGTCTATCCGTGTGTGTGTGTGTGTGTGTGTGTGTAAGTGTGAACAGATACCCCGGCATTTCATTTTACTGCTAGTGATTAGAAGAGACTTGATTTTTTTTTTCTGCTGCAGTTAAATTGACACTAATTGACATTGCCAAAAAAGAGCTCTATTGAAGTATGTATTCTTAAGTCACAAAAGTCACTTCTATTGTTCTCAGCCTCCTCCAATTCTCCAAACTCCTACTTCTGTGATCTGACTTCCTTTTAGAGGGTTGCTATGTTAGTTCCCCATGATCCCACCATATGAAGAAATGTAGACACCCTCAGTGGCGTCACTAGGGGTGGTGTCTCCCAATGTGGAAACAAATTGGTGTCACCCCCCCTTTCACTAACTATAGCCCCCCTTCAGTACAGACCCCCCTCCCTTAGTACAGACCACCCTCCACTAACTACAGACCCACCTACATTAAGTACAGACCCCCCCCACTAAGTACAGACCCCCCTCACTCAGTACAGACCCCCTTTCCTTAGTATAACCCCCCTTTAAGTACAGACCCCCCCTCCATCAGTATAGACCCCCATCAGAATAGACCCCCCCAATGCAGACCCCCCTCCATCAGCATAGACCCCCCCTCAGTGCAGACCCCCCAACAACATAGGCCCCCCTCAGTGCAGAACACCCATCAGCATAGACCCCCCTCAGTGCAGACCCCCCCACATCATAACGTAGATATTTGGCAGCACACTAAGGATCAATGTTTCAGAGTCACGCAGGACCCCTTCGTCAGGCATGTGACAAAGGGGTCCTGCGTGACCCCGAAACATCGCACCTTTCTTGTGTTGTGATCGTGCAATGGTGTGTGCTGGCAAATATCTACATTGTGACTTGAACCAAGATCCAGCTGGTTGTTGCTGCAGCACCTAAACCTTGAGAGCTTATACCAGGAACGTGTGCGATGGGAATATGAAGTATGTACCCCCCAACAGCATAGACCCACCTCAGTGCTGACCCCCAATCAGTATAGACCCCCTCAGTGCAGACCCCCGTCCATCAGCATAGACACCCCCCAGTGCAGACCCCTCCTCCATTAGCATAGACCCCCCTCAGTGCAGACCCCCTCCCCATCAGCATAAACCCCCCCATTAGCATAGACCCCCCTCAGTGCAGACCACCCTCCATCAGCACAGACACCCCCCCCCCCCACTGTCAATTCCCCCATCAGCATAGACACCCCCCTCAGTGCAGACCCCCCCCCCTATTATATTAAAAAAAAATGTATATATTTTGTGATATTTTATTAAATATATATAAGGAAAGTGGTGTTTCTTTTTTTTTTTAACACCTTCACAGCTGATTTTAGTTAACAACCTGGTCAGTTCTGCCTTTTTCTCCTATCAGCATGTTCCTTGTTAGTACATGAGCATCAGCACATCTGAATGACTGCTTGTACTGCTTCACCCTCTCCTATTCTGAGCTATGTTGTACAGGGTATTGCAAGAGCCTGACACAAGATTAAATTTGGCTGCTTACACTACAAAAAATAAAAAATAAAAAAAAGTAATTCATTAGTAAATACATTGTGTCTTTTATATTAGCCTTGAGTTAAGCTTTATTAATAATAATAATAATAATAATAATATATATATATATATATATATATATATATATATATATATATGTGTGTGTGTGTGTGTATATAATACATATACCGTATATAGGTATATACTGCATATATAATTTTTTCATTTTTTTAATACATTTTGTGATATTTTAATACGCACATAATGAGAAGGTAGTATTTTTTTATTTTTTTTACACCTTTACAGCTGATTTTAGTTACCTACCTGGTGAACCTGGAACTTGCTAATGGCCATGTAAAAAAAAATAAAAAAGAAATTCCCCTTTAAGCAATTTACATGCAATAAAGGCATGATTTTGTAGCGGATAAACTCAGCAGTCCATCATTGCATGTTGTAATGTACTCTGCAGTCTTATTTTGGCTCTTTAAGCCTTGTTTCCAGATAAGACAAGCTCCCGAGTTATCCATTTGAGTCATCACCTGGTAATCAGGGAAAGAGATCTTGGTAGGAAGGACGCTGTCAGGAGGCAGCGCACGGAATACCCAGCCTGTATAGAATTGATTTTAGAACAGTGTTCTCCTATGAGAATATCCGCCGAGAGAGCCATTGATTGATGGCCCGGCTGTAAGTACATATGATATGCCCAGAGAATAGTGTGACTTTAATACATCTTAAAGTGAAATTTCTCCCCCTTAATAATTGTGATGACATTGATTTATCGTCCTTAGCTGTAATCCCCACATTCTTGAACCTTGAGGGATCCAAGATTCGCCTCTCCTCTGCTATAATAAAGTGTGTTCCTTCTCTGGACAGGTAGACAGAAATACACAGGCTCATTTATTACTATCATAAACAAGTTGAACACAGGAATGTGATATATTTGTTTGCTGGATTTTTATCAGAGTAAATCATGATAAATGCGACACATGAAATAAACATTTGGTTATGGACTGACTGTATATTGTTTAGGGGAAGGTGACCTGCCATGCGTCTGGGTACTCAAAGACATTCAAATTCAAATTTTGTCAAATTTTATCAGCTACCTGTAATATTTTCTGGGCTCTGTATGAGTATATTTGTTAAGAACCGATGAAGGCACAAGTTTACTATGCTAGATTTGCCGATCTTTAGAGCATAATGTGGAAATTCCTCTTGGCAAATGCATACCTTTAAGGTGACGCTGCAACAAAATATATATTGCACCAAATGTAGACATTTCTGATTTGGCACATAGCCTGATTATTTCTTCTATAGACTCTTACTCTCTTTACCTTTAATTAGGTTCTAATTTCGGTTGGGTACTGTTTTACCTTTCAAAGGATCAAAAGCCAGGGTTGGCATTCAGTTGTTGAGTTGTAAGTAAATATTCCGTAATCTATATGTTATGGTTCTCTGTAAAAAGCAGCTGATGGGTGAACAATGTGAGGGCGTATCTTTGGGTGCAAAACCAACTGTCTGTTGGGTACCTGGTTTCTATATCTAATATAGCCCTTTTTTGGGGGTCACAGGCAGCTCTTTGGCTGTAGGACCAGATGGTAATAATACCTTTGGTTGCACTTTGACTTGATGCACCTCCTTCTCAGGACAATACCTGTCCAGGGTGGCAGTTGGGGAAGGATGATATTGTTAGTGCCATACATATGAGCGGTGGTGCGAGTAGGAAGGGAGGTTGCTGGATCAACAACTCCACTGTTTTATTAGAAAACCAAAGCAGCGCTCAAACTAATGTGAAATAAATCTCAACTATATAAATGTGCAACACATTTCACCACAACTGTATCTCAGGGCAATAGTGAATCGATGCTTGAAATCCCACTCTTTCACCTCTACATTGCACTCTTTTTTTATTATGCTCACCCAGCAAAAGGCCTTTAAATTATAGAAGGTCATAAAGGATCAGCTCCAAAGGGCTTCTCTTATAGAACAGCACCCCATACACTGGACAATCAACATCTTTTATTACCCCATCAAACCAGGGCAATTCCACCTATGATTCCCAATGCCTGGGTTTCCCAAGAATGAACACCTTTCCCTCAGTTGAATCGAATGCTCTCCTTGGGACTTTGTTGAGAAAAAAAATACTAGAACACATGCCCACAGGAAAAGTATAAAGTAGTGCATAGATTAAAATACAACAGTACTGCTGTAGAAATTACTTTGGCAAGTGTTGCCGATGACTACGTGATGATGACTAGGGTTGCACAGATACAGTTTTTTTTTTTATCAGCAAGTACGAGTATCTATAGTTTCGGTCAAGTGCTCGCCAATACCGAGTGCCAATACTTTGTGGTGTGATTTGTGTCTATACAAAATGGACGCAAATTGCACTGCAAATAATCACATGCGATTTGAACAGGAATGCAGGGCAATTCTTGTCCGAATCACTTGCGATTTCCCCCACCGCTCCTGTGTATAGTGTGTGTGAATCCAGTATAGGATGGGAAGCACCATCTAGGGAGCAGTTTATTAAAAAGTTTATTATAACTCACATTAAAGTATATATTTGGTCAACTCCAACTCTGCATGTCCCCATTCCGCCAATGATAGAAAACAATGGAGGTGCTCAAAGGGCTGGAGACGAACTTCCGGGACCACTGTGAGTATTGGGTGGAAGTGATGTCAGCTTGGTGGTGGACCAGCTATATATCTCCTCCAGCCCTGTGAGTACCTCCAGCGGCTGTGGTTTTCTATCATTGGTGGGACAGGGAAATTATGCAGAGTTGGATTTGACCAGTTATGTACTTTAATCTGAGTTATGAATTTTTTAATAAACTGCCCACTTGATGACTCTTCTCTTTCTGTACTGAGTTCACACACAAACACACAGGAGTGGTGGGGGAAATCACACTGCATTCCTGTTCTTTGCAGTGTGTTTTGCTCCTTCAATACATTTTGTATTGACGCAAATTGATGATGTAAAAAAAGGGGCGGATACAAACCTGATGTGTTAAGTTCCTGTTGGGGCTTCCTCAAAGGTATCTGCCAGAATTATAGATGGAGAAGGGTCATGGTAGTACTGATGAAGAAAAGGATGATTCTGATGCAGTTAGAACATCATAAAGATGAGTTGATGGAGAGGGTCAAGGAATATTGAACTATGTTGGAGGAAAAGCAGCATGGAGAAGAGGGTCTGAGAGCATGGAGGAAGGGAAAGATTTGTGGGAGTACAACTAATGAAGGGGGTCAAGGAATACTAGCCTACCAACATTTCAGGAATAAAAAGGTTCATGGTATGAAGGGGAATTAGCAGATGGGGAAACGTCATGGTAGTACTGAAGAGGGGAAGACCATGAGGGTGATGCTACAGCTCAAGGCCTATCAGTGTTAAATGTATGTGTGTTTTAGGCTTCATTCACATGAGGCTGATCCGCTCAGTGGAGTCCGCCAGCTCAGCAGGAGATCTCGCCGACGAATGACAGGTCCATCCCTGCTCACTGAGCGGGGAGGGGCCTGTGAGAGCCTGCTGAATCCTATGGAGGGATTGGCCGAAAACAGACAGCATGTCCCTTTTCATCAGATCTCATCCAATCCGATCCACCAAAGCGTATCGCCATACTTCTGATTTTAGCGGATCACATGGCAGATGGGTGTCAGTAGACACATCTCCGCTGACATCCATCTCCCCGTAGGAGTCAAGGAATGGCCCGCTCGGATCCGCCTGATAAATGAACAGGCGGATTGGAGCGAGCTTGCCGTGTCAAAGGGGCCTATTAATAAAATCTGTGAAGCTCTCTCAAAAGGACACTATGGGGGTGATTTACTAAAACAGGTGCACACAGAATCTGGTACAGGTGTGCATAGTAATTAATCAGCTTCAAGGCTATATTATCAAAGCTTAAGGCCTCTTTCACACGGGGCGGATCAGTAAAGATCCGCCCCGTGATGATCCGCTCGCTCAGCGGGGATCGCTCCGTTGTCCCCGCTGAGCCGGCTGCGGACAGGGCGGTCTCCGCACACTGTGCAGGGACCGCCCTGTCAGCTCTCCGCTCTCCTCTATGGGGATCGGACGAGCACGGACCGTGTGTCCGTGTTCATCCGATCCGCTCTGCAGACGGACAGAAAAATAGGATTTTCCTCCGTCTGCAGAATCGGACAATTTCGGAGGCGGACAATAGCGGGTGTCTGCAGATGCTCATCCGCAGACACCCGCTATCCCATAGGGATGAATGTATGGCCCGTATTTCATCCGCAAACGGATGGATGAAATACGGACATACCATCCGCATGTGTGAAAGGGGCCATATTGAACAAGCTGAAGTTAGAAGCTGATTGATTACAATGCACAGCTGCACCAGATTTTGTATGCATCAGTTTTAGTAAATATCCCCCTATATGTTTATATGTCATGTACTTTGATGAAGAAAGTAGGCACGCCCGTGGATGGCCTTGTACATTCTGTTGATGTTTCTTGGGTCTAGAACAAATGTAAAGTGGGATGGAGCTTAATCCATTCCACCTATATAGCTACATAAACAAAAAGTCAATTCTTTATAATAAAACTCTGAAGAAGAAGAGAGAGAGAGATATCTGCTAAATAATTCTCAACTCTAGACTAATAGACAAGGGACACATGGAGGGCCCTTCCTATTGAAAATGGAAGAATGTGCCAATTACTTACTCTCCTCAAATCAAACTGACTTTTCTTAATTCTCCCAGGGGTGTAGGTTCTTACTGTCATCATCATGTGTACAACTTTCTCCACTGAAAACGACAGCCACCATCATTCTAAGCTTCTAGAGGAAACCAATGGAGATTGATTATGACTTAAAAAATTTGGATTGTTCAAATCTACTAGAGAGGAGGGGCTTGACAACCTGAAGAACAGCTAAGTCTATGGCAACAATGAATTTTGGATCTTGATAATGCTGAAGGACACTGTAAGATAAAGTTTAGACTTATTGACTTGAATTATCACAGGTTATGAAAGTAGGGGTCACAGTTACACAGCAGGGTGGTACAAACCCAATGCAAAAGTAGATAGAAGACACTTGGCAGGCTATCTTGTACCATTTTAACTGCTAAATATTCAATTTTCCCTTGATTACACATTAAACTAATATAACAGAGCTTTACAAATAAGCTAGGCAAACTACCATTAATTAATAGGATGTCATTATTTTGCTTTATATGGGACGTGGCAACTAAAGTGTATAAAGTTCTTTCTTTGGTTTACTTTGTGAAAATTATGAAAACAGTATACTTTTTTTGCTTCTTATGACAGTGATATTCAAATTCTACCGGTGCCTCAAGCCACAACATGGTTTTTTCTTGTTACATCCTATCTCTTGACCTGCAAAATGGCAGACACTCATGCATAGCTTTATGAACCCATATTAAGGATCAAATGGTGATTTACCAGTCTATGTTATGAAAAACTCGCCATAGGGTTAAAATGAATGGCAAGCTGTCATAACAAGCACAAAACTGTAGAGAAAATAAACAACATGTAAGTGAGGGGTCTGTTGGAGGTCTGAAATCTGGGCCAGATTGATCTGTCTTTATTTTCCTCTCTCAAGAAGCTGTCAGCCTCTCCCGCTGGCATGTAGACATTTCTCCTGGTGCTATACAAAGCTGAAAGGTTCCTTTTAATGGTGCCAGCTGATGCCAGAGCCATTACTTGTAATGACCTGTCAAGAAAAGGTACTGAAATTGTGACTAAGGACCCAAAAACAGAAAACGTATAGTGAGTGTCATTTTTTAGCATGGTCACACTCTTGTAGCTGAGATCTATCACCAAAAGTTTCTGTGAATTCAAGTCAAGGCCTAAATGGTTCTCTAGCTTTAGCAAGATCATGTAACCCTTGCCATGAGATTTTAAACTTTTTTTATATCTGTTTTATAATAATTTTATAAAATAGGCATTTAGGAAGTGTTATGCCACATAAATATGACCAGACAGAAAAGGTCTGACGGAATCATTCCATCGTGTCCCTCCTTTCCCCAGAAGCCCCATCTATAATGTTTTTTTTATTTATCTTTGACATGTGATTGTTCGTGCCATATGTAATTTCCATGCATGTGCCCAAGTCACCAAGCATAAGGCTGCCTAAAGGACTCCTTCTCTTTCTATCATTATTGGAAAAGTAAGCAGAGGGTTTCTGATGATGTTAGTAAAAGGGTAGGGAAAATAAGTCTTTAGAAAGTTAGAATGCAAATACTACTTTTTAAAATAATATGTAAGTGTAGCGGCCATAACCCTTTGCAGGGCAGCCTTAACATTTTGGGCTTACCGGTTACCTCCGCTTGGCTTGTTCTTCCACGTCTAGGGATTCCCAGAGTTGATACCCAACAACTTTGGACGCTGACTCCAATAAAGTTATTTGCAGGGGTAACATCCAACAACACAGTCTCGTATAGGAACAGAGGGCAAGGGTGACTTGAACTGCAGACATAACAAAGTCTCTAGTACCACCCAGAGAGTAGCCACTCGCAGCTGGGCACTTCAAGGCTGAACAAATCTCTAGCCAGAGATTATGGCAGTCAGCACTTTGACTCAGAACTTGTGAAATCTCTGACCTTTAAGAAGTTGTAACTGAAAGTGAACAGGAACCTTTTCCTCAGTACCTGGAACGTTCTCTGTCTCCTTGATAGTACTGGAAAAAGCATGGATTCGTCAATGTCCTTCCCAACTCAGTAACCAGGCACTTCTCAGGATGCCAGCTTGTTGGCCCTCCTCCAAAGATTCCTCCTTGGTCACCTTCATGAGCTGTGGTGTCCCTCCAAGCCGAGAGCACACCCGGACACCTTGAATCCTCCCTCAGTTTCTGCGCCTCGGACTAGCCAGTTCCGAGACTCGGGAACAGACGGATCCCTACCCCAGACCAGGCGGGTCTAGTGGGGTTAACCAACCGAAGCATGTTGCGGAGCTTCGAACGCTCCCGTGACCGGGTCCCCTCGTGGGGCTACCCCGGTCCAGAATCAGGAACAGACCGCTAGGGCCTCACGAACGAACAACCCGTAACACGTGACCTCAACATGTTAAGAACCCCTCCCCAGACTGCTCAGCAGGTCCCAGCACACCCACTGATTGGCTCAGAGGAAGCTGATACCCAAAACGTCCAACCAGGCCTCACTGTACACATGACCAGGCAGAACTCTAACACAGCCCAGCCAAACTGATGTCAAAGTTAACCTACATAATTAACCCTCAGAACCCCATTACCGTTCTGAGGCAAAAAACTAAACTTACAGTCAAATGACACTTTGTCCAAAATGTCATCCGCTACATAAGTAACATCCTTTTCTCAGTAAATCAGACAAGGATAGACAGGTAAACAAAAAATGCCACTTAGAGAATCACCTACTGGCTGGATTTAAATCCTGCCAATGGTATTCATATATGCGGCCTCTTGAAGGGTGGGCTTTAACGCTGAAAAGCTGCATATATTCGGCCCTATGTAAACACCTTTCTGTGCTGAGAGCTTGCGCCCACAGCACACATACCAGCGGGGACCGGAAAGCTCCCAATGCACACTTGCGATTGGGAGCTTTCCGATCATGTGTCTGCTGTGACAGTCAATCACAGGGTCACATAACCCAAATGCTAACCTCTGCCTCCTGGCATTAGGAAACTCTTAACTCAGGAAGGGGTTAAATTGCCAAATATTCACATACCATATTTCATATTTTATCAACTAAAAATATTTTTTAAGTATTTTTTTTTCAGTTCTGACCATAATAATAAAAAAAAAAAGATGAGCTATTATATATTCCCTTTAACATGGACCTGAACTAAAGATTTGCTATCTAAAATATCTAAAAAAGCTCAATACCCTGGTATTTTTTACCTTTTGCCTTATGCAGGCCATACACGGTCGAATTTCGAACGAATTTTCTTTTCAGAATCAGAAAATTCGTTTTTTTTGTGATCCGATGATGCCACCATTGATTTTCGAAATTCGGCCGACAAAGCCTTCAATTTCACCTCATGTTGCTACAGAAAAGAATTTTCTTGGCTGGGAATCTTCTTTTCTCTCCGTAAATTTTCTTTTATCTCCGTACATTTTCTTTTATCTCCGTACATTTTCTTTTATCTCTACATTTTCTTTTCTTATTACGTTTCTCGCACGATTCTCCCATCATTGATTAGAAAATCGTTCGTTTTTCTAAAAATTTGTCCGATTCCTCAAATTTTATTTCCGCACGAAAATCGGCTGTTGCTGCAGCCCACTAATGGTGCGAAATTCATACGAAAATTCTTAGATACGATTTTCTAAAGAAAATTCTTTCGAAATTCGAACCGTGTATGGCCGGCATTAATTTCCTTCTGAAAAATAGCAGTACACTTCCTGACATGTAACTGTCATGTCATAACTCCCAACTGTCCCTGATTTCAAAGGACTTTTTTCTTCCTCATTTGTCCCTCACTTTGGTCTGAACTATATAGTTAGGCACTATTTATCTTTCAAAAAGTGTTTCAGTGCTAAACCTTTCATCCAATTTCTAAATTGCTGCATTTGTATATGTCAAAAGCTGGTATAAAGAAATAATAGTGTTTAAAAAAAATAAAAATAAAAATCACTTGTGGATTTAACTTATCTTTTGTTTGTATAATTCTCCTTTAATGAGGCGTGTCAGGGTGTGTGTCCTATGCCTACATACTTTTGTCAATAGGTGTCCCTCATTCCCATCCAAAAAGTTGGTATGGTCGTGTGACTGCCTAGGCACTCTTGCTCTGTAGTTTCACAGCTGTATATCTGCAGTTTGAGATCTAAGGCACTGCTGCGTCTGACTGCTGGACAAGAATTGGACAGTGATTTTGTGATGTCTCATCTCTGCTGTTCACAGTTCTCCATGCAGGGGTGGAAGCTATACCTGAGAACCTGCAGTGCATGAATCTTGCTGCTTCTCATTCATTTATTATTTCTCTGCTGTTCCTGTTGGTTCTTACTCATTATCCCAACAGTCATTAGGCCATCAGTCATCAGGATAAGTTGGTGAGCTGTACTCCAGGTTACAAAACGAAATACACTTCTCCACTAAGGCTTCTCTAACTGATGCATTTCACTTTAAGATATTAATTAGTTCAGCCTTTATCAACCTAGTTACCCTATGTGAACTCTTCAAATAATTTCCAGTTCTTAGGGAACCCCTGTAAAAATAATTAGTGGTCGCAAAATCTTACATGTACCAAGTAAAGGGACCAACCTCAGGTGATATACAGAAATGAAACAGTTGTACCTGTTTATCTGTAGTCTTCTCTTTTCTATATCCATTCAAAGTGCTGAATTTATTTTAAAAAATTGCGATTTCTGAAAAAAGGGGGCGGAGAGTTGAAGTTACACTTCGCAGAGCTTAGTGATGCCAGCTGTGAGAGCTGATTGGAGGGAAGAGACATACCCCCCTTCACACAGTTTACAGGAACAGAGCTGAGGCTGTCAATCTCCTGGAGATCCCTCCCCTGTCATCATTTTTCTCTTGGTGTCAGAAAAACTTGTCAGAAGTGATTCATGCTGATAGCAGAGGAACGAAGCAGCAGACAGATATGACACTTAGTGCTTTTAATTGAGACAAGTACACACTTTAGAAGGATATACTTTCTTCATATTTCATGTCTGAGGTTTACATTAGCTATTAACTTTATTAACTCTGAGTCAATCCACACGCCACTCAGGCTTTTTAAACTGGCATGTTTTACACTAAGGGCCCATTCACACCTGATTGTTTTGTAGCTTGAAACCTGAAGCTAAAAAATGCTTGAGGGAAAAAATCCATTATTCTCTATGGAGATGGTTCACACCTCCACTCCATGTCTCCTGAAGCCCTACGCCTGAAGCTAAAACAAGTTCTTGACCATTTTTTGTCACTCGAATCGGACAGATTTGGGCATTTTTGGAGCAGGAAGCAGATAACAAAATCTAAAAACATAGCAACAAATGATGAAACAAATGATAATTTTTGCTATTGGCTAATAAAAAAAATGTCAAAGCTCAAAAACGCCAGAAAACACTGCATGGAGACGCTCAAATACACGCAACACAACACCAGAAAACCTACTCAAAAAACGCTACGCTCAGGTGGGATTAGGGCCTAAGATATAACATAGTCCAACCTTTCTCAACTTTTTTATCCCCGAGTGAACCCTTGAAATTATTTTCAGGTTTCCGGGGGACCCCTTCAAAAATGATGAAATCACAGTACATTAGCCAGTCCATGGTGGTGGTCAATGCGAGAGGTTCCACATTACACTTATGGCCAGTGAAAAAGTGTCCCTGTGACAATAGTGGTCAGAAAGACGAACGGTCCTTACATCGGCCATTTAAAGAAGTTGTTATTGATTTCTTACCTGAGAAAGGATAGGGAAAGCGACACTGGTCCGACACCAATGGCATTCCCAAGTGAGATTGGTGCCAGGCACCATTATGCAGGAGATCAATTTACTAACCACTGCTCAAGGAACCCCTAGAAACCATAGGGGGAACCTTGCTTGAGAAAGGCTAGCTTAGTCTCTGTAACTAAGCTCTATTAGAAAATGAAAAGACTCAGCTGTAGGATTTTGAACTGAGTGCAGATTAACCTCCCTAGCGGTCCCGAGTCTGGCTCGGGCTTTAATTTCAGTACCACGAGCGGTAACCCCGAGCCAGACTCGGGATCGCATCGCTGGATACAGGGAGAGATTACTTACCTTGTCCCCTGGATCCAGCGATGTCCCCCCGCTGTGTGTGCGAGCTGTCCTCCGTTCGATTCACACAGTGCCCGAGTGCCGCCGAGCTCCGTTCCCTGCGACGTTACGACGCACTGGAGCGGAGATCGGCGCCAAATTCCAAAAAAGTAAAAATACACAATACACATACAGTACTGTAATCTTACAGATTACAGTACTGTATAAAAAAAATACACACACCCTTTGTCCCTAGTGGTCTGTCCAGTGCCCTGCATGCACTTTTATATTATAAATACTGTTTTTTTTCTGCCTGGAATTGGGAGATTGTCCATAGCAACCAAAAAGTGTCCCTTTATGTCAAAAGTGATTTTAGACCAACTAGAAAACAGCAATAATAAATTAGAATCACTTGCAGAATTGAGCGATAGCGATTTGTGCGGAAATTCATCATCAAACACTAAATCTTAGCCCTTGTACACACGAATGTGTCCGATCGGACCGTTTTGTCGGATATTCCGACTGTGTGTGGTCTACATCGGACTGTTTCCGTCGGAGTATCCTACGGACCAAGTTTTCCAACTTGTTGGTAAAATTTTACGACAAAATGCTCCGATCGGACATACTCCAATAATGTGTAGAGAATTCCGATCGGACAAAGTGCCACGCATGCTCAGATCAAATTCCTACACCAAAGCTATTGGCTACTAGCCTGAACATAGTCCCATCGTAACGAAATTACGTCATCACGTTAGATTTTCCGACAACTTTGTCCGACCGTGTGTATGCAACAGTTTCGGACAAAATCCGACGGACAAAATCCGATGGATTTGGTTGTAATGACAGCGACAATTCTGCAAATGAGCAAATTTCAGTGTTTTTGGATTTGATTACATTATTGAATAATTTTTATTATTATTTATTATCATTATTTATTATATTATAAACTTTATCATACCCGGGATGTCTGCTAGACTCTGGTTTGAACAGATTTAAGAGAGTTATTCCTAAGAATTGCAGGTCTACAATATAAAACGCCAAATTTCCATGCAAAATAATTATACCGCTTTCAGCACCTAAAATCTGAAATAATCGTACCGCCAGGGAGGTTAAAAGTATGTAAAGGTTATTTTGAACCATGACCTGGCATTTTTGCTTACAAACTTCTCTTTATGAATGTTTCGAAGGGTGGGATTAGGTGGAGTGATTATTTTAGTAATGAGAAAAATATCAGCCATTGGGAGCCAACAGGCAATACTAGTGAAGGGTCCTTTGCTTGGCGTTTTGGTCACAGCTTCCATAGGACAGGTCCTCTTTAAAAGTAAATACAAATATGTCACATGAATAGATGAAAACTTAAAGCATTCACTTATACTTGAGAAACATTATTACAAAGTTTTTTTTTTCGGAGCTACCATATAGAATGATAAATTTGAGCTTATCTACTATATTTGTACACTAGATCACTCTTCAATACCTTGTTAATGTTATATGTATTTTTATGGTCTCATGGTTCTTAACATGCCTTACGGCAATGTATCAATGTTTGTAACCTGAAAATGCACAATAAAAAACGATTGGAGCCGAATAGATGAAAACTTAAAAGGCAACATTTTTTATTTAGCCAATAAGAATGACAACACATACAAATACACTCACCAGTATGGCAGATATAAATAGGATTTCATTTTAGCTTTTCCTGAGACTCTCTGATAGACTATCGTGTCTTCTCCTTGTCTAGAGGGGTTTCATCAACCTTTTCCTCCATGTCTGGCCCATGGGAAGTCAATGGCATTATAATGAATTAGGGCATTAAATATGCAGCCTTCATTTGTGTGCGTTTCACATCTTGCAAAAAAGTATTGAAATAAATTATATTCCTGGTAGACTAAGCTGATAAAATGATACCCTCTAAGAACACAGATATTAAAAAATTCACTTCAGTGCTGCTGGCCACTTATTAATCAGAAGGCAGGAAAAAAAAGTAAAAGGAAGGAAGACATCCTTTCCTGAAGGAAGACCGAGTTGCTCTGTGCTGCAAATATAAAAATTGATCTTAATTAACTCACAGTGTTTCCGGACTTAAAAAAAAAAAAATCTAATTTGGAACAACAATTGATGGACATTCATAGCTGTACAATACCTGATCTTTAGATAATAGGAGTTTTTAAAGGAACCTCTCAAAATAAAAATGTGGAGCTTCCGCTATGACTTTTAAAAACCCAACTCTAGGCCCAGTTTCTCTCCCTCAAGTGGTACCCGCTTCCCCCTGGAGGATCCCCCCAACACCACCCATGGAATTCAACTTTCTGGAAAGGTATTCTTAGCTTTCCATAAAGTCTTTAGGCTGGTCATGGGATGCGTAGGGTCCCCCTTTTCTTTCAATCTTCTCTTGGTTGTAGGCAGTCCTGGATGATGAAGAGAGTGGTGCTAAAGTGATGATGTAAGAACCACAGTCAGCCTTATTATACGGTTATACATGAAGGATGCTGTGGGGATACCTCTTTTGGGGAGGACCCATGTTTTGCTTTGCATCTTTTAGCCCTTATACACATGGTCGGAGATTCCGACGGAATGTTTCCTATCGGACCGTTTTGTTGGATATTCCAACTGTGTGTGGTCTGCATCGGACTGTTTCCGTCGGAATATCCGACGGACCAAGTTTTCCAACTTGCCGGTAAAATTTTCCGACAAAATGCTCCTATCGGACATACTCCGATCATGTGTAGCCTACTCCAACGGACAAAGTGCCACGCATGCTCAGATCAAATTCCTTAACCAAAGCTATTGGCTACTAGCCTGAATGTAGTGCCGTTGTAACGAAATAACGTCATCACGTTATGTACAATCGGATTTTCCGTCAACTTAGTCCGACCGTGTGTATGCAACATCACTTCCGGACCTCTTCCTGAATTAATCCATCGGAATTACTCCAACGTATTTGGTTGTCGGAATCTCCGACCGTGTGTACAAGGGCTAAGGGTTCTTTGCTGTAGAAGTAAGGAAGCAATACAACCTCTGTAGTATATTATTATGATTTTGCTAAATAAAATGCTGTACACACAAACTATTACAATGATAGGAATACAAGACTGACAGATATACATACAACAAATATGCCCACACATTACCTAGCTATACAATAGGAATACGTTATAAGTTACTTAACTCAGGTTATAGCAGCTTCACGCTCTCTATAGGCAACCAGAACTCCTGGCTATTCGAGCGATTGCAGAAGTTTCTTCTGGAACAGAAGAATGCATACTAGCTCATTGTGCCTTTGTCTTGCAGGGTTTTTTTTTATTGGAAGTTTTTTAACCGCTTGCAGACCAACAGTCGCACTTTTACTGTGGCAGGTTGGCTCCACTGCGTGAATATTGTACGTTATCTCACGATGCCTGGATAGCAGCGAGCCTCGTGAGTCTGACCGCGGGTCCCGCAGACTCGATGTAAACAAACATTTTTCCCAATTCTGTCTAGTGACAGGACACTGATCACAGCTCCCTGTAATCGGGAGCTGTGATCGGTGTCGTATCACACATAGCTCCCCCCCCCACAGTTAAAATCACTCGCTAGGACACACTTAACCCCTGTAGAGCCACCTAGTGTTAGCCCCTTCACTGGAAGTCACATTTACACAGTAATCAATGTATTTTTAATCACATTGATCGCTGTATAAATGGGAATGGTCCCAAAATAGCACCAAAGGTGTCTGATGTGTCCTCCAAAATGTCGCAGTCATGATAAAAATCGCTGATCGCCGACATTACTAATAAAAAAAATATTAAAGTGGTTGTAAACCCTTACAACCAACTTTGACCTACAGGTAAGCCTAGATTAAGGCTTACCTGTAGGTCCAAGAAATATCTCCTAAACCTACACGGTTTAGGAGATATTTGCAAAAAGACAGGCACCGCTGTCTACGGCACATGCTATAACTTTTGCGCAAACCAATCAATAAATGTTGTGATTTTTTTTACCAAAAATATGTAGAAGAATACGTATTGGCCTAAAGTGAGGAAAAAAATGTTTTTTTATATATTTTTTGGGGATATTTATTATATCAAAAAGTAAAAAATACTGCGTTTTTTCAAAATTGTCGCTATTTTATTTGTTTATAGCGCATAAAAATAAAACTGCAGAGGTGATCAAATACCACTAAAAGAAAGCTCTATTTGTGGGGAAAAGAGGACGTCAATTTTGTTTGGGAGTCACGTCGCACACGACCGCGCAATTGTCAGTTAATGCAACACAGTGCCGAATCTCGAAAAAGTGCTCTGGTCTTTGGCCAGCCAAATGCTCCGGGGCTGAAGTGGTTAAAGGGGTTACAACCACTTTAACTTCAATATAATTTAATCTTCAATTTTTAAAAGGCCACTTACACACGGGAGTGTCAACTGCAAAGTAGTCATGCAGGTATTTTAGTGCACTGGGGAGGGACAGGGGCAGTGTCCAGCCCTGATACCTGTAACCTGTCAAAGTCTATGGCAGACTGCAAATGGACAGGGCTGAGCGCTGTACTGAGTGGTACCCGTGTTAGGACTCTATGCGTTCGGGGCTAATTCCTTATTCAGATTAGATGCAGGTGCTGTTAAGGATACATTTGTCCGACAAGCTACTTTGACAAAAGTCGACTAAACAATTGACTTTTGTCCAGATGAGCCAGCAGGGCCATGCGCTGTTGTAATTTTAGCCAAGCCAGCAGGAATTGGCAGAAATTCAAGCAGTTACACAGTTTGTGAGGTTGAATAAAGAAACCAGTCCATCCAGCTCAACCTGAGTGAGTGTCTACAATTGTCCCTACCCCTGTACATTGCACACTCACATTGGTCCCTACCCTCAAGAATCCCACAATCCAAGGTCCCCATTCATATACTAGGGCCAATTTTTGAACAGAAACCAATTAACCTACCAGCATGTCTTTGGAATGTGGGAGGAAACCAGAGTACCTGGAGGAAACCCACGCAGGCACAGGGAGAACATACAAACTCCAAGCAGGTAGTGCCATGGTTGGGATTCAAACCAGCAACACTTTTTACTGCTAGGCAAGAGAGCTAACCACTACACCACTGTGCCGCAGTGTATGGCCAGCTTTTCTACTAGACACAGGTAATCTAATTTACAGCTGTAACAAATTGCAGCAAGGTGCCATCGAAAATCTGGTTATTTTATTGCTCTCATTTCTCCGGGCGCCAGGAGCGGTGTACTTTCAATAGAATCCCTGAGATATATTTGCCACGAGCTAGAAAATAATTATGTGTCCCCATTACATTTAGCACAATGGCGGGCCCACAGCTCAGTGTCACACTCTACATATCTTTTCACTTTACTATCGTTTAAACTTTACGTCCAGCAACAAGCCGGGGACGTGGTTTCCGGTGGCATAAATTGGCTTGTGAAAAATTTATGTACGCTTTACCGGCAATGACAGAATGTAATCTTCTTTGTATTGAATCTTCATAAGGTAAAAAACAATGTTAATGAGATTTTTTTAAGGGTGCTTTGAATTCATCTTGGTAAAAGACAAATAGCGTCGCCTTCTTTTTAATTCCTGTAAACCTTGCGGCGCAAAAATAAAATAAATCTCCAGTGGGTGAAGCGGCTATTGGTTTCAAGGACAAGACAAAGTGTTGGTTTGAAATGCCAAAGCCTTTCTTCTTTCAGAGTCTCTATGTAAACAGACACGTTAAATAATATATCTTCAGGTGGTTTAGGCCTCGCTGTGGGGACACTTATGAATATTTAGCGTTAAATATGTCGCAGATGTGAAATGAGAACAAATTTATCTTGCCTAGCAGTTCTGTGTGGAACGTATTGAATTAGTTGTATTAGGGCCTGTTCACACTATGACATTGAGGTACTGAGTGCAATACATGCGTTTTACTGCAATGCTTGACAACGTTAAATGCATTGGTGCGATTCATTCTGCTTGAACCAGCTGTTGAAAGTTGCTCTGCCATTATACTGATCTGAAAGACCCATTACTTTTGCTTTGTGTCTATATTTTTTCAAACCCTGATGCAGGGGCAGTGTTTGGCCCCCCGAAACGTATAGGATTTAAAAATGTATTTATGTTTGGAATGAACTTGATTTTGGACTCAAACAATTTGGTGTGGCATTTTAATTCCATATTTAAGAATGACTGTATTTATTGGCGTATAACACGCAACTTTTCACCCTGAAGGTCGGGTGCAAATAGCATGTGCGTGTTATATGCCAATATTTAAATTTTAGCTGCCTCGGAGGGGACAGAGAGGGGGCGGGACGAGCGCCATCAGATTACATACAGTGAGAATCTCCTGTTTATTTGGCGGCCTCTACAATAAGATGTCCCATCTCCTGGGCCACCATTGGACCACTGTTCTGTCTATCATAGGGGATTCCCACTGTGTGTAATCTGTCGGTGCTCATCCCACCCCCCTCCCTGTTCCCTCTTGGCTGCTGATGGGCATCGATTAGGCTGCACTGATGGCAATGGTAAGGCTGCTACATTGAAGGCAATGGTGAGGTTGCTGCATTGATGGCAATGGTGAGGCTGCTGTATTGAGGGCAATGGTGAGTCTGCTGCATTGATAGCAATGGTGAGTCTGCTGAATTGATGGCAATGGTGAGGCTGCATTGATGGCACTTGTGAGGCTGCAGATGGGCATTGATCAGGCTGCATTGATGGCACTTGTGAGGCTGCAGATGGGCATTGATCAGGCTGCATTGATGGCAATGGTGGGGCTGCAGATGGGCATTGATCAGGCTGAATTGATGGCAATGGTGAGGCTGCAGATGGCCACTGACCCTTATTTTGCTTCAAAGTTCCTTATTTAAAGTTTTTTTTTTTTTTTCCTGAAACTTCCCTCTTAAAATGAATGTGTGTGTTATATCCCGATAAATACTGTAATTCTAAATGGTTGGGGTGGGGGGCCATTAAAGTATATCCAAAGTCAAATGTGTATTTTTACATAGAGTAAGGGAGTGGTTCTCAACGCCTGTCCTCAGGAACCACTAAAAGACCAGATCTTAAGTATTACCTTGGGGAGATGTAGACTAGAATACTGCAATCACTGAGCAGCAAATTATATCGCCAGTGATGTATTTCAGTTATCTTGCAAACCTGGCCTGCTAGTGGGTCTTGAGGACAGGAGTTGTGAACCACCGGAGTAAGGGATTATTAAAACTGAAATTCCCTTTACTCTCCTGTACTTAAATAGCTTTTTTTTCATTGCTACTGTGAGCTTCTCGTAGTGTGCATTAGAAAATTTAGAAATACGATAGAACCCACCTCATTTCCTAGCTGAAGGGCATTCAACATGATTTAGCCCCTTCCTTCTCAGTCCTACTGTCCCTGGCCCACCCTTTTCATTTATTGGATTTCAACTCTTTCAGTTATGGAGGTTCAGCATCAAATGTTGGCAGCAGCTTGGGCAGTCTGCTTGCAAATACAGCCTGCCTGGGAATTGCCACAACTTCAGACTAATAAACACATATCAAGGACGAGAAGGCCTGGCTCGCAGTCTCCACTCTAAGTCATCCCAAAGGTTTTCTATCAGGTTGAGGTCAGGACTTTGGGCAGGCCAGTCAGGTTCCTCCACCCCAAACTCACTCATCCATGTCTTTATGGGCCTTGCTTTGAGCACTGGTGCGCAGTCATGTTGGAACAGGAAGGGCCATCCCCAAACTGTTCCCACAAAGTTGGGATCATGAAATTGTCCAAAATGTCTTGGTATGCTGATGCCTTAAAAGCTCCCTTCACTGGAACTAAAGGGCCAACCCCTGAAAAACAACCCCACACCATAATCCCTCCTCCACCAAATGATTTGGACCAGTGCACAAATCAAGGCCCATAAAGACCATTGTCATCAAGACAAATAGAGAGAGTGAATGTCCCCAGTGGGCACACAGACAGCAATATAACCTGTTCCAACCCTTCTCTACGAAAACTCTACCTTCCTACACTACTCTATTCAAAACCTAAAAAAAACTTTGGATTTAGCTAAACCATGGGGTCGATTTACTAAAAGCAAACATAAGTGCAGTTGTTCCAGAGCTTGGTAAATAAGGTAATATTGGAAAGAACACACTGCTGACAAGAGCAAGAAGGGTGCTGCTCACCCCTATAAATCAGAAAAATAAAACAAATTCCCCCACCAACGGGATTTTTAGGCAGCAATAAACAATAAGCGTAGCATACTATATAAAAAAGATTATTTTATTGTATGGTAAAAACATGAGCTTCACCCAGGTATTTAAAATAAAAAATATAGATAGAACCAAGCTTGTATATACAAAAATTACAATGACATCAATGGGCATACACTAAACAGACCTAACTATAAATATACTGTATAAAATTAATAACAGCAAAAAGAAATAAATGCAGAAGAAATAAAAGCTCTTCATATGCTGACAAACAATGTCAACCTCACAATAAAACCCTCCGACAAGGGGGGTAATGTTGTCCTTATGGTCAACTCAAACTATGTACGCATGTGCCAAGAGATTCTAGACAACAAAGAATGGTATAGGACTATCCCGAGTACATTAATACAGACTTTTTTACAATAAATTTTACAAGCTAATAGATGCAGCCCTGGCTCAGGGTGGCATCACAAAGGACCAACATGCCTTTATTGGAATTAAATATCCTAAGGCCGCCACCTTCTATAGTTTACCAAAGATCCATAAATGCCAAACAAGACCTCCTGGCCGGCCGATCGTTTCAGGGAAAGGGGGAATAACTGAAAATCTTAGCAAAGTCATTGATTCATTTCTACAGCCATTTGTTTTGAGTATGCCCTCATATGTGAAGGATACAACGCATCTACTACAAACCATTGAGAACCATACCTTAACTGCCAATTCCATCTTAGTGGCAATTGATGTGGAGGCACTGTATAGCTCGATCCCACATGAGAAGGGGACCAAGGCTATACAAAATCTACTTCAACTAAGTGGGAGATATAAATTTGAAGTTAACGAATTCATAGTGGACGGACTTGATTACATCCTACATCACAACTTCTTCCTATTCAATGACTCCCACTACCTCCAGGTGCAGGGCGTGGCCATGGGCACTTGCTGTGCCCCAGCCTACGCCAACCTGTACCTGGGGGAGTGGGAGAAGTCCCTCCTGGATGACGGGGACCTCCTCGAATACACGCGCCACTATGTGGCGGCGGTATATCGATGACGTCCTCGTCATCTGGGAGGGATCGGAGGCTGCCCTGTTGGAATTCATGTCCTGCATGAATATAAACACATATAATCTCAAGTTTACTGTGACATATGACACTCAGAGCATTACGTTCTTAGATGTCACTATAGGACGCACCCCAGATAACTCCATTTTCACCTCTCTATACCGAAAAAGCACTGCGGGCAACACGGTATTGCATGCAGATAGCTTTCACCCTATGGCCCTAAAACGGTCTATACCCTTGTTGTGTGCCCTCCCCTTCCCCATCTTGGTGGCGGGTCAGGCAGCGGGTGACAGTGGCGAGCTGTGGGATGAGTGGTGGCTCCTGTGTCCCCCATGCTTCCTCCGTGCATCACTTCTTTTCTCCTGCTAGGAGATTGTCCAATCCTCATGTCCAATAGGATCACCTGTCCTTTCAACCAATCACCAAGTGACGGGTTTCCAACCCACTTCCTGATTGGCCGGGAGGAGGATTAGTGTGGTGATAATGAATATTCATTTGTTATCAACACACAACTGGGTGGGCTTCGGGCGCAATGCCCTGCGCCCAGAGCCCACCCTTTTTTGAAGCCTATTAGAGCCTCTGGCTCTAATCATGTACGTCAAACCCCCCCCCCCCCCATTGGAATCCATGGTCTGACGTCCCTGTATGTAGATCAGGGGGTTGGATTCATCGATAAGGGAGGTAGCAAATGTGCATCCCTAATGCACGGGCCGCCACTGGTTAGGTAAAAGATGCACCACACTACTGCTAAGAGGTCTAGATTCAACTTTATTCCATTAAAAGTAAGGGGTACAGTCCAAAAAGTAGCTAATGCATTTTGAGGCTGCCAAACAAGCTGATGACAAGGCCGCTTTTTGTAATTCACATTGGAAAAATTACCATTGTAGGTTCAGGTTCGATTCTGGTTTGTTCACATTGTTGTCAATCAAGTCCTGATGAAGGCAATGCTCTTGGATCACCTGAAATATATCAACATCAATACTTTAACCGCTTTTAAATTTGCCGCCTTTTGCGTGCACGTGTGCTGAAGGAGCGTGCCCGTGGGTCCCGGGAACTCGATGTTCTCTGGCGGCCCGCGATTGCAGTGTGGAGAGGTAGACCGGGAAGATGCCTTTGTAAACAAGGCATTTCCCCTATTCTGCCTTGTGTCATGACAGAGATCTACTGCTTCCTGTCATCAGGAGCAGTGATCGCTGTCATGTTCTATGTAGCCCCTCCCCCCGCACTTAGAATCACTCCCTAGGACACACTTAACCCCTTCATCGCCCCCTATTGTTTAACCCCTTCCCTGACAGTGTCATTTATACAGTAATCAATACATTTTTATAGCACTGGTTGCTGTATAAATGACAATGGTCCCAAAATAGTGTCAAAAGTGTCTGATGTGTTTGCCATAGTGTCGCAGTCATGATAAAGATTGCCGCCATTACTAATAAAAAAAAAATAATAATAAAAAAATATGTAGAAGAATACATAACAGCCTAAACTGAGGAAAAAAATTTTTTTATATATATTTTTGGGGGGATATATATTATAGCAAAACGTCAAAAATATTGCTTTTTTTTTTCAAAATTGTTGCTATTTTTTGTTTATAGCTAAAAAAAAAACGCAGAGGTGATCAAATACCACAAAAAGTAAGCTCTATTAGTGGGGAAAAATGAATTTTGTTTGGGTACAACGTTGCACGACTGCTCAATTGTCAGTTAAAGCGACGCAGTGCTGAATCGCAAAAAGTGCTCTGGTCAGGAAGGGGGTAAAATCTTCCGGGGCTGAAGTGGTTAAGACAGGTCACTTCAAACTTTAGGGGGGGGCGAATTGTGGCCAGTGGGAGTAGAAAAAGCCTCAGCATCGGTGGGAATAAACCATGTCATAGGCTTGGTGGGAATAAAAAATTAGCATCATTGGTTTCACTGGGAGGAATAGTGCCCCATAATTGGTGTCAGTAGGAGGAATACTTCCCCATCATTGGTGTCAGCCTCAGCATCGGTGGGAATAAACCATGTCATAGGCTTGGTGGGAATAAAAAATTAGCATCATTGGTTTCACTGGGAGGAATAGTGCCCCATAATTGGTGTCAGTAAGAGGAATACTACCCCATCATTGTTGTCAGTGGGAGGAATAGTGCCCCATAATTAGTGTCAGTAGGAGGAATACTACCCCATCATTGTTGTCAGTGGGAGGAATAGTGCCCCATAATTAGTGTCAGTAGGAGGAATACTACCCCATTATTGGTATTAGTTGAAGGAATAGTGCCCCATCATTGGTTTCAGTGGGAGGAATAGTGTCCCATCAGTGATGTCAGTGGGGTGAATATGCTTCATCATTGATGTCAGGGGGAGGAAAAGTGTCCTGTCTTTGGTGTCAGTGGAAGAAATAGTGCCCCAAGCGAAGAATAAAGGCAAGCAAAGGTCACCTGCTTTAAGAATGGGTCTCCAAACTATGCTCCTCCAATTGTTCAATAACTACAATTCCCATCATGCCTAGTCATGTCTGTGAATGTCAGAGTTTTACAATGCCTCATGGGACGTGTAGTTCCGCAACAGCTGGAGGGCCATCATTTGGAGATCCCTGCTTTAAGATAACAATACCGGTGATAGGTCCAGTGCTATGTTTTCGCTTTCCTCAACCAAGTTAACTATTTGATAGGTGTTTGTGAGATAGGGATTTTAGTTTGTAAGCATGTATGTGAGATTTTAGATTGTAAGCTCCTTGAGGGCAGGACCAGGTGTGAATGCACAGTATGAAAAGCGCTGTGTAAACTTTTGGCCCTATATAAATAGCTGCCTTCCATCGGTTTACTTGGTTTAACTTGACTACAGGTTCTCTTTAAACAACACTTTTTCCTTGCAATACAGCAAAGTTTGTTTCTGCAGATTCAGCTTTATACTGATTGATGTGTTCTAAATTAGTAGAGCTAACAGACAGGTCAAGAAGCCTATTCTGGATGGATGAAAACTCTGCCAATATCTAGACGATGTTATTAGGCCAAACAAGTGTTGCATTGATATTTAATTAATATTTGCATTGCTGTCATCACTGGCTATCCATTCAATTATTGATTTAAATAAGACACTGAGAACACGATGATAATTATCTATTCGTTAGCGATAAGAACATTACTTGCAATAGACGGTGAATTTGTTTTTTCTGTCTGACATCGCCGGTATTAAAAAGACTTTACAATGTTATATTTCAACTTGAGTTATATGACTTTACTTTGTATTTTAAGTACAAATGTTACCAAAGTTCAAGATGAATCTTTGCAGATCTTTCTACATTTCAACAAAGACTTTGTAAAAGTTTCCAGCTTTTCAGAACTTATTATCACACCATCTTCTCTTATGTTTGACACCATGTACTCTACTCCTGATTACCTGAGGCTTGTCATGACCTTTGGTATATGTGGATCCTGCTTAACCAGGGGAGGAAGGAATGGGGCTATAGTATGAAGATAGAACCTTTACAGTAGACTTCATGATAGAAAAAAAGTGTTTGCACAATAACAAAAGATGAAGAATTAAATGTACCTGATGACTCACGGAAGGATTGTTTCATTTAAAACATATCTATGGTCAAAATGTAAAATTATATACTAATTTGAACATTTGTTATCAATTATATCTAACCTACTCTGAAGCTAATCTGAACAATCTTGAAGTTTGTAAGCTTACTTTGTGAAGATCCTCAGACATTTACTCCTTGTATTATGTGACACGTAGTCGCTATGCCCTGTGAGTAGGCACTATTGTGTCACACATTTCACAGAGCCTGCCTTCTGAACTACATAGGTGCTATCACGTACCTGGTGATGACTGGACTGTTGTGGAAGCCTCTCTTGCACCTCCTGTCCAACATTCCTGAAGATGGAGACAGTGTGAGGGCACGGAGTAGCACGAGTGCCTGAGTAGCTGGAAGGTGAAGTCTGCTCTTAGGTGGATGAAGCTGGGGGTCACAGTCCTAAGAACAGGATAATGAAGAAGCTTGGCACCAGAGCAGGAGATGGTAGCAGAGCCGGTATGCAGGCAGGGACTGAATCAGCAGGCAGAACAAGTCCAGGAAGCAGGCCAAGGTTGTTAACAGCTGGGCAGCGCAGTACAGAATAAGCAGGCAAAGACAATACCAGAAAACAGGCCGAGGTCAGAGAGATCAGGTGAACAAGGTTAATGCAGGAGCAAAGGCAATGTCCAGGAGAAAGCAGGGTCATACACAGGTAAGCAGGTTCAATGGATCAGGTCACAGGAATGCAGGTACAGGCTGAAGACCATTTAGCAACTGCTCATGGTGACAGATCAGTTTAAATAGGCAACTGGGCACCAAGTATGCACGCTAATTCGTATGCGCAGGTGTACGTGTGCAAGTGCACTCATGAATGGGGGCTGAAATAATACATCTATGGCGTCTTTGCCTAGAGCAGGGATATGCAATTAGCGGACCTTGAGCTAAGGCATAGGCATAGCAAGACTCTGACAGCCACAAGCATGACACCCAGAGGCAGAGGCATGATGGTACTTGTAGTTTTGCAACAGCTGGAGGTGCGCTATTTGCATATCCCTGACCTAGAGGTATTAGCATGTGAGCAATACACATGTGCACAAATGTAAGCCCGCACTGGTCTTCTGGTGCTGGGAATCTGGTTTACCTTACAGGTGCTAAGAGGAGGAGTTTCAGGTGGTGGAGTCAGTACAGAATGACTGCTTGCAGGCCTGCAGGTAGCAAGTTACCATGGGATATGTAGTCCTTATAAGTTAAACGTAAACAGCAGAGGAGAAGCTGCAAACCATACAGGTAATCAAGGAACAAGGTTGACTGCCCAAAATTCTAGCACTCAGAATTAATGTATAGTTTCCTAACAACCTGTTCATTCCCTATGCAATTTTTCATGTTTCCTTACAACAGATCCTGATTCACCGACACTATGGCTGCCCTATGCCCCGACCTTATAGCCAAAGAGCTGGTTTATCCAGAAGCCCCCATATTGCCCCGTTAAGCCTGATGGCCATAGTTCAAAGGCCATTCAGTGTGTCATAGTTTAAAAAAAAAAAATCTGATATGATTCACTTCAAACTATTTGTATTTTGAGGTGCAGTGGATCAAGGTTGATCAAGTAGATATATGTGCATTAAGGTTCCCGGTTTTGCGCCTCCCTTAAAAATAACCGAGGTCATGTGTAGGACCCTAGAAGTGTCTGTTGTGTCATCACATGGGCAGTTCCTTGATTTCCCAATGACTACAGGTATTCTATGGGTATATGAAACTTTCAGTTGATTATTTTATTCTCTATGGCTAATTATTCAAACAACTCTGAGATAAAGTGTCACTTCTGCGCAAGCATGTGCTTTGGCTTGTCGTCATATGCCATAAAATCAAGAGCTCTCAGAAATACAATCAGCAATATGCAATTAGCAGTAAACTTGGTAAATGGGCCCTTAAATGTGATCCGTTCCTTAGAGAGGCATTGTGAAACTGATATCACCTGAGCTGTGTTTTTAATGCTGTTCAATCATGAATAATTGTTTCTTCTTCCAGCAAAATCCAATTTGCATCCTAAGGTAAAGGGCATGTACACCACATACAAGCATGAAACACTACAAAAGAAAATACTGTAAATATATGTAATTTTTCAGAAACTGAGACTGATATTTACACTTCTGGATTTTTACTTGACGTGATTTACAATGAAACCAATGGAAACACAAAAAATGCATGTTTACAAGTATAGGCACATGTCAATGTGTGTGATTGTGTATGCCAATGCAGTGCAGTGTAATTGCATCACAAACTCAACATAAGTTTTACTGCATTTTTATTGATCTCACTGGAAAATGTATTGGGGGGCAGATTGAAAAGTATGAATCTAGCCTTAAAGCCAAAACTTTTTAGCTTTGTATAGAGCAGGGTGATTAATATACCCCGATCAGTTTTTTAGTTTTTTCTGGTTGTGTCCATTAGGAAGATTTACCGTCACTCTCTCTGTCCTAAAGACCTAATAGAATATTAAAACAATTTCCCCTTCGAACAAGTGCCCACAATGATAGTTTTTCCCTTAGCTCTATAAGACAGCTCACGATTTCACATCACAGGAAACAAGGGGCACCATGACATATAGAGAGGGTGACAACCCCCAGCAGAGACACAGACTGAAATTGTTTACTTAGAGTAGAAGTCCATAAGCACCAAGTATATATTCAGTAAAAATAACAATTGTCCTTTTAAACATAGCTAGTAAGAGTAGCTGAATCTGTCTTGATGTCTGAAGGCCAATAGCTTATTGCTTTGCTTCCTCTTTAGAAAACCTATAGTGCTTTGGGAATCTTGTATTTGTTCCTCCCTATATTAAATACTTAATTGTATATATATATATATATATATATATATATATATATATATATATATATATATATATATACAATTAAGTATTTAATATAGGGGGCGTGGCCAGCGGCGGACATGTGAGCAGCAAGCTTACGGAGCTCCTCCGGCACCGAATCATCCTGAACAGCATCCGTTATCCCTACCTAGATACCGACCTCGTAGCCACTACCGCACTGCCCACTACCTTCTCGGGCACCCGCTGGAATGGGTCGGAACGGCCCTGCGAGCCAGAAATCCGCCGCGGACCGGGCGGCCACGCTGAGGGGCAGCAAGGCCAAAGATGGCGCCGGCGCGTCCTCCACCACGGGGAAATCCTCTAAAGGCAAGGCACAGGCGAAGGCTGACTCCGGTCCCTCGGCGAACTCACATGTGCCCTCCGGTATTCCGGGTAAGCCGAAACCGCCGACAACTATCAGGGAACATTTTGCGGATTCTCCGCATGGACAGCATACCCCCCCCCAGCGTCCCCGAGAGCAGAGCAGGCCGTAGACCCCTGGGAGGAGGGTGAGGCCTGGGAGAGAGACAGCGACCCGGGGGATCCCACTCCACAGGTGGACAGGGGGTCGGAGGTGGAGAGAACGGCAGAGGGTGAAGAGGAACTTACTTTGAAGCATGTTATGGACGCTATCCATCAATGCCAAACCACTCTGACCACACAGATCGAAACGGTTAGGCTGGATCTCTCCATTGTTAAACATGACATGCAAAAGATTCGCTCTAGGATTTCCACCGCGGAGCAAAGAATCAGTGAGGTGGAGGACAATATGCAACCTATGTCTGCTACTCTCCGCACACATCAACAAGAGATTACTGAACATGCTGCTAAATTGGGAGACCTTGAGGACCGAATGCGCAGGAATAATTTACGTTTCGTGGGATTCCCTGAGGGTGCGGAGGGCAAGGACGCGGAGCAGTTCCTGGAGCAATGGCTGAGCACTCTGTTGGGACGGGAGGCACTGTCACCCCTGTTTGCAATCGAACGGGCTCATAGGGTGCCCATGCGCCCTATGCCCCCTGGAGCCCCTCCGCGACCCATTTTGGCCAAGATCCTTCATTTTCGGGATAAAGAATGCATTATGCGCACCGCGCGGAACTTACAAGATATACAATACAACGGAAAAAAGATCTCTATTTTCCCGGATTTTTCTGCTACTACTCAAAAGCAAAGAGCGGCCTTCTTCCATGTTAAGAAACGCCTCCGAGAGAAAAATCTTCCATATAGTATGATGTATCCGGCCAAATTACGAGTTGTTAATGACGGCAAGGTACAATTTTTCCTTTCACCCACTGAAGTCTCGGATTGGTTGGACGGCCTGTAACATTCCGGTCCCTACCTGTTTTCTTATGGCCGTCACGTTGTTTACCTTCCCTACAGTCTATGATGGAATTCTATACACAGGGCGGAGGACGACCACTCTATACGGTACTTTCTGGTTGACTTTATTCTGTTCTTGTTCCTCTTTGAAGTTGTCCCACCCAAAGCACCGGAATTGACACTGAACCGCCATTTTGCCCTGCTGGCGGACCTGGACCTGGCGTCTACAATTATTCTGGGATGCGCATATCTTTCTTTGGTTACTGTATCAGGTGCCTTATTTGTGCTATGTTTTGCCGGAGGAGGCACAAGCTTCCTCTTTTCTGATCTGACATAGTTTTTCTTACTAAACTGATTCTGGGAGCAACGACTGGTCACTCCCTGGACTAAACAGTTTTTTTTTCTTCCCTTTTTGGTTTTCTTTTTGGGGCTAAAGCTCGTTATGGTTGGGGGTAATGAGCAGGGAGGGGGGAGGGGGGAATGGGGATGGTTAGCCTGGAGATGTTTGCTCCTGTTTTTTTTCCTTGGTATACCTGATGCACGCACGCAACGACACCGAAAATATTGGTGGGAGTTTCAACTTTTTTATTTTATGTTTATTGTCTATAATGTGTCGGGGGGGGGGGGGGAGGGGAGTGGGACCCTCTTGCTGTCCTGCCCTCTCTCTTCTCCCCCCTTCATATGACTACTGTGTTATACAAATGAGCTTTAACTGTCTTACTTGGAATGTCAGGGGGCTGAACTCGAAGATTAAGAGATCACTGGTCTTTGACTATTTGAAACGTACTAAGGCGCAAATAATTATGCTTCAGGAAACTCACCTGATGGGTTCAAAGGTCATGGCCCTGAAAAAGAGGCATATTGCTCATGCTTTCCATGCCACTTACTCGACCTATTCTAGAGGGGTATCTATACTCATATTACGGTCCCTACCTGTCCAGATACTAGAGGTTAGGACTGACCCGCAGGGATGCTATGTAGTGGTCATACTGCAATACCTGGGTGTGTTATATACTTTGGTAAACCTTTACATGCCCCCACCATTTGATTTACAAAGATTGGGAGCCTGCATGGCGGTGGTTCTCCCTATGTTGCGTGGTCACCTTATTATGGGAGGGGATTTTAACCAGGTCATGAATGCTGATTAGGATAGGCTACGTTGCACTAGACCATCATCTACGGTGTTAAGTGATTGGGCTGCGTCCTATGACCTCAAGGAGGTCTGGCGTTGGAGGCACCCGGATGCCCGAGAGTTCTCTTGTGCATCGGCATCCTATAGATCGCTTTCTAGATTGGACATGTTTTTCCTCCCTGGGGCTGCATTGCCAGAGGTGGAGGCTATCTCCTATCTACCCAGGGCTATATCGGATCACTCACCTCTGCAACTGACTATGAGAGCGGGCATTGTCCTGGGTGAGCGTGTGTGGAGGATGAGCTCATATTGGTTGCAGGAGACTATGGTAGCATCGATTTGTAGGGACGCAGTGACACACTTTTGGAAGGAAAATAGGGAGGAAGTCCCCGAACTGATCACCTGGGACGCTTTCAAAGCGGTCTCTAGGCGGGCGTATATGCAAGGAGTATCTGATTTCAAGAGAGCGACTGGGGATTGTTTGAGAACATTGGCCAATCAGTTACAGGGGGCAGAAGACTCTTACGTTAGAGATCCCTCTCCTCAGCATTATCAAACTCTGCAAAGTGTTAGTAGGGAGTATGAACTTGCACTGCTCTCGAAAACCCAAAAAAAAAATCTATACCAACGTCAACGGATTTTTGAGATTGGGGACAGGAGCGGGAAATTGCTGGCGTTTTTGGCCGCTCCGCTCCCGGACCCTATTTTCATCCCCTGTGTTTATGATACCTCAAACACTCTCAGGGATACTCAGGATGAGATTGTGGAAACTTTTTACAAATTTTACACGGAATTGTACCGCTCCCAAGCCCATTATACCATCCCGGAATTATATGAATATGTGGATAGAATTGACTTCCCGGTGCTACCCTTAGAACAAAAGATGTCTCTAGAATCACCTATCTCCGCCGAGGAGATACTGCTTACCATTAAAAGTTTTGCTAAACATAAAACTCCAGGCCCAGATGGCTTCCCTATAGAGTGGTATTTAGAATATCAAGATGTTCTAATCCCTAGACTAAGAAAGCTTTATTCGACTATTTTTGAGCAAGGCTGCTTACCATCATCTATGACGGAGGCCCTAATTGTATTAATTCCCAAGCCCAATAAAGACCCACAATACTGTGAATCCTACAGACCCATCTCGTTAATTAATACGGACTTAAAAATTTTATCTAAGAGTACTTATACAATTGGGAGCCAAGGAGAGGAGGAGGAGATCACAGCGCTTAGACACGCTCACTTCAGACATCAAAATCCTGGAAAACCAAAATCAATCCAATCCTAACCCCTCCACTAAACTCAAATTAGATCGCCTTAGACAAGAATTACGAGCTCACTTACTTGACAATTACCAAAAAGCACATACTTACTTTAGAGCTGTACATTATTCTACTAGTAACAAAGCTGGTCGAGCTATGGCTACCAGAATTAAAGGTCACTACTCCAAGACTAAAATTCCTTTTCTATTTCACCCCACCACGAACAAAAAAGTAATAGATCCCTCTGCTATAGCAGACGCATTCAGCCACTACTATGAATCCCTCTATAATTTGAAATCAGACCCCAATACCACACAACCCTCTCCTCAAGACATAGACTCCTTTCTCCAAGAAATAAAACTTCCCAGACTCTCAAGTGATCAACTTCAGTCACTGAATGCTCCATTCACACCACAGGAAATTATTAACACCATTTCTGCCCTGCCATCCAACAAATCTCCAGGCCCAGATGGTCTCACTGGTGAATACTATAAAAAATTTAGCTCGCTCCTCAGTCCATACTTTTCCAGAGTATGCAACGACGCTGCCTCCTCCTCCTCTCTACCTCCAGAAATGTTATCTGCTCTAATTATTACATTGCCGAAGCCAGGGAAGGACCCGTCACATCCACAGAATTTTAGGCCAATCTCTCTTCTAAATGTAGACACCAAGATATACGCCAAACTTATAGCAAACAGACTGATAGACTTAATGCCCCATTTAATACATAGAGACCAATCCGGATTTACCAAGGGGAGACAAGCCTTTGACGCTACCCGTAGAATAATTAATGTGGTACACCATGCTGAGCTCACTAGAACGCCTTCTCTGCTTCTGTCTTTAGACGCAGAGAAGGCGTTCGATAGAGTACATTGGGAATATATGAAAGCAACCCTACTTAAGTTTGGATTCCAAGATACGATACTCTCTGCTATTTTAGCTCTATACTCGTCACCATCTGCCCAAGTATATACTTCTGAAATGTTATCTAGACCCTTTCAGATCACTAATGGCACACGCCAAGGATGCCCCTTATCGCCGCTAGTTTTTAATTTAATAATGGAACCCCTAGCCGAACACATTAGAACACATTGCAACATCAATGGATTCACCATTGGCCAAACAGAACACAAAATTAATTTATTTGCTGATGACGTCATATTGATGATCACGGATCCCATTTCTTCCCTGGCTTCGGTACAATCATTATTGAAAAGGTTTAGTGATTTATCATACTATAAAGTGAATGAACATAAATCCGTTATTTTAGACATGGGTTTAGATGCGACCACTGGTAATCTTCTTAGAAATTTGTTCCCTTACTCTTGGACTGACACTGGTTTACCCTATCTGGGCATACATATTACTAGATTTACGAAGTTACTCTTTTCCCGTAACTATCCTGACATCAAACAAACGCTACTTCAAGACATGGAAAAGATATCAAAACATGAATTTTCTTGGGCAGGTCGTCTAGCTGCCTTCAAGATGATGGCATTACCTAAACTGTTGTATGTCTTTCGTACACTGCCTATACCAGTACCGCTTACTTATCTTAATTCATTACAATCTGCATTAACACGCTTCCTCTGGCAAGGCAAGAAACCACGATGCAATCACACAAAGCTCATCAAACACAGATCAGTAGGTGGCATGGGACACATAGATATTAAGGATTACTATATTGCTACCATCATATCCCAAACGAAAGAATGGTTTAACACACACACCAACACCCTGTGGGGAGCTATAGAGAACACAATGACACCTGGTACTAATCTATCCACCTGGCTGTTTAGCACCTCCGCTAAGACTCCACAATTATCTCTATACTCACCTACCATACAAGCCACGGTCAAAACTTGGAGAACACTACACTACACTCACTGGACAAATCTTCCCCTACGACCCATTCCAATCCCCCTTGAAACACTACAACTACTTACTCCCGACCTCCACATTCCTGTCTGGATATCAGCCATGGCAACTTACACATCGGAACTTCGCTCTCTAATTCAATCCAATTCGCATACACTCAAGCAACAACAGTCGGCCACCCATATGACGGACTATCTAACATACTACAGGATAAGACATTGCCTCGCTGCTCACCCTTCTTTAGAAAGTTCTCTACCACTAAACATTTGGAAGTTCCTATTTCTTAACGATCATATCTCTAAGGGGATCTCAATAGTATACTCCACCTTGCAGGGAAAACATATGTTTTACAAGTCCAAACCCCTTACAGACTGGGAGACAGACCTTGAGACACAATTCTCAGATTGTCAGTGGCAACAAGCAATTAAGTCCACCTACACATACACTGCTTGCTCCGCACTTTGGGAGCTCGCCCAAAAAATTACAATGAGATGGTACTTGACACCATATAGAATGGCCAAATTTAACAAACAAACACCGCATACTTGCTGGAGAGAATGTAACTTGCCTGGGACACTCCTACATATTTTCTGGTCATGCCCACGTATAAAACTAGTATGGTCCAAAGTAGAAACACTACTACATGAAGTTCTGCACCTACACATTCCACTAACTCCTTCTCTGGCAATCCTCAATGTCAACATTAACGACATTCCATCAGACCTACGCTTAATCACCACACACATTCTCTTAGCCACAAAACTCTTAATCGCAAGAAAATGGAAGACAACTACAACCCCATCACTGGATGAAATTATCATGGTAGTCCAAACGCACTATACATATGAAATTGTTCTCTCTAGAGGGAAACACAACCATCACCGCCTTAAAACTCTCTGGCATCCCTGGTCGGTATGGTATGACCAATACCATAATGTTTGATTAACTCTTTCCATCAAGACAACCCCATGACTCTCCATCCTCTTTTGCTTCTTTCCCTCCTATCCCCCCCCCTCCTCTTCTCTCCCCCCTCCTTTCCTTAAGCTCCCTCTCCTCTCCCCCCTCCCACTCCCCTCCCCCCTTTATCTCTCGCCCTTCCATCATTGCTGTTTATAAGCTGATATTATAGACTGTTATGTACTAAAATGAACATTATATTGTACCTATTGTACCTATCATACCTACTGTTCCTGTAGTACCGTTTGTACCTACTGCGTATTTACATTGTTGTATGTTCGCTAAACTCAATAAAAACTATTTTGAAAAAAATAAAATAAAAAAATTTTATCTAAGATTTTGGCCACCCGTTTAAATACCATCATTGGTGCTCTTATTAATCCAGACCAAACTGGCTTTATCCCTGGTAGGTCCACTTATAGTAATATTCGCAGATTATACACTAATTTACAAGCCCCCAATAAATTGTCTGTCCCCCGAGCTATTGTTTCTTTAGATGCCCACAAGGCATTTGATTCCGTGGAGTGGCCGTACCTTATATATATTATGGAAAAATTCGGTTTTGGACAGAATGTTATCACCTGGATTAGGATATTGTATGATCAACCTATTGCCCGCCTTAGGCTTAATGGGATTATTTCTAAACCCTTCAGAATCCACAGGGGCACCAGACAGGGTTGTCCTCTGTCGCCCCTGCTGTATGCTCTGGCAGTGGAACCTCTAGCGAGGTTATTGAGGAGTTCTCCGGAACTTCAGGGCATGTGGATTGGCTCCTTGGAAGAACGTATCTCGCTATATGCTGATGATATGTTGCTCTATTTGTCAAACCCTAAATACACGATTCCCAAAATGCTGAGGTTGATCACTGATTTTGGCGTATATTCAGGCCTGAAGATTAACTGGACTAAGTCCACTGTATTTTCGTTGGACTCAGAGTCCCTTGCCCACTTACCACAACATTGCCCGCTTCAATTCACTTCATCGTTTAAATACTTGGGGGTGGTGGTTAGGCTGCCGATTTCGGCATACGTCCAGGATAACCTTCTTCCTTGTATAGCTTCTCTTAAGGCTAAACTCAATAACTGGGTGGGTTTACCTCTTACATTGATGGGGAGGGCTAATTTATTTAAAATGGTGTTTTTCCCTAAGTTGCTGTATGTCTTGGCGAATTGCCCAGTGTATGTACCAAAGAAGATCTTTCAAGAGATTGACTCTTTGATATCTACATTTTTATGGTCTCCCAAGAATCCACGGATTGCATTGGCTACTTTACAATTACCTATACATAAAGGGGGGCTAGCAATACCGAATCTGCGTTTGTACTACTATGCATCACAGTTGGTATATGTTCATTGGTGGCTATTTCCACAGTTGAACAATGCTGCTACTGCAACAGAGGCAGCGTTGCTCTCCTCCTATGAAACACTGTCAAATGTGATCTTTAGAGGAGCGATTTCTGAGAGGAGGGGTACAGATATGATTGCAATCTCTCTCAAAATCTTTAAGATATGTAAGACACTGGTGCCTGAACCCCACCCCACGATTTCCCCTAATCAACCCATATGGAATAATCCGGTTTTCCCACATTTTAGAGATCTCCCTTTCGCTGGCAATTGGGCCGAAAGAGGTTTGAAATATGTCCACCAATTATACGAGGAAGGTAGATTCAAAACCTTTCCAGCATTCCGACAAGAGTTGGGTATACCTGAATCCTGGAGGTTTAGATATTTACAGTTACAGCATGCGGCCGAGTCTCAACTTGGGCTCCGGGCTGTTACCTTTCAGAATTCTACTTTGGAAGGGGCGCTTGCCCAACCAGAACATACTAAACTGGTTTCCAATTATTACAAATTGTTGAATGAGCCTAAAATTTCTAGATTGCAAATCCTGAGACAACAATGGACGAGGGATGTACCTGACCTGTCGGACGACAACTGGGAGGAACTTCTAGATACTTATTTTAGCACTGCTATTTCTGCCAGAGATAAAATGATTCAGATACGCATTTTTCATAGGATATACTATACTCCTCTACGCCTTTTCCGTATGCGGAAACTGCCTTCTCCTCTGTGTCATAAGTGTGGTAAGGAAGAAGGTAACCTACTACATATGTTGTGGGACTGTGAGCGGATAAGACCATTTTGGTCTCAGGTGACCCACTTTGTGGCGACTACCTTTGACCTCCCCAATATTTGTAGTCCTAAATGGTGCCTCCTCTCAGTTTTTGAGGAGGTTGGCATTAGTAACCATCAGAAACAATTTTTGCGTTTTCTCCTTTATTATGCTAGGAAGACGGTCCTATTACATTGGACGCGCACATCATTGGTCTCCCTAAACAAATGGAAAGCTTTGATTAACCAAGACTTGCCAATATATAAAATAACGTATGAAACAAGGGGTAAGCCAGGGAAATTCCTCAAAATATGGGGAGACTGGGTGGATGGGATAGATACATGTAATTCTGCTCCTCTATGATCTGTTGTGCGGTAAAAGCGCTGCCATGGGACTTCTAGGCCATTGACAGGATGATTTGAGGTTCTAGACCTCATACCCACCTAATTGGCATCCTTATGAGTGCATCTGTTCTTTGTTGGGTTGTTTGTTGTTGTTGGGAGGGTGGGGGGAGAGGGTGGAAATAAAAAATACAAGTGGAATATGATTTTGATATAACTGAGGTACAGGGCAATTATTGTTGTACGACTTGTCATTGTTTATCAAGTTATGTTTATATCCCACAAAGATGTATACAGTCTGACTTATTATATATGTCTGTGCCAAATATTATTAATAAAAAACGGAGTTTTAAAAAAAAAAGTATTTAATATATATATATATTAGAGCTGCAACTAACGATTAATTTGTCCGTCGACTAACCTATCGATTATTTTTTCGATTAGTCAACGACTATCCGATTATTTTTTTATTTTATTTTTTTAATGAATCTAGTGTTTTTTTTTTGATTAGCGAATTAATCCTTTGGATAACCTTACAAAAAATAAGTACATAAAAAAAAAAAAAAGTAAGATAAAAGAATATAACTTGTACATACTTATACATATTATATATAAGTATGTACTTATATTCTTACCTTTTTTTATGTACTTATTTTTTGTAAAGTTAAGATAAAAGAATATATATGTATGGCTGAGTACGACTGAGCGTGGCTGGGTACGGCTAAGCATGGCTGGGCAGGGTACGGCAGAGCATGGCTGGGCAGGGTACGGCAGAGTATTAGCTGGCAGAGTATTGGGCTGGCAGAGTATTGTATTGGGCTGGCAGAGTATTATCTGGCAGAGTATTGTATTGGGCTGGCAGAGTATTATCTGGTAGAGTATTGTATTGGGCTGGCAGAGTATTATCTGGCAGAGTATTGTATTGGGCTGGCAGAGTATTGTATTGGGCTCGCAGAGTATTGGCTGGTTATGGAGGGATGGCTGCTTCCATCCGACCTCTCCCCTCCACTGCACAGATCAGTACAGAGAGAGGACAAAGAAACCGGCGTCATGTCATGACGCTGGTTTGTTTACAAGTGATCGCTCCATCAGAGCGATCACATTGTAAATGCCTGGGTGTAGAAAGATGGCCGCCGCTTCGGAGCTAGGCCGAAGCCGCGGCCTCTCCTAAGGCCGAGACCGCGGAGCGCTAAGCAGATCGCAGCATGTGCCGATCCGAGCGGGGTGACCCGTTCAGATCACGGATCAGTGACGATCCATTGCACCCCTAGGGATGGCGGCATGGAGGGGGAGAAGAGAGGGGGACAGCGGCATGGAGGGGGAGAAGAGAGGGGGACGGCAGCACGGAGGACAGTGGTAGATACTAAGCACTGTGACGCATTGACACCCTGCATGCACGTCAACGTATTTTTGTAGTTGACGTAATCGATTACGTCGACTAGTCGTGGCAGCTCTAATATATATTTATATATTTACCATATATATATATATATATATATATATTAAATACTTAATTGTATATCATTATATATATATATATATATATATATATATATATATATATATATATATATATATATATATATATATAGTAAAAATATAAAACAGATGTTTTAAAAATGTATAATAAATAATTGAATAAACTTGACCTAAAAATGTATTACTTGCCTTTAATTTAACTGGATAAATAGTTAAGCTCAGCAGTGAAAAGGGCTGGTGCCTGCTTGTTTCTTCCTGAACACCTTGTGAGTCTCCTGGCAGTAAGTCTGGCGTCCAGTTCTGAAACCAGTGCTGTACAACAATACCCCCTATACCTTCTACAGTGCAATGTTGTATTCCTCTCTAACCACGATAGAGGTCCCTTATTGCAGAATATATAACTGAACTTCTAGATTTCATATCTACAATTTTCTCAGGGGTAAGATAAGTACTTTGCTGTGGCTGATTTTGCTTTCTCCTTTTAAGAATGGTGCAATTACAGAAAAATGCTTGTTGGTCCGAGTGGAAATCAAGTGAGCTCCCGACTTCCTAAGCTTTCTGCCCGAGCTGTGCTGATATCCAAAAAACAATTTTATTCACCCTGCTGTGGTTCACCTTTCTGAACTACAGAACATCTATGTTATACAGCAGGGGTCTCCAAACTGCAGCCAGCGGGCTTGCCTATTACTTCCACTGACACCAAAGATGGAGCACTATTCCTCCCACTGATACCAACAATGGGGCTCCATTCCTTCCTCTGATACCAATGATGTCCTCTTTGTGATCCTACTGACCACCAAGCCTATGACATTATACAGTGCCTTGACATTTTCGACATTTTGTCATGTTACAACCAAAAACATAAATGTATTTTATTGGGATTTTATGTGAAAGATTAACACAAAGTGGCACATAATTGTGAAGTTGAGGGAAAATGATAAATGGTTTTCAAGTAAATATGTTAAAAGTGTGGTGTGCATTTATATTCAGCCCCCCTGAGTCAATACTTTATAGAACCACCTTTCGCTGCAATTACAGCTGCAAGTCTTTTTGGAGATGTCTCTACCAGCTTTCCACATCTAGCGAGTGAAATGTTTGCCCATTCTTCTTTGGAAAATAGCTCAAACTCTGTCAGATTGTATAGAGACCGTCTGTGAACAGCAATTTTCAACTCCTGGCACAGATTCTCAATTGGATTTATGTCTGAACTTTGACTGGGCAATTTTAACACATGAATATGCTTTGATCTCAAATATTCCATTGTAGCTCTGGCTGTAGATTTAAGATCGTTGTCCTGCTATAAGGTGAACCTCTGCCCCAGTCTCTTAAGATTGCCCTGTATTTGGCTCCATCCATCTTCCTATCAACTCTGATGTGCAGTGTTAGTTTTCCGCCACACGTAGCGTTTTGCTTTTAGACCAAAACGTTTTTGGTCTCATCTGACCAGAGCAACCTTTTTGTACATGTTTGCTGTATCCCCCATATGGCTTTTCGCAAACTGCAATTGGACTTCTTATGGCTTTCTTTAAACAATGGCTTTCTTCTTGCCACTCTTCCATAAAAGTCAGAATTGTGGAGTGCATTAAATAGCAACAATGCAATATGTAATAGTTGTCCTGTGGACAGATTCTCACATCTGAGCTGTGGATCTCTGCAGCTCCTCCAGAGTTGCCATGGGCCTCTCGGATGCCTCTCTAATTAATGCTCTCCTTGCCCAGCCTGTCAGTTTAAGTGGACAGCCATGTCTTTATAAGTTTGCAGTTGTGCCATACTCTTTAGGTTTCCAGATGATGGATTGAACAGTGCTCTGTAAGATGATCAAAGCTTGGGATATTTTTTTATAATCTAACCCTGCTTTAAACTTCTCCACAACTTTATCCCTTACCTGTCTGGTGTGTTTCTTGGTCTTCATGATGCTTTTTGTTCAGTAAGGTTCTTTAACAAACCTCAGAGGGCTTCAGAGAATTATTAGTATATAGTATATAGAGTCTACCTGTGAGATTAAATTACACACAGGTAGACTCTTAATTAGTTATTAAGGTTGAATAAATACACCAGTCCATCCAGTTCAACCTGAGTGAGTGTCTACAATTGTCCCTATCCATCGCACACTCACATCAGTCCCTACACTCAAGGAGCCCACAATCCAAGGTCCCCATTCATATACTAGGGCCAATTTTGGACAGAAGCCAATTAACCTACCTGCATGTCTTTGGAGTGTGGGAGTAAACCGGAGTACCCGGAGGAAACCCACGCAGGCACAGGGAGAACATGCAAACTCCAGGCAGGTAGTGTCGTGGTTGAGATTTGAACCAGTGACCCTTTTTACTGCTGGGTGAGAGTGCTAACCACTACACCACTGTGCCGCCAACTCTATATACTAATTAGGTGACTTCTGAAAGCAATTGATCCCACTAGAATTTAGTTAGGGGTATCAGAGTAAAGGGGGCTGAATACAAATGCACGCCACATTTTTTGCATATTTATTAAGATATACTTTAAGAAAATGTGTTCATTAAATGTCATAATGACAAGATTGAGATCAGATTTTTTTACGATTCTGGTTAACTATCGCTATAATCTCTAGATAATCTCTTCTCAGCATTGGATGGAACAGTGCAGTTGCCTCCAAAGGTACAGGATGTGATTGGTCTAATGGGGGCCTAGGCAGTACATGAAGAACCGATAAAAGCTTCTGTTCATTACTGTTAAAGGTTACCATTAACCTTCTTTAGCCTATAACTTTCTGTCTTCAGACACAGCGTGTCCTTCATGGTGTACAAGTTATATGATTGTTAGACAGGAAATCATTTGTATTCTACAACTCACTGCAAAACACTTGAGATGAAAGAGGAGTTTTAATTTTGTTTTATGATTAGGTGGCCTGGATTCTTTTCATGGGTCAGTAATTGACCAGAATGTAATGAAAATCTATGATTGAAACCATTATAATCCATACATATAGCATCATAGCTTGCCTATGAGGGTGTATTCAGTGACACTTTAGCCCTTTGGGAATTTATAGGTCAGCAGATCCTGCTTGCTGGCCATATGGAGGCATCATGAAGCCCTTTATATTACTTGGTGACTTGTACCATTATTCAATAAATATTTTTAAACAAATAGCGTGCCTTCCTGTACATTTATAAATTTCAGCTACATTCCATGTCCTTTACATATCCTTAGGACTGCAAGACCCAAGTAGTCTATTTGTTATATCAAGGCATATAGTAAGTGCTAAGGATCAGTTTCTTCTCTTCTAAATTGCCAGTAGATGGCTGGTGGGGGGGGGGGGTATTAATGTGTTAATTTTGTGAATGGGTTCACATAATACAAAAGCTTCTGTGAATGGGCAGCAGTTAAACCTGTCACATATAAGTAATATAAATATTTCCCAGAGGTGGCATATACCTAACTGGACTTAACTCATAGTGTACCTGCACTTTTTGTAAATTTGCTGAATTCAGCTTTAATTAGGTCAATAGAAATGGTCAGGGGATGAGTGGTGGGGGCAAAGGTGGCTCCAGAAGTGTTTTTGGGGAGAAGTGGTGGTGCTGGATTCACATCAGTTCATATAATACAAAGGCTTCTGTGAATAGGCAGAAGGAAGGGAGGGATGGGCATAGCAGTTCCTGGAACTCTGCTCTTGAATAAACTGAGACCACAGTGAGCAGTGTTGGATCTCCAGAAGTTATCTTCCTGGAGCACAATAAACCTGTCAGATGTGAATTCTAGAGGTAAGTCTAGGAGGCAGCAGGCACCTTGTTAGACTTTAAAGTGTTTGTAAAGGTTATACTTACCTGCTCCGTGCAAGGGTTTTGAACAGAGCAGCCCCGATCCGCCTATTCTGGGGTCCCTGCCGGCGCTCTTGGCTCCTCTGCTTCATCAGGTGCCCCCGCGGAAAGCCACTTTCCATGGGGGCATCTGTGCGGGGTCGTTCCTGAGTCATGCAACTGCGTCCATTGACAAACACAATGAGACTCAGCCCCGCCCCCCGTGTCCCAATGTCACAAAATTTGACTGACAGCAGCAGAAACCAATGGCTCCTGCTGCTATCAATCTGTCCAATGAGGAGAAAAACAGAGGCTGGAGCTGCCGGGCCCGTGCACATCATTGGATTGGATCGGGTTCAGGTAAGAAGGGGGGTCTTGGAGGAAGCTGCAGCACAGAAGGTGTTTCACCTTAATGCATATAATGCATTAAGGTGAAAAATCTTGATACTTTACAACCACTTTACAGTAAAATCAGTAATAAGTAAAAATCTGTCTGTATATGCAGTATACTCACTGAACCTAAGGGGTTATTCTTCTGTAGTGTGTAAAAAGGCTGTTTGATCCTGTCTTCTCCTCTTGTCACCTTCTTCCACAGTCCCCATCTATCTGATGATAGAACAGAGCCTTGGGGGCAATCTGCACATGCTCAGTTTGGTGTGCTTTGCAAGAGAATTTTTTTTTTCCTTGGGAGGGTGCATGTGATTAACACACGACCAAACAGCACTGTTCAGACAGAGGGCCAGGAGTCCTGCAGCCTCATTGGACAATCAAAGGAGAATGAAAAATCCCTACAAGCCTTATCCAGACACTGATGAGAAAAGATATTTAGCAGTTTATATTTACTAAACAAAAGTGCATTTCCATGTTCTGTGTACTGTCAGAGACCAGATATAGTGAATGCAAAGTCCTGGGTTTAGTAACACTTTAACTCATGGCATGTCTGCAGTTTTTACAAAGTAGCTGAATTCCTGGAATTTAGATTTAAAAATAAAATCAAGCAGTAGCTTTTTGTTATCAGCCTCATGGCTTCCACAGAGCGCAAAATCTTGCTTGTCAAGATGCAGGCAGGTATGCAGTAATGAAGAGGACATTGACGACACTGCCAAGTGCTGAAGTTTGATGGGTTAACCATTATACTCCATGTGAGCCATGGGTACATGGGTAGCAGAGAATTGGATGCCAGTTGTGCTACCTGCTACCATGGTTACCATAAAGCCACGTGCATCTGAAATCCGCTTCTTTTTTTTTTTTTGTCCCTAGAAAAAATAAAAATGTGTTTCAGAGAGGCACAGAGAGGAGGATTTTCTAAATGACTGAGGTAATAGGAATCTCCTGTTAGATAGAACTTTAACTTTCAAAAGTAAGTTACTTCCATTTTAAGACATACTTGAGATGACAGTTGCCTAATTGGACAGGTTTGTATCAACCAGTGTCCATGAATACTGCTTACCTTACACTTAATTAAGTACTCACCTACAATCTTGCTGCTGCCATTGCAGGCAGACAAGAGCAGCTGTCATTTATGGACAGTCGAGCCCAATCAAAACAATATAAAAAGATACAGTATACAGGCATACCCCACTTTTAAGTACACAATGGGGTTTATTTACTAAAGCTGGAAAGTGCAAAACCAGGCAAAGAAACCAATGAGCTTCCAGGTTTTATTACCAAAGCTTAATTGAACAAGCTGGCGTTAGAAGCTCATTGGTTTCTATGCAGAAGTGAGCCTGATTTTGCACTTTCCAGCTTTAGTAAATAAACCCCATTGTGTACTTAAAAGTGGGGTATGCCTGTACAGCCATATAGGCTTTGTACTAATAGCCTCCATTTTCCTGTTATAGCAGTTGTGCAGGGACTCAAAACATTACTGTGTAGAGCAGTGGTCTCCAAACTGCGGCCCTTGGGGCTGGATGTGGGCTTTTTTTTTTCCATGAAAATTTTTATTGAAAATAAAATAGTTACAACATAGTAGAGTATGTTACAGAAGCAACTAATAACACATAAAAGTGCACATAACAGTTAAGGTAAGCAGAAGACTGTACATAAAAATGTAATTCAGTATAGGTTTGGTGTTTTAAACAGGAGGGGGTTTAAGTTAGGTCGATTTAAGAGTGATCGCAGTAATATCGTTATTAGCTATTTGTAATGGATGTCTTAAAAAAGAGATGTATTTTAGGATGGACACGAGAGTCCATTAAGGAAGGTTTGAGCATTATTTCTGTTATAGTCGCATGAATGTGTAACGGTTGGTAGGCAGTTTGGTGTTTATTTGGTGTCCCTTTATCAAGTAAGTGATAAAAGTGGATGATGAGGTATAGATGGTCTTGTCTTCTTACGCATCTGAAGCGTCGAAAATAGGGCAAAATTGCTGTGATAGGAATGTGTCTGAGTAGGGTATTATGCTTCTGGATTTCCATGATAAATGTAGGACTCAGGGGTGGTTTGAAGGCAAGTTTGGGGAAGGTGGAGTGGTAGGGAGGGGTATTGAGAGCATAGAGGGGAGATAGGGAATGGAGGGGGTGGATTGAATACCATCTCTCTCTCCCTTCGCAGGGATGGGTATATAGAGGTTTGGAATGGGGGATACGAGTTTTAGAGATTCTGTATTTTAGTTGTGCGTTGTGGTGGATGTTGGGTAGGGGGTTGGTGTCTGGGCTTTTTAGTATGGGCTTTCTCCTGAGGTGTATGTTTGTGTTGCATTGGGGATGATAATGGATGTGACCTTTTGCTTGCTTTTATCTGGCCCTCGGGGCACAATTCCTCGCAATGACACCAACAATGGGGCCCAATGACGGGGTACAATTCCTCCCAACGACACCAACAATGACACCAATGACAGGCACAATTCCTTTCAATAAAATCAAAGAGGGGGCATTGTTCATTCCAACTGATGCTGTGACATTTTCTATTCCCGATGGCCAGAGTCCGGCCTCCCTAAGGTCTGAAGGACACTAAACTGCCCCTTTGTTTAGTAAGTTTAAGGACCCCTGGTGTAGAGCAATCAATACCAGCATTAGACCAGGTGCACTCAGTAAGGTAACAGACCTGGTCAGACCTCTCCGTAACCTTCTCTGCAATATGTGAGCCCACGTGTGATGATGGGTGGGACTGTTACTCAGCTCTGCCAGCACAAAACACTGCAGTTGAAAGTAAAATATATTTCCAAGCAAAAATAATCAATAAATACATGAGGGACATATAAATATAAAGAGATACAATGGTGTGGCATTTCAATTGGACTTTAAAGTGCATCTAAACTCATTTACAGAAATGTCATATATAGAAGCCTACCAGCCCTTATGTGTGGTGGCTTTGTTTGTTTCTTATTTCAGGGTTGTTTGCTTTATTTTCACTTGTGATCCTGCCAGTAACACAATTTCTGTCCTGGGTTATAGGATCCATTTGCAGAGAAGCATGGTCACCCTAGGACAGGAAGTATGTTAGGATTGCAGAACATCTCCTCTCCTCATCTCCAGAACATTGAGTTCTGGAGATGGGGATGGCAAGGCTGATATTGCGGTTTGGAATTTCAGTGTAGTAAAGGCAGAAGGAACATGAATTTAATAACTCACTGGATTTTTTGCAGATCACAAGGTACTTTTCTGTACTTGTAGAGTTTTTAAAGAGACAAAATACGGTGAAAGGTGTGTATATATAGAGATATTTTTAAAATTCCACAGTCCCTTAGTATACTTGTTGTGATTTTATTAACATTGACTGCTCAAGCCCTAAAGAAAGGAGGGGGGCTTTTTCACCTAAAACACATTGGGGGTTAGTTACAAAAGGCAAATCCACTTTGCACTGAAAGTGCACTTGGAAGTGCAGTCGCTCTAAAAAAAAGGGGTAGATCTGAAATGAGGGGAAGCGCTGCTGATTTTATCATCCAATCACGTGCAAGCTAAAATGCTGTTTTCTATTTTCCTTGCATGCCCCCCTCCGATCTACAGTGACTTTACTTCCAAGTGCACTTGCAGTGCAAAGTGTATTTTCCTTTAGTAAATAACCGCCATTGGCTGTATCTGATGCTCTTAACGTTTGTACCAAGCTTTCCTCTGCACACATCCAAGAATTTCTCATTTAGCGAGAGCTCCATTTGTCACTATCAGAGAGGTAGCAGCCTATGAATTCGAGTCTACAGAGTCCAGTAGAGTCTATGGGTTGATTTACTAAAGGCAAACAGACTGTGCACTTTGCAAAGTGCACACAGTCTTTTTGCCTTTAGTAGATCAACCCCAATAGATAAATTCTGGATCTGGTTCTATGAAGGATAAAATCACTTTACATTAGATCCACCTGAACCAATTTTCAGTTTTGTTGGCCACGTGATAGCACACACACATTAGAAATCCAACACAGTTGGAATCTAAGGACATGCAGTTGCATATGAACTTTTATCTGTATGAACTCTATGTAGTCCTCAGTCTAGTTTAGATGGGCATGTAGATCACATTACAAGACCAGGTAGAGTTGTCTAAGCCCCTGTACACACGGTTGGAGATTTCCACAACCAAATCCGTCGGATTTTGTCCGTCAGATTTAGTCTGACGGATTGAGTCCGAAACTTTTGCATACACACGGTCGGACTAAGTTGTCGAAAAATCCGATCTTTCGGAACGTGATGATGTAATTTCGTTATGATGGGACTAGATTCAGGCTAGTAGCCAATAGCTTTGATGTAGGAATTTGATCTGAGCATGCGTGGCACTTGGTCCGATCAAAATTCTCTACACATGATCGGATTACGTCCCAACCGGCCCAGTTGGTCGGGAAATATTTCCAACATGTTGGAAAATTGGGTCCGACGGAGATTCGGACGGAATCAGTCCGATGCATACCACACACAGTCGGATTATCTGACGACACGGTCCGATAAGACACATTCCGACGGATTCTCCGACCGTGTGTACGCGGCATAAGAAATATTTCCCATGGCTGTAGTTGCAAATATACCACCTAGAACAGTGATGGAGAACCTTGGCACCCCAGATGTTTTGGAACTACATTTCCCATGATGCTCAACTACACTGCAGAGTGCATGAGCATTATGGGAAATGTAGTTCCAAAACATCTGGGGTGCCAGGGTTTGCCATCACTGACCTAGAACAACAGAGCATAGCTCAGCTGAGTGCAGCGTTTCACAACCTGAGAGGAACCCCTAAAATATTTTTCAGGTCTGTGGGGACCCTTTCTAAAATGTATTAATTGGAGGTCAATGGGAAAAATGTCCCTAACATTGGTGGAAAGTAAAAAGAATGCAACCCTTACAAACAGCTAAAAAGATAACTGGGTCATGCTGCTGGCTTTGCCAGGTAGTATTGGCTCATTACTATACAGGCACCATCAGAATGGAGGTCAATCAGCCTTAGCTCAAGGAACCCCTAGGTTTCTCTGGAGGAACGCTAGGATTCGGCAGAACCCTGGTTGAGAATTGCTGGCTTAGACAAAACAAGTACACATAATAAAAGAAGAAAAGGAAACACAATGGATAAACACATTGCTTTATTTTAAACAGGATGAGTTTACTTCAAGGTACAATAGAACCAAGGCATCTTTGCAGCAATAAACTTTAAAGTAACTTTCTAGTCACTGAAAGTGACAGAAACTGCAACAGTGTACAAAGTCTTGCAAAGCTTTGAAAGCCGAGCTTAGCTTGGGAATCCACATATAGAACGATTCAATATTCTAACACAAAGTACTTTTTGCTGAAGAATAAATTGAATTGTCAATCAATAGAGGGTATTAGCAAAAGTTCAGGCGATGCTTTTCCTACGCTAGACTGACAAGTCGGGCTGTATTTTCTTCATTTTTTTTTCTCTTTTAAACTACATTTTAAGTGTTTTCAGCATATCTGTTGGCTTTTAATTTTAGGATCAATTGTTTGTTTTACTTTCTGAGAGTTACATATCAATGAAGAGATGTCTTTGTTTGAATTGCCTGTCCTTATTATGCTTGCTTTGCAGTATACATTTGATTGTATCTGTTTAACGTATAGAAGTTGTCTCTGCTATAGCCTACAAATGACTAAACTCAGTTCCTTGCATTTTAAAGTAAAAGTCTACATTTCGCTTACTATATTTAAAAAAAAGTATGCTTTCTCGTAGACTAATACTTTTATTTAGTTTTTTTGTTTTTTTAATGGGCTACTATCTGTACTAAAGTCTTGGGCGCTGTCCCTCGCATACCCACCGTCTCTGCAAACCAGAACTACTAGCCTTCCAGGTTAAGTGATGCCCAGTATCATTTATCCCATTTCCTGGAGTGCAGGATCTCATGGGCCCACCCTCTAGGGAAAGAGGGTGCATCGCTACCGTGCACTACACTTACATCACAGTGTTGCAAGGAATAGTGCTCATCTCATCAGTTATTGTGGACTACCCAGAAAAGAGGACACTGTGTGTCACATGATTGGCCTGAAGGCTTCTGATAAAAGTTATTTGTATGTTGAAAAAGTAAAAAATAAATCTGGGATTGGAGCGGCATAAAAGGGAATGGGGAGGACTAAGGGGCAGGTGAAGTTGGACTTTAAGTTGTTTGATTCTGGTATAATCTTGGAGGTGCTTAGCAAAGGGTGGAGCCTACCAAAATGGATACAGTTTTGTAAGGCAATTTTAAAACAGGTTTTGGGGCCTAAGTAACCCAACAAGCAATGCAGACTGTCAACAAAGGAAGCACAATATACTGACAGCTTTCAAGCCCACCAGTGTCAGCTGGTGCTCCATTTTTTGTGAGGTTGGCAAAACCGAACCCCCGATCAGTCGGTCACACCCCCGTCATTCAATCATCAGGACACCAGCCTTACCCCATCTAGTTCGTGGGCAGCGCTTCCTCCCCTCGTCAGCTTCACCCTGCGTCTTCTCATCCTCAGCTTCACAACAGCTTCCCCTGCATCTTCTCCTCCTTGGCAGCCAATACGATCAAATCTCTTCCCAGCCAATACGGTCTCAGGACCTGCTTCCCGATTGACTGGGAGGAGAATAAGGAGAACCCCATTGGAATCCATGCGTTTGGCACCCAGCATGTAGATTAGGGGCCCGGGAGCATGGATTAGGGGGGTGGCTGAACTGCTCCCCTTATGGATTGGGGCTGCTACTGAAGCCCACCATGTATAGACTTTCTAGGAAATCCATTTTGGAAACCTATAAAAAAAAAAAAGTAATCAGTATGCAAATAGAATAGCGTTTAACTGGTATCTAGTTAATGCATTTCATATGATAGAAACTGGACTTCTATGTGTATTATCAGGGTTAAGAGCTTTCCAGAGTTTGTCAATGTCATAAAATGAATGATAGTTTTCCATCAGATTATAAATTGGGTACTGGATCTATCTGAAACTGGAATTATTTATATGACCCCTGGCTATTCAGGGTTCCACAAGACAGTGTTATAATGGTAGAGCTGGGATAAGGAATACCAGTCTCTCATTATATATGGAAACAAGACTTCTTATGGCTTTACTAGGGACTTTATCATGTATATAATGTTTATGACAGCTAAGATGGTCATACACCCCCAGGCCAAGGGATAGCATACATCACAGCTTCCTTAACAAAAGACAAAGCAAATGGAAGATTTTTGTTTTGTTAGCTTGCATTGCACAATATTTGGAAAAGATGACAAGCGGCGCAGTGCAGATTAATTTAATGCCAGCTTAGCAGAGCCCACTAGGTCCACTCTATTAGTAGATGTTTATAGATTTACGTGAGGAACAAGGAGCACTTACTTTTATATTGGGGATGGCTAGAAATCAAATAGCTCATAATAATATGAGCAAAATCTTTTTTTTTCTAATTCCAAGTAGCATACAGAATAGTTAGAATCTCTGACAGTTTTCTATTCTGTCAGTGTTTTAACCTCACTTCCTGTCTACAGTACCAGGACACAAAATTATGGGAATGGAAAAGGCTTTTAGACACATGGTTTTGTTGCTATCTTTATCTCTATAAATTTGACCTCTGAGTCCCCAAAACATCTTGGCTTTTATGAAATAACAACTCTTCAAGTGGATCTATACTCACCTTAGCTCCAGCGATTCTGCTACGGCAAGCTCCCTTACTGGTACCAACGTCTTGGTCAGGATGATATAAACTCACTCACATTGTGTGGAAATTAAAGCAGTATTAAACCCAATATGTAATATATTTCAGCTTACCAAACACTATATGTGGTGCATGCATTATTTTTCTTTTTCTAGGCTTTTTTCCCTCTGTTTTCTCTGGCCAGTAACACATCTACTGTATTAGAGTGCCTCTACTCTGGATGAAGGAGCAACAAAGACATTTTTGGACAGCAACATTGTTAATTGGGGAGTGGGGGAAAGTAGTGTTAGACTTTTTTAGCAGATATACAGTTGTGCGCATAAGTTTACACACCATGGCAGAATTTATGATTTCTTGGCCATTTTTCATAGACTTTGAATGATAACACAAAAACGTTTCCTTCACTCATGGTTAGTGTTTGGCTGAAGCCATTTATTATCAATCAACTGTGTTTACTCTTTTTAAATCATAATCACAACATAAACTACCCAAATTACCTCAATCAAAAGTTTACATACCCCAGTTCTTAATACCGTGTATTGCCCCCTTTAACATCAATGACAGCTTGAAGTATTTTGTGGTATTTGTGGATGAGGGTCTTTATCTTCTCAGACGGTAAAGCTGCCCTTTCCTCTTGGCAAAAAGCCTCCAGTTCCTGTAAATTCTTGGGCTGTGTTGCATAAACTGCACGTTTGAGATCTCCCCAGAGTGGCTCAATGATATTGAGGCCAGAAGACTGAGATGGCCACTCCAGAACCTTCACTTTATTCTTCTGTAGCCAATAACAGGTCGACTTGGCCTTGTGTTTTGGATCATTGTCATGTTGGAATGTCCAAGTATGACAGATGTGTAGCTTCCTGGCTGATGAATGCAAATGTTCCTCCAGTATTTTTTGATAACATACTGCAATCATCTTGCCATCAATTTTGATCAAATTTCCTGTGCCTTTGTAGCTCACACATCCCCAAAACATCAGCCATTCACCTCCGTGTTTCACAGTAGGAATGGTGTACATTTCATCATAGGCCTTGTTGACGCCTCTTCAAATGTAGTGTTTATGTTTGTGGCCAAAAGCTACATTTTGGTCTCATCACTCCAAATGACTTTGTGCCAGAAGGTTTGAGGCTTGTCTCTGTGCTGTTTGGCATATTGTAAGCGGGATACTTTGTGGCATTCACGTAGTAATGGCTTTCTTCTGGTGACTCAACCATGCAGCCCATCTTTCTTCAAGTGACTCCTTATTGTGCATCTTGAAACAGCCACACCATATGTTTTCAGAGAGTCCTGTATTTTCCCTGAAGTTATTTGTGTGTTTTTCTTTGCATCCCAATTAATTTTCCTGGCAGTTGTGGCTGAAATTTTAGTTGGTCTACCTGACCTTGATTTAGTTTCAATAGAACCCCTCATTTTCCACTTCTTGATTAGAGTTTGAACACTGCTGATTGGCATTCTCAATTCCTTGGATATCTTTTTTCTTTTTTTTTTAACTTACAACTGTGTTTATTTTACATACACTGTAAATTAACAACGTAAGCATAGAGATAATGATCAAACAATCAGACTAAATATCACTGTCCAGTTGTAAGATAAGCAGCAGAAAGATAAAGAATGAGTATCCCTATATTATATATTGTATAAAAAAGAAAAGGATAAATGCCTGGTTTATCCCATCGTAACCCACCAGCCTAATGAGAGAGAAGCTTAAAATGAAAAAATTAAAAAATCATCATCAAAAGAAAATAGCAAATAAGGGGAAAAGGAAAAGATAGAAGGGGGAAATTTCCTGGGATGGTGCCCTGGCTCATGGTAGATATACATATTTAATTGGTAAATATACTACGTAGCCTAGTGTGGTAGCAACAAAGATTGGTCAAAATCAGTGGGGAAGTAGTGTTTAAACCATGTTTGCCAAATATTGCAGAATGTATTGATCTTATTCTCTTCAATAGCTGTCATCTTAGCATATATGAGTGCTCTATTCATTCTGTGTTTAGCTTCGGCGACAATTAGAGTTTGGGGCTTCCATGCCTTGGCTATCGTTTGTTTAGCTGCAGTACTAAATTGAATAAACAATTGAAACTGAGTGTGGGTGAGTGTAGTGGGCTTAAGGTTTAGAAGTGCCATAGCAGGATCTGGAGGAATTGCGATATCCAGAGCTTTAGAAGCCATAAGAAATATGTTCTTCCAGAAAGCAATTAGGTGGATATGTGGGGATGAATTTTGCTATTCTAGCTGGTACTAGGTACCAACATGCTAGAACCTTGTAATTTGTTTCTACAGCAAAACAGTTTGGAGAGGAAGTTTTGGTGGCTAACCAGATATTAGACCAATCTTTATTATCGAACACTTGGTTCATATCTTGTGCCCATTTAGTAGCGTATGAGGGTAAAAACTCACTGGAGATCTCATTGAGTTGCAGATATAAGAGTAAAATAAGTCCTCTAATGTGTGGGTCGCTTATACATATCCACTGAAATTGAGTCATTTGGTTGAGAGTTGAGTCTGTACTAAGAAATAGTTCGTAGAAATTTTTAATTGGTAAATAACTGAATATTTCTGTTCTAGGTAACCCAAAGGTTTCACATAGTACTGGAAAGGTATGGATAATGGTAGCAGAGGATTGATTGTATACGTGAGTCAGGTTCATAGAGGACCATGCAGAGAATTATCTTGGAAATTTCCAAGCAGGATAAAAGGCTGGATTATTAAGGAATGAAAGCAGGGGGATATGTGGTGATTGGAGATTATGTGAGCACTTAAATTTATCCAAAATTGCTAAGGTATGTTTCATTATGGGATTAGAAAGATGTATTCTATCAGGGGGGCGAAGCCATAGCATATTAGCCACCGAGATAGGGTCGCTATCTTCTGATTCCATAGCTACCCATATCAACTGTAGCATGATATTTGGGAAGAAGCGAAATCTGTGCAGCATTGAAATAAGAGGAAAAGTTGAGTAATCCCAAACCTCCTCTCAATTTATTGAGGTAAAGCGTGGATTCAGTTATGTGAGGTTTGGGGGTACCCCAAATAAAGGACATAACTCTACGTCGAATAAGTCTTAGAAAATAAGATGGTAGTGGTATAGGAAGTACCCTGAATAAGTATAAAAATTTGGCAATATTGACATCTTTATAGCGTTAATCCTTCCCAACCATGACATTGCTTCATGAAGCCAGCAGTTTGTTTCAGGAGAGGCAGATAATTAGCCACAAAAAGATCCTTAAGGGAGATTGTGAGTTATACTCCTAGGTATAGGAGTTGTTTTGGAACCCAGTTAAAAGCTAAGGAAGTTTGTGCATGTTGAAGTTCTGATTGTGACAAGGAAATATTTAACGCATTTTATTTTGTTGGGTTAACATATATTCCTGAGATTTGGGCGAAATTATCTAATGTATTGAGTAAATTAGGGGTAGATATAGGGGGATGTGACAAAAATATAAGGATATCATCCGCAAAGAGGCATAATTTATGATGGTGGCCACCTAATTTGATACCTTTAATATCAGGATTGGTTCTAATTAGTTGTGCCAGGGGATCTATTAATAAGGCAAAAAGTAAAGGGGAAAGGGGACAACCTTATCTAGTGCTTCTTCTAATGTCGAACATTGTTGACTTATAACCAGCATATTTAATATATGCTCTAGGATTATTATATAAAGAGGAGACACAGGTTAAAAAATGGTTTCCAAATACCCATTTTTGAAGGATATATTCCATATATGACCAAGTGACAGAGTCAAATGCTTCCCTTATATCCAAGGAAACAAGGCAAGCTGGGATTTGCCTGGTTTTAGCAGCATGTATAAGTAAGAGTGCTTGCTTAATATTATCACCTGCCTGGTATTTTGTCATAAAACCTGTGTGGTCCTTATGGATTAGATGGCCAATGGTATTATTCAATTTGGTGGCCAGGATTTTAGCTATTACTTTTATATCTAGGCTGAGGAGAGATATAGGACAATAGTTAGTGCAGGAAGTGGAGTCAGAATGTGGTTTGGGGATCATTGCTATGGTAGAGGTGAGTGTCTCCGTTCTAACTGATTGTCCCTTAAGGATCAAATTGAAGGCCTTGGTTAAGACAGGCATTAAAATATGTGCAAACTGTCTATAATATGCAGTAGAGAATCCATCCGGGCCTGGTCTCTTATGCAGTTTTAGGGATTTATTGCATTTAAAACTTCAGTATCTGTAATTGGGCATTTAAGAAGATCTCGCTGTTGTTGATCAAGATTAGGAAGTGTGATATTGGAAAACAGAGTATCTGCTTTGGTCTTATCGAAATTCGGAGCAGAGAAATATGATTTAGCCAAGTTAGAACGAAAAATCTCTAGAATCTTTACTGTATTACTAGTGTTCGCTTCTCGGGATACTTTCAATCTTATCGGTGTTTGTGTGTGTTGCGAATTCTTTATTCTAGCCATGGGCATATCAGGTTTATTTGCCCTAAGGTATTGAACATGCTGACGTTTGTGTATGAGCTTATCTACTGATTCAGTCAGAAAAAGATCCAGATCAAAACAGGCTTTTTCTAGTTTAGAGTTATTGGTGGCAGTCGGGGAAGATTGAAAAGTCTGGTGACAGTCATTAAAGGTAGACTCAAGTTTCGCGCAAAAAAAATTTGCATTCTCTTTTAAGCGCAGTTGCTTGTTGTATCAATCTACCCCTAATGACAGCTTTGTATGCCCACCTTAATGTAAGAGCAGAGACATCCCCTGTATCATTGGATATTAGATAATCGGAAAGTGCTTTCTCAATCTCAATACGATGAAAAGGATCGGTCAATATAGAGTCATTTATAAACCAAGTGGTGTCATGTGATCTAGGAACTGTGGAAGCAATGGTAGTGAATACTGCACAAAGGTCTGTCCATGGAAGAGGAACGATTTTGGATGAAATGATTTCTGATATCATACTAGATGGAATAAGGATATGATCTATTTGTGAGAAGGAGTTATGTGGGTAGGAATAATGAGTGAATCGTCTACTGGTAGGGTTAATTTCTCGCCAAGTGTCTACCAAGCCACGTGTAGTAAGTAGACATTGAAAAGTTAGGTTTATTGTACCTGTAGTAGGTCCTGAAGGAGATTTATCCAAAAAAGAGCAAATAGTTGCATTAGAATCCCCACAAATAACAACCGTACCAAACTTATGAACCTCTATAACTTGAAGAAGATGAGATAAAAAAGCCGTTGGGCGTTTGTTGGGGGAGTAGTAAGATACAATTGTAATAGGATTGTCAGAAATAAAACCTGTTAAAAGTATATATCGTCCCTCAGGGTCCGTCAATTGTGATGCAAGGTTAAACGGAGTGGAACAATGAAAACCAATAAGGGTTCCACGCTGTTTAACCGCCGCGGAGGCAGTATAGAATTGTGGATAAGGAGATGAAAGAAATTTGGGGTAAACATTTTCAGTGAAATGGGTTTCCTGTAAACATATAATATTAACTTTCTTCATTGAAAAAGAGCGTAGTGCCTTCGTTTACTTATGTGGAATATTAAACCCTTATACATTTAATGACAAGACATTTATAGGAGCCATAAACCAACTAGGGTCAACATTATATCATAACAAGCATAGTACTTACCGAGAGCCAGAACCACCGACTGTAGAGTCAAAAGGGAATAGTAGAAGGTAGAGAAAGAAGAAAAAAAAATAAAACAATCGAGCTAATCTAATATGAAGACAATATGTCAGTAGATTAAAACTAAATAATAGGGTGTGGGAGAATCTCAGGGGAGTATTTAGAACTCCCTGAGAGGGCCGGGCCCACCAGTAGAGTCCCCCATATGAATGGTAGTTGTCCTTATGTGATATGAAGGGTAACAAGGAATTCCTAAAGGATGAACAACTCTGGAGAACCACAGGAACTCTGTAAGAGCTATCATGGAAATATTTAACTGATATTAAAAAAAGGAGTATAAAAAGAAAAAAATCAAAAATTCTTGTATGACAGAACCATGCTGCCAAAGCTCATTTCAGCATGAGGAGCTTGGCACCTGTAATGAGAGAAGGTAACTAGTTTAAACTAAAATGTCAGCCCATTGAATCCTCGTTATTGGGTGGTAAATGCTCATAACGACCACGCTTATTAAGATTTTGATGTGAAGAGGAGGTAGAGCTGGATCCTGCGTCTTTATTTTGCTGTGGAGATCGAGAGGCTGAACGTCTGTGAGAGTGGTCTTTAGGCAAGACTATTTCAGCCAAACCCATTTCAATTAGGGCCGACTGTAAGTCCTCTGATGAGCGACAGACGTATTTCGTTTCCAGATGAGTGAATCGGAGACAAAAAGGGAACCCCCAATGGTAAGTAATTTGATTTCGCTGAAGTATCTGCAGTTGAGGTTTGAGCGCACGTCTCTTTGCCACTGTAAGTGGGGACAGATCAGTGAAGAGCTGATAGACATGGCCCTGAAAGCTGAGGGATTCTCTACCTCTGGCAGCTGTTAGCAGCTGTACTTTGGTTCTGTAATAGTGCAATTTGGCTATTATGTCCCTTGGAGGACCATTGGTTTTGCAAGGAGCTAAACCTCTATACACTCTATCCATTTCAAGCCTGTCAATAGGCAGGTCCAGAACAGATTCAGGGATTCCCCTGATCCGCAGATTCGATCGACGGTCCCTATTCTCTTTGTACTCCAAGCGTGACTGTAGTGTGAGGTTTTCCTCTTTAAGGGCCATAAGCTCAGAAATTTAATTCTGTGTATGGTTATCAATTTCATCCACTCTCAGTTCTAAGTCTGCGGTTCTCTGACCCAGTTCTCTTCTTTCTTTAGTTAATTTGTCAGAATGTGGTCAGAAGTCTGCTTGAGGGCTTTCTGAAGCATATATTCAAATTTTTTGAATATGTCAGGCTGTACTGCAGCTTGTAAGTCACCATTGTCATAGTCAGACTCACCATTAGTAGCTTGTGTTTTCTGGCTGTGGGGCAGAGACTTCTTAGTGCGTGGGCTGCTGCGCTGTGAGGGGGAGGATGATGCTGCCATCCTAAATGCCTGCTTGTGTACTGTTTCCCTCGATATACCCGCTTTAAACTTGTTTTTTGGGCCCCTCAGAACCATTATTTATATAGTGGATGTTGCTGAGGTGAGTCTTCTTCTAGTTTGAGCTGATTACAGTGCTGCTGTGACCTATAGTCCTCCTGTGGGAACTCCCGAGGAGGGGAGCTCTAAGGCAGCATTACTGTTACCTCCGGCTGCCACGCATGCGCCTCCTTGGATATCTTTTTATATCCCATTCCTGTTTTATACAGTTGAACTGCCTTGCAGATCCTTTGATCCTTTTGCTTTCCCCATGACTGAGAATCCAGAAACGTTAGCGCAGCACTGGATGAAAGATGTAAGGGTCTGTCAGGAGTCCAGAACCTCACTAACCTTTTATACACACACACTAATTACAAGCAAACAGATCACAGGTGAGGATGGTTACCTTTAATAGCCATTCAAACCCCTTCATGTCAACTTGTGTGCATGTTATCAGGCCAAAATCACTAGGGTACGTAACTTTTGATCAGGGTCATTTAGGTAGTTTCTGTTGTGATTATGATTTAAAAAGAGTAAACACAGTTGATTGATAATAAATGGCTTCAGCCAAACACTAACCATAAGTGAAAGAAAAGTTTTTGTGTTATCATTCATATTCTCTGAAAAATGGCCAAGAAATCATAAATTCTGCCATGGTATGTATACTTATGAGCACAACTGTAAATACAAATAGGGATGAGCTGAACACCCCCCAGTTCGGTTCGCAGCAGAACATATGAACAGGCAAAACATTTGTTTGTACAAGCGAACACTGTTAATGTCTATGGCACGCGAACGTGAAAAATCAAAAGTGCTAATTTTAAGGGTTAATACAGTATGCAAGTCTTTGTCATAAAAAGTGTTTGGAGACCCGGGTCCTGCCTCAGGGGACATGTATCAATGCAACGGCCATTTTTTCGGGAGCAGTCCCAGTCCCCCCCAGTCCATTACGAGGCCCTTTGGGTCTGGTATGAATATTAAGGAGAACCCTGAACCAAATTTTTTTTTAAAAATTGCGTGAGGGTCCCCCCAAATTCCATACCAGGCCCTTCAGGTCTGGTATGGATTTTAAGGGGAACCACATGCCAACATTTAAAACAAAATGTTGTGGGGTCCCCCCAAAAATCCATACCAGACCCCCAGTGTGCAACCTGGCAGGCTGCAAAAAAAGAGGGGGACTAGAGAGTGCCCCCCTCCTGAACCGCAACCAGGCCACATGCCCTCAACATGGGAGGGTGCTTTGGGGTAGCTTTGTTGATGGGGACAAGGGCCTCATTCCCACAACACTTACCCGGTTGTTGTGGGGGTCTGCCGGTGGGGGGGCTTATCGGAATCTGGAAGCCCCCTTTAACAAGGGGACCCCCAGATCCCGCCCCCCGGTTTGAAATGGTAACAGGTAAATTCCCAAGAGCTTCCCCCTGGCGTCAGAGGGGGGCCAGGCCACCCAAGTACGTAAATGGGTGGCCTGCCACCCCTCTGATGCCACAGGGAAGCCATTGGGAAGTCCCCGTGCATCAGAGGGGTACGTCACCGTGTGGCCCCACCTTCACTTAAAGAACTGTAATCGCTGAAGCGTCATAAGGCGGGTGACTCCCAAGGAGGCAGATCTTTTTTTGTTAAATTTTTCGTTCCATCGGTGGAGCCATAGAAGAAGAGGAATGGACTTTGTGGGACACCTGTACCAAAGTGTGTCTTGTTTTTATTTTTATTTTTTTATTTTGACACTTTTTTTATGAAACGGTATGGGTACAATGTACCCGTTACCATTTCAAACAGTGGGGTGGCATGATCTGGAGGTCTCCTTGTTAAAGGGGGCTTTCGGATTCTGATAAGCCCCCCGCCACAGACCCCCACAACCACCGGGCAAGGGTTGTGGGGATGAGGCTACCCCAAAGCATCCTCCTCATGTTGAAGGCATGTGGCCTGGTACAGTTCAGGAGGGGGGAGCTCTCTCGCCCCCCCCCCCCCCTCTTTTTCTGCAGCCTGCCAGGTTGTGTTCTTGGATAAGGGTCTGGTATGGATTTTTGGGGGGACGCCAACCCAATTTTTTTTTTCGGCACGGGGCTACCCTTAAAATCCATATCAGACCTGCAGGGTCTGGTATAGATTTTTGGGGGGATCCCCATGCCATTTTTTTTATTTTAATTTTGGTGCGAGGTTCACCTTAATATCCATACCAGACCTGAAGGGCCTGGTAATGGACTGGGGGGTTCACATGCTGTGGTTTTCAATGACTTTTATCTGTATTGCTAAGACCTGACAATTCATTATAGCCGCGAGTAGTTTTAAATTACTTTTTTCCTTTAGAAATGTAATTTTGTGCAGGGACTGTTCTTAATACGGCGCCACTTTACAGGCATACTTTAGAAATTTAAAGGGATATTTTACTTTTATTGTTTCACTTTAAGCATTATTAGAATCACTGCTCCTTAAAAAAAAACGTCAATTTTTAACACATTTTGCATTGATACATGTCTCCTGGGGCAGGACCCAGGTCCCCAAAGCCTTATTATGACAATACCATGCATATAAGCCTTTAAAATGAGCACTTTTGATTTCTCCCATAGACTTTTAAAGGGTGTTCCGCGGCTTTCCAATTTGCCGCGAACACCCCAAATTGTTCGCTATTTGGCGAACGGGCGCACACCCGATGTTTGAGTCGAACTTACATTCAACTTGAACATCTGGCTCATCCCTAAATACAAACTCCGGCTCACACTTTATAAGGACTTACAACAAACAGTTTTTTTTCTCTTGGGATAAAGGTTTTCCATAAATAAATAATAAGCTAATGATTGTAAGCACCCCTGTCAGTAGTAAATGGTTTGTCTCTTTTTTTTTTTTTATTCTTTATTTAAATTTAAATTTAAGAGTAAATGGTTTGTCTTAACCCTGTTACTGCTGCATCTGCAGAACAGCTCGTTCTGTTGAAAAACAACTGATTTCTTTGGAAGGTGAAAATAAGTGAAATACAGCCTAAAAAAGAAAACTAATACTAGATTCAGCGAAAAGGGATATAAAACTAAGGATCTGATCATCAAAACCAAAAAATTGAAACAGAAAACAGATAGAGAAAGTTTATTTATATAGCTCTGCCCTCTTGAGGGTCGCAAGATAATTCATAATTCAGTAGGAAGGAGGGAGAAGATTCGATACCCCCTCACCGGAAATAAGCATGTTTGACCCTCAGACTGAAAAGCTAAGGGTCCATTTTCTCGGATGAGTAGGGGCACCAGAGGGGTGTGTGCCACATTTCACGGCATTTTTCTTTTGAGCACTTTATTTATGAATTATCGAGCATGGAGAACATAATAGGAAGAAGGTGGATTATGAAATGAACTGTTTTGAACACTTTTTGACTTTGAACGCTTCTTAAAGGACTAATTTGCAGTTCACTGTATTATATATTTTTATATCTATTTTTTTTTCATGTGATATGGGATACACTGTATGCATTGTGGTAATAGTTGGTATTTAACCACTTCAGCCCCTGAAGGATTTGCCTCTAATGACCAGGCCATTTTGTACAATACGGCACTGCGTCACTTTAACTGAAAGTTGCGCTGTCGTGCTTCGCTGTACCCAAACAAAATTGGCGTCCTTTTTTCTAACAAATAGAGCTTTCTTTTGGTGGTATTTGTTTTACTTTTTGCTTTAATACACATCCAAAAAAAAAACATATTTATTCATCAGTTTAGGCCAGGGGTCTCAAACTGGCGGCCCTCCAGCTGTTGTGAAACTACAAGTCCCATAAGGCATTGCAATGCTGACAGTTACAAGCATGACTCCCCAAGGCAGAGGCATGATGGGACTTTGTTTTTGGACATGTTTTGAAACAACTGGAGGGCCTCCTGTTTGAGATCCCTGGTTTAGGCTGATATATATCCTTCTACATATTTTTGCTATAAAAAAAAAATCGCAATAGGTGTACATTCATTGGTTTGTGCAAAAGTTAGAGCGTCTACAAAATAGGGGATAGCTTGATGGTATTTTTAATATATATATATATTTTTTTACTAGTAATAGTGGCGATCTGCGACATTGTGGCGGACAGCTACGGCAATTTGCGCTAAAGAGAGCAGACCTGCCGGCAGCTGGTCAGCAAGTGGTTAAAGTGGATGTAAACCCTCACATATACCTATTGAAGTGAATAGCCTTAGATGATACAGAGAGATGAAACAAATCTCCTGTCTTCAGCTTTCTAGACTCTTTAGAAAGTGCAGATTAATTAAATAAACTTGCAGAGTTGTGCTGTGAATAGAGAAGCTCTCTGCTTATCTATTTCTAAGCTCCCTCCCCGACACAAATTTTCAACTGCTTTTACCTCCTGTGTCAGAGAACTTGTCAGAAGTTTTCATGTTGATAACAAGGGGAACAGAGCAGCAGAAAGACACAGGGCTTAGGGCTTTGGAGAGAGATAAGTAAACGCTACAGATAAATGTGCCCAGGTCAGATTTCATGAATGGGGTTTACATCCACTTTAATGCCACATTTAGATCAGTAAAAAAAAGGAAAAAATAAAAAAAATCTTGAATAGTAGATTATGTTATTGGATTATTTCTCATTCTGGAAGCTAGAAGAACTTTTGTGTGTGCATATACATGTGTGAATGTGCTCATTATACAAACCAGAATTTTGTTTTTTGCACAGGAATGCTCTACCAGGAATATCCGGTGTTACAATAAATGTATTTTTAGTCAGGTCAATATGTGTATGTTATGCATATAAAACATGTATATCATTCTTTTCATATTTAACTTTTGTCACCAGTGGGCAGAGCTCTGGAGTTGGTATTTTTTGCAGTTTTAATTCCTTGTTGTATACAGAATATAACCTGGAGACCGGCTATTCAGTTTTATTGAGAATGTATGCACAGCTGAATGAATCTCATAAAAGAACACCCCTCCTACTTCTGTCTATTCAAACAACTCTGTATGATGTTTCAATTAGAAAGAAGCTGTCTACAAGTGAGCAGCCACTGCTGGGCTTTTTTACTAGAAAGCTCAAGATACACTGAAAAAAAAAAAGAACAACCAACTGATATTTTACAAATGTGTATTTGCAAAATAAATGAGCAATGGAAACCTCACACAAATAAAATAATAATACAAAAAAAACTATAAAAGCATAAAAAAATACTTGAAAAAAATTAGTCATTGAAATAAAGTGGAATAACGTTGACCAAAAAAACAAAACAATATAATTTTCCTTTAAAGGATATCACTGTCTAAACTCATTTACTGAAATATTTGAAAATATTTTTAAAAATTGTGATACACGAGGTTTCTAAAAATCAAAACCGTTCAGTTATTACATATGAGGACTTTGTGATGGTAATCTTTGTTGTAACGCATCACTACAATCTTCCCTGTGCCTAAAATAATTCAATTTTCCATACGTGTTTCCCAGCAAACTGGAAAAATTGGCAAGGTGCTCTGCTTCAGAACCTGTGCTTCTTTTCCAAATATATTAATTAATGTGACTATGCTAAGATATGCAATAAAAATAGCAAACAAGCATTCTTAATTAGACCAGAGAAAACATATTTTATGCAAGTAGGACACACAGTGCTTTTGTGGTGCCGGTATATTTTATACAATTAATCAGCGTTAAATTCTCCTATGAACTATTTCACGCATAGTAACTGGTAGGTCAGCACAAATGCAACAAACTTTGAAATGGCGAGACACTTTACATCATTAGTATACAAAGCGCAGTGAGATTTTGGCCTCTATCACATGGCATATATGAAAATGGTTGTTTGTATATGGCGGGTAGAACAGATGGCAGCTCGTTATATCCTTTCACTGACTGTAATTCTGTTATTTTTATAATCACATGATCATATGGCAAAAATTCAGAGTCTTGTTTTCTTAAGCAAACCACTAAGTCATATGTTGTCCATGTCTGCCTGTTAAAGCATAGGTAAACCCAATAAAAAAAGTCGCATACAATAAAGCTTGGTTTGAGAGTAACTTTGAGAACGTTTTGCAAGACAAGCAATACTTATTAATATATTTTGACTTGATATAAAAGCGATGTCTTGATATACAACTAGCGTCATGTCACAACTGAGTATAAAAGAGAAGAGAGGCGCCTCTAAGTGTAGCAATATGGTTACATTTAATGAAGGTACAACATTTAGCAACATTATAGAGACAGCGGGAGAGGTGCTTTCTGGTAGTTTCTAGGTTTATCAGAGCCGTCGGTAAACCCAGAAGCTATCCGATCTGTTGGATGGATAGGCAGGAAGTTGAGTGAGGGCAAGATGGCCCCCACTCGGCTTTATGCCCTTGGAGGACCGGAACAACCTCCAATGTCACTTCCAGTTCTCTGGCTTAAAGTGGTAGTAAACCCTCTGACACTTTTTTTTTTACACCTGTAAGGAAAAATGCATAATGAGCTAGTATGCAACACATACTAGCTCATTATGAAATACTTACCTTAGAACGAGGCGTCGGTATCTCACCTGGTCCACGCCGAGGTTGCTGACATGTTGCCTTGGCGTGTCTTCCGGGTATCGCGGCCCCAGCGCTATGAGTTGCATGCACGCAGGAGACTTCTTTCCAGCAAGGTCCGTCGTCTGCCAGGCTTTCAGCTGAGAATCCCCTGTGCGCATGCGCCGCTGCAGTCAGCGGCTCATTGCAGGGGGGATATTTCCTAAACCGTATAGGTTTAGGAGATTTTTTTTTTACCTACAGGTAAGCCTTAGGCAAAAGTTAAAATGTATTATTATTCTTTATTCCCTTTTTTTTCTCAATGATGGCATGAGTAAGATGGTAGCACAGGACTGAGCTGTGACTGATCACAGAAGGTTGTCAGCAGGACAACCCTGAATCCAATGGCTGAGTAAGCAACCATACTGTGCCTAGAACACCACCAGGTAAGCGGGGTATAGAAAATAAAGGAAAGGGGGGGGGGGGTTAGCTGAAGTTTCTCTTTAAGAGCAGAGAGGGTAAGGAGAATCTGTTTACCTTCCATGTGCTACCCTTCCCCAACACCACCACCCAGTGAGGTACTGGGAATTCCTGCAATATTGCTGTATAAGCTATCACCAAATGATGGGTCAGAGCTTACAAAGGTCTAAGAAGGTCCCCCTTCCCTGGTCCATACATGATAGTGTCAGAATCGGCAATTGCTCAGGTGCGGACTTCTACACAAGGTAGCAGGTTAGTTGTGCCACCATACTCTGGAACTACTAAGTTCTCTTAGCCCTTGTACACACGGTCGGACATTCCGACAACCAAATCCATCGGATTTTGTCCGAAACTGGTGTTGCATACACACGGTCGGACAAAGTTGTCGGAAAATCTGATCGTTCAGAACGTGATGGCGTTATTTCGTTACGACGGGACTACGTTCAGGCTAGTAGCCAATAGCTTTGGTCTAGGAATTTGATCTGAGTGGCACTTCGTCCGATCGGATCATGTTGTCGGAAAATTTTACAGCCCAGCCCTAAAACTTCGTCGGTCGGATGTTCCGACGGAAACAGTCCGGCTTACACTTTTGGTAAGCTAACTGGAAGGTAGAGAAGAGAATGAAAGGTAAATATGAAAGTAGAGCTACCCTTTGGTTTAAAATATCAGCAATATGCTCACAAATGTACTTTTTAAAAATAAATGAAGAATACAAAAATCTATATTTTTTTATTATGTAAAAAAGTGTTGTACTCGCTTGACCTAAACTACTGATTTTATTATTAATAACTAACATTATTATGCGGCTTACAATCATTTTCTTTCTTTCAAAACTATGCAGCTGGTAAAAAGAATCCTTTCTACTGCCTCTGTTGTTTGTTCCTTTATTGTGTTTGCTTTGATTTTTATTTCCCTGAATACTTCATCTTGCTTCCATCATTATCCTATTCATTACCTCTAATGCTTTAGTTATGTTTTTTTAGCATTCTAAGTATGTTGTTATTTGTATCCTGCTGGAAGAAGAATACCGAGGGAAGCTGCTTGGGTTTCAGATCACGCCTAGGGAATGGTGGTCTTCAATAATAAAATATTTTGTTGAATGTATAATTTATAGGAGAATGACAGCCCTGGAATTGATATATTTTTTGCCGCAGCACAGAAGCGTCCGTAAATAAATCCTGTCAGGGCACAAAGAAGAGAGCCGATCGTTCAGCTCGCAATGACACCTGCTACATTGTTTCGCTTTTTCAATCAATATGTCAGCGATGCGCTTCATCATATTTAAAAGCAGCGTCTAAATGTCTTTCGCTCTTTAAAATGTCAGAATACCCAAGATCACCTTTTTATTTGTTCCCCATGAGTCTTGCATTCTGTTTTGTCCATCAAGTACGTGCACTAGACCAAAAGGTTAATGACTGATAATTTGACTTCATTAGGTAATGATAGAGCAACCTGAGTTACTAATTACACTCATGTATTGAAGAGCAATGTCATAACATTAAGATGGAATACGATGAAATATATGCATAACTCTCCAGCTTTAATTTGTGTACTGCTGAGATTTCCATTTACAGAAGAGGTGTAAAGAGAAACAGTCATTCACAACCATACTGTTCATAAAATGGTCAGCCCACCTAAAAGGGATATTTTATTTATTAAACTTGGTGAATAGAACATCCTTGCTTCTTATATCTCTTGGCAATTCCAGCAAGTGGACCCCCCTGGCCATTGTTCCTAGCCTTGTAAATGCCTATCTTGGAGTTTTGAGTGCCCCCATTCATTTTGGGATGCTCTTCATTTTCCATTACATTGGTCAACAAATTTTGGGAAATTATCAAGATAAAATGTGCTAATTCTTACATATTTTGATTAAATTCATTAGAAAATAGGTGATAAAGGTGCTAGTTGGCTAAAGTTTTGAAAATGTTTCACAAATCAAAAGATTTATACACAAGCAAATATATTTGCCTATAAGGGAGGGGGTCTAATGATCATGATGCCTCGTAACTTCTCGACAAAGTATGGTAGAACAATGAAAATGGTACCACGTGGACGTGTATACATTTATCTTCACTTTGAGACTAAAGATCACTACCTAACTGTAATTTATGGTTCATTTATTGCAAGGTACTGTACATTTGTCTTGCTCAGATCTACACATTATACAGTTACATCTGGTGGCTTGTGAAAGTGTCATTGCCTAACATTTCCAAGGAACAGTTGTGTGATATTTTCCCTCAAGATGCCTCAAAACTGTGTAAACAATGCAGATAATGTCTGCTACATTTGTGGCGAGGTTACATTTGCATCTCAAAAGTGCAGTATGACGGCAGTGGTAAAAAGGGTATACCCCCTATATTTTGGATGCAAACAGGGGATCAGGACAAGAATTTGGCTCCTCATTATTGTTGCATTACATGTACAAACTATCTGCGTCATTGGCTAAACAAGAAGAAAAAGTCCATGCCTTTCGCAGTCCCAATGGTGTGCAGGGAACCCACCAATCAGAGTAGAGATTTAGAGACTGCTATTTTTGCATGGTTCCCCCAACTGCAAAAGGGATCTCAAGAAAGAAGTAGACTGTGGAATATCCAAACATTCAATCCGCACTGCATTCTTTATCCCATGGTGAGGACTAGCCAATTCCAGATCCATCAGACTCCTACTCTCTAGACTCAAATGTAAGCGGACCCAAACTTTAACTTTTGTTATCAATAAAAAGATATATTTATAATGATCGATGTGGCACCAATCTTATTGCTGTCACACTTTGCAGAAAACTTATACTTCTTGTCAATTCTAGCAAGAAGACCTTTCTTGGCCATTGTTCTTAGTTTTGTTATTGTCTATCTTGGAGTTCTGAGTGTTCCCATCCACCTTGGGGTTTTCTCAATTTACCTACTCCATCCTTCATGATGTAATATGAAATCAACATTTGGGAAAAAATTGTGAGAGCTCACCTTTATGACCACCGCAGGGTAAAGCACAGAGATCTTAACAGCATGGGGTTGATTTACTAATAGCAAATAGGCTGTTGCAAGGGAATGTGCATTTCACAACTGAATTTTCTCATATCTTAGTGAATATGGTGGAAATTCACTATACAAACAATATACCCTGCCATGTGCACGAAAAGAAACCAAAAAACTGTATTTTGCCTTGCACACGATTAAATGATGAAGTGAACAGCTTATTTGTCTTTTATGAATCAATCCCCTTAATAGGGATGAGCCGAACACCCCCCGGTTCGGTTCGCACCAGAACTTGCGAACGACCCCCGCGTTCGGCACGAACGTTAGAACCCCATTGAAGTCTATGGGACTCGAACGTTCGAATTGGAAAGTGCTAATTTTAACGGCTAATATGCAAGATAGTATGCTAAAAAGGGTTTGGCGATCTGCCTCCTGCCTCAGGGGACATGGGTCACTGCAAAAAAAAGTTTTAAAAACTACCGTTTTGGCGGGAGCACTGATTTTAATGACGATTAAAGTGAAAAAAAAAAGTGAAATATTCCTTTAAATATGGTGCCTGGGGGGTGTCTATATAGTATGCCTGTGAAGTGCCACGTGTTTCCCGTGTTTAGAACAGTCCCTGCACAAAATGACATTAAACGGAAATAACACCATTTAAAACTGCTTGCGGTTTTAATGTTATATCTGGTTCCTGCAATATGGTTGAAAATCATTCAGAAAAATGGCATGGGTAGCCCTCCCTGCCCATTACCAGCCTATTTGGGTCTTGTACGCACATTAAGGGGAACCCTGTACCCATATTAAAAAAAAGGAAATGCGTGTGGCCCCCAGGCCCTATATACTCAGAACAGCAGTATACAGGCGGTGCAAACAAGACAGGGACTGTGTAGGTTTGTTGTGTTAAGTTGAATCTGTTTGTCATTTTCAACCGGTACATTTTTAAAGTGTAGCTCCAGTCAAAAAAAATATCTTTAAGCTTTTTGGAAAACATAGGGAAGGGTTATCACCCCTGTATAATTTGTTTTGTCGTCCATCTTTTTTCATCTCACTTGCTGTTGTCTCCTTCCGTTTGCAAGTAGGAGATGTTTGTAAATTGGATGTTTGAAAGTAGGGGCCTGCCCTATATGCTCTGCAGAAATGGCGGAACAAGGTGTTGGTTTTGCAACAACATTGTAAGCCCTCAAAGTGACTCTTGGTGGCCGCTGGAGCGCCCTGCTGTGAACGATTATATCAAGAATTGTAATTACATGCCATTGTTGAACAGTGGTAGAAAAATTGACCTTTGGTGGTTGTGGTGCTGGTGCCACAACACTATAAGTCCTCACAGTTACTCTGGGTGGGCACAGGAAGGGGCCCTCCTGTGAAATATTATATCAAGAATTGTAATTACATGTCCCTGTTAAACAGGGGCAGAAAAATTGGGCCTTAGGCACTGGTGCCATCACACTGCAACCTCTGCCATACACTCTAGTTTTTTTGCAGGAATTAGCCCTGCTGCAAAGCATTGCATCAAAAATTTTACTTAAACGCCCCTGTTAAACAGGGGCAGAAAAATTGGGCCTTAGGCACTGGTGCCATCACACTGCAACCTCTGCCATACACTCTAGTTTTTTTGCAGGAATTAGCCCTGCTGCAAAGCATTGCATCAAAAGTTTTACTTAAACGCCCCTGTTAAACAGGGGCAGAAAAATTGGGCCTTAGGCACTGGTGCCATCACACTGCAACCTCTGCCATACACTCTAGTTTTATTGCAGGAATTAGCCCTGCTGCAAAGCATTGCATCAAAAATTGTACTTAAACGCCCCTGTTAAACAGGGGCAGAAAAATTGGGCCTTAGGCACTGGTGCCATCACACTGCAACCTCTGCCATATACTCTAGTTTTTTTGCAGGAATTAGCCCTGCTGCAAAGCATTGCATCAAAAATTGTACTGTTAAACAGGGGCAGAAAAATTGGGCTGCTGGCATCACCCAGAACCAAAAATGTTCTTCCAACATATCAGCGGAGGAGGAAGAGGATAGACAATCAACATAACAGGACAGTCACTCAGCATCAGCATAGGCAGTCTTGAAGGGATGTGGTATTTCAAAAAAAATTATTCGGTTACATCAGCTTCAGGTGCTTGGTAGCTGTGGGTGATCCAAGACTGATTCATCTTGATGAAGGTCAGTCGATCAACTGATTCGGTGGACAGGCGCACCCTGTGATCGGTAACGAAGCCACCAGCAGCACTGAAGGTGCGTTCCGAAAGAACGCTGGATGCAGGACAGGCCAGTAGCTCAATTGCATGCTGTGCAAGCTCTGGCCAGTGATCCATCCTCAAGACCCAGTAAGCCAGAGGATTTTCAGTGGGAAAGGTGTCCAAGTCTGACCTTGCCCCTAGGTATTCCTGCACCATGTAAATTAGACGCTGGCGATGGGTGCTGGAACCAATCATACCTTGGGGCTGCGGACTAAAAAATTGTCTGAAAGCATCAGTCAGACGGCCACCTTCTCCACCGCTCCTTCTGACTGATGCCTCAGCAACACGTTGTCCAGGACCAGGAGTTTGTGACCTCCCAGTCTCTGGGAACGCGTTGCACAGAGCTTTCTGCAAGGCCTCCCGGAGATGTCTCATCCTCTGCTCCCTCTGCGATGGCAAGATAAGGTCGGCAACCTTACCCTTGTATCGTGGATCAAGGAGAGTGGCCAGCCAGTAATAGTCCCTCTCCTTGATCCGAAGAATACGAGGATCCTTCCGCAGGCTTTGCAGGATCAGGGAGGCCATGCAGCGTAGGTTAGCTGAGGCATTCGGTCCGGAGTCCTCTGGGTCACTAAGGACAACATGATCCGCAGCTACCTCCTCCCAGCCACGTACAAGTCCACGTGTTTCTTGGGACTGTAAATCATCCCTATAAGACTGCTGCTGCTGATGCTGAGTGCCAGCCTCCACCTCCATGCTGACACAATCATCCTCCTCCTCCTCTTCCTCCTCCTCACCCTCTTCCTGTGTGATGGGTGGCACAGCAGGAACACTGTCTGGATAAAGGGGGCCTTGAGAGGCAAGGAAGTCCTCCTCTTCCTGCCTCTGTTCTGCCTCAAGTGCCCTGTCCATTATTCCACGCAGCGTATGCTCCAAGAGGTGGACAAGAGGTATAGTGTCACTGATGCATGCACTGTCACTGCTCACCATCCTTGTGGCCTCCTCAAACGGTGACAGGACAGTGCATGCATCCCTGATCATGCCCCACTGGCGTGGTGAGAAAAAACCAAGCTCTCCTGACCCTGTCCTGGTGCCGTAGTCGCACAGGTACTCATTGATGGCCCTCTGCTGCGTGTGCAGCCGCTGCAGCATGGCCAATGTTGAGTTCCATCTGGTGGGCATGTCACATATAAGGCGGTTCTTGGGCAGGTTCAACTCCTTTTGGAGCTCAGCCAACCAAGCACAGGCATTAAATGATCGGCGGAAATGCACACAGACTCTCCTGGCCTGTTTCAGGACATCCTGTAAGCCGGGGTACCTGCCCAAGAACCGCTGCACCACCAGGTTAAGGACGTGAGCTACACAGGGCACATGGGTCAGTTGTCCCCGTCGGAGGGCGGAGAGGAGGCTGGTGCCATTGTCGCAAACCACCATTCCTGGCTTAAGCTGGCGTGGCGTCAACCACCTCTCGGCCTGCCCCTGCAGAGCTGACAAAACATCCGCCCCAGTGTGGCTCCTGTCCCCCAAACAAACCAGCGCAAGCACGGCATGGCATCGTTTTGCCTGCGTACTTGCGTAGCCCCTGCAACGCCTACGGAGCACCACTGGTTCTGAGGACAGAGCACTGGAAGAGGCCATGGAGGAAGAAGAAGAGGAGGGGGTGGAGGAGAGAGGTGTGTCACAACCAATAGTAGCATTTTGGAGGCGTGGTGGCGGAACAACCTCCAATACTACTGCACCTTGTCCTGCATCCTTCCCAGCAGCCAGAAGAGTGACCCAATGGGCCGTGAAAGACAGGTAACGTCCCTGTCCATGCCTGCTGGACCATGAGTCAGCGGTAATATGCACCTTACCGCTGACCGCCCTGTCCAGCGAGGCAAGGACATTGCCTTCCACATGGCGGTAGAGAGCCGGAATTGCCTTCCGTGAGAAAAAGTGGCGTTTGGGGACCTGCCACTGAGGAACCGCACATTGTACAAACTCACGGAAGGGGGCCGAGTCTACCAACTGAAAAGGCAGCAGTTGAAGTGCTAGCAATTTAGCCAAGCTAGCATTCAACCGCTGGGCATGTGGATGGCTGGGAGTAAATTTCTTCCGCCGGTCCAGCAGCTGGGGCAGGGACATTTGTCTGCTATAATCGGACGTGGATGTACCACTAGCAGAGTTCCCGGAAGCACTTGGCTGTGACACACCTAATTCTACACCTTCATTCCTCTCAGAGCAGGTTTCAGAGAGGACTGAAGGTCTAGTGGGGTTGGAGATGCCAGCTGATGAGGAGCAAGGAGAGGTCCGCTTTGTTCTTTGGTGTGGGTCTTTGAGGTATGCTTGCCAACGAGCTGCATGGCAGGTCAACATATGTCTGGTCAAGCATGTGGTGCCCAAGCGGCTGATGTTTTGGCCACGTGAGATACGCTTGAGACATATGTTGCAAATAGCAGCGGTGCGATCTGATGCACTCGTCTCAAAAAAGGCCCACACCAAAGAACTTTTAGAATAACGTGCAGAGGAAGCGCGATGCGCAGGCGGAGCTCTGCGGTGTGATTCAGTCGGTGTGCTGCCCCTAAGCTGGCCCCCGGAGGGCATCCTGCCTCGTTGGACATGTGCCTCCTCCTCCTCCTCCTCCCTCCTTCCAGGCACCCACGTGGAGTCAGTGCCCTCATCATCCCCTCCCTCTTCATCGCTGTAGCAAACCTGGCAGTATGCTGCAGCTTGTGGAACATGACTGCCAGATTGCTGTCCTTCTTGAGCATCCCCTCTCTCTGTGCTCACGCTACTGCCTTCCTCTAGCTGAGTGTCATCATCAGAGCCCACCAAACACTGGGCATCCTCCTGGAGCATGTACCCAACACTGTGCTCAAAGAGTTCAGGAGACTCCTCAGGAGGACGTGGTGGGTCTAGGGAAGGAGTCACTGATGATGACATTGAGAGGAGGGACGACGATGTGTTAGCAGCTGCTTTTCTACTACCCTGAGACTGGGTGAGAGAGGATGAGGAGGATGAAGAGGGCTTGGTCATCCACTCTACCAAGTCGTTGGCATGTTGCGGTTCAACATGTCCAGCTGCAGAAAAGAAGGACAAGCATGTCCCATGGCCACGTGCTGATGACAATGCACCGTGTCCCCGACCAGCACTGTTGTCTCTAGACACAGAGCCTGCTTGCCCTCTTTTATCGGCTCGCGCCTGTCTGCCTCTCCTTGCTGGCCTTCCAGACATGGTAATGGCCTGAAGGGAGTTGGGTAAAACAGTAGTTGGGTAGTTTATATTGTGCTGGAGGCACACAACACCCACTAACTCCTGCAGATGCCTTTTTTATAGAACAGCAGAGTTAAAGGGGTATATACAGATGTATACTGTGCTGTGCTGGAAGCACACACAACTTCCAATAACTCCAGCAGATGTCAATCGGGCCCAAATAGAGAACAGCTATGTAGGTGGATAATAGCGGTATGTACTGGGTAAAGAGCAGGCACACAGCACGCACTATCTCCTGAGTGACACTGCTGACTGCAAGCTCTATTGTTAAAGATGGACCACTAGCTATATAGGTGAGGTGAATATCACGGTGTATACTGCGGTCAGGGCACGCAGACAATAACCAGAAAACAGCAGAGTTAAAGGGGTATATACAGATGTATACTGTGCTGTGCTGGAAGCACACACAACTTCCAATAACTCCAGCAGATGTCAATCGGGCCCAAATAGAGAACAGCTATGTAGGTGGATAATAGCGGTATGTACTGGGTACAGAGCAGGCACACAGCACGCACTATCTCCTGAGTGACACTGCTGACTGCAAGCTCTATTGTTAAAGATGGACCACTAGCTATATAGGTGAGGTGAATATCACGGTGTATACTGCGGTCAGGGCACGCAGACAATAACCAGAAAACAGCAGAGTTAAAGGGGTATATACAGATGTATACTGTGCTGTGCTGGAAGCACACACAACTTCCAATAACTCCAGCAGATGTCAATCGGGCCCAAATAGAGAACAGCTATGTAGGTGGATAATAGCGGTATGTACTGGGTACAGAGCAGGCACACAGCACGCACTATCTCCTGAGTGACACTGCTGACTGCAAGCTCTATTGTTAAAGATGGACCACTAGCTATATAGGTGAGGTGAATATCACGGTGTATACTGCGGTCAGGGCACGCAGACAATAACCAGAAAACAGCAGAGTTAAAGGGGTATATACAGATGTATACTGTGCTGTGCTGGAAGCACACACAACTTCCAATAACTCCAGCAGATGTCAATCGGGCCCAAATAGAGAACAGCTATGTAGGTGGATAATAGCGGTATGTACTGGGTACAGAGCAGGCACACAGCACGCACTATCTCCTGAGTGACACTGCTGACTGCAAGCTCTATTGTTAAAGATGGACCACTAGCTATATAGGTGAGGTGAATATCACGGTGTATACTGCGGTCAGGGCACGCAGACAATAACAAGAAAACAGCAGAGTTAAAGGGGTATATACAGATGTATACTGTGCTGTGCTGGAGGCACACACAACTTCCAATAACTCCAGCAAATGACAATCGGGCCCAAATAGAGAAAGGCAGCTTTATATAGTGTGGGGCGTGCACTACACAGTCTGAGCTATGATTGGCCACAGGCAGGATGCCTGTGGCCAACCATTGCTCTTCCCACTACTGGCGCTGCGATTGGCCAAGCATGCGGGGTCACAGTGCATGCTTGGCCAATCGTGAGACAGCAATGCATTGCGCCATCGCAGTGCATTGTGGGCCACACGAATTTTGCCGCGAACGGCCCAAACGTTCGGAATTCGGCGAACGCACGAACGACCGATGTTCGAGTCGAACATGCGTTCGACTCGAACACGAAGCTCATCCCTACCCCTTAATTCCAGATTCTTGTTAAATGGCTTACCATTATAAAACTAGCTGCTACAGTAGTTGTTAATGTGTGTGTGCCAGATTTTAAACAGTTTAAAGCCTTGTGATATAAGTCTGCAATAACTGGGTGAATTAAGCGGAAAGTGGCCCCAAACCATTTTTTTTTAAATCAGAACTGGATTATAAACATTTTAAACTGGCAAGATCCTATTCTGGAGAGCAAATTGGTAATTGTGATCTTTCATGGCAACTTTGTCCACCTTTCTTGGATATTGTGAGTGCTGTGCCACAGACTTTCTTTTTTCCATTTCAATATAACATATAATTTATAAGGGAAATATTATAGAGGTTCGGGGGAAAAGCTTTTGCTGGAGTATAACACTTTTAATAGTTGAAGTGGAAGAAAATCCTAACTCTAACTATTCTTAAAGTTGTTCCCTCCCTATAGGTTAAGGATTCGTTTTGATAGCTATTGATTTTGGGTCATGGTCATGGGTCATGTTGTTTGGGGCATGTGGGCTCCGTCCTCATCGTTCAGCGGTTATGGACCTTCAGGACTAGACCAACAAGACCGACCTTCGACAAGATGACCTGTTGGAGAAATCATACCAAACCCCACAGACCTCCAGGAATGAATCCTATAGGAATTTCATGTAGGTGATATCTAAAAAACCATACTCCCCCCCCCCCCCCCCATGGGTGTCCGCAGAACTTTTTTCAGGGGGGGGTCATCATTTTAGGGTCACCCATGCACCGCCCCTTTTCGACAATGTCATTATCACATTATAATGGTCAGAGACTGCAGACGTAGTACGGTTCCTAAGATAAGTAATGGATAATGACCAACAGGCCCTCTGAGCAGACCCAGTGAAACGACAGCAGTGATCCCTCCAGCTGGACGATCGATCACTCTGGGTCCCCGGGAGCGACTGGTCAGTAGCGTAGCATGTCTGTACCCTGGTCTCTCTGGATTCCACCCAGCACACTCCTCATTCTTTGTCCTGTAGCACTCTCTCCCTCAGCATTTTTCCAGGCTGCAGTCTCTCAATTTCTTTCTTGATCGAGCTGTAGCCTCCTCCCTGTGGAAAATGGGGCTGCCAATCTTTGGGACTACATGTCCCATGATGCTCTACTCTCCTAGTCTCCTTTGATTGGCCCTCAGTTATGGCCAATAGGGAAGGAACGGAGCGGGCAGGAAAGCCCCAATAGCGATGCAACTGTGCTGAATTTAAGATCTGATCCCCGATTCCAGGGGGGGCACTTTACCCCCCTTGCCCCTACCTGCGGACACCCATGCTCCCCCCTGGAGGGTGTCCTCCACATCACCTACTTAGATATTCCCAGCGCAGCTCTTAACTCTGCTATATCTGTGGGCGAGTGCTAGGGCCATCCAGGGGCAACTCTTTGTTTTCGCTGTTTTTGATCAGACACTCACGTTACCCGTGTAATGTTATTATAGTTTACTGATTCTCCTGGAGCCTTAGGTGGCTAATAGATAGTTTTGTTCTCCAGTTTCTCTTGCTGTTAGTAACCAAGGATACTACAAGCTGTACAGTCTTACTATATGGTAACATTTGTTTTGATCAATATCACATAACCCTATTGTGAATAGTGATGGCCGAACGGTTCGCCCGGCGGTCGTTTCGCGGCGAATTTCCGACTTTCGCCGTCCGCGGGTTCGAACGCCTTTTTCCGTCGTTCGCCCCGGCGGACTTACGTGTTTAATGTATACAAGAACTTTAACCTTTCGTGACACGTTTATCATGTGTTACAGGACAACCAATTGAGACATGACAGCTCATGGACACTTGGACATTCCCCCTAACCTATAAATACACCCGATCCGGTGGCCATTTTACATTCTTTCTTCTGTCACTGTAGGGAAAGGATCCTGTGTGGAGTAGGGACAGAGAAAACGCTAGCTATTTGGTACACAAAAGTTCTTTTCAGGACTGGTATAGGTGTTAGGTCAGCAGCCTGAGTTTCTTTTGTCAGTTTAGATAAAGGGACAGAGCGCTGTATGCTGCTATTTTAGGGACAGCTCAGCCAGATTAGTCTTTCTTCATCATCATCATCATCATCATCATTAGCTGTTACTATCAGGTCCACAAAAGAGCTGTTCCAGCTAATCGTTCCAGCCTACTCTTTTTTGCCAATTTGTATAGGGACAGGCAGGAAGCAGTGTGTCAGGCAGTGAGGATAATTTTAAAGACTTGCTGTTACTATTAGTTCCACAAAGGTTCTTTTCAGGACTGGTATCAGTGGTACGGTAATAGGCTTGTACACGTATAATATTCTTTCTTCCAAATATAGAAAGAATATTATACTTGACTGCTGCCCTTCTGCTGCAGTCTGCTAATCATTCACAACTCACTTGTTCCACAAAGCTCTTTATCAGGACTGGTAACTTGGTCTGTCTAGGGTGCTACGGTACATAGGCTTGGGTGCGGTACAGTCTGCTGTTCTGTAAGGACCGCTATCGGTCCACAATACATAGGGTTGCCGTGCACTACTGCTGACCGCTGCCCTATACTGCAGCAGTCCTTCATTGGTATAGGGACTGACGTACAGTCTGCTAATCACTAACACACAACCTGCTTGGTCCACAAAAGTTCTTATAAGGACTGGTAACTTGGTATAGGGTGCTACGGTACATAGGCCTGAGTGCGTTACAGTCTGCTGTTCTGTAAGGACCGCTATCGGTCCACAATACATAGGGTTGCCGTGCACTACTGCTGACCGCTGCCCTATACTGCAGCAGTCCTTCAGCGGTATAGGGACTGACGCACAGTCTGCTAAACACTAACACACAACCTGCTTGGTCCACAAAAGTTTTTATAAGGACTGGTAACTTGGTATAGGGTGCTACGGTACATAGGCCTGAGTGCAGTACAGTCTGCTGTTCTGTAAGGACCGCTATCGGTCCACAATACATAGGGTTGCCGTGCACTACTGCTGACCGCTGCCCTATACTGCAGCAGTCCTTCATTGGTATAGGGACTGACGTACAGTCTGCTAATCACTAACACACAACCTGCTTGGTCCACAAAAGTTCTTATAAGGACTGGTAACTTGGTATAGGGTGCTACGGTACATAGGCCTGAGTGCGTTACAGTCTGCTGTTCTGTAAGGACCGCTATCGGTCCACAATACATAGGGTTGCCGTGCACTACTGCTGACCGCTGCCCTATACTGCAGCAGTCCTTCATTGGTATAGGGACTGACGTACAGTCTGCTAATCACTAACACACAACCTGCTTGTTCCACAAAAGTTCTTATAAGGACTGGTAACTTGGTATAGGGTGCTACGGTACATAGGCCTGAGTGCGTTACAGTCTGCTGTTCTGTAAGGACCGCTATCGGTCCACAATACATAGGGTTGCCGTGCACTACTGCTGACCGCTGCCCTATACTGCAGCAGTCCTTCATTGGTATAGGGACTGACGTACAGTCTGCTAATCACTAACACACAACCTGCTTGGTCCACAAAAGTTCTTATAAGGACTGGTAACTTGGTATAGGGTGCTACGGTACATAGGCCTGAGTGCGTTACAGTCTGCTGTTCTGTAAGGACCGCTATCGGTCCACAATACATAGGGTTGCCGTGCACTACTGCTGACCGCTGCCCTATACTGCAGCAGTCCTTCAGCGGTATAGGGACTGACGCACAGTCTGCTAAACACTAACACACAACCTGCTTGGTCCACAAAAGTTTTTATAAGGACTGGTAACTTGGTATAGGGTGCTACGGTACATAGGCCTGAGTGCGTTACAGTCTGCTGTTCTGTAAGGACCGCTATCGGTCCACAATACATAGGGTTGCCGTGCACTACTGCTGACCGCTGCCCTATACTGCAGCAGTCCTTCATTGGTATAGGGACTGACGTACAGTCTGCTAATCACTAACACACAACCTGCTTGTTCCACAAAAGTTCTTATAAGGACTGGTAACTTGGTATAGGGTGCTACGGTACATAGGCCTGAGTGCGTTACAGTCTGCTGTTCTGTAAGGACCGCTATCGGTCCACAATACATAGGGTTGCCGTGCACTACTGCTGACCGCTGCCCTATACTGCAGCAGTCCTTCATTGGTATAGGGACTGACGTACAGTCTGCTAATCACTAACACACAACCTGCTTGTTCCACAAAAGTTCTTATAAGGACTGGTAACTTGGTATAGGGTGCTACGGTACATAGGCTTGAGTGCGGTACAGTCTGCTGTTCTGTAAGGACCGCTATCGGTCCACAATAGATAGGGTTGACGTGCACCACTGCTGACCGCTGCCCTATACTGCAGCAGTCCTTCAGCGGTATAGGGACTGACGTACAGTCTGCTAAACACTAATACACAACCTGCTTGGTCCACAAAAGTTCTTATAAGGACTGGTAACTTGGTATAGGGTGCTACGGTACATAGGCTTGAGTGCGGTACAGTCTGCTGTTCTGTAAGGACCGCTATCGGTCCACAATAGATAGGGTTGACGTGCACCACTGCTGACCGCTGCCCTATACTGCAGCAGTCCTTCAGCGGTATAGGGACTGACGCACAGTCTGCTAAACACTAACACACAACCTGCTTGGTCCACAAAAGTTTTTATAAGGACTGGTAACTTGGTATAGGGTGCTACGGTACATAGGCCTGAGTGCGTTACAGTCTGCTGTTCTGTAAGGACCGCTATCGGTCCACAATACATAGGGTTGCCGTGCACTACTGCTGACCGCTGCCCTATACTGCAGCAGTCCTTCATTGGTATAGGGACTGACGTACAGTCTGCTAATCACTAACACACAACCTGCTTGGTCCACAAAAGTTCTTATAAGGACTGGTAACTTGGTATAGGGTGCTACGGTACATAGGCTTGAGTGCGGTACAGTCTGCTGTTCTGTAAGGACCGCTATCGGTCCACAATAGATAGGGTTGACGTGCACCACTGCTGACCGCTGCCCTATACTGCAGCAGTCCTTCAGCGGTATAGGGACTGACGTACAGTCTGCTAAACACTAATACACAACCTGCTTGGTCCACAAAAGTTCTTATAAGGACTGGTAACTTGGTATAGGGTGCTACGGTACATAGGCTTGAGTGCGGTACAGTCTGCTGTTCTGTAAGGACCGCTATAGGTCCACAATAGATAGGGTTGACGTGCACCACTGCTGACCGCTCACCTATACTGCAGCAGTCCTTCAGCGGTATAGGGACTAAGAGTTTTGTCACAGGGTCATTTAAAAAATGACATGCAGAGGAAGAGGCAGGCCCTTCCGCAGGGGTGGTAGGGGTAGGGCAGGAGCAACAGGCTTGAGCCAAAGTGGGAAGTTGCAGAAGGTGCGTTCAATTACTTTAAAGGATGCACCAGACTTGGTTGAGTGGCTCGCTCAGCCTTACTCTTCTGCACCCTCCTCATCCTCTCGATCTGCACCCTCTTCTTCACTCTCTGCTATGTGCACCCCCAAAGACACTACCACCAACAACACGACCACCACCACCACCACCACATACCTTCCGCTTGAGTCACTGGAATTATTTTCCGATCCATATCAAGAGGACATTTCTGATGCGCAGCCACTCTTGGTATTGGATCAGGAAGAGGAGGTAGCAACAAGCGCTACTCAGCAGTCTGACGCCAGTACCCAGATCAGCCCAAGGAGGAGGTTGGTCCCCGGTGTTGCTGCCTACTCTACTTATAGCGGTGGGGAAGGTGACGTTGATGATGACGTGTCTAGTGATGTCACGTGGGTGCCCACAAGAGAGGAAGAGGAGGGGAGTTCAGAGGGAGATATGGACCAGCAGATAGGGAGGAGAAGCAGCAATGACTTACATTGCACAGCAGGGACAAAGCAGACTGCAAATGTATCAGGAGCGAGTCATCGACCATGTACGGTCACATCTGGCGCTCCCAGGACACCGGCACATGGCTCCGCAGTGTGGGCTTTTTTTAACGTGTCCGCTGCTGACAATAGCGTTGCCATCTGCAATCTTTGCAGTCAACGCGTTAGTCGCGGTAAGCCCAATACTCACCTAGGGACGACCGCCTTAAGAAGGCACATGAGCAGCCATCACCGAGCCCAGTGGGAGCAACGGAACACACAAAGCCACACTGCAGGCTCTCACCGTCCAGCCTCGTCTTCTACTTCTCCTTCTCCTCTCTCCTCACAATTGTCCTCCACTCCACCTTCCATCACGCCAAGCTCACATTTTTCTGCAAAAAGGCAGGCTTCCGTGGGCCTAATGTTTGAGCGTAAAAAAATGATGACGCCGGATAACCCTCTTGCCCAACGGTTGGCGGCTGGCTTGTCAGAACTCATAGCCCGCCAACTACTGCCATATAAACTGGTGGACTCGGAGGCCTTTCGCAAATTTGTGGCCATTGGAACACCACAATGGAAGGTCCCAGGAAGGAAGTATTTCTCAGAGAAGGGCATCCCAGAGCTATATGGCCATGTTCAGCGGCAAGTGAATGTATCTCTGGCACACAGTGTCGGTGCCAAGATACATCTGACCACAGACACGTGGTCTAGCAAACACGGGCAGGGAAGGTATATCAGTTTTACTGCCCACTGGGTGAACCTTCTGACGGCCGTCAAGCATGTAACCCGTGGCACCCGTGTAGATTTGGTTTTACCGCCACGGATTGCATGCAGGCCTGACTCTTCTTCTCCTCCTCCTACTCCATCCTCCTCCCTCTCCTCCTCAGCTGCCTCCTCCTTTTCCGCTGCTAGCGTCTCTTCCACTGCACCGCCCAAGCTCCCCAGAACCTATTCCACATGCCAGGTGAGACGTTGCCATGCCGTGCTGCGTCTGTTGTGCCTGGAAGCAAAGAGCCACACTGGCCCGGCACTCCTTTCAGCTTTGCGTTCACAGGCAGATGAGTGGCTAACACCGCTCAATTTGACAGTTGGTAAAGTGGTGTGTGACAACGGTGCCAATCTGCTTAGCGCATTGAAACAGGGCAAAATCACGCACGTGCCGTGCATGGCACACGTCTTAAACTTGGTCGTGCAGCGATTCCTTGTCAAATACCCTGGGGTCCAGGACATCTTGCGGCAGGCAAGGAAAATCTCGGCCCATTTCAGAAGATCTTACACGGCCATGGCTCGCCTTGCTGACATTCAGCGGCGACACCATCTGCCGGTCAGACGTCTTATTTGCGATTGCCCGACGCGATGGAACTCAACCTTCTATATGCTTGATAGGCTGCTCCAGCAGAAACGTGCAGTTAACGTCTACCTGTATGAACTCTGCGAAAGAAACGGTTCTGGGGAGCTGGGTTTTTTTTCACCGCGCCAGTGGCTGCTCATGCGCGACACATGCAGACTTCTGCGGCCATTTGAGGAGATCACCAAACTGGTCAGTCGCAGCCATGGCGCCATCAGTGACATGGTACCTTATGCCTTCTTTCTGGAGCGTGCATTGCGTCGTGTCATTGATCAGGCTGTGGAGGAGCAGGAGCGGGAAGATGAGGAAGTCGCAATGCTGGATGAATTCCCAGGGGGGGCTACTCTATCTGAGACAAGTCAACAACAGGAGTCTGATGAGGAGTCAGAGGAGGATGGTGCCGGGGCGGATGAGCAGGAGCAAGAAGAGCATGCTTTAAACCTTTCTGGGATCCCTGTTGTGCGAGGATGGGGAGAGGAGAATGAAGAGGACGACATTATCCTGGATGATGAGCAGGAGCCAGGCCACCACACCGCTTCCACTTTAGTGCAAATGGGGGCCTTCATGCTCCAGTGTTTTAATAGGGACCCCCGTATAAAAAGCATGAGGGTCAAGGACCAGTACTGGGTGGCAACGTACTTAGACCCCCGGTACAAACACAAAATGGCGGAAATGTTACCGCCGTCGCAGAGGGCTGTCAGAATGCAGCACTTCCAGGCCTTGCTTCGAGAAATGCTGCATTCTGCTTTTGCGTGCGCTGGCAGAGGAGCAATTCCCACTCCCAGAGAAGGATTTGCGGGTACCAATCCAACAGCGCCTGCAAGAAGAGGCCGGTTTGAAGATGTGTTGGTGACTTCGGATATGAGGTCATTCTTTCAGCCGACCCATCGACAGGTGTCATCCGGATCCAGCATCAGGGAACGCCTAGACCGTCAGGTGTCCGACTACATTGGGTTAACGGCCGATGTGGACGCTCTGAGGAGTGATGAACCCCTAGACTACTGGGTGGGCAGGCTTGACCTCTGGCCAGAGCTTGCCCAATTTGCAATCGAACTGTTGGCTTGCCCCTCATCCAGTGTCCTGTCCGAAAGGACGTTCAGCGCAGCAGGGGGGATTGTGACCGATAAGCGTACTCGCCTAGCTCACCACAGTGTTAACTACCTCACATTTCTAAAAATGAATGAGGCATGGATCTCGGAGGAATTCAACACATGTGATCAGTAGACCATGTATATGTCTATAAACAATTTTTGGAATCAAGCACACAGACCTTCTTAATTCATTTGGCTCACTTCCCTGACCCAAAAAAGCACACCGTACTATATGCCCCTACCCTCCTCTTTGAAGAGGTTGAGCGGTGTCATATTTCTACTGGGGCTGCTTATTATGAGGGGTTCCCACCATCCCTGTGCTGTGCTGACTTCCTCCTGGGTGTTCTTATTATGAGGGGCTCCCACCATCCCTGTGCTGTGCTGACTTCCTCCTGGGGGTTCTTATTATGAGGGGATCACACCATCCCTGTGCTGTGCTGACTTCCTCCTGGGGCTGCTTACGGTGCTGCTGTCAGCGCTGTATGTCACGGAGCTGCTGTCAGCGCTGTATGTCACGGAGCTGCTGTCAGCGCTGTATGTCACGGAGCTGCTGTCAGCGCTGTATGTCACGGAGCTGCTGTCAGCGCTGTATGTCACGGAGCTGCTGTCAGCGCTGTATGTCACGGAGCTGCTGTCAGCGCTGTATGTCACGGAGCTGCTGTCAGCGCTGTATGTCACGGAGCTGCTGTCAGCGCTGTATGTCACGGAGCTGCTGTCAGCGCTGTATGTCACGGAGCTGCTGTCAGCGCTGTATGTCACGGTGCTGCTGTCAGCGCTGTATGTCACGGAGCTGCTGTCAGCGCTGTATGTCACGGAGCTGCTGTCAGTGCTGTATGTCACGGAGCTGCTGTCAGCGCTGTATGTCACGGAGCTGCTGTCAGCGCTGTATGTCACGGAGCTGCTGTCAGCGCTGTATGTCACGGTGCTGCTGTCAGCGCTGTATGTCACGGAGCTGCTGTCAGCGCTGTATGTCACGGAGCTGCTGTCAGCGCTGTATGTCACGGAGCTGCTGTCAGCGCTGTATGTCACGGAGCTGCTGTCAGCGCTGTATGTCACGGAGCTGCTGTCAGCGCTGTATGTCACGGTGCTGATGTCAGTGCTCTGTATTACGGTGCTGCTGTCAGTGCTCTGTATCTCCTGCACCCTCTTGTTTGCCTACCCTGGTCCCTGACCTTCCCTCTCCTCCATTGCCTTCATTAGCTCCATAGTCCTGAATTGTCAGAACAATTTCCCAAATAAAAAAAAAATGCTTGTAGTTATCGATCCCAAATTCACCTCATACATGTATTATGCTATTGTCCAGGTGGTGGGACTACGTGCTACCCCCTAATAATTACCCCGTGGCCGCAAATTCGACCTAAAGGTTTGCGAAATTCGCCTCCCATTGAAGTCAATGGAGCCCGCGGCGAACGGTCGTTTTCGCGAACGTTTGTGTCCGTTCGCGTTTCGCGTTCGCGAAACGTCCCGTCGGAAGTTCGTCCATCACTAATTGTGAATCTACCTTATTGAGGCTTCACACTAATTCCTGTGAATGCTGCATAACCATCACATTTCTGTATCAAATAAACTTCAAAAAATTCTGGAATACGATATATAACGCAGCCTGCATTCTGACTAAGGCGGGCACTATTGCTTCCTACGCCAATACTCAGTTTTCTCCCATTTGGGGTGTATGGGAGGGGGGGCAATATCCTAGCCGTATGTTTAGGCATCAGGCCTAAACCAATGTTTGAAATACGTTTTGACTTTGTCTGCTTACCATTATAACATCCAGGTATGACAGTATAACAGGATACATTGCTTGTTTTTTTTTCTCTTAATTTTTTTGTACAAAACTTCAATAAAAATCATTGAACAAAAAAAAATATATGGTCCCTCCCCCCTTCTCCTACCTACCCTGCATACTATGTATTAATCTGTGTATTTTTTTATCTGCTATGATCGGGCCACATGATCCCACAGTTCTGGCTCCCCTGTGTCCGTGGGAAGCTGCTGCAGGGGAGAGAAGGGAGTGAAAACAATGGCTGAGCCAATGGATCCTATGCGTGAGGTCATGGCTTTGGGAATTCATAGCTATTGTCGAGTGTTACCCTACACAGGGGAGCAAGAGCTGCAGGATCATGTAATCGGACTGGAGCAGAGGATGGGGACAGGAACATATCAGAAACTGTTAGAATCAGGCGTTTCCACTTTATAGGGCAATTTTTATTTAGGTTTATAAACTAGACCGATGAGATGGATAGCTGAGGTTCCAAAAAAGGGCCATCAAGATGAAAGACAGCTGTGAGTTATGTTCCCTGGTGGACTTAGGGTGACCATGCATGGTCCAATCCTGTCCTAAGCTAATGTTCAGTTAGGAGTGTTAATTGTGCATGCACAACTTCAGATAATGGGTCCCGGCAATAAAGAGAAGAACAGATGTCTCCCACCATCACAATCAAATCACAGCTAGACTGAGTCATGGAAATGAAGGCATGATATATTTTTGTTTCTGGGTCCCTGCAAAATAAAACTCCAATTAATTTGCTGAGCCCTGAGAAATGTGATGGAAATAATCAGCAGTAACCAAGAATATATGCATGGCATATAAAAGTTGGTTTCATTCAATGGAGTTCTGTCTTGGTTGACAGATTAATGACAATTGTAGGCATATTACGTGCCTCTTTGGTGTGTGATAGGCACCCAGAGGAACAGTACACATTACAGGAAATGCAGTTAGATTTCCCGGCAACGATTAGTATTGTTGCAAGAGTGCACTGCAACAATTTTAGCTTGGCGGTGTAATTAAAAATAAACTAAACAGAATAATGTCAGAGTTCTATGGGAAACAAAATGAGACCAATAAAATGTAAAGACGTTTACCATGAAGAAAGAAAGTTTAACTGGTTTGTCTTTTTTTTTTATTTTTTTACGGAAAATCTCTCGTCTAATTAAAACAGAAAGACCTAAACCTAAAATTAAAAAAATGTAAAGCATGTATGTATATATAAATATTTTACCCTCCTGCAGTCATTAAATGTTAATCACAGAGCAGATATGTTTACCTTTCTCTATAATTAGGTAAATTCCACATCTCACATGGATCTGACATCTAAAGACCATTTTGGTAGAATAGCTGACCAACCAACTCTGAATATCGGTCCTCCAAAACCCTCTGGCAGATTCCATGTGAGGGATGCTGAGGCATTAGAGGGCTGTAGAATCTATGTAGTTACTTTGAAAGATGAAACTTTATGATCAACCAACAAGCTTTCAGTACTGGTGGGTTGTCAGCTCATCTTAAATGCATCCACAGGCAAAGATAATGGCGCCTTTTCCAGCGTAATCCAGCCTTTTTCTCGTGTAGGTGAGTATCTGAAGATTGAGTGGGCTGGAGTCCCTTTCTTTAGAAATAAGCTAGCTCCACCCTCCCCGCTTCCTCCATCACCCCCCAGTTCACATCAACTTATAATCGTGGACAGCCAAATTGAGTTTTTACTTCCCTAAAATTTCAATAAAAATCTAAAGATTTTAGCGAAATGCATTGGAGCCAATAGGTAAGGCACAATTAGGGTGTTTTTGGCTCCAATTTGGCTTTTAAATATGTAGCTCCTCAAGGTTATCGAACCTCCTTTCAAGTATCTTGGACCCGTTCTTGTGTTTTGTGCCCCCATTATCTTACATTTTTATTTTACAGAAAGAAAACACAAACAGTAAAAAAAATGTTTTAAGTACCAGTACACAAATTCCAATCAAATTAATAAAAAGGGAACACTGAGGATCTATTTATATATTTATTTTTTTCATGCTAGATTCACACACCTTTCACACAATTGAATCTCATTAGAAAAATGTCTGAAACCTGGGTCGAAGCTGCATGACAAACATTTAAACAAAACCACCCTAAATATACCAAAAAAAGATATAAACTCTAAATAAAGAAAAAAATTGGCTAGGGCTTTTTTGCAAGCAAATTTGGACCATTCAGCTCAATGAGTGCCATTAAAAGGTTTGATTTAATTTAATATATTTAATGTTTACGTAACAATACCCTGGCAGGGGCTGCTAGGAACTGGTTCCCCTATTCCTACATAGCCAGACAACAAGCATTTTCCACTTTCATCTGGACACAAGAAGACAGTCTTTGACCTTGGTTTTGTTGTTTAATTAGGGATAATAACTTGGAGAGGCTGAAGGGATTATGGAATGCCCAGCTTGACTAAAACAATGAATGTGGACAACTCCCTTCCTATGTACAAAATCCTGTATTGTCCTTGTTCCTGGACACAGTAATGATCAAAAAGCAAATATTCCTTGAGGACTAGGAGCTCTCAGTCCTCTTTAGAAAATAGCACAGTATGTTGTAAACTGCATACAGGATCTCCTCTTCTCTGTAGAACTTCTCCTAGATCTACTGCATGCAGGAACTACCAGCCCTCCTGGCTGCTTGTCCGCCAGACCACCTGGCTGCTCCAATGATTTTCCAGGGCAAAGAACAGGAAGGGCTAAACACAGTGCTGTCCTCCTGAAAGCTTGCAACATTTGACAGTCTTTCCCCTTGTGAATGCTTACATGTGCTGATGTACTCAATCTGTGCTTCTTGCTCCCTGCTGCTCCTTAGGCAAAATTTCTCCTCAAACCGAGACACTGATAGGATCTTCCCAATCCAGCCCTATCCCAGCCTGGAGGCAGAGCCCCCCTCCCCGGACCCAGGGGTCCACTCCTAAGCCCCCCGACAGCCTCCTCAGCATTCCATCTTTCATCCGACTCCCCTGCTGTCATGGCTCCACCATGACAGGTCATTCTGCCTGGGGATTGGTTCCCTCAAATATGCAAGTATTGGTTCCCTCAAGTATGCAGATCAGAACCTCTTGGCCTTCGCTCACTAACTTATAGAAGCTTCTGCAAACTTCTAAATCCAGGAGAGGTATCAGAGACCTGTCTCTGTGGATCCATCCAGCCTGAACTGCACTAACCCTGAGTCATAACCTAAATTTGCCTGCGTTAACACTAGTAGCACACTAGAGGGTGCTACATTTATATATTGTTAACTAGATGCTGACCGCCGACCGTCCAATGATGGCCAGGCGGCGCACCTATTGTGGCAGGAGGCCGTCATATGACGGCCTCCCGTTTAAACAGGGAATGCGCGCGATCGTGCACGCGCATCCCTGTTTCTTCGGTGGCGGCGTGTCACGGAGACACCGCTCGCCACCGAACGGGGTGAACAGCCATTGGTTATGGCTGTTTACCACGTGATCGGCCGTGATGAAGTCACAGCCGATCACACATGGTCACACCCCGGCTGTGCACGGCGCATGCGCGCGATCACGAGCGCGCTGCGCGTTCACGTCGGTGGCGGTGTGTTCCCCGGGAACACTGCTCGTCACCGACGCTGGTAAACAGCCATTGGCCGGCTGTTTACCCACGTGATCGGCTGTGATCCTTTCACAGCCGATCACTAAAATGTAAACAAACCGCGGTAACGTGATGTTACCGGGTTGTTCTCCTCCTCACACACCGATCGTGTGTGAGGAGGAGATTGCGGTAACATCTCGTTACCGCCTAATGTACACCAATCACACTGATTGCCCCCCCAATAAAGAGGACCTGTCACCACCCCTCATAGTACCTGTCAATCACAGTCCATCAGAGTACCTGTCACAGTCCATCAGAGTATTTGAGTACCTGTCACAGCCCATCAGAGTACCCGAGTACCTGTCACTAGGCCATCAGAGTACCCTGAGTACCTGTCACCAGGCCATCAGAGTACCCCGAGTACCTGTCACCGGGCCATTAGAGTACCCGAGTACCTGTCACCAGGCCATCAGAGTACCCGAGTACCTGTCACCAGGCCATCAGAGTACCCCGAGTACCTGTCACCAGGCCATCAGAGTACCCCGAGTACCTGTCACCAGGCCATCAGAGTACCCCGAGTACCTGTCACCAGGCCATCAGAGTACCCCGAGTACCTGTCACCAGGCCATCAGAGTACCCCGAGTACCTGACATCAGGCCATCAGAGTACCCCGAGTACCTGTCACCAGGCCATCAGAGTACCCGAGTACCTGTCACCAGGCCATCAGAGTACCCGAGTACCTGTCTCCAGGCCATCAGAGTACCCGAGTACCTGTCACCAGGCCATCAGAGTACCCGAGTACCTGTCACCAGGCCATCAGAGTACCCGAGTACCTGTCACCAGGCCATCAGAGTACCAGAGTACCTATCTGCAGCCCATCAGAGTACCCGAGTACCTATTTGCAGCCCATGTCTCATAGAATATATGTTGGGATGTTTGCTTTCCAAAATGGGGTCATTTTGTGGGTAATTTCACTGTCCTGGTGGTCCAGGACCTTCAAAAGTGTGATGGGTAGGAATGAAATGAGATGTGTCATTTATGCTCCTAGAACGCCTGAACGTACTACTTCAATGTTCGGCCTCTCTATGTGGCCATGCTGTGTAAAAGTCCTACACATGTGGTATTGCCATACTCGGGAGGAGTAGCAGAATGTGTTGTGGGTTGTAATTTTTGCTATATACATGCTATGTGTTAGAAATATCTCATAAATTGACAATTTTGTGTAAAAAAAAAATGTGTTTTAATTTTTTTCCACATATTCCAAAAACTTCTGGAAAAAAAGTAACCATTCAAAAGACTCATTATGCCTCACAGATTATACGTTGGGGTGTTTGCTTTCCAAAATGGGGTCATTTTATGGGAAATTCCATTGTCCTGGTACTCCAGGGCCTTCAAAAGTGTAATAGGTGGTTGAGAAATGAGATGCGTCATTTTTGCTCGTAGAACGTCTGAAGGTACTACATCAATGTTAGTGCTCTGTATGTGGCCAGGCTGTGTAAAAGTCTCACACATGTGGTATCGCCGTACTCGGGAAGAGTAGCAGAATGTATTTTGGGGTGTAATTTGTTGTATGCATATGTTGTGTGTGAGAAATAACCTGATAATATGACAATTTTGTAAAAAAATAATAATAATAAAAAAAATCTTCATTTTGCAAAGAATTGTGGGAAAAAATGACAACTTAAAAAAACTCATCATGCTACTTACTTAATACTTTGCAATGTCTACTTTGTAAAAAGGGGTCATTTGGGGGATATTTGTACTTTCCTGACTTGTTAGTGTTTCAAGAAATGAGGTACACCTGATGTACTGAAGGCCTGATCAGATGTGATCAATTTTAGTGATTGGCACCATAGTTTGTAGACTCTATAACTTTCACAAAGCCCAAATAATATATACTAATGTGGGTTATTTTTACCAAAGATATGTAGCAGTATAAATTTTGGCTAAAATGTATGAAGAAAAATTACTAATTAGCAAAAATTTATGACAAAAACAAAGAAAAAGGCATTTTTTTCACAAAATTTACATTTTATTTTATTTATAGCACAAAAAATAAAAAACTCACTAGTGATTAAATACCACTAAAAGAAAGCTCTATTTGTGTGGAAAAAAGGACGCAAGTTTCATATGGGTACAGTGTTGCATGACTGAGTAATTGTCATTCAAACTGTGAGAGAGCTGAAAGCAGAAAATTGGTCTGGTCAGGAAGGGGGTGTAACTGCACTGTATTGAGGTGGTTAATTTATTTCCATGGTGGATCTGTAAAAAATTTACTTAGTGAGCAGTTTAGACCATAACCACACTTTACTGTAAAAAGCTTTGGCATGGGCATGCCATTCTTCTATGCTTCTGTCTGCATGGTATGTAGGTTTCCAATTTCGCCCCACTTCAAAGTTGGCAAACTTTCCTTCAGATTTACCGCTACTCCTGTGTAGACTTTTCTTGCCTGATAGTAGCCCAGTTTAACTTACTTCTGTGGTCATTGGGAATAAGTGAGGTATAACAAGGTGTTGGCCAATTATAATTTTTTTATTTAAAGGGTAGCTTTAAAGGGTGCTTTTGTGAGAAAAAATGCAAATCACAATAATAATAATAATAATAATAATATAGTATATTTAATTCCTACAATATAGTAATTGTCTGTAAATTTCAATTAATTATGGCAACCTAGAGGCGTTCTGCACACAGACTACCTCTAAAAATGTATTTTCCTTGTTTAATTGGCGAACTGATTTTCCCAGAACTCTCCACCAACATACAGGTCAGTCCCTTCACTTCCTGTCCCATAGTCAAACAGGAGGAGGAAATTAAATCTGCAAATTAGGGGAATTTTTTGGGGACCTCCAAGATCACCAGAAATAGTGTCCCCATTGGCATATTTTCCCTTTATTACTTTTCTGCTGACAAACCAAAATCTGAGATTTACCTTTACTTTCAATTATAATGGTAAACAGGACAAATAGAGAGGGTGGATCTCCCTAACGGGGGCACAGACAGCAATAAATACTGACAGGGGTTCTAATCCCTCTCCACTCTATCCAAAACAATAAACATTTGCCTTTTGTCATGCTTTAAGGTTAGTTAGGATAAAGCTGGAATTCCATTTTAAAGCCGCTAAGAAGTATGTAAAATGCAGGTCCAAAGGAGTTCAGAAACTACAGTGAAGGAATGGAGAGGAAACTGATATCAAAAACAAGCAGAATGTATCTGAAAACATGCTGCATTGGCCCAACTACACATGCCCCAAGGCACACTTCAGAAAGCAGGGCTGAGAATCCAACAAAAATAATTCCGGCCTTCAAAAATACAGTCACAGTTATTAAAGTAAAGCAGCTTCAGTATACAACATACGGAGAGATGAGGACTCCCGATATAAAAAGGAAAAGATTTAAAGTGATATTAAAGCGGAGTTCCTCCTAAAAGTGTAACTTCTGCTAATTTGTCCTCCCCCCCTCTGGTTCCATATTTGACACCTTCTGGGGGAGTGGATACCTGTCTTTGACAGGTATCCTGTTCTCACTTCCGGAAGCCATGGCTGTGACCATTGACATCACTGCTTGTTGACATCTCCTCCTTCCCCAGCTGTGGGGCCAGTAGGAGAGAGGAGTGGAGCCTTGCGCATGTGCAGTAGGGTTCCTGTCGTGAAGCCATAAGGTTCCCTTACCCGCAATGGCGGCAGCATCTGCGGTGCCAGCATTATTAAAAGCCAGCAGCTGTAGTATGTGCAGCTGCTGGCTTTTCATTTTTGCAGTGGTGGGCGGACCTCTCTTTTAAACCCAAATTTTTGAAGCTCTTTTAGCAGCTGATTTAATCACTTACTGAGTATGAAGTTTATTTTTCCTTTAATCCATGCCTATGTTCCAATTTAAGCTGTTGCCATGACGCTACCCCAGGTTTTCGGTTTCAGGGTGGCACCTCTCTCTTACAGATTCAATGGAGACTGCACTACCCACTGCTAAATCCTGCAAAGACTAGATGATCAGAGAAGTAGCACTAAGACAGCAAGTGGCAGCGGCATTGGAAGTTGTAACCTGCAGGTGCTGGGGTTTCAACAGTTTACCAGGGATTTTCTTCTTTTTTTTTTTTGCACAATACAGTGCCTTGAAAAAGTATTCATACCCCTTAAAGTTTTCTACATTTTGTCAGGTTACAACCAAAACCGTAAATGTATTTTATTGGGATTTTATGTGATAGACCAACACAAAGTAGCACATAATTGCGAAATGGAAGGAAAGTGATAAATGGTTTATTGTTTCAAGTTGCATCAAATATGCGGCAAAATCGCATGACTTTCAGGTCGCACAAGTGTGAAAGGGGCCTACGTTTCTCTAACAACCTCTGAAGGCTTCACGGAACAGCTGTATTTATACTGAGAATAAATTACACACAGGTGGACTCTATTTACTAATTAGGTGACTTCTGATGCACTAGATTTTAGTTAGGGCTATCAGAGTAAAAGGGGTTGAATACAAATGCATGCCACACTTTTCAGGTATTTATTTGTAAAACGTTTTGAAAACCATTTATCATTTCCCTTCCACTGTACAATTATGTGCCACTTTGTGTTGGTCTATCACATAAAATCCCAATGAAATACGTTTATGTTTTTGTTTGTAACATGACAAAATGTGGAAAATTTTATGGGGTATGAATACTTTTTCAAGGCACTGTATGTTGAGCTTAAAATCACTGTTGATTTAATACTACGTGAAGGTTAGGTAACCCAATATAACTTCTTTAAAAGTGTTTTTTCTTTTTTTTTCAATGCCATGGCTCTGTGAACCCTAAACACAATCTCAAGCCTACAAAAGACTAATATATCCTTCAACATTTCCTTTTCTGGGTGTATATATTTATAGTGTTATGTTGAGCCATAGGAACAACTTTATATGCAACTGCACATTGATAGAAAAATGCATGCAGAGGCGAGATGCAGACACCAACCGCTGTCAGTGGAGCGCTGATTGGCGGCTCACTGAAGGGAACATTGAATCTGTGCCACGTACAAGCGCCACTGGCAAAATATCTGGCAGCCGTCGGAAACCGAGTAAATCAGTCTTGGTAATAAGAAATGCAATGAGGGATACAAGGCATGGTCATCTGAGATTTATTTCAAAAGAAGAGACGTTTAAAGAAGTGTCCAGCTCGGCATATGTGTCATTTTTGTGCAATTACTTGGATGGAATTTAGAAATCATTTACATTAGAATGATTGCTATTATTTTATTATATTACTATGATTTATTCCTATTGCTGTTGAGACATAACAGTATTAACAAATGTATTTTTATATATGCATTTTGTAACAAACGTTTCTATTTTAGTTCATTCGAGTAAACACTGGTCAACTCTTCATTTAAACTACAACACCAAAGGGGCTATGATTATAACATTATGATAAGGTGTCAATTTAATTAAAACAATTATTGAGATTTTGTAAGGTACAGTAAAATCTTGGATTGCGTGTAACGCAGGTTACTAGCATTTCGCAACACAAGCTATTTTTTTTTTAAATCCTGACTCAATTTGCGAGCGTTGTGTCACAAGATGAGTAGGATTCAAGTCTCTGGGGTGTGCAGTACTGCGTGTGGCCAGAGGTGTGGGGGCGTCGGTGCGTCTCCGAACGTCACCAGCGCCCCCTCGGTTCCAGAGTGTCTCTGAGTATCTCCGAGTGTCTCTGTGTGGTCTCTGAGCATCTCTGAGTGTCTCAGAGTGCCTCCAAGCGTCTCAGAGCGTCACTGTCACCCCCTCGGTTTCTAAGTGTCTCCGGCGCCCCCCCCCTACCTCTGGCCACATGCGGTACTGCATACACTAGCAGTACACTGTAATTATCTGAGTTTCCATTGATTCCTATGGGGAAACTCGCTTTGATATACGAGTGCTTTGAATTACAAGCATGATTTTGGAACAAATGATGTTTGTAATCCAAGGTACTAGTGTTTGTTCTGTTAATTTTGGCCTCTTGTTTCCCATGTAATGCATATGTGTATCACCAAAGAGGATGGTCTTTAACTCCCACATTCTACACATATGCACCCATAAGTAGCAAAGGTTTCACTGATCATGTGACCAATGTAAAGTCCATCGCACCCCCCGTGGTAAAAACCCATTTAATGGGACATCTAGAATGCTCGAGAAGAGGATAAAGTATGTCTAAAGCTGTCTAAAGCTGTTTTTGCTTTGGATAGATCAGAAAAGGGTTAAACCCTCTATCAGGTTTTTATTTGTTTACATTTGTGTCATATTAGGGAGATTTTATACAACTTTCTCTCTTGTAGACACAACAGGAAGTTCAAGATACTCTCTTCAAAGTGAGGAGAATCCCCTCTTAACCACTTCAGCCCCAGAAGATTTTACCCCCTTCCCGACCAGAGCACTTTTTGCGATTCGGCACTGCGTCGCTTTAACTGACAATTGCGCGGTCGTGCAACATTGTACCCAAACAAAATTGACATCCTATTTTTCCCACAAATAGAGCTTTCTTTTGGTGGTATTTGATCGTCTCTGCAGTTTTTATTCTTTGCGCTATAAACAAAAAGAATGGCAATTTTGAAAAAAAAACATTATTTTTGACTTTTTGCTTTAATAAATATCCCCCAAAAATATCTAAAAAAAAATGTTTTTTCCTCAGTTTAGGCCGATATGTATTTTTCTACATATTTTTGGTAGAAAAATAAATAAATCGCAATAAGCGTATATTGATTGGTTTTTGCAAAAGTTATAGCGTCTACAAAATAGGGGATCGTTTTATGGCATTTTTATTATTATTTTTATTTTTTTACTAGTAATGACGCCGATTTGCAATTTTTATTGTGACTGCGACATTATGGCAGACATATCAGATAATTTTGACACATTTTTGGGACCACTAGCATTAATACAGCTATAAAATTGCATTGATTACTGTAAAAATATCAAGGGGTTAATTGTGTTCCCTGGGAGTTGATTCTAACTGAAGGGCAAGGGGACTGACTGGAGGAAGTGACAGATCGTGTTTCCTAGCTAATAGGAACACACGATCTGTCACTCCTGTCAGAGCAGAACAGGAAAGTGTGTGCTTGCATACACTCGTCCCTGTTCTGTCTCTCCTGCTCATGATCGCTCGTGGCCGGCGGTCATCACGACCGTCGGCCTAGAGCATCAGCACCCCCTGCTATCCCAACCCAGCGAGCCAACGTATAGCTACAATGGCTCGCGCTGGGGAGCCAACTTGCCGCAGCATAACTGTGGCGGTTGGTCGGGAAGCGGTTAACCACTTCAGCCCCAGAAGAATTTACCCACTTCCTGACCAGAGCACTTTTTGCGATTCAGCACTGCGTCGCTTTAACTGACAATTGCAACATGGCTCCCAAACAAAATTGATGTCCTTTTTTTCCCAGAAATAGAGCTTTCTCTTGGTGGTATTTGATCACCTCTGCGGTTTTTATTTTTTGCGCTATAAACAAAAAAAGAGAGACAATTTTGAAAAAAAAACATTATTTTTTACTTTTTGCCATAATAAATATTCCCCAAAAATATATATAAAAAAAAAACTATTTTTTTCCTCAGTTTAGGCCAATATGTATTCTTCTACATATTTTTGGTAAAAAAAAAAATCACAATAAGCGATTATTGATTGGTTTGCACAAAAGTTATAGCGTTTACAAAATAGGGGATAGTTTTATGTCATTTTTATAAAAACAATTTTTAAATGGCGGCGATCAGCGATTTTTATTGTGACTGCGACATTATGGTGGACACATCGGACATTGTTGACACATTTTTGGGACCATTGTAATTTATACAGCAATCAATGCTATACAAATGCACTGCTTCCTGTGTAAATGACACTGGCAGTGAAGGGGTTAACCTCTAGGTGGCAGTGTAGAGGTTAAGTGTGTCCTAGGGGCATGTTGCTAACTGTGGGGGGGGGGGGGCGTGGCTGTGTTTTACACATCACTGATCTCTGGTCCAATCACAGGGAGCAGGGATCAGTGTCACTGTTGCTAGGCAGAACAGGGAGATGCTTGTTTACTTTAGCATCTCCCTGTTCTTCCTCTCCGTGAGGCGATTGTGGGTATCCCCGTAGTGATCGAGTCCGCGGGACCTGCGACCCGACTCATGAAGCTTCCCGCGGGCGTGCCCCTGCCGCCTCTTAAAGGGCAACATACAGGTACGTGATCCTGCCTGTACGTGCCCTTCTGCCATCGTATGTCTGCGTCAGAGGGTGGTTAAACAGTGTCCTTCATTGAAAGATTTTGGGTTTATTCAATGCATCACAGTGAAGTATGTCAACACGCATCAAAGAACGTACTGTTACTTGCACATGTGGCTGTGTGAATGGATCCCTCACCTTCGTTCTTTTTATGATAACAACATTCTGGACTTTCCATCACTTTTAGTCCCCATGAAGATAGTCACAAGAAAAAGAATGCAAGTCTCTCAAATGGGACACAGACAGTAGTAAAAACGTAACTTTTTCCTTCATTATTTAAAACTAAACCAAAAGTTTCAGCTTAAGACATGCCATAGATGATGCGATTTTTCTTTCTAGCAAATCGCTTGATTTCCCCCCATCAATATGGTGTTGATGAGGGAATCCTTCCCATTAAGCTACTGTGTTTTCCCAGGAAAAGGGGGGTGCAGGAGAGCTGTCCCTGCCGGGAGAACACACACAGTGATTATCGCTATCGGCTATAGCTGCTATGGTTTCATTGTCTTTTAGTAAGGTTGATGCAATGCCTTGAAAAAGTATTCACACCCCTTGAAATTTTCCACATTTTTTTCATGTTACAACCAAAAATGTGAATGTATTTTATTGGGATTTTATGTGATAGACCAACACAAAGTGGCACATAATTGTGAAGTGGAAGTAAAATGATAAATGGTTTACAAATACATATGTAAAAAGTGTGGGGTGGATTTGTATTCAGCTCCCCTGAGTCAATACTTTGTAGAACCGCCTTTGGCTGCAATTACAGCTGCAACTTTTTTTGGGGATGTCTCTACCAGCTTTGCACATCAAGACAATGACATTTTTGCTGATTCTTCTTTGCAAAATAGTCCAAGCTCTGTCAGATTGGATGGAGAGCATCTGTAAATAGCAGTTTTCAAGTCTTGCCACAGATTGTCAATTGGATTTTGGTCTGGACTTTGACTGGGCCATTCTAACAAATGAATATGCTTTGATCTAAACCATTTCATTGTAGGTCTGGCTGCATGTTTAGGGTCGTTGTCCTGCTGGGAGGTAAACATCCACCCCAGTCTCAAGTCTTTTGCAGACTCTAACATGTTTTCTTCTAAGATTGCCCTGTATTTGGCTCCATCCATCTTCCCATAAACTCTGACCAGCTTCCCTGCTGAAGAAAAGCATCCCCACAACTTGATGCTGCCACCACCATGTTTCACGGTGGGGATGATGGGTTCAAGTTGATGTGCAGTGTTGGTTTTAGTTTGCTTTTAGGCCAATTTTGGTCTCATCGTACCAGACCACCTTCTTCCACATGTCTGCTGTGTCCCCCACATGGCTTCTCGCAAACTGCAAACAGGACTTCTTATGGCTTTCTTTCAACAAAGGCTTTCTTCTTGCCACTTTTCCATAAAGACCAGATTTGTGGAGTGCACAACTAATAGTTATCCTGTGGACAGATTCTCCCATCTGAGCTGTGGATCTCTGCAGCTCCTCTAGACTTACCATGGGCCTCTTGGCTGTTTCTCTGATGCCCAGCCTGTCAGTTTAGGTGGACGCCCATGTCTTAGTAGGTGTACAGTTGTACCATACTCTTTCCATTTTCGGATGGTGGATTGAACAATGCTCCTTCAGATGTTCAAAGCATGACATATTTTTTTTATTACCTAACCCTGCTTTAAACTTCTCCAAAACGTTATCCTTGACCTGTCTGGTGTGTTCTTTCGCCTTCATGGTGCTGTTTGTTCACTGGGGTTCTCTATCAGTCCTCTGAGGGCTTCACAGAATAGCTGTATTTATACTGAGATTAAAGTACACACAGGTGGGCTCCATTTACTAATTAGTTGACTTCTAAAGGCAATTGGTTCCACTAGATTTTTGTTAGGGGTATTAGAGTAAAGGGGGCTGAATACAAATGCAAGCCTCACCTTTCAGATATTTATTTGTAAAACATTTTGAAAACCGTTTATCATTTTCCTTCCACTTCACAATTATGTTCCACTTTTTGTTGGTCTATCAAATAAAATCCCAATAAAATACATTTACGTTTTTGGTTGTAACATGATAAAATGTGGAACATTTCAAGGGGTATGAATACTTTTTCAAGGCACTGTATCACTTAGGCCGCGTACACACGGGCGGACTGTTCGCCCAACTAAGTTCGTCAAACAATCCGACAAACAGTCCGTTCAAAATTAGCATGAACGGACTTGACCACACACGATGAACGAACAGTCCACTGAAAACGTGCGTGATGACGTGTACAGCACGTACGACGGGACTAGAAAAACTACGTCCTATACACTGCAATGCAACCTTCGGCCGTGTAAACCCTTTCTGAGCATGCGCGATACTTAGTCCGTCCAACTTGCCTACACACGAGCGGACTGTCCGCTGAAACCAAGTTTGGACGGACAAAACCAAGTTTGAACGGACTGTCTTACGGAAATTCCGTAAGACTTTGTTCGTCAGACTGTCCGCTGAAACAGTCCGCTGAAGCCCACACACGAGCGGACTGTCCGCTGAAACACTGTTCAGCGGACTAAGTTGGGCAAACAGTCCGCCCGTGTGTACGCGGCCTTAGTGTGCTTGCATCTTTTTTTTTAACTGGTTTTCAATTCATGGATTTGAAAAGGCCTTAAGAAGTTCTACAACTTTTCTAGCTTGTCCCATGGATGTAAGCTGTTTAGCTGATATACATTTATGAAAAATGTTTTCCAGCAAGAAAGAATGAAATAATTAACTTAATAAATAAGTGAAGAAATAAATGAAAATTGCAGTAAATATAATAGGACAAATTTACAACTTTTCAAAGCCCAAAATGAATTGTTTTGTTCTTTTGTTTACAACCAGAAGCGCAAGTGATTTACATTATGTATAATTCAACTTCAGGGAGAGACCAGATTCTAAATAACGGTGCTAGATTTCCTTTTGTTTTTTTTTTACATTTACTACAGACACTAAAATTGTCATAGATTTCCGCTCGGGGGAGTAAAGAATGGCTCCTTTTTATAGTGAAAGTTCAGCTCATTTGTGTTTTTCATAACAAGCCAGTGAGCCGCATGGTTACTGAATTATTGTCATTGTTGGAATTGTGACATTTTTCCGATACGGCTTCTAACAAGACTGAACTAGTAAAGGACGTCCTTCTTCTAATACACTGACATTCTGGCTGCAAAAGCTTCAAGCAAACCTGGATTTTGTCAATTCAGAGCAAAGTACCAGGCTCGCTTTAGAGCAGGGATGCCGTGTACACACAATCGAATTGTCCGGCGGACTTGGTTCGGCCTTTATAACGAATGGACTTGGCCACACACAGACACTCCGAAAGTCCGGCGATTTCTAATGCAATGACGTACAGCACGTACGACGGGACTAGAAAAAGGAAGTTCAATAGCCAGTAGTCAATAGCTTTCTTCTCGTACTTGCTTCAGAGCATGCGTCATTCTTAGTCAAAACTACTTTCTAAGTCTGCCAGACTTTTACGATGAAAAAGTCCGCTGGAGCCCACACACAATCCAATTGTCCGGCGTACTGTGGTCCGGCGGACTTAGTTCTATCCTTAATTCCATCGTGTGTATGCGGCATATGAAGACATACTTAGTCCTGAATCCTCACTGGACCTCCCAAAAAATGATGTGTAATTTCTGAGCTTACACAGGGCCAAGGAACCGTTCCCCTGCTCCCATATGACAGCCCCAGATAGCAAGAATAACTTGGCATAAATTTAGTCTTGCCAACTTGCTGCATTTTCATTGCCAAGTTGTACACTTGCAGAGCACTTGAAGCACATTCTAGTTGACTCTTTTTTTTAATTCAACCACAGTGACCCCTGTGGTGGGAGGACTATTGCACAACATTACTGAACCAGAATTTGCAGCAGACTTGCAGAATGTTTGCAAAGAAAGTTGATCTGGAGTCATGCAATGTGGACCTGCTGCAATTGTGCAAAACAATTTGTGAAGCCTGGCAAATCTAGTAATAGCTTAGCAAGTCATTTAGAAACTTGCAGCACAATTGCTTGCTATCTGGGGCATTTAGCCCTGGCCGTTGACTGCTTAGGAACCAAGGGCTACACAGTCAGGAGGCAGGAACTACATACTCATAAGCATGGATACTCTATGACCAGTAGTGGCCTGTCCATTAGGGGAGCAGGGGTGCTGTCCCACTAATCCTTGCGTCTGGTCCCTAATCTACATGCAAGGCATGTATACCAATAGGTTTTTTGTTTTTTTTAGAAGCACGTGATTAGACCCAGAGGCTCTAATAGGCTTCATAAAAGGGTGGGCCTGGGGCGCAGAGCACTGTGCCCTGAGCCCACCCAGTTGTTTGACAATAGAGAATTAACATTTGCTATTGTCTTCCTGCTTCTCCTCCCAGCCAATCAGGAAGTGTGTTGACCCAATTGGCTGAGAGGAGAAGTGATTGTATTGGCCGCCGAGGGAAGGAGGAGGGAAGGAGGAGGGAAGCCGTCGCCGCCGAAGCCTCCGCCATTGAGGAGGAGGCAACACAAGAAGGAGCCGAAGCTGCTAGATGGGGTAAGTGCGGGGCTGGTGGGGGGTTGAACGAGCGACCGACGGACCGGCTGGCTGACCAGCCGGCTGGGGGGGTTGGTGACAGGTGTCTTGTTTGCAGCCCCCAAAACATACAGCACCAGCCGCCACTGTCTATGACTAGAGTGGGCTAATAGGTGGTCGTGGATTGAGTAGCAAATATGTACCCACCCTTCTATAAAGGAAAAAATGCATTTGTTTGTTTTTTTTTCATAATTTTTACTTTTGTTTTCACCTGGTAATCCTGTGAATAATATATTTCCTGTCCCTAATTTCTTCACTGTTTTCTCTAAAGAGGCGAAAGATGCAGCATCGGACCTAGGTAAGTATGAAAAATAAATAAAAATTTAAATTTCCCATTCTTCTTTTTTAAGTTACACAAAAAAGATAATATTCTTACTGTTTTCTTATACACCCAGGAAGTGTCTGGGGAAAGTAGAAAAATGTTTTAGCCTGAAAAGTAATGCAGGCACCACATCCAAGGATTGGTAAACTGCAATTCATTCTGTTTTTGTTTTAGGGTTAAAATACAATAGGTTACATTTTTGTTTGTAGACTAAAATACACATTAAAGCTCAACTCTGGGCAACTAAAAATATATCCCTTGCAGTGGGACTGTGCCGGCACTGCAAGGGTTAGTAGCTTGTTAAGATCTAGGGGAAAAAAACAAGATTTATTTACCCGATCCTCCATTCTTACCTGCTGCTAGACTGATACCCACTTGCCTCGTTTCCCCCACACTCTAGCAGTTTAGGATGCTAACATTAAGACCAAAGCAGAGGATGCCAAGGGATAGTCCACTGCGGGAGTATGGGGGAGCATCACCTGCTTGGGGAGCAGAGGATCAGGTAAGTAAAATTGCTTTGCCTTCAGATTTCAACTAGGACAGCAGCCCCAAGCACAGGGGATTCTCCACAAAATGTAAGTTCTGTCCCTTATGCTGATTTTTTCCTTTTCTTAAAACATAGGCTTTAAAGCAAACCTATGCATTGGCCGTTCAACAGATTTCCTTTAAAGTATAACTAAAGGAAAAACTTTTTTTTTAAGTTTTTGATAGAGTGGAGAGGAATTAGAACACCACCAGTTTTTATTGCTGTTTGTGCCCCCGTTAGAGAGATTCACCCTTTCTATTGATCTTGTTTACCATTATCATTGAAAGTGAAAGTAAATGAAATTGCCCACATTTTGGGTTGTCCCCGGAAAAGTAAAAGAGGGGACATTTTCCAATAGGGCCTGCTTCTGGTGATCTGGGGGTCCCCAGGGAATTCAGTTGATTTACAGGAATTTCCTCTTACTTCCTGTTTGTCTATGGGACAGGAAGTGAAGGAAAATCAATGCAATGGGACACAGATGGTGAACAAAAAAATCTGATAGGGGTTATAACCCTACCTTAATCTATCCAAAATGAAAAAAGGTTGTTCCTATAGTTCTACTTTAAGCAGCATATACTTACCTTTCTTTCCCTCCCCAGAGGTTCAATTTAGAGGCAGAGGCTGAAAGAAATATCCATTACTTTGAGATGTTGAGAAGTGTTTGATTCACTACATGTGACAGCTAGGGTTACCACCTGTCCTGGAATTCACCTGGACAGTTCGGGTTTGAATCATGCGTCCGTGTTTCAGTCTGCCTGAAATGTCAGAAATTCCGATGGAAAATGTCAGATGGAGCCTACACACGGTCAGAATTTCCAACAAAAAGCTCCCATCTAACATTTTCCAATAGAAAAACCGACCGTATATACGGGGCATTAGAGTCCCCAGTGTTCTCTGTACTTCAGAGTCTGCAGAGTCCTCCTTTACATTGAAAGGAAACTCTGAGAGTTTAGATGTAAAAAGAGAACTCTGTGGACTCTGATGTAAAGGGGGAATCTTGTTATTAACTTTATATGATTAGAAATGTTATTTATTAGCAAAATATATGTATAAAAAAAATGGCTGTGTGCTGCTAAAGTGTGCGGGTTTTATTTGAAAAAAAAGGTGGCAACCCTAGTGACAGCTCTGAGCCAATCAGCAGTGTCACAAGAGGAGTGTCTGCAGACCCTTCTTCTGCTGCCACTGTGTCATTTACTGCAAAGATCTCATGTACAGTCTAAGTGATCACTAAAACAAGGGAAATTAAGGAAATATTTCCTCCTGTCTGCAGCAGAGTAATGACATCATTCTCCCAGACTGCACCTCTTAGCCTATGCTTGGTCACTTGTCTGGAGCTCCGGGTTACTTTTAATGTTAAAAGCTACAACTTGAGTTTTTTTTCCTCCCCAGGGCTAAACAGAGGCATGGAGTAGCAAAAAGAAGGTAAACATGTTCTGCTGGGGAGGACTGCATTAAAGTTAGCCTTTCGCTTTACCCAACGTGTGCAAAGTACAGGTCCACTCAATGCAATAGCTAAATACAGTAAAGATGCAGATATCAGAGGGAGCACAGAATTTAAACTGATTGTGCGACTGCCATATGTTGGGAAGTTTTCTCATGATTACTCAAACATGCCACATTTTTAATTAGTAGCCTGAAAACAACCTCTTGTTGAAAAACTGCCTTGTTTACAACACTTAGAAATTAATTAAGGGATTCAGAAATTTCTCTTGACACAAACCATTGGGAAGAATTAAAGGAATATCTCCCCCCAGTGGGGACACTAATAAATACAGCAATCATTGGGAGGAAGTGAGGGGAAATCTCCCCTAATGGGGACAGTAATAAATACAGCAATCATTGGGAGGAAATGAGGGGAAATCTCCTCCAATGGGAACAGTAATAAACACATGAACCATTGGAAGGAATTGAGGGGAAATCATCCCCAATATGGACAGTAATAAACACACCAACCATTGGGAGGAAGTGAGGGGAAATCTCCCCCAATGGGGACACTAATAAATACAGCAATCATTGGGAGGAAGTGAGGGGAAATCTCCTCCGATGGGAACAGTAAAAAAACAAACCAACCATTGAGGGGAAGTAATGCTGTGTACACATGACCGGACTTTTTTTTGACAGATTAGGTCTGGCAGTCTACCCGACGGACTTTCGGCAGAGTTCCGTTGAACTTTCTGAACGAACGGACTTGGCCACACACAAGCACACCAAAGGCACACCAAAGACCGACGGATTAGAACGTGATGATGTACAACCGGACTAGAATAAGGAAGTTTGTAGCCAATAGCTGCCCTAGCTTTGGTTTTCGTCCATCGGACTAGCATACAGACGAACTGATTTTTCGTCCAGACTCGAGTTCGTCAGAAATATTTGAAACATGTTTATTTCTAGGTCCATCGGACTTTTGGGGGAAAAAGTCAGTTGGAGCCCATACACCATCGTAATATCCGATGGATTCATTCCGTCAGACCTAGTCAGTGGAAAAGTCCGGTCATGTGTACGCGGCATAAGGGGAAATCTCCCCAAATGGCGACAGAAATTACAAACCCGACAGATGATGGAACCCTTTCCAACTCTGTCCAAATGAAGTAATAAAAAGATTTACTCTAGAGTTCAACTTTAAGGTTAGGCTCAAGTCTTTGTGTGTTGGGTACACACACAAAGTCACACGCTTTCACATGCTTTCCTGGCATTAAGAGAAATGTGCACTTTAGCTAGCACGCAAAGGTTAATTGTTAATGGCACCCCAATGCACAGGGGTGGCGGAACTTTAATAGCATGCACCTGACCTCAACCTGATAGAAAATCTATAGGATGAATTAGAGTGGAGACTGTGAGCCAGACCTTCTCATCCATATCAGTGCCTGACCTCACAAATGTGCTTCTGGAAGATTGGTCAAACATTCCCATAGACACACTCCTAAACCTTTTGGACAACCTTCCCAGAAGAGTTGAAGCTGTTATAGCTGCAAAGGTTGGGCCAACTCAATATTGAACCCTACGGACTAAGACTGGGATGCCATTAAAGTTCATGTGCGTGTAAACAAAAAAGAGGGAAAAGAAAGGGTTTCCCAAATAATTCTTCAAAAAGGAGCTACCGGTATTAACAAATAAAAAATTACTTATTGAAAAATCCATATAATGAAATTTTATAAATGTAAAAAGAAACCACATACATGCAAAATAGACAGTTGTCTAAGGAGGTGGCCACCACAAACAGACATACAAGCCCCTCTAATATCATATACAGCTAAGTCACTAGGGGATGGGCATGAAAGGAACGAGACCATCCACTTAGTAGTCCTAGCAAGATGCTGGTAGGTATATAGAGTTAATACTGTGGACTTTAAGTGTTAGCTGTATATGATATTAGAGGAGCTTGTATGTCTGTTTGTGGTGGCCACCTGTGACCTGTGCAACTGTCTATATTTTTTAAAGAAGAAATGGCAACTGTCTATTTTACATACATGTGGTGGAGGTTTGGTTTCTTTATACATTTATAAAATAATGTCATTATGTGGATTTTGCATATGTATCAGCGTATAACACCCCAAGTTTAGGAAGGAAGTTTAAGGAAAAAAACGTACATTTAAATGCCCATCAATGCAGCCTTATCAGTGTCCATCTGCAGCCTTGTCCATCATTGCAGAATGGTATCACTGTCCATCTGCAGCCTTACCCAAGTGTCATCTGCAGCATTATTGTTTAACTTACTGCCGCCTCGATAGACAGAGCTGGATGTCCTGTGTACTCATCTCGTCTCGCAGTCCCGCCCCTTGGCCCGGCTCCTTTGACACAACACCTGTGCAATAGTGGGACTGGGCGTGACTGCTAGTGGAGCTGAGCCTAGCCGAGTACACAGTACACCCAGATTGGTCTATTTTGGCGGCGCTCGTTCCCTCCTTCCCCTCCGGCAGTGGTTCGGTGTATAACGCGCACCTGCGGTCTTCTCCTGATTTTAAGGGGAAAAAAGTGCATATTATACGCCGATAAATACGATAATTTATTATTAGTGAATGCTGATAGCTCCTTTTTGAAGAACTCTTTGGGAAACCCTTTCTTTCCCCTCTTTTTGTATGCCTAATTTAATTCAGAGGAACACACAGATATGATTGATTACTTTTAATCCCTGAGTTGACGATATGTTATGAATACTATCGGGACTACCCTACTATATAAGTCCCCACTATAGTCTTCTTTACTGGGATGTAGCCGTGGTGTCTTCTTTTATATTTTTGTTTTGTTGGTCATGTGCATGTAAAGGCAGGTGTCCCAATACTTTTGGTAATATAGTGTATGTCAATTATTTCAGAGCTGTAAGTATGTGCGTATTCACATCTATATCTGCCTGGTGTTTAGATTGAAGCCCTTAATTCATTCGGCTATTGTCTTAATAACATATCTCGCACTACACCGCCTTAGCAACTCTAGTTGGTTTTTTCCGGTGATCCGTATGTTGCGAGGTCCTCATTAGTGTTGTGGGGTATGGCGCTGATTAAAGACTGTTTTGCTAACTTCCTGCAGCCCATCTCAAGGGCTTTCAAGTACAAATCCTCATGTAAGAAGAATGACTTTTTCAACAGACCAAAAAAAGTATAAAAGCAAGCACGGAGTAGACATTATTAGACAGATCTGTTAAAAGTTGGCAGAATGTTCTTGGAGAATGATGAAATGAGACAGAAATATCTGCTGGTCAGGAGGTGACATAGACGGTGGAGGAAAGACGTGGAGAACGGCAAATTAGTCTATGCAGCTAGACGACAATGCGATTATACACTATGGATGAGCGGAGATAAAAATCAACGCTATCTACATAGATAAGAGGGGAGAGAGGAGATGAGTAGGAGCTACAGACAATAAAGCCATGTTCCCATTGATCGTTACAGGTCTATTTCTGATAAGATAAAATGAAAAACATATAAAATAATAACCATTCTATGATAATATCTATATGGAATCCGTTATTATGCAAAATGGTTTAATAATGACTCAAAGGGCTACACTTTAATAATACAAAGCCCTTTGTAGTAGAATTTCTAAGAGATGGGCATGCTTGTGGATTTATAATGTTCTAAAGCTCAACTATGACCACATTTAATTATATTGCTCAATATTATTTATTTCATATACTTAAAAAAAAAACAGGTTGTGTTCACCAAATTTCTTTTACAAACCTAAATATTGATTTGTAAATGTAGCTGGGACATCATCCGTCTATGGAGTGTACTTGTCTCAGTTAAAGTGTTACTAAACCCATAACAGTAAAATCAGTTTGTATATGCAGTAAAGCATGCTTGTTATACTCACTGTGGAACCAAAGGGGTTAATCCTCCACATTGTGTAAAAAAGGCTGTGTGATCCTGTCTTCTTTGATCCTCCTCTTCTTCCAATGTCCCCAATCCATCTCCTGATAGAACAGAGCCTTGGGCACTCTGCACATGCTCAGTTTGGTGTGTATTGCTAGAGAGTTTTCTTTTCTTGGGAGGGTGCATGTGATCAGCACAGGGCCAATCAGCACTGTGCAGACAGAGGGTCAGGGGTCCTGCAACCTCATAGGTTAGTCAGAGCAGAATGAAAATTCCTCCTACAAGCTTTAACCAGACACTCATAGATGTCACAAGACTGCTATACAGGGGGTCCCCGACTTACGAACGCCCAACTTACGAACCACTCCTACTTACGAACAGGGGGCTGCGGGGACCCTCTGCCGTTCTGCGTGGACCATCTGCCGTTCTGCACATGCGTGGCCAGATGGAGCCTCGGAAAATGTTGGAAATGTCCGTAATTTGCGCCAAACTGCATTCGATGGAACATTGCAAATGTCCGTAATTGTCGTTCTGCACATGCGCGGCCAGACGGAGCCTCTGAAAATGTCGGAAATGTCCATAATTTGCCACGCATGCACCGAACGGCATTCAACGGAACATCTGAAATGTCTGTAATTGTCATTCTGCGCATGCGCGGCCGACTTATGAACATTACCATTGCATTTCCATGTTCTGTGTTCTGTGGGAGACCAGATATAGTGAATGCAGGGTCCTGGGTTTAGTAACACTTTAAGAGCAGTAAGTGTAATTTCTGTCTGCTGCTTTTGTCCCTTCCCCCCAATCAGCTTTTAGAGCTTTGCTCATTGAGCTCTGCAGTGTGTAACTTCAGCTTTCCGCCCCATTTTCTGAAAGCTCAAGCAAGCTTTATAAATTCTAGACTTTGAACAGATGGGATGAAGAGAAACGGCAGATAAACAGGTACATCTTATGTAGGAGGATTTGCTTCACCTCTTTATATCACCTGAGGCCAGTCACTTTACTGGGTATATGTGATGGTTTACAACCACTTTAAAGGATAGCTAGTTTTTAGCGGGCACCTGTGGGTGGGATCATGGTCCTTTGTAGTGCTTCTAGCCATATTAGCATACTAAAAAAAGATTGTATGATATGGATTTTACAATTATATGAGGATAAAAGGGGATAGACCCTTACACATTCCCCACTTATACATCCAATTTTAGAGAAATATATGTTTCTTTTATAGGATTCAGTTATTTTTTGTTCATCGCCTCCTGTAGTTATCATGCTCTCAACATGGATTCAATAATTAAAATGATTTGGCGTCGTACTGTGTAAAGTTTGCATACTCAGTAGGTCCCTTAATGCTTTAACAATTACTGATTAATTACAAAAATGTCCTTTTTTGCAGAGATATTCAAAATATATATACAAATGTGTATTTTTGTGCACCTACATTTTTGATAAATTGTAAGCAAAATACAAATTTTGTAGTATATTAACCCCAGTTTTGTTGTTTTACTTCTTTTAATAATAATTTCATAGAGCACTCTAGATCTCCTGAAGAAGCTAATTCGAAGAGAAACATGTGGAGTGGTAGTGTCTGTACAAATATATGAGAGATGATATATAAGAGATTTTTATGATGAAAATGTTTTTATTGACGTTAATAAAATATTTTTTATAATCTTAAAAAATACTATACTTCTCATTTTTTGACACCTTAAAAGTCCCACAGTGTTCTTTTTTTCCATGTTATTTTTGAATATTTTGATTATTATTATATTATTATTTGTTATAATTATTTATACTTATTTATTATATTATAATTTATGATTTCATGTTTCAAACTTTATCATACCTAGGATGTCTACTAGACTCTTGTTTGGTCAGATTTAAGTGTATTATTGTTTAACCCCTTAGGTTCCACAGTGAGTATAACAAGCGTGTTGTGGGTTTAGCAACACTTTAACTCTTATCACTGTTAAATTAAATAAAATTTAAATAATAACAAAAAAAAAAAAAAAAAAAATATATATATATATATATATATATATATATATATATATATATATAGGCAAATGAACATATAGAAATAAAGTCCGTGTGCAAACAATGTGCATACATGTGCAATATTGAATCATGTACATCACTAAATAATCTTAACATTAAAGTCCATCATGCATCCTATTTATATACAAAAAGTCCAATATGAACATGCAAAATGGTAAAAAGATCGGTGCTTATGGACACAATTCCCACTTCAAAGGCCTCCAGTGCTTGAATGTGCTCCTTTTAATAAGTGTAGCCTCTTACCAGGCAATGTGGATCTCGAATTACAGAGATCAAGCAAGCATGCACTCCATCTCAACAATGGATCATTTAAATGGTGGGATATTCCTGCTGTGGCACTATCGCTGCTAAACTGAACTCAGTCCCTTAGAATCACAGTGTCGTTCACTACTCGGGCATGTATAGAGAATAAACAGAGAGAAGCCTCATAGTGTAAAACAGTTTAACTGAACTGTATTTTGATATCAAGGTTACTCTTACAAAAAGACAATGAAGTGGTGTATAAACAAACCTTCCACGGTTTCACCCGTCTTGCTGTCTGTAATGACGTCACACGTGGGGGGGAGGCAGAGTAGAGAGCTTGAGTGACAGTCACCAGCTTCTCTGCTCATGGAGCTGTGAGAACTGAGCAATCGGCAGTGTTCCATCACTCAGTTCCCAGTGTACAGGCGCCAGGGGACAGATGCAGCATCCACCTAGGTAAGTATGAATAAAAAAAAACACACTTCCCATTTAAAGAAAAAAAAAAGGGATAAAAATAAATACAGAAAAAGTAGCAGACTCCGATGTCCATTTAACCACTTGCTTACTGGACACCTAAACCCCCCTCCTGCCCAGACCAATTTTTAGCTTTAAAAGCTGTCACTCTTTGAATGACAATTGCGTGGTCATACAACACTGTACCCAAATGAAATTTTTAAACATTTTTTCCCCACAAATAGAGCTTTCTTTTTGGTGGTATTTGATCACCTCTGGAGTTTTTATTTCTTTGTTAAAAAATGTAAAAACCCGAATTTCTTTAAAAAAAAATACAAAACCGTTTTATACTTTGTTAATAAATTTTGCAAACAGGTAATTTTTCTCCTTCATTGATGTACGCTGATGAGACTACACTGATGGCACTGATAGGCTGCACTGATGGGCACCGATAGGCTGCACTGATGGGCACTGATAAGGCAACACCGATGGGCACTAATAGGTGGCACTGGTGGGCACTGATGAGGTAACACTGGTGGGCAGTGAGATGTGGCACTGATGGACATTAATAGGTGGCACTAATAGGGGGCACTGATAGCTGGCACTGATAGCTGGCACTGATGGGTGACAGTGATGGGCACTGATAGGCACTGGTAGGCGACACTGATAGGCAGCACTGCTAGATGGCACTGATGAGGAACTGATTGGTATCACTGGTGGGCATTTATAGTTTGCACTCGTGGGCATTGATAGGTGGCACTGATGTACTGGTGGGTACTGATTGGTGGGCACCGTGGTCACAGGGACTGATGTCCCTTCAACAGAAGCCAGTGATCTGCTTTTTTTTTCCTCGTGCTGTCAGCGTGAGAAAAAATGATTACCAATTCTGTTTACATAAGATGATCAGCTGTCATTGGCTGACAGCTGATCATGTGGCAAGGGGTCGGGATCGACTCCTTACTCTGATCTGTGATCATCCGAGTCTCATTGACTCGGGTGATCACAGTGCGAGCCACACACGCCCTGCAGGGGGCATGGCCAGCTTGCAAAGGAGAGGACATCATTCGGCTATAGTGCGGATCTGAAGTAGTTAACGTGTGTTTATGTCTTGGGGGGGCAGGAAGAACCAGTCAAACACATGATGACCACTGTGATTAGCTGTCAAAGTGGTCACATGTTTGGTGGCTCGGTAACGTCGGCTCTTGATCATTAGTACAGATTAAGAGCTGTCTTTGACGGCTCTGTCACTGTGCTGGTAGCGTGCAGCGAGCATACTCTCAGCACAGAAAGCTTTACTACCCATGGACGCATGGACAGTGTGTGGGCCAGTGGTGGCCCTTAATGTAGGGTGCAGGGGCTGCCACCCTAATCCATGCGTCCAGCCCCCTAATCTCCATTTTGGGGAGTGCCGGATTTCAATAGGTTTCATGAGGCTCTAATTGGCTTAAAAAAGGGTGGGCTTGGGATGCAGAACACTGCACCCTGAGCCCACCCAGTTGTGTGACAATAGTGAATTGATATTCACTATTGTCTTCCTAATTCTCCTCTCAGCCAATCAGGAAGCGGGTCCTGAGACCCAATTGGCCAGGGAGTCTTAGAAAGGGAGGTGAAGCAACATCTGTTGGGCTGAGAGGAGAAGTCCCGGCTCTTCCCTCAGCTGGAGTGAGGAGCAGCAGCCCTACCTCTCGTCCTCGATCTTCATCTCCTAAGGCAGCCTTTATCAACCTTTTCAACACAGAGGAGCCCTGGAAATAATTCTCCAGTCTTGGGGAACCCCTGCTAAAAATTTAAAATCTACAACTCATCATACATTAGTGTGATGGTCAATGAGAAGTAGTGATGGCCGAACGGTTCGCCCGGCGGTCGTTTCGCGGCGAATTTCCGACTTTCGCCGTCCGCGGGTTCGAACGCCTTTTTCCGTCGTTCGCCCCGGCGGACTTACGTGTTTAATGTATACAAGAACTTTAACCTTTCGTGACACGTTTATCATGTGTTACAGGACAACCAATTGAGACATGACAGCTCATGGACACTTGGACATTCCCCCTAACCTATAAATACACCCGATCCGGTGGCCATTTTACATTCTTTCTTCTGTCACTGTAGGGAAAGGATCCTGTGTGGAGTAGGGACAGAGAAAACGCTAGCTATTTGGTACACAAAAGTTCTTTTCAGGACTGGTATAGGTGTTAGGTCAGCAGCCTGAGTTTCTTTTGTCAGTTTAGATAAAGGGACAGAGCGCTGTATGCTGCTATTTTAGGGACAGCTCAGCCAGATTAGTCTTTCTTCATCATCATCATCATCATCATCATTAGCTGTTACTATCAGGTCCACAAAAGAGCTGTTCCAGCTAATCGTTCCAGCCTACTCTTTTTTGCCAATTTGTATAGGGACAGGCAGGAAGCAGTGTGTCAGGCAGTGAGGATAATTTTAAAGACTTGCTGTTACTATTAGTTCCACAAAGGTTCTTTTCAGGACTGGTATCAGTGGTACGGTAATAGGCTTGTACACGTATAATATTCTTTCTTCCAAATATAGAAAGAATATTATACTTGACTGCTGCCCTTCTGCTGCAGTCTGCTAATCATTCACAACTCACTTGTTCCACAAAGCTCTTTATCAGGACTGGTAACTTGGTCTGTCTAGGGTGCTACGGTACATAGGCTTGGGTGCGGTACAGTCTGCTGTTCTGTAAGGACCGCTATCGGTCCACAATACATAGGGTTGCCGTGCACTACTGCTGACCGCTGCCCTATACTGCAGCAGTCCTTCATTGGTATAGGGACTGACGTACAGTCTGCTAATCACTAACACACAACCTGCTTGGTCCACAAAAGTTCTTATAAGGACTGGTAACTTGGTATAGGGTGCTACGGTACATAGGCCTGAGTGCGTTACAGTCTGCTGTTCTGTAAGGACCGCTATCGGTCCACAATACATAGGGTTGCCGTGCACTACTGCTGACCGCTGCCCTATACTGCAGCAGTCCTTCAGCGGTATAGGGACTGACGCACAGTCTGCTAAACACTAACACACAACCTGCTTGGTCCACAAAAGTTTTTATAAGGACTGGTAACTTGGTATAGGGTGCTACGGTACATAGGCCTGAGTGCAGTACAGTCTGCTGTTCTGTAAGGACCGCTATCGGTCCACAATACATAGGGTTGCCGTGCACTACTGCTGACCGCTGCCCTATACTGCAGCAGTCCTTCATTGGTATAGGGACTGACGTACAGTCTGCTAATCACTAACACACAACCTGCTTGGTCCACAAAAGTTCTTATAAGGACTGGTAACTTGGTATAGGGTGCTACGGTACATAGGCCTGAGTGCGTTACAGTCTGCTGTTCTGTAAGGACCGCTATCGGTCCACAATACATAGGGTTGACGTGCACCACTGCTGACCGCTGCCCTATACTGCAGCAGTCCTTCAGCGGTATAGGGACTGACGTACAGTCTGCTAAACACTAATACACAACCTGCTTGGTCCACAAAAGTTCTTATAAGGACTGGTAACTTGGTATAGGGTGCTACGGTACATAGGCTTGAGTGCGGTACAGTCTGCTGTTCTGTAAGGACCGCTATCGGTCCACAATAGATAGGGTTGACGTGCACCACTGCTGACCGCTGCCCTATACTGCAGCAGTCCTTCAGCGGTATAGGGACTGACGCACAGTCTGCTAAACACTAACACACAACCTGCTTGTTCCACAAAAGTTTTTATAAGGACTGGTAACTTGGTATAGGGTGCTACGGTACATAGGCCTGAGTGCGTTACAGTCTGCTGTTCTGTAAGGACCGCTATCGGTCCACAATACATAGGGTTGCCGTGCACTACTGCTGACCGCTGCCCTATACTGCAGCAGTCCTTCATTGGTATAGGGACTGACGTACAGTCTGCTAATCACTAACACACAACCTGCTTGGTCCACAAAAGTTCTTATAAGGACTGGTAACTTGGTATAGGGTGCTACGGTACATAGGCCTGAGTGCGTTACAGTCTGCTGTTCTGTAAGGACCGCTATCGGTCCACAATACATAGGGTTGACGTGCACCACTGCTGACCGCTGCCCTATACTGCAGCAGTCCTTCAGCGGTATAGGGACTGACGTACAGTCTGCTAAACACTAATACACAACCTGCTTGGTCCACAAAAGTTCTTATAAGGACTGGTAACTTGGTATAGGGTGCTACGGTACATAGGCTTGAGTGCGGTACAGTCTGCTGTTCTGTAAGGACCGCTATCGGTCCACAATACATAGGGTTGCCGTGCACTACTGCTGACCGCTGCCCTATACTGCAGCAGTCCTTCATTGGTATAGGGACTGACGTACAGTCTGCTAATCACTAACACACAACCTGCTTGTTCCACAAAAGTTCTTATAAGGACTGGTAACTTGGTATAGGGTGCTACGGTACATAGGCTTGAGTGCGGTACAGTCTGCTGTTCTGTAAGGACCGCTATCGGTCCACAATAGATAGGGTTGACGTGCACCACTGCTGACCGCTGCCCTATACTGCAGCAGTCCTTCAGCGGTATAGGGACTGACGTACAGTCTGCTAAACACTAATACACAACCTGCTTGGTCCACAAAAGTTCTTATAAGGACTGGTAACTTGGTATAGGGTGCTACGGTACATAGGCTTGAGTGCGGTACAGTCTGCTGTTCTGTAAGGACCGCTATCGGTCCACAATAGATAGGGTTGACGTGCACCACTGCTGACCGCTGCCCTATACTGCAGCAGTCCTTCAGCGGTATAGGGACTGACGTACAGTCTGCTAAACACTAATACACAACCTGCTTGGTCCACAAAAGTTCTTATAAGGACTGGTAACTTGGTATAGGGTGCTACGGTACATAGGCTTGAGTGCGGTACAGTCTGCTGTTCTGTAAGGACCGCTATCGGTCCACAATACATAGGGTTGCCGTGCACTACTGCTGACCGCTGCCCTATACTGCAGCAGTCCTTCATTGGTATAGGGACTGACGTACAGTCTGCTAATCACTAACACACAACCTGCTTGTTCCACAAAAGTTCTTATAAGGACTGGTAACTTGGTATAGGGTGCTACGGTACATAGGCTTGAGTGCGGTACAGTCTGCTGTTCTGTAAGGACCGCTATCGGTCCACAATAGATAGGGTTGACGTGCACCACTGCTGACCGCTGCCCTATACTGCAGCAGTCCTTCAGCGGTATAGGGACTGACGTACAGTCTGCTAAACACTAATACACAACCTGCTTGGTCCACAAAAGTTCTTATAAGGACTGGTAACTTGGTATAGGGTGCTACGGTACATAGGCTTGAGTGCGGTACAGTCTGCTGTTCTGTAAGGACCGCTATCGGTCCACAATAGATAGGGTTGACGTGCACCACTGCTGACCGCTGCCCTATACTGCAGCAGTCCTTCAGCGGTATAGGGACTGACGTACAGTCTGCTAAACACTAATACACAACCTGCTTGGTCCACAAAAGTTCTTATAAGGACTGGTAACTTGGTATAGGGTGCTACGGTACATAGGCTTGAGTGCGGTACAGTCTGCTGTTCTGTAAGGACCGCTATAGGTCCACAATAGATAGGGTTGACGTGCACCACTGCTGACCGCTCACCTATACTGCAGCAGTCCTTCAGCGGTATAGGGACTAAGAGTTTTGTCACAGGGTCATTTAAAAAATGACATGCAGAGGAAGAGGCAGGCCCTTCCGCAGGGGTGGTAGGGGTAGGGCAGGAGCAACAGGCTTGAGCCAAAGTGGGAAGTTGCAGAAGGTGCGTTCAATTACTTTAAAGGATGCACCAGACTTGGTTGAGTGGCTCGCTCAGCCTTACTCTTCTGCACCCTCCTCATCCTCTCGATCTGCACCCTCTTCTTCACTCTCTGCTATGTGCACCCCCAAAGACACTACCACCAACAACACGACCACCACCACCACCACCACATACCTTCCGCTTGAGTCACTGGAATTATTTTCCGATCCATATCAAGAGGACATTTCTGATGCGCAGCCACTCTTGGTATTGGATCAGGAAGAGGAGGTAGCAACAAGCGCTACTCAGCAGTCTGACGCCAGTACCCAGATCAGCCCAAGGAGGAGGTTGGTCCCCGGTGTTGCTGCCTACTCTACTTATAGCGGTGGGGAAGGTGACGTTGATGATGACGTGTCTAGTGATGTCACGTGGGTGCCCACAAGAGAGGAAGAGGAGGGGAGTTCAGAGGGAGATATGGACCAGCAGATAGGGAGGAGAAGCAGCAATGACTTACATTGCACAGCAGGGACAAAGCAGACTGCAAATGTATCAGGAGCGAGTCATCGACCATGTACGGTCACATCTGGCGCTCCCAGGACACCGGCACATGGCTCCGCAGTGTGGGCTTTTTTTAACGTGTCCGCTGCTGACAATAGCGTTGCCATCTGCAATCTTTGCAGTCAACGCGTTAGTCGCGGTAAGCCCAATACTCACCTAGGGACGACCGCCTTAAGAAGGCACATGAGCAGCCATCACCGAGCCCAGTGGGAGCAACGGAACACACAAAGCCACACTGCAGGCTCTCACCGTCCAGCCTCGTCTTCTACTTCTCCTTCTCCTCTCTCCTCACAATTGTCCTCCACTCCACCTTCCATCACGCCAAGCTCACATTTTTCTGCAAAAAGGCAGGCTTCCGTGGGCCTAATGTTTGAGCGTAAAAAAATGATGACGCCGGATAACCCTCTTGCCCAACGGTTGGCGGCTGGCTTGTCAGAACTCATAGCCCGCCAACTACTGCCATATAAACTGGTGGACTCGGAGGCCTTTCGCAAATTTGTGGCCATTGGAACACCACAATGGAAGGTCCCAGGAAGGAAGTATTTCTCAGAGAAGGGCATCCCAGAGCTATATGGCCATGTTCAGCGGCAAGTGAATGTATCTCTGGCACACAGTGTCGGTGCCAAGATACATCTGACCACAGACACGTGGTCTAGCAAACACGGGCAGGGAAGGTATATCAGTTTTACTGCCCACTGGGTGAACCTTCTGACGGCCGTCAAGCATGTAACCCGTGGCACCCGTGTAGATTTGGTTTTACCGCCACGGATTGCATGCAGGCCTGACTCTTCTTCTCCTCCTCCTACTCCATCCTCCTCCCTCTCCTCCTCAGCTGCCTCCTCCTTTTCCGCTGCTAGCGTCTCTTCCACTGCACCGCCCAAGCTCCCCAGAACCTATTCCACATGCCAGGTGAGACGTTGCCATGCCGTGCTGCGTCTGTTGTGCCTGGAAGCAAAGAGCCACACTGGCCCGGCACTCCTTTCAGCTTTGCGTTCACAGGCAGATGAGTGGCTAACACCGCTCAATTTGACAGTTGGTAAAGTGGTGTGTGACAACGGTGCCAATCTGCTTAGCGCATTGAAACAGGGCAAAATCACGCACGTGCCGTGCATGGCACACGTCTTAAACTTGGTCGTGCAGCGATTCCTTGTCAAATACCCTGGGGTCCAGGACATCTTGCGGCAGGCAAGGAAAATCTCGGCCCATTTCAGAAGATCTTACACGGCCATGGCTCGCCTTGCTGACATTCAGCGGCGACACCATCTGCCGGTCAGACGTCTTATTTGCGATTGCCCGACGCGATGGAACTCAACCTTCTATATGCTTGATAGGCTGCTCCAGCAGAAACGTGCAGTTAACGTCTACCTGTATGAACTCTGCGAAAGAAACGGTTCTGGGGAGCTGGGTTTTTTTTCACCGCGCCAGTGGCTGCTCATGCGCGACACATGCAGACTTCTGCGGCCATTTGAGGAGATCACCAAACTGGTCAGTCGCAGCCATGGCGCCATCAGTGACATGGTACCTTATGCCTTCTTTCTGGAGCGTGCATTGCGTCGTGTCATTGATCAGGCTGTGGAGGAGCAGGAGCGGGAAGATGAGGAAGTCGCAATGCTGGATGAATTCCCAGGGGGGGCTACTCTATCTGAGACAAGTCAACAACAGGAGTCTGATGAGGAGTCAGAGGAGGATGGTGCCGGGGCGGATGAGCAGGAGCAAGAAGAGCATGCTTTAAACCTTTCTGGGATCCCTGTTGTGCGAGGATGGGGAGAGGAGAATGAAGAGGACGACATTATCCTGGATGATGAGCAGGAGCCAGGCCACCACACCGCTTCCACTTTAGTGCAAATGGGGGCCTTCATGCTCCAGTGTTTTAATAGGGACCCCCGTATAAAAAGCATGAGGGTCAAGGACCAGTACTGGGTGGCAACGTACTTAGACCCCCGGTACAAACACAAAATGGCGGAAATGTTACCGCCGTCGCAGAGGGCTGTCAGAATGCAGCACTTCCAGGCCTTGCTTCGAGAAATGCTGCATTCTGCTTTTGCGTGCGCTGGCAGAGGAGCAATTCCCACTCCCAGAGAAGGATTTGCGGGTACCAATCCAACAGCGCCTGCAAGAAGAGGCCGGTTTGAAGATGTGTTGGTGACTTCGGATATGAGGTCATTCTTTCAGCCGACCCATCGACAGGTGTCATCCGGATCCAGCATCAGGGAACGCCTAGACCGTCAGGTGTCCGACTACATTGGGTTAACGGCCGATGTGGACGCTCTGAGGAGTGATGAACCCCTAGACTACTGGGTGGGCAGGCTTGACCTCTGGCCAGAGCTTGCCCAATTTGCAATCGAACTGTTGGCTTGCCCCTCATCCAGTGTCCTGTCCGAAAGGACGTTCAGCGCAGCAGGGGGGATTGTGACCGATAAGCGTACTCGCCTAGCTCACCACAGTGTTAACTACCTCACATTTCTAAAAATGAATGAGGCATGGATCTCGGAGGAATTCAACACATGTGATCAGTAGACCATGTATATGTCTATAAACAATTTTTGGAATCAAGCACACAGACCTTCTTAATTCATTTGGCTCACTTCCCTGACCCAAAAAAGCACACCGTACTATATGCCCCTACCCTCCTCTTTGAAGAGGTTGAGCGGTGTCATATTTCTACTGGGGCTGCTTATTATGAGGGGTTCCCACCATCCCTGTGCTGTGCTGACTTCCTCCTGGGTGTTCTTATTATGAGGGGCTCCCACCATCCCTGTGCTGTGCTGACTTCCTCCTGGGGGTTCTTATTATGAGGGGATCACACCATCCCTGTGCTGTGCTGACTTCCTCCTGGGGCTGCTTACGGTGCTGCTGTCAGCGCTGTATGTCACGGAGCTGCTGTCAGCGCTGTATGTCACGGAGCTGCTGTCAGCGCTGTATGTCACGGAGCTGCTGTCAGCGCTGTATGTCACGGAGCTGCTGTCAGCGCTGTATGTCACGGAGCTGCTGTCAGCGCTGTATGTCACGGAGCTGCTGTCAGCGCTGTATGTCACGGAGCTGCTGTCAGCGCTGTATGTCACGGAGCTGCTGTCAGCGCTGTATGTCACGGAGCTGCTGTCAGCGCTGTATGTCACGGAGCTGCTGTCAGCGCTGTATGTCACGGAGCTGCTGTCAGCGCTGTATGTCACGGAGCTGCTGTCAGCGCTGTATGTCACGGAGCTGCTGTCAGCGCTGTATGTCACGGAGCTGCTGTCAGCGCTGTATGTCACGGAGCTGCTGTCAGCGCTGTATGTCACGGAGCTGCTGTCAGCGCTGTATGTCACGGAGCTGCTGTCAGCGCTGTATGTCACGGAGCTGCTGTCAGCGCTGTATGTCACGGAGCTGCTGTCAGCGCTGTATGTCACGGAGCTGCTGTCAGCGCTGTATGTCACGGAGCTGCTGTCAGCGCTGTATGTCACGGAGCTGCTGTCAGCGCTGTATGTCACGGAGCTGCTGTCAGCGCTGTATGTCACGGAGCTGCTGTCAGCGCTGTATGTCACGGAGCTGCTGTCAGCGCTGTATGTCACGGTGCTGCTGTCAGCGCTGTATGTCACGGAGCTGCTGTCAGCGCTGTATGTCACGGAGCTGCTGTCAGTGCTGTATGTCACGGAGCTGCTGTCAGCGCTGTATGTCACGGAGCTGCTGTCAGCGCTGTATGTCACGGAGCTGCTGTCAGCGCTGTATGTCACGGTGCTGCTGTCAGCGCTGTATGTCACGGAGCTGCTGTCAGCGCTGTATGTCACGGAGCTGCTGTCAGCGCTGTATGTCACGGAGCTGCTGTCAGCGCTGTATGTCACGGAGCTGCTGTCAGCGCTGTATGTCACGGAGCTGCTGTCAGCGCTGTATGTCACGGTGCTGATGTCAGTGCTCTGTATTACGGTGCTGCTGTCAGTGCTCTGTATCTCCTGCACCCTCTTGTTTGCCTACCCTGGTCCCTGACCTTCCCTCTCCTCCATTGCCTTCATTAGCTCCATAGTCCTGAATTGTCAGAACAATTTCCCAAATAAAAAAAAAATGCTTGTAGTTATCGATCCCAAATTCACCTCATACATGTATTATGCTATTGTCCAGGTGGTGGGACTACGTGCTACCCCCTAATAATTACCCCGTGGCCGCAAATTCGACCTAAAGGTTTGCGAAATTCGCCTCCCATTGAAGTCAATGGAGCCCGCGGCGAACGGTCGTTTTCGCGAACGTTTGTGTCCGTTCGCGTTTCGCGTTCGCGAAACGTCCCGTCGGAAGTTCGTCCATCACTAATGAGAAGAATGTTTCTTACACTTGTGGTTATTGGGAAGACTTACCCCCTTACAGATACCATATTCATCGGCATACAACACGCACAGGCGTATAACACGCACCTTCATTTTAGGAGGGAAGTTTCAGGAAAAAACTTACATTTTAAATAAATAACTTTGAAGCAAAATAAGAGTCGGTGTCCATCAATGCAGCCTCACCATTGCCCATCTGCATACTGATCAATGCCATATGCAGCCTGATCAATGCCATCTGCAGTTTTTCAATTGCCCATCAATGCAGCCTGATCAATGCCCATCTACAGCCTCACAATTGCCCATCAATGCAGCTTGATCAATGCCCATATGCAGCCTCACCGTTGCCATGAATGCAGCCTGATCAACGCCCATCTGCAGCCTCACCTCAGATTACTGCTGCCTTGGAGGGGACAGGGAGGGGGGTGGGATTACATTTCAGATTACATTTCAGATTACATACAGGGAGAATCTCCTATTTACTGTTCTGCCTCTTTAATACAAAGTCCCGCCTCCTGGACCGACTTCTATGATAGACAGAATGGTGGTCCAATGCTGGCCCAGGAGACGGGACTTCCTATTACAGAGGCTACTGAGTAAACAGGAGATTCTCGCTGTATGTAATCTGATGGCGCTCGTTCCGCCCCCCTCCCCGTTCCCCCCCTAGGTGGCCCAAATTGCAGTATCGGCATATAACACGCACCCGATTTTCAGGTTGAAAAAGTGAGTGTTATACGCCAATAAATACAGTAACTAAAAAGATCAATGGTGTCCTTGAGAACTTACCTGAGAGGCAGAGATTGATCATTGCTCAGGGAACACCTAGCAACCTCTAGAAGAACCCAAGGGTTACAAACCCTGTCCTAAGGTAAGGCCGCCTTCCCGTCCGTCTCCTGTTCGCGGGGGGGGGGGTGTGGTGGGGGTGGCGGTGGTATGAGTGAGGGGGTGGTTTGTTTGCCCCTCCCGCAAAATATTGCCCATCAGCCGCCACTGGTGTGGGAATTATATGGGCAGCAAACGGTTAAAAACCCAACAACGTTTCTAACATTTACAAGTTTCTATTTGAAGACTATTTGTATTGCTGTTTGTGTCTGTATCAATGAGATTTTCCTGTCTTCCCGTCTGACATCCATGAACTATTAGAAAGTTATTGGAGGTGCTAACTCTTGCACATTTCAAGTAAAACAAGGGGAGGAAAAAAAGTTTTGGGCTGCAATCCAACTTTATTCTGTTCGCTTTGTCACGGAGAGCTAAAAATAAATAAATATGCGTGGTTCTTTTTAAGCGCGAGGTCATTTTTCTTCAGAAGATAATCTGTTCTTTACCTCTACTCTTCTCCTTTCATATTCTTCCTGCATAGCATTTAACTGAAAGAAACGCCATAAAAGTGGTTTTCAATATTTCCACTTTAAACCCCTTTTTGTTGTTTTTTTTTTTAAACTGTCAGAATATTTTACAGAGAATTTAGAAAGTATTTTTTGCATCGCTTGGGAAATAATAAGGTCAGGTATTTTATTTTGAGTAAAAGAAGGATGCTTAAGGAGCTTGCAACTGCAGGCAAATAATCAATGTATAGTTTGGTTTTATGGATGCAAGCTCCTTAGGGTCAGTTAATTCACTTGGTTAGATGTTTTATGAGGCTCTGTAGGGGGATGATGAATGGAGACAACGATCAGCCTTTGTATCCAAACACTTTACTATGTTCTCATCGCTCCGTGGTTATTTTCCCCCCATTTCTGGTAACATAGTTCCTGACTTACACTCTCTTTATATGTCCTAGCTGAAAGGGGGCTCTGAGTTTGAATGGACGGGGCAGTGGCTTTGGTGTAAATATTAATTCAATATGGTTTTAGTATTAGTTCTTTTTTATTACAGAAGCTTCAATTTTATCTTAAAGTGACTGTAAACCTCTAAAGTGAAAAATGAACAAAACATATCCTTCTATAGTGTGTACTTGCCTTGACCCAAATCACGTAATGTGATTACTGCCTCCTCTTTCATGTATCTGCAATGAGTCACTTCTGACAGTCTACATTGATACCAGACAACCCTGAGAGACGCACCCCAAGCACATAGCAGGTGATTGAAAGCCTTAGCTGTGCATATTTCCCTATGCAACTGCGCAGAGGGGTGTTTGTCTATTCTCTAAACTCAGGTCACAGATTACACTCAGCTTTGTGCTCTATGTTGTGCAGTGTGTGACATCAGATTCCTGTCCCCTGCATTCTGAAGCTAAGCAATGTTGCATAAATTCTGTAATTTGAAGTACAATAGAGAAGGGAGGACTGAAGATAAACAGATACAACTTATGTAGGAGAGTTTGTTTTGTCTCTGTGTATCACCTAAGGCCAGCCATTTCAGTTGGTATATTTGGATTACGGTCCTCTTCCTCTCCCAGCACCAGAGGTCCTACTTGGTTGGCCCACTCATCCCCTCTATTTCACCCCAGGAGTGCCTTATGGACCTATGCCCATCAGGGATGCTGTCTGTGTCAGTTGCTGAATATGCCACCACAGCCCCCTTTCATGATGTCCCAGATAGTTCACGATCCACAACATTATACCATCAATGCACACATTTTATACTTTACACAGTTTCTCCCGAAGAGTGACTTAAATCCACAAAACGCGTAGAGCTATCAGATGCCGTGTTTTATATTAATCATGTGTTTATCAGATACTCATGTAATTATGCACACACCCTTACCTACCTTGCCAGGGATCAGTGAGGCCATAGGTAATGCAGGTTTTACTTTGTAAAATGTGTATGTGTATATATATATATATATATATATATATATATTGTACAGGACGCTGTGGCTGGGTCCTGGAAGGTCGATATGTTTCCCCTCTGTTTGGACCGTGGTCCCTTTAAGGGAACAAAAGGGGTTAACTCACCTGTCAGAGGAAGTGTGTATAAAACAAGACAGGAAGTTGTAGATGGGTGTGGAGGAGTGTAGAGGAGATGGTGGATGGTGGTTTGTGGTTTGTGGTTGGTGTTTGGTTTGCAGCAACAAAAGTGGACAACAGTGTCCTGCCTGGAAGCCTCCTGGCAGCGTAAGCTACCTGCATCAGAAATCAAGGACTGTTTGATGGAGATAGCAATTCTGGACTTTGCCAGTCAGTGAGACTGAAACCTTTTTGCTTTTGTTTTGCTGCTGTAAAGCTATTTAAGTTCAATAAACCTTCTTTTTGAGTGAAAAGCCTGTGTCCTGCGATCTAGCTGATCCCCCGAAATTTACAATATATATACATTCACAATCCACCAAAATTCATATATATATATATATATATATATACACAGATCTATATATATACAGTGGTGTGAAAAAGTGTTTGCCCCCTTCCTCATTTCCTGTTCCTTTGCATGTTTGTCACACTTAAGTGTTTCGGAACATCAAACCAATTTAAACAATAGTCAAGGACAACACAAGTAAACACAAAATGCAATTTGTAAATGAAGGTGTTTATTATTAAAGGTGAAAAAAAATCCAAACCATCATGGCCCTGTGTGAAAAAGTGATTGCCCCCCTTGTTAAAACATACTATAATGCCGCGTACACACGAGCGGACTTTTCAACATCCAAAGTCCGAAGGACTGAGTCCGTCAGACTATCCGATCGTGTGTGGGCTGCAACGGACTTTTGACTCGCCAAAGTCCGAAGGACTTTAGAATATGGAACATGCTTCAAATTTTCCCGAAGGAACTCCGCCGGACCCGGTCCCCTTCGAAAACTCCGCTCGTGTGTATGCTACTCCGACGGACTAAAACCGACGCTAGGGCAGCTATTGGCTACTGGCTATGAACTTCCTTATTCGAGTCGGGTCGTACGTCATCACGTTCAAATCCGTCGGAGTTTAGTGTGATTGTGTGTGGCCAAGTCCGTTCGGCCGAAAAGTCTGTCAGAACTCCGTCGGAATTCCAGCAGAACTCCGACGGAACTCCTTTGGAAGTCTGTCGGACATAAGTCCGCTCGTGTGTACGGGGCTTAACTGTGGTTGTCCACACCTGAGTTCAATTTCTCTAGCCACACCCAGGCCTGATTATTGCCACACCTGTTCACAATCAAGGCATCACTTAAATAGGAGCTGCTTGACACAGTAAGGTCCACCAGAAGATCCTTAAAAGCTACACATCATGCCGAGACCCAAAGAAATTCAGGAACAATTGAGAAAGAAAGTAATTGAGATCTATCAGTCTGGAAAGGGTTATAAAGCCATTTCCAAAGCTTTGGGAATCCAGCGAACCACAGTGAGAGCCATTATCCACAAATGGCGAAGACATGGAACAGTGGTGAACCTTACCAGTAGTGGCCGGCCGCCCAAAATTACCCCAAGAGCGCAGCGACGACTCATCCAAGAGGTCACAAAAGACCCCACAACAACGTCCAAGGAACTGCAGGCCTCACTTGCCTCAGTTAAGGTCAGCGTTCATGCCTCCACCATCAGGAAAAGACAAAAGGGCAAAAATGGCCTGCATGGCAGAGTTCCAAGGAGAAAACCACTGCTGAGCAAAAAGAACATCAAAGCTCGTCTCAATTTCTCCACAACACATCTTGATGATCCCCAAGACTTTTGGGACAACATTCTGTGGACCGATGAGACAAAAGTGGAACTCTTTGGAAGGTGTGTGTCCAAGTATATCTGGCGTAGAAGGAACACTGCATTTCATAAAAAGAACATTATACCAACAGTAAAATATGGTGGTGGTAGTGTGATGGTCTGGGGCTGTTTTGCTGCTTCAGGACCTGGAAGACTTGCCGTGATAAAAGGAACTATGAATTCTGCTGTCTACCAAGAGATCCTGAAGGAGAATGTCCGACCATCTGTTCGTGTACTCAAGCTGAAACGAACTTGGGTTCTGCAGCAGGACAATGATCCTAAACACACCAGCAAGTCCACCACCGAATGGCTGAAGAAAAACAAAATGAAGACTTTGGAGTGGCCTAGCCAAAGTCCTGACCTGAATCCTATTGAGATGTTGTGGTATGACCTTAAAAAGGCCGTTCATGCTCGAAAACCCTCTAATGTAACTGAATTAGGACAATTCTGCAAAGATGAGTGGGCCAAAATTCCTCCAGGACGCTGTAAAAGCCTCATTGCACATTATCGCAAACGCTTGGTTGCAGTTGTTGCTGCTAAGGGTGGCCCAACCAGTTATTAGGTTTAGGGGGCAATCACTTTTTCACACAGGGCCATGATGGTTTGGATTTTTTTTCACCTTTAATAATAAACACCTTAATTTACAAATTGCATTTTGTGTTTACTTGTGTTGTCCTTGACTATTGTTTAAATTGGTTTGATGTTCCGAAACACTTAAGTGTGACAAACATGCAAAGGAACAGGAAATGAGGAGGGGGGCAAACACTTTTTCACACCACTGTATATATATATATATATATATATATATATATATATATATCTGTGTATATATATATATGAATTTTGGTGGATTGTGAATGTTAATCATATTATGTTATTTGATACCAATGTTATTATCATGTTTAATTGTTTCAGTAATTGACATCAAGATTAAGTGTGTGTGTGTGTGTGTGTGTGAGTGTGTGTGTATGTATGTATGTGTATATATATATATATATATATATATATATAAATAATAATAAACATCTTTAATATTCACCAATTTACTAATTTGCAACCGCGTGCTTCATCTAAAGTCCCATCTCCTTGCTCCTCTCTTTTATATTGACAGGGATGGAGGCACATGAACTTACTGGACCATGGCTTCATTTAAAGTCCCAAACCCTTTCCCCTCGTAGTACTTAGTGGGTATATGTAAGGATTTGCAACCACTCTAAAATCTGCATGTTTACATTCCGACAGGTCAACATATGCTACAACAGTATAGGGTCATTGCACAGATGTCACCCTACTGCAACTGGTATGCATGTGAATGAGGTAACCTTACAAAATTAGCCATATGTCATGGCAAACTGAAAAAAAAAAAATATTCAGCGATACTGCTGTAAGACCCCTTTCACACTGAGCCGCCCTGGGCATCAGCGGTAAAGCGGCACTATTTTTAGCGCTGCTTTACCAGTGTTTCAGTGGCGCTATTTAGCTTAATATTCTTACTTTAATGCATTTAGACCCCTTTCACACTGGAGGTACTTTGCAGGTGCTACAGCGCTAAAAATAGCGCCTGCATAGTGCCCGAAAAAAAGCCTTAGCTGCAAACCCAGTGCGAAAGCCTGAGTGCTTTCACGCTGGGGTGCTGCGCTGGCAGGGCATCACAGAAAGTCCTACCAGCAGCTTTCGGCCTCTAGCGGGGGGTTAAAACCATCTCCATCTTCCCTCTCACAGAATGGCGGTCTGCCTTGTTTACACAGGTAGACCGCCGTTCTGCCACTCCTGAGTACAATTGCAGGGTGCTGGCGATCATCGGGTCCACTGGACCTGCTGATTGGCTCCCGCTGTCTCCAATCACAATAGGAGGGAGTCACCCAGACCCAGCATACGTAATTTCGCTCAGGAGGGCTGTCCTGCCACAGTATATCTGTGTGGGGTGGTCCAGAAGGGGTTAAAGTATAACTAAAGTCAAAACACTTTTGGTTTTGGATATATTGCAGAGGGATTAGCCCTGTTGTGCTTTATTGCTGTCTCGGCCCCATCAGGGAGATTCACCCTCTCCATTTGTCCTGTTTACCATTATCACCAAGAATTAAAGTAAAAAAAAATCCAGAATGTTGAGTTGTCACCAGAACAGGAATAGAGGGGAAATCTTTAAAGGGGAACGCTATTTCTGGTTACATCTAGGGGTTCCCTCACTCTGTAGGGATTTTCTTTCACTTCCTCTTTTTTTGGCAAACACAGATGGAAAAAAATGGGGTTATAACCCTCCCTTACTCTGTCCAATTTTTTTTTTTTTTTTAAGTTTTGCCTTTATTTCTACTTTAAACTCTTCCTGCCAGCCATACACATATATGAGTCCCAAATGTAAACATTTCTTTGTTGAGAGCGTCCGCCCTGTGTGCTCCCATCACAATTACTGGCAAATGCGATCGAAAGCATTCTGATACCATGACAGCCAATCGCATCGGTCACATGACCAGAATGCCTCCCTGGCATTTAGAACCTCTTAACTACTTGCTGACCCTTGGCTCCCCAGTGCGAATTGCTGTAGCTATACAGCGGCCACTTTAAGGGCTGTAGGGGCACGCGCGCACAGCTTGACACTGGAGCGGATGTGCTTGGCCGGCGGCCGCGATGACCGCTGGTCACCCACGATCGCTCTACAGAGAGCCAGAACAGGTATCTGTGTATATAAACAGACAGATCCCCGTTCTGACGGCAGTAGAGAGAGATCGTCTGTTCCTAGTGATCAGAAACAGCAATCTCTCTCCTCACTACACTGCCCCACAGTTAGGGTACGTTCACGATGGGGTGTTGGCAGAAAAGGGCTGCTATTTTTAGCGGCACTTTACCATTGTTTTATCGGCGTACTGGTCTTTTATATTTCATTGAATAATGAATAGAACAACAAAGTGGATGCAGAAGTGCAATGCAAAGTGCACTACCAGCCAATCAGAACATCCCCATTTTGTATGGAAATGACTTCAGTTACAATGAATACTGAATGAAGTCTTGTATTAAATGAGCCTGCAAATGTTTGACACTTTTTATGCTTCTATTTTTATGCCATCGATGACTAGTTTGCTGTAATTTATATTTTTGTCAAGAGTGAAACAAATGTTTCTATTGTTCGTTAAAACAGAATTAGTGTACTTGAATCTTTTGTTAGCTGCAAGGCTCCGCAACCCAACTTTGCCGTTCCCAATGCTATGACATAGAAATATATCCCCCTCCGAGAAAGAAAGCCCTCTGTACATCAGCCAAAGCCACAGCAAAAAGGGTATTTCAGGAACAAGGGACCTCTGCAAGGTTTAACTATATTATGGATTGTGCAGAAGTGATTTATTGACCGTCAGAAATCAAATGACAGATTGCTTGGAGAGCAGGAAGGAGTAATTTCGAAGCTCTAGGTGAGGCGGGAGATGGGATATTTACCCAGATTGAATAAACACACGTGACAGTTTGCACAGAGAATAAAGACATACAGTACTTTACAATCCTTTAATGTGGCAAAACATATGACGTGAAATAATCCTCCACACCCGTTGTTTCCACACAGGAGTAGTTTGCTAATCTTCATATCAATTTGTGACACTGTAACTGGTGAATAACAGGCTGAAAGCAAACAGCTAATAGACATTGGGCTTGATTTACTAAGACCGGAGAGTAGAAAATGTGATGCAGCTCTACATGGTTGCCAATTAGCTTCAAATGTTAGCTTGTTCAATTAAGTGTTGACAAAAAAAAAACCTGGCAGATGGACACGATTTTGCACTCTCCATTTTTAGTAAATCAGCCCCAGTATGTTAAAATAGTTAAAGTCCTTAAAATTGTATTGTTCTCAAGCAATGCTTAAAATTTTTGGTGTCAAATCTACTCATCTTTGACTACTGTTAGGTCTGTTAGGTTGGTATGCCGATGGTAGAGCCATCACTGGGAGTCATTAGAGGTGTCCTTGTACATGTAAAATGAAAGACCAGGACTTGCATAGTCGTATTTATCGGCATATAACACGCAATTTTTGCGTTGCGTGTTATACACCGATCCCCGCTGATCTCCGCTGATTGTGAGGAGAGGAGCGAGTGCCGGCGACACACAGAAAGCCGAGTGTACTCGGCTAGGCTCGGTTACTCTCGCAGTCCCGCCCCTGCCTGTGAGCAGAGATAAGTCTAGTCAAGTAAACTTGGCTTTCTGTATGTTAGCGGTGCTCGCTCCTCTCCACTCACAGTCAGCGTAGATTGGCACCAATTTTAAATAATCACCAGCTGGGCAATGCTGCAAAGAAACTGGCAAGGCTGCAGAGGCACTGGGCAAGGCTGAAGATGGACTCTGGGCAAGGCTGCAATGACACAAGGCTGCAGATGGACACTGGGCAAGGCTTCAATGATGGGCAAGGCTGCAGATGGACACTGATAAGGCTGCATTGATGGGCATTTAAAGGTACGTTTTTACCTTAAACTTCCCTCCTAAAAAAATTGTTCCTTAAAATTCCCTCCTAAACTTGGTGTGCGTGTTATACACCGGCGCGTGTTATACGCCAATAAATATGGTACATAAGTTACACAATTAGGTAAGATTGAATAAAGACAACAGTCCATCTAGTTCCAATTTGTGATGATGTGTGTATGTTTGCGTAGATAATCATTTCCCATATCCCTGTATATTGTGTCCGCTAAGATACACGTCTAGGAGACTTTTAAAACTGTCAATACTTCCTGCTTACACTGCAGATTGTTCAAGAGAGTTCCGCATCCTTACCCAAAAAAAAACCCTACGCAGCTTACAGTTAAACCGCTTCTATTTCAGTTTCATTGTGTGGCCCCATGTCCTCTTACACTCCCTGAGACTGAAGTTTAATACTTATGCTGGGATCACCATTGAGACATTTGTATATTACTATCATATCCCCTCTCAAGGGTCTCTTCTTCAGGGAGAATAAATGTAGTACTTTTAGTCTTTCCTTGTAATTGAGGTCCTCCAGTCACCATATTCATTTTATTGCCGATCTCTGGACCCTCTCCAGCTCCAGCACATCCTTTCTGAGGATTGGTGACTAGAACTGGATGAAATACTCCAGATGCGGCCAAACCAGAGTTTTATAAAGTGACAGGATTAACATTATAAAATGGCAGGATTATCGTTACTATAACATTACAGTCAGACTCAGACAGTCCTACAAAGTGGTTCCATAAACAGACTTTGTCAATTTGTTTACTCGTGGTAAGAACAACCTTACTCGTCACTTCCCCATTAAAGACAGTCATCCAAGTGTTTTGCGTAAGTTCCATGTTGGATGGTGTTGGAGCTTACACAGGGTTAACTTATTCCTTCTCCTTCTCATATGGCAAGGTTCAGGCAAAGCAACTGGTTCAAGCAATGTATCCTAGGAGGGGGTCACCAGAAGAACCAGGAATTTAGCTAGGGCTCCAACAAGAAAACAAAGAAGTGATGTAATATGGCAAAGGTCTGAATCAGTGGTTGGGGGGGCTATTCTTACAAGAGCCACTTTGCCCTGAATGGAAGACAGTGTCAGTTGCCAGAGGCTCTTTAATGGACAATTGGGCAGCACTTGCTAGGTCTAGGAGGAAAGTTGTAGCTAGCGATGGTACATGTTCAATGTGCAACAGTTTAGTGGAATATTGAGGGAGCATTGCTTATCTTTTTTGGGGTAAACCACCAAGTTGATTATGCATGATTGTGCTGCATTGCTTGCCAATACTGTCCATATATATTAACCTTTACTTATTAAAGTGGAACTGCCCTCGCTCAATCAACATTGACTATTTTTAATCCTTATCTTGCTTTAAACTTTTATTTTTTTCACATTTCTTCAGTTACTTTTTAGTCTCCAGGCCCAGGCAAATTATGTCATACATCCCATGAGTCTCCAGGAGGAGAGACGCGGTTTTCTCAGCTAGGCACACCCTCCTGCCTGCATCCCTGAGCAAAGGGCAGATTCAAGGAATTAAATGCTCCGTGAAATTTTCTGCCCTTTTTAAAGATTGCCACTGCCAGAAATGATAGGACATGTTTTTCAAAGTGTTTTCTTAGCAAAATAATACAGAGAGACATGGAAGGATGAGGGAGTTTGCGTTGAATATTAAAAATGAATTAAAGTGGTTATACTTACTTGAGTCCGATCTCAATCCAGAGCTGTACAGCACAGAGCCAGCTCAGGACTGAGCCCGCAGGAGTGCCCCCATAGCAAGCAGCTTGCTATGGGGGCAGTCAAGGCGGGGAGGGGAGTCAGGAGCACTGACGATGGACCTGAGAAGAGGAGGATTGTGGGCTGCTCTGTGCAAAACCATTCACAGAGCAGGTAAGTAAGTCATTTTAATTATTAAAAAAGAGCACCTAGAATCGCTTTAAATTGCGTTTTTAGTCTGTGGTGCTCAGATGCAGTGTAGTTATACTTTAAGATAAAGGACAATGTGCAAACCCGATATTGCCCGCAGATCCTAAAGAGAATTCTTGCCTCACTGCACTTCAGTGCACTTAAATCTGACTGAATGCTATGGATTATTACACCTTGTGCTTCCCAAGTGGTTTACCTTATGTAATAAAATTCTGACACTGTTAAATGTTGAGGGTTTTTCTTATTTTTTCATTTGGTAAGGAAATTGATCCACAGTACAATCACGCAAAGCAATATAGCAGACTTATAAAGTAGTCCTTTACTTCCGAGCAATATGAAGTTTTGATCTGTAGCGTGTTGTGCCTGTTTTCCCACCTCAAGAGAATCCTCACCCAACTCTTGACATCTGTAGATGTGAACATGCTGTCCTAAGCCAAGCAGATCATAGGCTTTCAATGGAGATTTTCCAGCAGGTGACTTCCAAACAGGGGCGGAATGACCATTGGGCAACTCGGGCACTGCCCGGGGGCCCTGAGCCACTAGGGGGGCCCATCAGGGTTGCCAGCCTCAGTAAAACCAGGGACAGTATGTAAAAATCTGTGTTTTTTTTACATCTGTCTCTGAAATGTCCCTTACTGACATCCTTTTGGTCTAAAAATCCCGAGATTATAGCTGCCCCACCTCTCCAGTAGCTTCTCAGCCAATAGAAACATGTCTGTGTATACTGTGTGATTGTATACTGTGTGTGTGTATACTGTGTGGCCCCATAATCTCTGATTGTCTGGGGGCCCCATAATCTCCTATTGCCCGGGGGCCCCATGAGTTGTCAGTCCGCCCCTGCTTCCAAATAAAGCATTTTAGAGATATCTTAATAGACAAGTCTTCAGTATTATGTCAATACCCTCCTTGGTAACATGCCACCGCTGCTGCACTTTCACACTTGGCTGAACCAGTTTTGGTGGAAAGTCAAGCACTGGTTGTGAATTCTCAAATTATATTGACACACGGAGAGAAACGGCTTGTAAGAGTTTGATCGGTGAGAATTTGCAGACCGGTAGATGATTTTTTTCTTTCAGAACATCCAACCAGCTGATTTTTGACATTTTAATGTACAGTGGGGAACAGACAGAGGCTATCATTTTTGTCTTGAGTGGCAGTATTTCTTACATTGGTTGTAAAAGTAGAAAGATTCTTATCTAAATGCATTCTCTGCATTAAGGTAAAAAACCTTCTGTATACAGTATCCTCCCTATACTTTGGTAAAAGCAGAACGTGACGTCATGTCATGAAGAAGGATCCACCATGCATGCGTTCTGCCCCTTTTGACGTCACATCCTGGAACCTGCGTTCCAAGCTGGACCCAGCAGTGCTGCTGCCCTTTCAGGATATTAACCATACAGCTCCCCTCTGCTGGTTGGCCGGGATCCCTCCACTTGTGCTACCACTTTATTTTGGGATATCCTTTTGGGACATTGACTGCCAGACTCCTCATGTGATCTGATGAGACTATATACTTTTTATTTCTGGTAAGTGTTTTTTTATCCTTTGTGGCAATAAAAGTCATTTTTAATACTGCACTTAGAAGTGCCCTTTGTTTGTGTTCTGCTTTTACCAGAGAATTTCTTTCCTCTTATGGAGTGCTACTGAAGTATTTCCTTCATAAACACTGTGGATTATTATTTATGGTCTGTCTAGCTTACCCTAGCGCCCTACATTTCACTTCCCCTATACTTACTGGTGCCCAATCTTGATCCAGCACTGTGCCCAAGAGCAGCGTCTCTCTCTCTGCTCACTGGACTTGGAGGAAGTAGCAGGAGTCTTGGCTCCTGCTGCTATCCGTCACAGCCTGTGAGGAGAGAGTGGAGGGCAGGGTCAAACCCTTCTTTGATGCCAATGGACACACAGTGCGTGGCTCGGGGTCGATCCTGCATAAGTGCCCCCATAGCAAGTAGCTTGCTATAGGAGTACCCGGCATGGGGGAGGGGCCAGGAGCATTGGCGGGAGACCCCAGAACAGGAGGATCAGGACATGTCTGTTATTTAAAAAACAAAAAAAACATCACATATGATGTCCTCTGGTTCTCACAGCTCCTGCTAGGCCCCCGGGGGCCCACAGCACAGTGATCGGCGATGAGTCGTGTCACTCGTACACAGCTCATCCCCGATAAGGGTAGAGAGCCAATGAAATCGCCATACTTGGGAGGAATAGCAGAATGTGTTTTAGGGTGTAATTGGAAATGTGTTTATGCTGTGTGTGAGAAATTACTTGATACGATGACAATTTTGTGTAAAAAAATAAATAAAAAATAGATTTCTTAATTTTCCTAAGAAGGTACCCCTCACCTGCATAGGCAGTGTTCTTGTGAAAGTGAACTAACCCTTTAAAAGTTAACTATGCCTAAGCTCAGAGGGACAGTCGCGGAAAATTATGTTTCAGTTTACTGCAAGCAGAAGATAATATTTCCTTGGTATCCTTACCCCCAGTGATCGTTTAACCGCTTGCCGACCAACCGCCGCAGTTGTACTGTGGCAACATGGCTCGGCTGCACGAATCACCGTCATATTGCTTCGCTTCTATCTTTGGCCACTAGAAGCGCGTGTGCTCGCTCGCCCATGGAGCCGATGTGAGTGCCCAGTGGCCGCGATCACCAACGGGCTCCCACAATCGCTTGGGGCACACGGAGAACTGGGATCTGTGTGTGTAAACACAGATCCCGGTTCTCTGAGAGGAGAACAGACAGATTGTCTTTCATACAGAGTATCCGTATGAAAAAAATGGATTGTCTTTCATACACAGTCCCGTTACCTCTTCAGTTAGAACACACACTAGGGAACACATTAACCCCTTGATCGCACCCCAGTAGTTAACCTCTTCCCTGCCAGTGGAATTTTTACAGTAATCAATGCATTTTTATAGCACTGATCACTGTAAAAATGCCAATGGTCCCAAAAATGTGTCAAAATTGTCTGACGTGTCCGCCATAATGTCGCAGTCTCCATAAAAATCATTATTAGTAAAAAAAACTTTTTTGCCAAAAATATGTAGAAGAATACATATCGGCCTAAACTGAGGAATTTTTTTTTTTTTTTATACTGTACATGTTTGGGGAATAATTCTTCAAAATTGTCGCTCTTTTTTTGTTTATAGCGCAAAAAATAAAAACTGCAGAGGTGATCAAATACCACCAAAGGAAAGCTCTATTTGTGGGAAAAAAGGGACATCAATTTCGTTTGGGTGCATCACACGACCATGCAATTGTCAGTTAAAGCGATGCAGTGCCGAATCGAAAAAAGTGCTCTGGTCAGGAAGGGGGTAAAATCTTCCAGGGCTGAAGCGGTTAAACCGTACACTATTTTTTTCCAATGCATGACAATAAGAGGGCAACAGAAGGGGGATGGTCTATGAGATATAACCTGTATACACACAGTCCAGAACACAAAGGCACTGCAATTTTCTGAATTTTTAAACTTAGCAGTAGGATTTCGGCCAAGCAAATATGGTGCCAGCCATATAAGAAGCAACGTGGGTGAAGGCACTTCTGGGAAGAGTACTTTACTGTACTGTCACACATTGCTTAGTTTGCATATACGCAGTGTAAAAATATATATACCGTATTTATCGACGCATAACACGCACAGGCGCATAACACGCACATTCATTTTAAGAGGGAAGTTTCAGGAAAAAAACTTACATTTTAAATAAGGAACTTTGACGCAAAATAAAGGTCAGTGCCCATCTGCAGCCTAACAAGTGCCACTAATGCCACCAAATCAATGCCCATCTGCAGCCTCGCAAGTGCCATCAGTGCAGCCTCATCGTTGCCATCAGTGCAGCCTCACCATTGCCATCAATGCAGCAGCATCACCATTGCCATCAGTGCAGTCTGATCGATGTCCTTCTGCAGCCTAGAAGGGACAGGGAGGGGGGTGGGACAAGGGCCGACAGATTGTATACAATGAGAATCTCCTTATGATAGACAAAACAGTGGTCCAATGGTGGCCCAGAAGACGGGACTTCCTATTACAGAGGCGGCCAAGTAAACAGGAGATTCTCACTGTATGTAATCTGACGGCGCTCGTCCCGCCCACCTCCCTGTCCCCCCCGAGGTAGCTAAAATTGTAGTATTGGCGTATAACACGCACACGATATTTGCACCTAATTTTCATGGGTGTTATACGCCAATAAATACAGTATATGATGCTAGATCGGAACAGAGTTGTTAGGCAGATTATTGGTGAAAATTAGGATGAGAAAACGATGGTATGGTTTGGGTTTTTACTCAATTGTTTTGATTATGTTTAAGTATCGCAAGTAAGTAAGTCAAACTAACAACTAATTTTCAAAAGCGTATCTCACCTCTTTCAAAAGGGCTTTACAGCCATATTTTATAGAATATGTACATAGAACAAAATACCCATGGATCCTTACTCAATTTATGGTATCACTATCTACAGTAAAATATATATTTTTTCCTGGAAATGTTCTTTCCCGCATAAACCAATTCATATGTTGTAGAATTACAGCTGTGTTTACAGATAAATGGATGAATCTGTTTATAAATGGATTGAGTTTCCGCATAAATGTCTATCCATTGATTTTTACTTTGTTTAGGGAAAGTGTTTTAGTCTTCGGATTGCATCCTCGAGGGGTTAGAAGACACCAGTAGAAAAGAAATAGCCAAGTATTGGGTGCCTGTGACCAGCCGTCCGAATCAGCAATTTACTTATCTTTTTATCCCGCGTAGCGCACACCCCGGAGCTGTTGGTTTGCTCAAAGTTCTTTTCCCAGGTTAGGGTAGTAGTAGCAGCCAGGCACACTGCAACAGTCAGTCTTCTGGTTTGATGAACAGTCTTGAGTTGCCTTTTTGGAATTTATTGATGAATAACTTGGATAGGGCATAGGGAGTGTTGGGATACTATGTGAAAGCAGAGCAATAAATTGAGAACACTCTTCTCTGTAATACTATTTTTAAGCACAGTTCCTCCAGCAAAGGCCCAAAAATGGACAACGCCAAGCTGCCTAATGTTTCAGTCCAAGCAAACACTAGTATTGATATGCTAGGGATATCAACAGCAACAGTCACTAAAATTCTTCACTCGGGTCTGTACTCACAATTGCATGTTTCTGGCTGAGACCCATAAATATTCAGGCTACTCACTATACCCGCTCCACTCCTATGTCCTAGAGCAGTGATGGCGAACCTTGGCACCCCAGATGTTTTGGAACTACATTTCCCATGATGCTCATGCACTCTGCAGTGTAACTGAGCATCATGGGAAATGTAGTTCCAAAACATCTGGGGTGCCAAGGTTCGCCATCACTGTCCTAGAGCCTTCCGATCAGTCCAAACAATCAGCAGCTGCTCCATTGATTACAGAACAGAAAAAAAAGAGCCTATCTAGCAGTGGGCTAAATCTGCAATTTCCTGTCCAGTATTTTTCCTCGTTTATTACTAGCATTAAAGCCCTGAAGAAGGGGGAGTAATGAGTTCCCAAAACATTTTCCATCTAGTTGAAAAAAGATTTACTGGACTTACTCCATGTAAGTCATAAGGCTTGCAGGCAGATGTAAATTGATGTGCTTCTGTCTACATTCCACCACCAGTCCATCCAAGTCCAGGAGGGGGGAAAGTTTTCTAGGAAATCGACTCTTCCTGGATTAGTAACATTTTCTATCAAGTTTAAAGGCCCATTGAAAGTGCTTTTACCTGCAAATTTTAGGTCAGTGACAGCGACTCTTTCACTTTGCCCATTAAGGGCAACAGCAATTTATCTGTTTATTTTTACCGGACCACCGCACGCCAATATACGTCCATATTTTGAAGGAGGATATTGTTGTTATGGCAGCAGCTAGCTGCCATAACCCCAGTATCCTCTTGTTTGGCCGGCAGCCTGCTTCAAGATAAAAGTGGTCTCTGCAGTGGATTCACCGTGAGATCACTTTTATCTGTGGCAGGAGAGAGCCCCCCTCCCGCTGCGCTCCAGTGCCCTTCGCCACTTACCGGAGCCGTGGGCAGCGGCGGAGGCAATCGGATCTTCACCCTTGCTGGGCATGGAGACGAGTGAGGGGAAGATGGCCCCCACCCATTTCCATGACAAAAGGTCACTTCTGCCCATAGCTCTTAAAGAGCCATTTTTTTCAATTCTTTTTTAAAATGACATTTTTTTTTTAATTGCATTTTTAGTGTAAATATGAGATCTGAGGTCTTTTTGACTCATATCTCATATTTAAGAGGTCCTGTCATGCTTTTTTTCTATTACAAGGGATGTTTACATTCCTTGTAATAGGAATAAAAGTGACACAATTTTTTTTATTTTTTTTAAAAACAGTGTAAAAATAAAAAATAACAGTTCAAATGAATAAGAATTTTTTATTATTTTTTAACACGCCCCATCCCACCGAGCTCACGCGCAGAAGCGAATGCATATGTGAGTAGCATATAAAAACGGTGTTCAAACCACACATGTGAGGTGTGAGGAAGCCCTAGACTTCCTCTGTAACTCAAAACAGGCAACCTGTAGAATTTGTTAAATGTCGCCTATGGAGATTTTTAAGGGTAAAAGTTTATCGCCATTCCACGAGCGAGTGCAATTTTGAAGCGTGACATGTTGGGTATCAATTTACTCAGCGTAACATTATCTTTGACAATATTAAAAAAAAATTTGGCTAATTTTACCGTTTTATTTTTGTATTCAAAAAGTGTATTTTTTCCAAAAAAGTGCGCTTGTAAGACCGCTATGCTAATATGGTGTGACAGAAAGTATTGCACCGACTGTCATTTTATTCTCTAGGGTGTTAGAAAAAAATATATATAATTTTTGGGGGTTCTAAGTAATTTTCTAGCAAAAAAAAAAACTGTTTATAACTTGTAAACAACACATCTAAAAAAGAGGCCTGGTCCTTAAGTGGTTAATACTTTTCTTGTATGAAGACATATGAACTTTATTATGTTTCTTCTTTTATCAAACCTTCAAATCTATTGCCAACTCTGTCCATTCTTCCTTCTTCTGTTTATCCTCCATTGTCTCCTAAGATCAGGGGTGGACTGACCATTCGCCCCACTCGGGCACTGCCCGAGGGCCCCGGGCCACTAGGGGGCCCCATCAGGGTTGCCAGCCTCAGTAAAACCAGGGACAGTATGTAAAAATCTGTGTTTTTATTTTTTTACATGTGTTTCTGAAATGTCCCTTACCGACATCCTTTCGGTCTAAAAATCCAGAGATTGTAGCTGCCCCACCTCTCCAGTACCTTCTCAGCCAATAGAAACATGTCTGTGTATACTGTGTGTACATGTATGTGTATACTGTGTGATTGTATACTGTGTGGCCCCATAATCTCTGATTGCCCGAGGGCCCCATGAGTTGTCAGTCCGCCCCTGCCTAAGATTCACCTTTATCCAAGATTCCATTTTTTTTTATATATTTAACTGAAATTTTGCAAGTAATGAATTTCGTGAGCTTTACACTGTGATCTCGAATGCGTCGTACATTTTTAAGTAATCCCAGAACATTGCCAGCTCTATTGTGTTAGGTAATGAGGGAGAAGATCAAATTTTGACTATTTAGCTCTATATTCAAATGTTTTTATATTATTACATTTTTTATTCATTGAATAGATGGCTTCATAATGACAGAACAAGCATTGTTTTATATGTCCTGACATGAAGTTAATCAGATCAGGTTTATTCACGGGATGTCACAATAGAAAAACACTGTTCTCTGCCAGCGTGACATCAAAGATCAAGATGAAACCCGTTCCGTATTCACCCCTTTCATAAGATCCGGTATGAATAAAACATCCAAGGTTGGACGGTAATAATTCTCAATTATTTAAATAATGTACAATGCTTCCAGCGTCCCTGCAGAATTACAACTGCGCACATAATAGACCTTCTACTTAAAAGGCTTAGAATTCTGAGTAAGCAATTTGCCTGTTAAGTGGGAAGTGGTATTTTTTTTAATGTAACATTGCAGGAATTTTTCAACAGGGTTCTTTACATGATGTGGATATAGTCCAAGGCCACACAGACATCTGTATTGTATTTTTTTTTAGATCAAAATCTTCAGCTCTGTTAGTGAACTATTCTTTTTGTTGATATAAGCTTTCATTGTTGTGGTTAATTTAATGCAAATTATGGTTATAATTATGATCATTTTCAATAAAGTGTGACCTACATTTGTTACAGTAATACTTGTATCAAAGCACCCCCACCTCACAACCCCCTCCCAATTATACTCACGTGTCCAAGATCCAATATGATTACCCTTATAATTATAAAGTCCATAGAAACAAATGAGATTGCATACTGTATACGATGGCTCGATCAAAAATATTTTTGACAAACAAATGGTTGATCTAGGCAGTTATAACGCCCTGAATCAGGAACCTGTGAATATAAAACTGGGTGGGGATGCTCTGATTAGGTAAGGCTAGCCATATACCTAGGATAGATTCCTCCATCTATGCTAAACAGCAGGGGGAAAAGCTCTCATAACACTATTGTATTCTGACAACCGACACACGTGGCTAGTTTGAATACCCAAATAGTGATAGATGCAGTCAACAGTTGTCCACCCAGCACCTTCTTTTTTTTTTTTATAATAAATATTTTTATTATTTTAAGAATAGAAATCACAACAAGGTATACAATTTATACAATAAATAACATTTTAAAGTATATAGAAATAAATTAACAGTTAAAAAGAAAGAGAAAATGGAGGAGGGGTGGGAGGAAAATATCAGAATGAGAATAATTTATCAAAATATTTACAAGAGTTTTTAAGACTACATCACAGGTAGACATGTGCAAAAGGAAAAAATTTGTTTCGTTTTGTTTCGTTTTAATTCGTTAATTCATTAATTTCGTTTAGTTATATTCGTTAACTTCCTTAAATTTGTTTTCGGATTTCGTTTTAGTTTTCTACCGAATTCGAAAAATCGGCCACATTTGAAAATATTTCTACAGGATTCGAAATGATTTCAACATGATTCGACATTATTTCAACCGCATTCGAAAATATTTTGTGACTCGACTTTAGGGCCATGTATCTCGGGGTCACTTGGTGCTAGAAATTTGGATATGTTGTAGTGCTAGTACTATTGAGTTTGCATACCAAATTTGGGGTTTCTAGCTATAAGTGAGATATGTGGCCCCAAAATGTCAAAATTGTCAAATGTCAAAATGCAAAATGTCATTCTCTGCTCTAATAACTAATAACATTTTGCGACCCGATTTTAGGGCCACATATCTCGGGGTCACTTATAGCTAGAAATTTGGAGTTTCTAGCACCAAGTGACCCCGAGATACATGGCACTAAGTTCGGGTCACAAAATATTTTCGAATACGGTTGAAATAATTTTGAATCATGTTGAAATAATTTCGAATGCGGTTGAAATAATTTCGAATCATGTTGAAATAATTTAGTACTTCGGCTCAAATACAATACAACACCCTTCTAACTCAGTTCTCAGGAATACACTTTGCCAGTAATCCATCTTTCAGCAAAAAATTAATTAGCTGATTGGACTATAAGATTTACTTTGAGCTGACCTTTTGTTTCATTAGATCTTTAAAGAATTTCCGAATCATGTCGAATTCATTCGAATTCATTCGTTATATTTCTTTCGTATTCGTTGCAATTTGTTATTTTTTTTATTCGGACATTCGGATACATCCGAATGTCCGAAAGATGCAAAATTCGTCTGAATTTCCATTCGTTACAAAACGAATTGCACAAGCCTAATCACAGGTACAAAAGCGATCTATCAAAATTTTAAGGAAAGAAAGATGTAACCCAGGGGGACCATATAATCTTGAATTTGTGTAAATCATCACAAAGAATAGCAGCAAGTTTTTTGTTAGACATATATCAATTCATTTTATTTTTAACTGATCAGGAATTCAGTGTAGAAGACCACCAAACTCTTGCCAAAGTTTGTTTGGTAGCAGTGAAAAAGGATGTTAAGAGGCGGAATTGAATATTTGTGAAATTTTCGGGTTTGAGATTTAGTAAGACTTATATTGGGTTCCTGGAAAGCTGTTTTCCAAATGATAAAAATAATTTGGTACATGTCAGTCTAAAATTGTTTTATTCTATGACAATACCACCATATATGTAAGAGGGTACCAGTACTCAAGCAACCTCAAAATCATTTATCAGAGACTGTTGGTTTCAATTTGGCTAAACGTTGGGGGGAAAAATACCATCTCGTTAGCAAATTACAGTTGGATTCTACTGCTGCTGTGTTGATAGAACAGTGGGACGTAGTGTACCAAATTTGTTTCAAATCTTTTTCTGCTATAGGTTCACCAAGATCATTTTCCCATTTAGTCATGAATAAATGAGACCGAGGTGTCTATTTTTTAAGTGTAGATGAATATACATTATCGAGGGAAGCCCTTTAGTAGTAGGATCCTGTTTACATAAATGTGCAAAAAGAGTGAGGGTTTTTAGACCTGAAGATGACCTATTGGTTGGATTATGAAATGTTTAATTTGAAGGTATCTAGAAATTCCTTGATGAGGTAAGTCGTGAGTGTTTTTAATAGAGGAAAGACTCAGTACTCCATTGGAAGATGTCAGATCATATATTTTATAAATATTTTTAGAAGTTCACCATTTGAATTGGAGGGTTTCATGGAATTCTGGGAGAAACATTGGGTTATGTATAACTGGTAATAGGGGAATATAATAGAATATTAGGTTTCCTCCAGTCTTGTATGTATCCCATATCGATAAGGAATGTTTGATAACATGATCCAAAGAATAGTATCAACGGATGTAGGGTCCAGTTGGGAGGCCTCTATGGATATTCAGAGCAGAGGGTCTGAATAGTTATGGTATCCTGTATGTTGCGCAATTTGAGCTGCTGAGTAATAAGCAGAAATATTTGGAACAGCCAGACCTCCATTTTTTGTCTGGAAAAGAGTTTCTCTATTAATTTGAAGTTTATGATTTGGCCATATAAAAGAAAATATCATGTTTTGAATTAATCATAGAATACAGAAGGAACTTTAATAGGAAGCACTCTAAATAAAGTAATTTAGGTAAAAAACAACATTTTGATAGATGATATGTGTCCCAACCACGCACCTTCTATTTTAGAGTTTGTCAAGCCAGGTGATGCCAAGGGCTTAAGTTCTGTCCAATTTAGCATTAATTGGCCAAAATTCGAGCCTTGTATTGCAGGCTTTTCTGCAACAAAGGTTACCTATTTATTTGATTGCCTTCTTTAAACCATGAAATAATCAAAAGATTGGCGGATTTTTTGTAGGTTTATTCCAACCACTACTGTATTGCGTGGTCTCAATGGCTCAAATATAAAAAAAAATGATTGTGGCACAGACATCGCAAACCAAACAGTAGCCATATAAATTTGCTTAAAAATAGAGCTTTCAATATAAATACAGTATATAGGAAGAAATGAGATTGCTGTGTGCGCTGGCTCAATCAGAAATATGTTTGATAAACAAATGGTTGATCTAGGCAGTTACTGTATAGCTCCCTGAATGAAGGACCTTTGAATTTAAGACCATATAGCTAGACACACATAAATAAATCCTTCCCTCTACCTTCACACGTATTTATCCAGATGGCAAAAGGGTATTTATATATAAAGTTCATACTGACCTTAAAGCGAGAGTTCCGCTGTTTTTTTTTTTTAAAAGCCAGCAGCTACAAATACTGCAGCTGCTGACTTTTAAAATAAGGACACTTACCCGCCCAGCGTGCCCGTGATGTCTGCACCGAAGCCGATCTCTCAATCGTCTATCGGGTGCTGCCGCCGCCATCTTGGGTATGGGAATCAGGAAGTGGAGCCTTGCGGCTTCATTTCCCGGTTCCCTACTGCGCATGCGCGAGTCGCGCTGCGCAATAAGGATGGTCCTCGCTGTCTCTGGGATCCGTGTGTTTCCCAGCAGACAGCAGGGGACCTGCGGAAAGGGGTGTAAATATCCGCAGATTCTGCGGATATCTATGCCGAAAGTGGGTGCAGATACCTGTACTGTATAGGTACTTGCACCCCCTCCCCCCTGAAAGGTGCCAATTGTGGCGCCAGAGGGGGGAGGGTTCCAATGAGCGGAAGCTCCACTTTAGGGTGGAGCTCCGCTTTAAAGTGGATGTAAACCCGGAAAAAAACTTTTTTTGATGTCATAATGTAGAGTATACGATTTCCCATCATTTAAGCCCAGTCTTGTCACAAAGAGTTAATCCAGCTCTGAGCAATCCTCTTTTATTGTTCAGTGAGATAAATCTTGACAAACAGAGAAAAACTTTGTCAAATCCTTCCCCTTGCTCTGAGTGACAGGTGATTTATATATCTCGTGCACCAGCCTAAGAGACATGCATTATTTTTTAATTCCCTCCCCCACTCCTTTCTTCTGCTGCTCTGCCAGAATTGGATGTTCCCCACTTCAGCATGATTGGGCATGTTGAACTCATGTGGTTACTTTCCTGTCTTTTCACTGGATGTTAGAGATCATAGCAGAAGTTCAGTGTAAGTTCACAGGAGAAAATACATATTGACAAGGGGAGTGTAGAGGTGGGCGGGGAGTCTACTGACATCACGACTACACCCACCAAGCTCCAGACAACAGACCCACCCACAGAATATGTTGTTTTTCGGGTCTCATAGCAGACAGAGGGGAGACATTTGACAGGTAAAGATACATGCAGGAGGCATGGATATCCTTATAGATAACCCCCTATGGCAGTAGTTTAGAAAGAATGACATTGGGTTTACATCCACTTTAACTATAAACTGCCTCAATATTTAAAGATTTTAATACAGTACTTCTAAAGAAGGAGAAAAAGTGAATCTATAAATAAAACACTCTTACCCCAAATGGCTTTAATATGGAGCTTAACCTCCCCAAAAAACTTAAAAGGAAAAAAAACTGCTACTGAATATAAAGTATTAGCTGGAGTTTGGCTTCAATCTGTTAGTTTATTTCAATCTGCTAGTGCATATAACACCCCCCCCCCCAAATAATAATGCTGTTTCACAAAGGTGCTACCTGTTCTCATTGATTCAGAGTGTGGGTACTCTAATACAAGTCGTGCGTTACTGGCCAGATCATCAGGTGAAAACAGAGGAAAAAAAGTAAAAAAAAAAAACAAACAAAAAAAACAAATGGCCACTTTCACCCCCTTCCTGCCCAGGTCATTTTTCATCTTTCAGCGCTGTTGTATTTTGAATGAGAATTGTGTGTTCACACTATGGTGTACCCATTACCCATATGACATTTTAAATCCTTTTATTTACACTGCTGAGTTTTTTGTTTTTTACAAAAAAAAAGATTTATTTTTTTTTGAAAAAGAAAAAGGCTTTCTTAGTTTCTGTCAGTACATTTTATAAATAAGTAATTTTTCTCCTTTACTGATGTGTGCTGATGAGGAGGCACTGATGGGCACTGATAGGCTGCACTGATGAGGCAGCGCATATGGGCACTGAAGAGCACTGATTAGGTGGCACTGATGAGGAGGCAATATTATGCCACACTGATGAGCACTGATAGGTGGCACTATTTGCCACACTGGTGGGCACTGATAGGCGATACTGGTGGGCATTAGTAGGCGGCACTGATAGGCGGCACTGATGGGTGGCACTGATGGGCAGCACTAATGGGAATTGATGGGCAGCACCGATGAGCAGGCACTAAAAGGCAGCACCGACTGGCACCAGAAATGGGCATTCATTTGTGTCACTGATGGGCACTGATTTTAGAAACACAAAGACTGCATTTGCATTGCTCCATTGCAAAATGTGGTAAAAAGGCATATGCACCTGTGAAAATGAGACATAGGATATCATGCCGTGTTTTTGATGCGTTTTCTATTCATTTCAATGGGAAGGTGTGTTTTTGGCGCATTTCTTTACATGATTATTATTATGAACATACTACCTGCACCAGATATATTTTCAACACATTAAGTGTATTCATGCTATGTAATCTGTATTTACTATCTCTCATAGAGATCTCTGTACTCTCCCTGATAACACCTTCATCCTTCTTTTTCCCCATAAGACCATCTTTGTTCAGGCATAATTCAAAGTCATCTTCTACTAGATTAAAATGCTGGCCAAGGGGCAATGCAATGCAGTCCTGGTGCTTGTTAAATACCCTTTATGTTATTTTGTTTGCTGTGTGCACAGGTTGTATCTTAAGTGGGGTACACACTATAATAAAATCGGACGAACGATTGTCCCATTTTCCACATTGTTTCACACCAAATTGGAACAGATGAACGAAAATTCATACGGAAATTCCCATACGGCAAAGGCTTTTTTTTTGTTTATTGTTTCTTATCATGCTCAGTCTTTCTTTACTGATTTTTCTTGTGCGAAAACCGTAGGTTCTGTTCCCATACGAGAAAAATTTTGGTGTTTGTCCTTTCAGAAATTTTGGTGCAAAAAGTTAGAATCAGCTGTCGAAAAGTTGTGTACACACTATACGAGAATCGTATGAAAATTCTTTGGATGAAAATGTTCGCTCCATTTTCTCATAGTGTGTATGAGCCTTTAGTGACGGTTCACACTGGAGCGACCTGTCAGACAACTTAGCCGCTGGACAAGTCCTGCTCCATGCATTTCAATGGAACCATTTTAACTATTAGCAACTCAAGTCGCTCCAACTTAGAAGAAAGTTCCTGTATGATTTTGGGGTGACTTTGGAGCGGCTTGCATTGACTTCTATCCAGAAGTCATTTTTCAAGCCGCGCTGAAGTCACTCTGTACTGGGCGGCTTCAGAGTCAGATGACTTTGAAGTCGCCCCTGTGTAAACCGGCACATATAGTCCACTTTTTTACAGGCTCTCAATTTATTTTTTGCCAGAAAGTTACAATGTACAATCAACGTGAGCAATCCCTGGTGAAGAGGAGACTTCTCTAGCTTGCAGCAAACTTAAGACATAGCACCTAAGCTTCTAAACTAAAAATGCTATTTCATCTATTTTTTGTGATAAAGCAGAGGGTTTTTTGGGGACTTTAAATGAAGCCATGGCCTGGTAAGGCCATGTATTTCCATCCCTGGTGACTTTAAATGAAGCCATGGCCTGGTAAGGTCATGTATTTCCATCCCTGTGGACTTTAAATGAAGCCATCGCCTAATACGATCATGTATTTTCATCCACGAGGACTTTAAATGAAGCCATGGCCTGGTAAGGTCATGTATTTCCATCCCTGTTGAAGTCAAAAATAAGGAGGAGAGCGAGTGGGACTTTACATGAAGCATGTGGTTACAATAGAGTAAATTGGTGAACATATAGGAAATGTATTGATTTTTATGTAGTATATACATACATATAATTCTGGTATCAATTATAGACGATGAGAATAGTAATAACATAAAACATGGTAATGACATTGGTATCTCATGATATAACTACAATAATATTGCATAGTTCACCAATAGCAAGATTGTAAAAAAACATAAATTGCGAAATAGTGCCTGCAGGACCTATGGTCTCACTAGTCCTGTAAAGCTGCTACTGCAACTACGTGCTTCATGTAAAGCCCCACTCTCTTGCTCTCCTCCTTATTTTTAATAATCAAAGAAAACTCACCCATACATCCATGTCTCCTTTCTTTATCTTGCTCATAAATCATTTTGAAAAACACCCCCTAGCATTTACTTTCTGGAATCCATCTGCCCTTAGCTCAGGTATGCGTGTAGGAGGGTGTGCTTAGCTGGTAAATTCCCTCCTCCCTGCCTAAAGATTCATGAGATGTATGACATTTTTTGCCTAGGTTTGAAAAACAGAAGGTAACTAAAAAAAAATATGATATGATATGATATGATATACGTTCCTATCTGTTTACTAATGCTAACAGCATAAGGATTAAAAATAGTCAATGTTGATTGAGAGAGTGAGGTTCACAGGTTGTTTTATTTGAGCCATGGCTGCAATGTCCGGGTAACCAGAGTCTAAAGCCTCATACACACGTTACGATTGTTGGACAACCGAGCATCTGATTTTTGTCAAAAGGGCGTGTGCCAGGATCGTGTCTTGCATACCAATATTAAAGAAATTGTCGTGCCACAAACACAAACAAAGGAATTTCAGCTCTTGAGCACCACCCTTTGGGCCCCTTCTGCTAATTTCGTGTTTGATGAGCATTGATTCCGAGCATGCGTTTGTACTTTTGACTTTTGTGTGTCAGATTTGTGTACTGACCATACGAAAATCTGATGTGGAGGTGTCGTTTGACACAAATTTACTAGCCTGTCATCCAACATTTGTTGGCCAAAAATTGGAAAACAATTGTTGAAAGGAGCGTACTAACAGTAAGAATTTCGGAAAACAGCTTGATGTGGAAATTGTATATGAATTATTTACTATCACCGATGTTTTCCCTTGGACCTTGACAAAGGTGGATGTACTAAGGCTGATTTGACCTTCCGTAATTAGAGGGTCCTGGTGTTCTGGTAAGAGTACATCTTAACCTGTGTGTCGGTGGTTCAATTAAGGTGAAGGATTTACCTTTCCAATTTCCTTTTCTTGCACCACTTGTGGAGATTCTATTTTCCATAACCATGGGAATATGTGAGTTTAGCCTTTGTGCATTTGAACTTTATTGACCCCTCTCTTTTGTTACACTTTTTGTACATTTATTTTTTAGCGCAACTTACTTATTATATATATTGATCTTGTGATAAGGCACAGTCAGTTGTTAGAGTTCAAGGGCTTCAAAGTAGCTTTTTATGATGCTGCTGGTATATGTTCTGACTGGTATATATTAGGAACTAATTCATACATACTTGTAAAATTATTGAGAACTTAAACTGAAGCCACTAATTTAGATGACATTCCAGCAACTTCATTGTGTGTTATTCTGAGTCATTTTACGTAAAGTTTATATAAATCTAAACCTCCCTTTCTGTCCCTGTGACAGTTGGATTTAGTAAATTTTGGGTTGTTGCTGAAACAAGGATTGGTGATAAACCTTCAGTGGAGACATCTTTTCCCTTACAGGATTAAATTTCCCTTCCTAGGAGTAGATTTCCTCTCGCTTCTGTTGTCTCCCTCCTTTTGTAAGTATGAGTTGGATGTTTTTAACTTGGTGACTTGCCTGTACAGCATGTGAGAGGAAATCTCTCCAAAAATAGGTAAAATCCTTTCTTGATAATCACCAGGAAAAATATAGAGGATGAGATTTCCCGATGTAGACAGCAATAAAATTGGAGAGAGGTTCTATGGCTGGCACACTCTAAAATTGAGAAAAACATGTTGGCTTCAGGTTTGTACAATTTGTAAAATTTTCCGATGGTATAAGCAGGGGAATTTTAGTAACAGGCATAAAACTATTATTGTTTGCTAAATTATTCACTTGCATGGACAATTGTACGATACTATATGGCCACCTGACCATCTCATCTCTATAAACTTGATAGAAATCCTATTCCAAAACCATGGGCATTATTATAGTGTATCCCAAAAACCTTTGCAGTTTCACTTTTTGGGAAAGCTTTTCTCAAAGTTTCGGAGTACCTGTGTACATTTTTACTTGTTCAGCCCAGGTACTGATGTTGGAAGTGAAGACTTGTCTGACAATGAGCGTTTCAGTTCATGCCTGAAGTGTTCAGTAGAGTTAGGGCCAGGGCCTTGTGCAGGCCACTTGAATTCTTCACACCTAACGCATCAAATCATGACTTTATGGAGCTGGCTTTGTACACAGGAAAACAGTCTTGCTAGAACAGAAAAACCCTTCTAAACTGTTACTACAAGGTTGGAAGTGTACAATTGTATAAAATATCTTTTTGTGTTGGAGCCCTTCATTGAAAACACCTAAACTTGTAATTTGGAGGGGGTGTATGTATACTTGTAGGTTTGATGCCAGATGTTTATGTATTTTTCGGCCATATAGTGTAGCAGTCACTATCTACAGCTATTTCCACCGTGTCCTCACTTACTGTACATAGTTGCAGTAATAGAAAGGAATCTATTTTATCTACACACTCCACAGTAAATCTATGAACACTCAAGCCTAGCGAGTGAACATTTCCACAAGCTTTTAATTGTGGAAATGCTCTCATTAGGTCTTCTAAACCACTATGAGTGTTGCTTTCCTGCTGGTGTCTCCTGAGAACGAGGGTCATTAGGGCTCTTTATACTCTACAGTTATACACAAGGCAATTTACATAGTTAGTCACAATCATCCGTACAAGTGAGTGGTGATGGAATAAGCAGCAATTATGGGCTATTTTAAGTTGTACAGCCTTAATGTGTAATTTGGTTCTTTCAGGGGTGGGGCCATGGTGACAGCAGCAGTTGCAGATTGGTTACTAGATTAAGTTAAAACTAATAGAGCAGCCTTTCTCAACCTTTTTACCCCTGGAGAACCCTGCAAATATATTTCATATCTCGGGGAACCCCTGATAAAAATAATTACTGTATACCCAGTGTATAGATTATGGTACATCAGCATGATCACTACATTTCAGAATATTTTAAATATAAGAAAAAATAATATGGCATACCTTTCATATTTGCCTTCCTGGGTAGATTATTTTTTACACTTTACTGCTTTGTACTACAATATTGTTAATGGTGATTAGTACGTTTGTCCTACAGTACTGGGGTCTTTGACTTGAGTCCCGGTCTGCATGGACACTGCATGAAGTTTACATGGGTTCCTTCCACACTTCAAAGACATGCTGGTAAGGTAATTAGCTCCTGTTTAACATTGGCTCTAGTATAATATAATGAGCTCCCCCAAGATGGCTGCCCCAAAAGCAGTTAGAATGATTTGACATTAAAGAATAATCATAACAGAAAAGAAATGCAAGCAGTAAAAATTGTGGTTTCCCATATTAGTGGTGATCGTAAAAGTGCCCCCTTGCACTGGTGGTCAGTGTAGGCGATCAATTTAAGGAGGAGCATGCTTTGATAGAGGATCTTATGAGTATCCATTGAAATTCACTTGTCTTTCACCAAAAATAGATCAAAAACCATCTTGGCCACCCTCTTTTAATACTGCATTATCTGTCTTAAAAGCATTGGTATTGTTGTAAAAGCTTTGATGACATTTGTAATCTTGGCTTTGCCAAGTTCTGGTCAATTGCATGTAGAGAATTCTGATCTCTAGATGGCAGCCTTACAGCTATTCCAGTGAATACATCAATGTGTTTTATGTAAGTTTAATAAACATGTGTCTGATATTCATTCTGCACATACTTAAATTGTATCCACTTTTTTGGGGGAAAAACACATTCCCCTTTGGGTGGTCTATGTAAAATACAAGGATTTTAACAAACTTTGTTGCTGGTTCCTACCTTTTGTTATTCTGAAGAAAGCCTTGCATGTTTGTCTGTATTCATGTAGGAAAGTGAGTCTAATGAGTGGTTTCATAATTATTGATCAGCTGTGCACCTGCACGGTTCTAATGAGTGAAGTTGCAGGGTCTGCATCCCTTTAGGAATAATTTCCTATTGGAAATATCTCACCAAAAAAATTAATTTTTGTTGCAGAGGATGCCTGAAATCTGACTGGCATCTTAGGGCAGACTTCTGGGAAAATTAGTGAGCCAATCAGACAAGCAAGAAATGACATATCTGGGGATGTTCCGTACACATTCTGTGTACAGAACACCTCCAGGTAGCTATATTGCATTTTCAGAAAATTATAGAGCTGCGGATTGAAAAGGAAAGGTCATTTTTAATAACATTTTTAATAACATTCAATTTAAAGGATTATATGAATTGTGTCACAATTGTATACGCTGTATTATTTTTTCTTTGTTTACTATTTTTTCCCCCCACTAAAGTAGAATGACCCTTTAAAGCAAAGGTTCATGTCCATAGAAGTACCCTTATCCACTATGCTAATTATGCCCCTTACTCCTTTCCAGATGCATATCTACCTTGCAGTCATGCCTGCGATGTCTGCTCTTTGTATACTGTACATTCAAATGGCAGTTCCTATTGAGTAAATTCCCATAGCAAAACTATCTCCAGAGGATGTTTTTTTTTTCTTTTGCACCATTGACATCAAAAGTAAACATTTCACAGTATACATTGTTACCAAATAATATCCCATCTGACCCATCTCCCCACCCGCATCCACCCTCAGTCTCGCCAAATATCTAAAAAAAAAACGACTCTTTCTCTTTCGGCCATGGGTCCTGTTATGCAACCGCCATCCTTTCGGCATATCTCAATGATTGCTTATATTTTTCCCAATCTTTCCATCTCGTTACGAACCCCACTTCACTTATTTCTCCACTGAACTTTACATACTCTAAGTTGTAGATTTTATTTATATTACAAAACCAACTTTTCAAAGAGGGACTTTTTGGATTTTTCCACATTCGAGGAATTAAACTCTTTGCTGCATTTAAAAAGCAAGGAATAAGTGTTTTCTTGTATTGATTAATGAGCGACGTACCTCCGTGTAGCAAACATGCCCCTGGTATTTTTAAGCCCGTAATCTCCTCGGTTGTTAATATTACCTCTTTCCAGAATTCTCGAATTTTGGGGCATGTCCACCATATATGGATCATAGATCCTATTTCTGAACATCCTCGCCAACATAAGTTAGAGGCCTCTCTTTGATGGTAAAAAAAACAAGGAAAAAAAAAAACTATCTCCAGAGGATCTCTTGGCTCAGAAGGAAGTCCCATTAAACCCTATGGGAATCTACTACATAGGCGTAGCTGGCATTTTGAGGATCAGCACCAGGTGGTATACAAAGAGCAGAGGTTGCAGGCTCAATGGCAGGGGGGGGGGGATAAGTGCACTTTAATTAAAAGTGCACTTATATTTTAAATGAAAGCTGTAAAAATTTAAAATTCTATGTAATCTCCTTGTTGTATGGAAGGAACCCTTGGGCCCTTGGGTGTGGATGGAGTGTGTAGAGGTAAAGAAAAAAGCAGAGATAAGGGGAATATTATACAGCTGGCTGTTGTGCATTTTTGTAGTGTATATATAGAACTTGCTTTATCACAGTCCCCAAATTGTACTGACTGTATAAGCAAAACTGTTTCAAACTTTTGGATGGAATGGAGAAGGATTGGACCCTCTGTTCGATTTTTAATGCTGCCTGCATCTCTATTTGTCCCGATTGCCATTGTCACCAAGTCAGGAAGTAAGGGAAAATCCAATATTTTACCATTGTCATGAAAGAAAGGTGAAGGGAAATCTTCCAATTACAACAATTGCTCTGCTGACAACTGTCTATGATGGAAATTTCCCATAATTTGGAGATACTTTAGCTCACTTCCTGTTGCATTTCGCAGACAGTAACTGCAGCAAAATCTCTATAGCAGAAAACAGACAGCTGGACAGCAAAAAAAGTAAAAAATAAATAATATAATAGTAGTTGTAACCCACTTAATCCACACCTAAAAGAAAAAAAAGGCTATAAATACACTTATAAACTTTGTGATTTGTCTTACAGCCACTAGTCACATAAAAACTAAAAATGACAGGATGCCCTTTTGTGACAGTACATATTTGAAGCATGCAAGTCTTTGCCTTTCTTGCTAATTAAAAATAGTAATATTAGTAATATTGTTTATGCCAGCAACCCATCAGATGCTTGCTTAAAACTTTATGACCTATTCTTGTACAATGACAGCTACAGAATGATTGACTTGCATGAGCAAAAGCTATATTTTGCTTCAAACTAGTTGTAATAAATGAGTTCCAGTCACTTAAGATTTTCCAACATAAGCAAGTTTTAACATGGACAAGTTGAAACTGTAAAATGTCATGCAAATTGACTGCAGAGATACAGTAACTATCAAAATATGTACCTTTTGGGAGAAATACATTTGTGCTATATCTGTATATTTTTAGTTCTGGTTACTGACAAGTGAGCTGGGCAAAGTTTGGCTCACTGGGGGTTCAGCAAACTAAAAAAGAATCCGCTGAACCCAATAAAAGCACCAAACCCCACTAAAGTCTATGGAAGCTAAATCTTGTTATTTTTTCTGCCCTTTTTTAAAGCCAATTTACCAGCTTTTGTTGAAAAGGGGCATAGGTAGGTGGGCACTGCTATGGAGTATGTGTATTAAGCCCTCCCCATCAACAGGCTTTGCCTCCATCCCTTGCAAGGTACCATCCCAATGTTGAGGACATGTTGCCTCAACATCGGGAGGATACCTTTTTCTGGCAAGCCAGGTTGCATGTTTAAATTAAGGGTCTTTATGAATTTTTAAGGGGGCTTAAGCTGTTTTGTTATTTTTCAAATTGTGTGCTGACTCTTAGAAAGGGTCCTCCCCACATCTAATGCAAGACTGAACCATACCAGGCCACATGCCTTCAACACTGGGTGGGCAAAGTTGATATGACAAAGCGTCCCCCCTAAGTACTTTGTCCTTGTTGATGGGGCCAAGTGTCTTATCCCCACATCCTGCCTAAGCTTGCAACCATGTCATGCACCCCCTTAACTATACCACTCGGACTAACCAGGTAATGCATTCATGTCTACTTTGAAGCTCTTCATCTAGCTGGTTTACTCTTGTAGCAACCTCCTAGGTAGGTGCTAGGATAGTTAAATAAGTGTTTGTGTGTTTTTTAAAAGTACATTTATTTGCCACACTGTAGGCAGTGTGGCTACAATTTTAAGGAAGGTAAAAGCATGTTTTGGTTTACTGTACCCAGTGAGCTGTAATTGTTCAGTTCTGATCAGGTCTGCTGTGTGCTCTGCTGCTGCCAGTCTGTTGGCTAACTCCCTCCGTATCCGGGTTACATGAGAAGTTTCTGGATGATGCTGCGGGTGGCAGCATGCATTTTGATACAGCCCCATTCTATCCCAGAGAGGCAGGCTCTGATGGCATGCTGGAAGACTGTATTTACTCTGGGAGCACACAGAACTCTGGGTCTAGTTCCAGAGTGGAGAAGTCCAGCCTGAGGGGGGAACTCTGCCCTCTTAGGTACAAGCTTTAGTGAGGACACCACAGGTGTGCGACCTGAGGGAGGAATGCTAAACCCCAGGTGCTTGGAAGGAGGTAACTGAGGGGAGCTGTCTGCCATAGATCTGTCTGATATGACTGGATGGCATCACTTGGAAAATTGAAAGGAAGCTCCATCTGTTCTTGTGCCTTGTGAGTACAGACGCTGAAAGATCTTGAGGACCTTGTGTTTTAGCTACCCCTCTGGGATATTAAAGGGGACACCAGCTGGTGTCCTGAAGAGCTCTGTCCAGACACTTTCCCACTTAAAGGGACTTTGATCCAATGGCTCTACTACTACTTAAGCTACGGTTTGTTACAAACCCAAACTTCATCATAGTTTGTCCTGAAATAAAAACCTAGTCCTTAGTTGTACATAGTCCTTATCTTTGAAGTACCCTACCACTTCTCTCATTCCTATCAAAGTTCTCCAAAAATAAAAACAACAAAAACAGCATCCCCTAGCCTGGTCCTTGGAGAAAGCGTGAATGAACCTGTTGTGTACCTGGCTGAAGTTTGGCAGACCTGGGCAATAATTCTTGCAACTCCTATGAGAGTAGCGCTACACTTTAATGCAGCGTACACACGATCAGAATTTTGGTCGGAAAAAGCTCTAATTGTTTTCCCGACGGAATTCCGATGAGTTTCCGCTCAAGCTGTCTTGCATACACACGGTCACACCAAATTCCAACCGTCAAGAACGTGGTGACGTACAACACGTACGACGAGACTAGAAAAAGGAAGTTCAATAGCCAGTAGCCAATAGCTTCTGTCTTGTAGTTGAATCTGAGCATGTGTGAGTTTTTGCGTGTGGGAATTGCATACACATGAACGCATTTTCGGATAGGAACTTTTTCCAACTGAAAAATTGAGATTGCATTTTCTGACCAAAAGCTCTCATCGGTCTTTTGCTGGCCTAATTTCCAATCGTGTGTACGCAGCATTATACGAGGAATAGCCTGAATGGCAGCAGATCAAATTATACACGAATGCAGATAAATGAGGAGGCACCCCTCCTGCTGCTTACTCCTGCTCTAGGATGTACTACAGACTTGTATGAATTTAAGTTAACAAATGATTAGTCAACACTGGGTTTGCAATTAGAAAGCCATGTATTCTCTTCATGAAAGTATCCATCTATGGATATTTAAAGTGGTTCTAAAGCCTAAAATGTTTTTACCTTAATGTATTCCATGCATTATGGTAAAAAAAATGTTTAGGTATCATCAGCATTGCCCCCTTACCTTCCCCGTTACGTACCTGAGTCCTCACTTGATCCAGCGCTATGCCCGTCTGTAGCGGCTCTCCACCTGCTGTCAGTGAAATCCTGTGATGAGTGAGCGAGCCACGATGTCTATAGACACAGGCAGCATGGCTCATGATTGAGCCCTCAGGTGTGCCATCAAAAGAAAGTGGCCGCCTATGGTGGTTTACCAAGAAGAGAAGGGGCCAGGAGGACCAGCGGGTGACCCGAGATGAGGAGGATTGGGACACTCTATGCAATTCCATTGCATAGAGCAGGTAAGTATATTGTGTTTGTTATTTATACATTAAGAAATGTTGACTTTACAATCACTTTATATACAAAATATAGATTGTATGCAAAGAAATAAAAAATAAAAGATCAGTTTATAAATGATGTACTGGTGACAACTATCTAAGCCCTTGTACACACGGTCAGACATTCCGACAACAAAATCCGTCGGATTTTGTCTGACGGATTTTGTCCAAAACTGGTGTTGCATACACACAGTCAGACAAAGTTGTTGAAAAATGCGATCGTTCGTAATGTGATGACGTTATTTCGTTACGACGGGACTACGTTCAGGCTAGTAGCCAATAGCTTTGGTGTTGTAATTTGATCTGAGCATGCGTGGCACTTTGTCCGATCGGAATTCTCTACAAACGATCGGACAAAGTCCGATCGGATCATGTTGTCGGAAAATTTTATAGCCTAGCTCTAAAACTTTGACGGTCGGATATTCCGACGGAAACAGTCCAATGGAGCCCACACACAGTCGGCTTATCCGACAACACAGTCCGATCGGACATTTTCCGTCGGAATGTGTACAAGGGCTTAGAGAAGGTTGACCTCAGGACCATCCCTCCCACTTTCTGTTGTAGCTACAGTACAGAAAATGAAGGGAGATCTCCCCAGTTGGACACAGGGGGCAATAATATAATACATTTATTCACCCCCAACTACATCAAAAACTAAAAAGAAATTTAGGCTGTAGATATACTTGTATTACCTAGATGTCAGGAACAACATAACAGTCAATTCATCGCAAAGGTGCAAATATTCATTAACAGATAAAACATCATTTATAGATATCCCTTCCGATATACTCCCAATAGTGTTGGGTACCTCCAAGCACCTGCAGTGATGATGACTCTGCGGTAAAATAATGTCTTTTGGGCCATGTTGCCAGATGGTGATGTATAAATAAGTTTTATGCTGCCTTGGATATTCATCTTTTGTGCCATTAATCACAGAAATGAATGTATAAGTCCTGTGTGATTCCTAATTTCTGTGTGCATGTTCACTAACCCGGTGCTATAAAAGCATAATTGTAAAAAACAGCTAATTGCATTTGGAAGCTTACCATTATGATGTCACCACATCACTTTTGATCTGTGTGTAAAAAGTCTAACGAGAGCACCAGACCAAGACTATTTATTTTTACTGTTCGCTCATAACAGGGTAATATAGAAACCAAAGCGTTTTCGAGGGCTCAGGTGCTCCCTCTTCATCGGGACTTTGGATTTGTGTAAACTGGAATAGTAGAACGTGGTTTAAGTTACTTAGTGGAAGTAGTTGGCAGCATCATTAACAGCTAATTCAAACAGTCATGTGCTGACATTGTGGCTGTGCTTTGAGAATGGCAGAGTAGAATGAGGAAGAGAGATGTACAACATCGGAACAGATGCTGCTAATAGCCAACATTCCAATGCAACGGAGAACTGGAAGTGCCGCTTCTTGCAGCACATATCAGGAACTCTCAGTGGAGCTTAGTAAACTGAAATATTAAAGAACGATCATTGGGGGAGATTTACTAAAGGCACTCATTTTCCCCAGAGCTTAGTGACTGTGGTGAAGCTCTACTGACTTCCATCAACCAAATCATGTGCAAGCAAGAATTACTTTTTTTTCTTTCTTTTTTCTATTTTCCTTGCACCTGATTGGGTATTCTTTACAAAGTGAAGCTTTGCTGCATTCACTAAGTTTTGGGGAAAATTAGTGCAATTTCACTTGAAAAGTGCACAAAATATTTGCCTTTAGTAAATTAACCCTGTTGTGTGTTGATTAAACATAAAAAAAAAAAAAGAATTTATGATGAACTTGCTGATGTAACATAAAAAACTTTGTGCTTGGAGTAATGTAATGCTTGGTTAACCTAAGCCTGCATGCTTATACATATAAAACATTTCTCTTTCAGCAGTTGGGTCATGTATGAAAGTCATGCTGTTGATGACTTTGAAACTTTGCACAAGTCATCAAAGAAAAAGAAAGGGAAAAAAGGAACAAACACCATGTGGTTGGACAATGGTCTGCTGGAGTTACCTTAAGACGGTGAACTAAAATTTGAGGAATTGGTACAGGGTCCACCCTAGAAAACAAAGGAAACAGCCTTTATGAAAGAAGCAGTGGCTGAGAAAGAGACCTTCGCGGTCCAAACCACATTCAGAAAATAGATGGAAATTGGATGGGATGTCCTGGTTGGGGTGACATTTAGAAACTACCCTAGGCAAGAGGAGGAACTGACCCTCAATATCACAGTTTCCTATACAAAATGGGGAAGGATTCCTTGCCAGGTAAAGTCACCAGTTCAGACACTCGGGCAAGGTGTAAAGAGTAGAAACACATGACAATAAATGAAAATTATTTTTCACTGATGTTACAATAAACTCCATAGATAGAGGTGACCATAGATATGAGATAACTGTCTCTCGAGCCATCCCGTTGTTACCTCTACAAACAATGATGTAGGATATATTGAGCAGCACATTTATGCAGAATTTGTATAGCACGCAGCCCTTTACTGAACAAAGACATACAATACAGTTAGAATACAATTTAAGACAAGAGGGTTAGGAGGACCTGCTCATGAGAACTTACAATCTAGTGATACAAGAGGTAGTGAACTAACTATAACAAACACATTATACTGTCAAACATTTTGTATAAAAGCAGAGGTTTTAGTTGCAAATCATTTGCAAATATTTACAATGTAAGCCACACTGCCTCATCAAGGCCTCTCTGTATAGTGTGGTCCTAACTCTAAACTTTGAGATTACAAATGGTAGTAACAGTAAATAATGAGCTGATAAAGAAAGTAAAAGTTCTGTTTTTACTTGGAGGCAAGATAGGCTTCCCTGAAAAGGTGAGTTTTTAAGGATCATCTAAAAGGTGGACATATTAGGCGATAGCCCAACAGATTAGGATAAGGAATTCCATAGGATGGGAGAGGATCTTGACAAGTCCTGGAAGTGAGCATGGGAGGAGGTGATGAGAAGGCTAGAGAGCAGAAGGTCTTGGGTGCAAAGAAGAGATTTGGGTGACATTTTGAGACAAGTTTGGGGATGTAGCTTGGTGCAGCTTTGTGGATGGCTTAGTAAGTTGTTCCTATTTTGAATTTTTTTTTGTTGGGCAAGTGGAAGCCAGGATAGAGATTGGAAAACAAGTGAATACATTATTTGGCAGGATACAAAATCTTGTCCAGTCATCACTGTATTCCCTGACTTCTGTATTCTCTGTGTGTGCCTTCTCCTATCACTTCCATTGCCCTAACAAGGAGTGTTCTTGTGACTAAAACACTGAACCATGAGATATCAGGAGACAGATGGAAGGTGCACGCACGTCTGACTTTTAGCAGATTCCTGCAGCCAGCTACAGTGCCTTGCAAAAGTATTCACCCCCTTGGAATTTTTGGTGTTTTGTTGCCTCACAACCTGGAATTAACATGGATTGTTTGAGGATTTGTTTCATTTCATTTACAGAACATGCCCACAACTTTGAAGATTTTTTTTTAATTATTGTGAAGTAAACAACAAATAGGACAAAATAACAGAAGAAGTCAATATGGATAACTAATCACCCCCCTAAAGTCAATACTTTGTAGAGCCACCTTTTGCAGCTATCACAGCTCCAAGTCGCTTTGGATAAGTCTCTATGAGCTTGCCACATCTTACCACTGGGATTTTTGCCTATTCCTCCTTGCAAAATTGCTCCAGCTCCTTCAAGTTGAATGATTTGCGCTTGTAAATCTTTAAGTCTGACCACAGATTTTGTATTGGATTAAGGTCAGGGCTTTGGCTAGGCCATTCCAACACATTTACATGTTTCCCCTTAAACCACTCAAGTGTTGCTTTAGCAGGGTGTTTGAGGTCACTGTCCTGCTGGAAGGTGAACCTCCGTTCTAGCCTCAAATCACACACAAAGTGGTACAGGTTTTGCTCAAGAATCTCCCTGTATTTATCCCCATCCATCTTTCCCTCAACTCTGAACAGTTTTCCAGTCCCGACTGCTGAAAAACATCCCCACAGCATTATGCTGCCACCACAATTTTTCACTGTGGGAATGGTATTCTTTGGGTGTTTTGTTGTATTGGGTTTGTGCTAGACATAGCGTTTTCTTTGATGGTCAAAAAGTAAAATTTTAGTCTAATCAGATCAGAGCACCTTTCTCCATACATTTTGGGAGTCTCGCACATGCCTTTTCGCACATTCAAAACGTGCCATTTTTTTTCTGCTAAAAGTAATGTCTTTCTTCTGGCCACTCTGCCATAAAGCCCAACTCTATGGAGCGTGTGGCTTACTGTCGTCCTATGTACAGATACTCCAGGCTCTGCTGTGGAACTCTGCAGCTCCTCCAGGGTTACCTTAGGTCTCTGTGCTGCCTTTCTGATTAATGCCCTCCTTGCCCGGTCCATGAGTTTTGGTGTGCGGCCGTCTCTTGGCAGGTTTGCTGTTGTGCCATGTTCTTTCCATATGGTTATGATAGATTTGATGGTGCTTGGGATCATCAAAGATTTGGATATTTTTTATAACCTAACCCTGACTTGTACTTCTCAACAACATTGTTCCTTACTTGTTTGGAGAGTTCCTTGGTCTTCATGGCAGTGTTTGGTTAGTGGTGCCTCTTGCTTAGGTGTTACAGCCTCTGGGGCCTTTCAAAAAGGTGTGTATATGTAATGACAGATCATGTGACACTTAGATTGCACACAGGTGGACATCATTTCACTAATTATGTGACTTCTGAAGGTAATTGGTTGCACCAGAGATTTTCATGGGCTTCATAACACAGGGGGTGAATACATACACACATGCCAATTATCAGTTTTTTATTTCTGAAAATAGTTTTATGTATATATTTTTCTAATTTTACTTGCCAACTTAGACTATTGTGTTCTGATCCATCACATATAATTCAGATTAAAAAAAACATTGAACTAAAGGCTGTAATGTAACAAAATAGGTAAAAAGCCAAGGGGGTGAATAAGTTTTCAAGGCACTGTACATTATACCTATCATTGCTCTTTGAACTGACTTATTAAATGAGCTTGGATGTTTTCATAGTTTTGTGTTTGCGAGTGTGCTTGTTCCTTTATATTGAAACGGCTTAGTACAGTGCTCTGTAGAATTCTTTGTATTATCCTTTTATGTTTGTCAAAGACACACTTTGTTTGTTGATGGAAGATAAGCCTTTGATAACATTAGTGTAAATTCAAGATGAAAGGATAGGGAAATCTTTTTTTGTATACTCCCTAGTTTTGTAACTTTTAACTGTGATTGAATACAAAATGAATCTCATCTGCTATTATCTTCCAAAAAAATAGCATAATTGGTACCCAAGCAAACAAAAATCGCTTAGATGACCTACTGGTTTGGCTTGAAATTGTATTTCATAAGGGTATTGTGTAGTATGTTATGATTAATACTGAACTCCAGACAAAATCTTTTTAGTTTTTTGTTTTAGACAGAGTGGAGAGAGGTTTGGAATGTAATTGGTAAAGAACCCACTATTATTCTATAAAGGTTTGGAACGTCTGTCGGGCTTATTGTTGGAGACACAACTCCATACAATATCTATTTATTCTAATTGTTTTAGCACCCAGTGCAATTCATGTCTGTCAAGTTGATAACATCTGTATCTTTTTTGTTGTTTCATGTATAAAATACATGTTTCCACAATGCTTGAAGAAGAGACCAGCTTGCCCCCAAAAGCTTGTGCTACAATTTATTTCATTTGGTCAATACGGTATCACCCTATATTCAAACTTATTCTATTGTTGGTGTTTATAAGAGACAAAAGCACCATGCAAAATGGATCTACAACCCAGTAAAAGTTTTTTCATCAAAGAAAAGGTTAAACTGACATGTTTCTGGGTTTTTGTCCCCCTTCATCAGTTATATTTATTGAAAAAGTTACACAGTATGAAAAGACAAATGACAAAATCAGATGAGAAGGATTTGGGATTACATTTGTTTGTTTTTGTTTACCACGGGATCAGCTGTGTCCAATCACAGCCGGTCACAAGTTTCTAGGCGATCCCGGCTTCCATTTCTAGGCGATCCCGTCTTCTTCTCCTCAGTCACCGATCGTTTGAGGAGAAAGCCAGGATCAGTAAGTGACTGCTACTTTACTATACTGTCTTATATATTACTGTGCACCACACGTTCCCCCCCCCCCCCAATAAAGAGAACCTGTCACACAGCACGTCTGGATCTGTCACACAGTCTGTCTGGATCTGTCACACAGCCCATCTGTCACACAGTCCATCTGGATCTGTCACACAGGCTCGCCCTCAGTACCGCCATCGGTACTGCCATCAGTGACCTGTCAGTAACGCTATCAGTACTGTCACACAGGCCTGCTATCAGTAACGTCACACATAATTACTGCCATCAGTACCATCACACAGGTCCGCCATCGGTACTGTCACACAGGCCTGCCATCAGTACTGTGACACAGGCCCTCCATCAGTGAACTGTCAGTACCACATCAGTACCGTCACACAGGCCTGCCATCAGTACCATCACACAGGCCTGCCATCAGTACCATCACACAGGCCTGCCATCAGTACCGCCATCATGGCCAAAGATTTTATACACCCAAGGAAGCATATAACATTCTTACTACGTTGGATGATGAGAGCAACGGGAAGCTCTTATCATACGATTCTGGTTAAGAATTCAAGCCAGTAGAGAGTAGTGGAGTGGAGGAATCAGAGGAGGAAACAGCCCCTCCCAAAAGAATAAAGAGATCAGGCACAAGTTCAGAAGACCTGCCTACTACCAGCAGCACCAAACCCCAGGAAGAGGAGCTCAGTGCCAGTACTGGAATTACATAACCCAAAGAATTCAGGCCCAGTCCAACCTTTCCAATTCCCTGGCAAACCCCTTATGGTTGCCTGCCAGCTTAGGGTCTGCTATAATCCCCCCTTTCACCGCACAGCTAGGTGTCCAGCCCAACACTACAAATTTTTCCCAATTAGATTATTTTTATTTGTTTTTCCCAGAAGATTTGCTGCAGTATATGGTGGACCAAACAAATCTCTATGCAGAGCAATTTATTGCCTCCAGCCCCAATTCATCCTATGCCCATGTGTTTAATCTGCAACATTTCACACTAGATGAGTTCAAATTGTTGTTGGGCCTTTCATTTAATATGGGGCTTACAAAGAAGAATGAACTGTATGCTTACTGGCCCACCACATGCAGACATATTTTGCTGTCATGTCCAGGACATGCTACGACATGATTATGCGTTTCCTACATATTAACCACTTTCAGATCGGACCAATTTGCTGGTCAAAGACCAGACCACTTTTTGCGATTCGCCACTGCGTCGCTTTAACTGACAATTGCGCGGTCGTGCGACGTGGCTCCCAAACAAAATTGACATCCTTTTTTTCCCACAAATAGAGGTTTCTTTTGGTGGTATTTGATCACCCCTGTGGTTTTTATTTTTTGCGCTATAAACAAAAATAGAGCGACAATTTTAAAAAAAAACGCATTATTTTTTACTTTTTGTTATAATAAATATCCCCCAAAAATATATAAAAAAACATTTTTTCCCTCAGTTTAGGCCGATACGTATTCTTCTACATATTTTTGGTAAAAAAAATAGCAATAAGCGATTATTGATTGGTTTGCGCAAAAGTTATAGCGTTTACAAAATAGGGATAGTTTTATAGCATTTTTATTAATAATTTTTTATTATTTTTTTTTTTACTAGTAATGGCGGCGATCAGCGATTTTTATTGTGACTGCGACATTGTGGGGGACCCATCGGACATTTTTGACACATTTTTGGGACCATTGTCATTTATACAGTAATCACTGCTATATAAATGCAGTGATTCCTGTGTAAATGACACTGGCAGTGAAGGGGTTAACCAGTGGGTGGCAGTGTAGGGGTTAAGTGTTCCTAGGGGTGTGTTACTAACTGTGGGGGGGTTGGGCTTTCATTTAGTGAACACTGATCTCTGCTCCAATCACATTGAGCAGAGATCAGTGTCACTAGTTGCTAGGCAGAATGGAGAAATGCTGTTTACAACGACATTTCTTCATTTGGCCGCTCCGTGAGACGATCGCGAGTATGCCCACGGCGATCGAGTCCACAGGTCCCGCGACCGGACTCACGGGGGTCCCGACCAGCGCGGGAGCACGCCGCTGGCGGCGTGCTCCCGATGGCAGGGCGGCAAATTTAAAGGGACGTACATGTACGCCCATTTGCCTGCCCGTGCCATTCTGTCGACGTACATCGTCGTGCGCTGGTCGGCAAGTGGTTAATGACCACTCACAGTGCCCACCCGAGATCATCCCAACCACGATAAATTGCATAAAATATGCCCCCATATAAATTATTTTTCTAAGCGATTTGCTGAAGTGTATGTCCCAGACCAAAATATTTGTGTGGGTGAATCCCTTATCTGCTTTACTTGCCGGCTGCAGTTCATACAGTATATTGCCAGTAATAGGGCCAGGAAAAGGTTAAAAATAAACAAGCTTTGTGATAGAACCACTGGATATGTGCATGCCTTCCGCATGTATGAAGGCAAAGACTCCCAGCTCTCACCCCCTGAGTGTCCAACATATATCGGAACCAGTGGTAAAATTGTCTGGGACTTTTGCCCTTCTACTTTAGTACACAAGGGTCCCACATATATGATGGACTTCAGAATAGACAGTAGAAAAAAAAAGTTTTTGGTTTTCTGTGTTTCCAGAACAGGGTCTGAACTGGAGGATTCAAAGAAATTTGGGTGGGTGAAGCCTCTACCCCTGTCCCCCTGGCCCTAAGCCTGATCGTCCTTCATCCTGCCTGGACCAATAATTTGGCTGCTCTGACCCTATAGCTGCCTGTAATGACCCAGGACATTATGGACCATGTTTCTTCCTGCTCACTGGACCAATACTTTGGCTGTGTTGACCATTTCTCTGCCTGCTGCCTTTACTGACTATGGAGAGTATTTCTGTCTGGACAGTCCCTTTTGCTGCTGCTGACCACATCTCTGCCTGCTACATGAACCAATGCTTTGGCTGTGCTTACAGTATCTCTGCTTGTAATAACTATGGACAGTATAACTGACTGCTGCCTGGACGATTGCTTTTGCTGTTGCTGACCACATCCCTACCTGCTGCCTAAACCGATCCTCTCCTCTGTGGACAACTTCACTACTAAAACCACAGGTAATCTTTAGTTAATTGGTATGTACCTGCTATGTGTTGGAAATATGAAGGGCCTTCAAAAAAGTCATTGGTTTTAGAAAATTATATGTGTCATTTATGCTCCTAGATCACCTGGAGGTGCTACTTCAACTTTGGGCCTCTGTATATGGCCAGGCTGTGGAAAAGTCTCACACATGTGGTATCATCATACTCAGAATCAGTAGCCAAATGTATTTTGGTGTGTAATTTTTTCTATGTACATGCTATGTGTTGGAAATATCTTAATAATATACAACTTTGTGTAAAATAAAAAATGCGTTTTGCAAAAATGTGACATGTTCAAAAGACTCATTATGCCTCATGGATTATACATTGGGGTGCTTTTTTCCAAAATGGGGTTATTTTGTGGGCATTTCCATTGTCCTGGTGCTCCAGGGCCTTCAAAAGTGTAATAGGTGGTTGAGAAATGAGACTTGTAATTTATGCTCCTAGAACGCTGAAGATATTGCTTCAATGTTGGGCCTCTGTATGGGGCCAGGCTGTGTAAAAGTCTCACACATGTGGTATCACTATACTCAGGAGGAGTAGCAGAGTTTATTTTGGGGTGTAATTTTTGCTATGTACATGCTAGGTGTTAGAAATATCATATAAATGGACAACTTTGTGTAAAAAAAAAAAAAAATGTTTTCATATTCGTTCCACGTTTTCCGAAAACTTGTGGATAAAAATGAACTGTTCAAAAGAATTATAATGCCTCATGCAATTTATGTTGGGGTGTTTGCTTTCCAAAATTGTGTCATTTTGTGGGATGTCATTGTCCTGTTGCTCCAGGGCCTTCAAAAGTGTGATAGGTTGTCATGAAATTATATGTGTAGTTTATGCTCCTAGAACGCCCGGAGGTGCTACTTGGATGTTGGGCATCTGTATGTGGCCAGACTGTGTAAAAGTATCACACATGTGGTATCACCATACTCAAGAGGTGTAGAAGAATGCATTTTTGGGTGTAATTTTTGGTATGCACATGCTATGTGTTAGAAATATCTTGTAATTGGACAACTTTGTGTAAAAGAAATACGTTTTCATTTTCTTTATGTTTTCCAAAAACTTTTGGAAAAAAATGAACTGTTCAAAAGACTCATAATGCCTCATAGAATATATGTTGGTGTTTTTGCTTTTCAAAATGGGGTAATTTTGTGGGCGTTTCCATTGTCCTGGTGCTCCAGGGCCTTTAAAATGTGATAGGTTGTCATGAAATTAGATGTGTCATTTTTGTTCCTAGAGCGCCCTGTATATTGGGCCTCTTTATTTTTTACCAAGCCAGGCTGTGTAAAAGTCTCACATATTAGCATCACCATACCCAGGAGGAGTAGCAGAATGTATTTTGGGGTGTATTTGCAAGTATACATTTGCTGTGTGTGAGAAATACCTTGTTAATATGATAATTTTGTTTAAAAAAAAATCTTAATTTTCCCATGAATTGTGGGAAAAAAATTACTTAAAAAAACTTGTGATGCCTCTTACTAAATACCTTGGACTGTCTGCTTTCCAAAAGAGGGCCATAGGGGGGGGGGGGGGGCTTTCCTGGCTGATTAGTGTCTCAAGAATGAGGCCATCAGTACATCAGGTGTGATCAATTTTCAATGATTTTCAATGATTGGCACCATAGCTTGTAGACTCTATAACCTTCACACAGACTAAATAATATCCACTAATGTGGGCTGTTTTTACCAATCATATGTAGCAGTATAAATTTTGGCCCAAATTTATGAAGAAAAATTACTTTTTTACAAACATTTTTTACAATAGAAACAATAGAAACAAAAAAAGTTTTATTTTTCAAAATGTTCGGTCGTTTTTCGCTTATATCGCAAAAAATAAAAAACCCAGTGGTGATTAAATCCCACCAAAAGAAAGCTCTATTTGTGTGACAAAAAATGATAAAAATTTGTTTGTTTGGGTACAGTGTTGCATGACTGAGTAATTGTCATTCAAAGTGTGAGAGCACTGAAAGGGAACATTGGTCTAGACAGGAAGAGGGTATAAGTGCCCAGGATTGAAGTGGTTAAAATGCAACACGATATACAGAGGTATTGATTTAGCCGTAAGCCTGGTACACACTAATGGTATTGTGTACCTGGTTTAAGTGTGCTGTTATCAGCTTCAAGCAAAACTCATAGTGAATCATAGCACTCATTTAGGTATCTTGCTATACACAGGGCCGGATTAACATAGGGGCTGATGGAGCTGCAGCACCAAGCCCCTGCCTTAAAATAGGCCCACCCAGCCAGCAGCATAAGCCCGATTTTTTTTTTTCCTGTCCATAAACTTCTATGGGACAGGAGAAGTGTGTGTAAATGTAGGGGTGTCTGGCTGCATCTGTGTTTGCTCACTGTGGTTATTACAATGTCACAGTGCACAGTTCCCCCCCTACACAAATGGGAGAGGCTGAGTCGGCTCTGCCTTTCCCCTCCCCCTCTGTGAAGTCTGTGCAGTGAAGGAGCCGTGTGGGTGGGAAACACCGGCAGATAGAAGGTGAACAGGATATCTCTGAGTGATGAGCCTCCAGGGACCGTCCACATGTGAGCTCAGTGACTGGTTTCTTATATCCCTTTCCCTCGTTTTTAACTTTTTTCTCCAGCAGTAGCTGTTAGAACTGCAGCCAAAGTGTTTAGAATTGTGTCATCAGCCTGTGGCAGTGCTTGGTGGCCCCTTGTGCTTTTAGGTGGTTCACACTGATTTGCTGTGTTTTGGCCCATTGCTGGTGTATCCACAGTTTTCCTGCGTTTTACCCCCAGTCCTATAGGTTTCTATTAGGTTGTTTGTTTTTTCTGCATTTTCTGAAAGCGCACCAAAATTCCTGCATGCTGCATCTTTGGCACACTGTCAGAAAATGCAGCAAAAACCTGCAACCTGATATAAATCAATAGGACTGCAGCTAAAACTGCAGATACATGAGCAGTGCAGCCAACTGCAGCACACCAGTGTGAGCCCAAAAGCTTGCACACACAACCCTGTACAACTTGGTCTAAACAAAACTCCTGGCATACAGCCATACCATCCCAGCTCAGGAGGGGTGGGGGCTCCAGGGATTTGATTGACTATGCAGGCCCTGTCTCTTCTATCCAATTGGGGAGAGTCTTGGAGGCAGTGGCAGGCTGCTGGTGGTAAGTGGCACACTGTATCTGGTGACAGGCTGTGGGTGGCGAGTGGCACACTGTATCTGGTTGCATGCTGGTGGCAAGTGGCACACTGTATCTGGTGGCAGGCTGCTGAAGGCAAGTAGCACACTATATTGTGGAAGGCTGCTGGTTGCACACTGCTGCTGGTGGCAAGTAGCACACTATCTGGTGGAAGGCTGCTGATGGCACACTGCTGGTGGCAAGTGGCACACTGTATCTGGTGGCACACTGCTGGTGGCAAGTGGCACACTGTATCTGGTGACAGGCTGCTGGTGGTAAGTGGCACACTGTATCTGGTGACATTCTGCTGGTGGCAAGTGGCACATTGTATCTGGCATGCTGCTGGTGGCAAGTGGCACACTGTATCTGATGGCAGGCTGCTTGTGGCAAATGGCACACTGTATCTGGTGGCATGTTGCTTGTGTCAAGTGGTACACTGTATCTGGCATGCTGCTTGTGGCAAGTGGCACACTGTATCTGGTGGTACACTGCTGCTGGTGGCAGGCTGCTGATGGCAAGTAGCACACTGTATCTGGTGGCAGGCTGCTTGTGGCAAGTAGCACACTGTATCTGGTGGCAGGCTGCTTGTGGCAAGTGGCACACTGTATCTGGTGGAAGGCGGCTTGTGGCAAGTGGCACACTGTATCTGGTGGAAGGCGGCTTGTGGCAAGTGGCACACTGTATCTGGTGGAAGGCTGCTTGTGGCAAGTGGCACACTGTATCTGGTGACATGCTGCTGGTGGCAAGTGTCACACTGTATCTGGTGACATGCTGCTGGTGGCAAGTGTCACACTGTATCTGGCATGCTGCTGGTGGCAAGTGTCACACTGTATCTGGCATGCTGCTTGTGGCAAGTGGCACACTGTATCTGGCATGCTGCTTGTGGCAAGTGGCACACTATATCTGGCATGCTGCTTGTGGCAAGTGGCACACTATATCTGGCAGGCTGCTTGTGGCAAGTGGCACACTGTAACTGGTGGCAGGCTGCTTGTGGCAAGTGGCACACTGTAACTGGTGGCAGGCTGCTTGTGGCAAGTGGCACACTGTATCTGGCATGCTGCTGGTGGCAAGTGTCACACTGTATCTGGCATGCTGCTTGTGGCAAGTGGCACACTATATCTGGCAGGCTGCTTGTGGCAAGTGGCACACTGTAACTGGTGGCAGGCTGCTTGTGGCAAGTGGCACACTGTAACTGGTGGCAGGCTGCTGTTGGCAAGTGGCACACTGTATCTGGTGGCATGCTGCTGGTGGCAAGTGGCACACTATCTGGCATGCTGCTTGTGACAAGTGGCACACCGTATCTGGTGGCAGGTTGCTGGTGGCAAGTGGCATGCTGCTGGTGGCAAGTGGCACACTATCTGGTGGCAGGCTGCTTGTGACAAGTGGTACACTGTATCTGGTGGCAGACTGCTGGTGGCAAGTGGCACACTTAAAGAGGGATTCCGCCCCAAAAAAATATTAAAAGCCAGCAGCTATAAATACTACAGCTGCTGACTTTTAATAAATGGACACTCACCTGTCCCGGGTTCCAGCGATGCCGAGGCCGATCGACCGCTCGTGCCTCGGCTGCTGCCGCCACCATTCTAGGTGAGGGAATCAGGAAGTAAAGCGAATCGGCTTCACTTCCCGGTTCCCTACTGCGCGAGCTGCGCCGCGCAATAGGAAATCTCCGCGCTGTCACTGGGACCCGTGTGTGTCCCAGCAGACAGCGCGGCAGGGCAGGAAATGGCGTAGACTCCCGTGGGAGTCTATGCCCGGAAGTGGGTGAAAATACCCCCCTCCCCCCTGAAAGGTGTCAATTGTGACACCGGATGGGGGGGGGGTTCCGATCAGCGGAGGTTCCACTTTAGGGTGGAATCCCGCTTTAATCTGGTGGCATGCTGCTGGTAGCAAGTGGCACACTATCTGGCATGCTGCTTGTGACAAGTGGCACACCGTATCTGGTGTCAGGTTGCTGGTGGCAAGTGGCACACTGTATCTGGTGGCAAGTGGCACACTGTATCTGGTGGCAGGCTGCTAGTGGCACTGTATCTGGTGGCACACTGTATCTGGTGGCAAGTGGCACACTGTATCTCGTGGCAGGCTGCCAGTGGCACACTGTATCTGGTGACAGGCTGCTGGTGGCAAGTGGCACACTGTATCTGGTGGCATGCTGATGGCAAGTGGCACATTGTATCTGGTGGCAAGTGGCACACTGTATCTGGTGGCAGGCTGCGGGTGGCATCTGGCAGCAGGCAATGGTGGCAAGCGACACACTGCATCTGGTGGGAAGTGACAAGCTCAGGTTCCCACTGATAATGCATCATGGTGAGTTGAACTATTTCACTATATATTACAATGTAGTAATAGAAATAATGGAATTTGATCATCCCGATGCCATATCAAGCATAGCGTCAGGATGATTTTAAGTGCTAAGTGCCATTTGCCTGAAAAATCACCCCCCGCCACCTATTTCCCCATCAACCCGAGACTACATCCCCCCTCTTTTTTTTTTTGGGAAGGGGGGGATCTCCCTGAATGGCAGTTTGGAAATGTGGTCTCCTATGTTGCTGCTGTTGAGAGACCGCATAGCAGGTGGTATTGGGGGTGTTCCTGCTGCTCAAAGGCTGCACGGCCGATATTACTGGTGAAAGTATATTTAATTTGTTTTAGCAAAACATTTTTGCATTTTCATTTTGTTTCCGTAAAAAAGGCCCACCAAAATCCTCAGCACCAGGCCCATGATGCTGTTAATCTGGCCCTGGCTATACATGCTTTTTGAGGAGATATCTGTCTGTGTGTGGGAAGACAATCAACATTATACAGCCAAGATTCTTTTGTTATTATTGCATTTTTATAATCGAAGCAAAAGAATGGTCATATGCCAAGACTAGACTTTTTATAGTAGCTGGAGCTGGGTGTTAAAGAGGAAGTAAACCCTGATGAGTTTACTTCCTCTTTCATTCCCTGCAAAGGCAAAGCATAATGGACTACTATGCATCGCATAGTAGTCCATTATGTGTCACTTACCTGACACAGGAGCCAGCGATGTCACCGCTGTCCCCTGTAGTCCGGCGCATCCATCTTCTCGGTGGGGTCTCCCTGCTCCGCCGCTTTCATTCAGCGAAGCCACGATGACGTCACTCCGGCGCATGCGCACGGGAGCCAACACGCGCAACATCTTCGGCGCTCAGTGCGCACAGTGCTCAGTGCACCCGTGCGCTGCTGTCTACGGCGCATGCGCCGTAGACAGCAGTGCCTGTCTTTCAGCAAATATCTCCTAAACCGTGTAGGTTTAGGAGATATTTCTTAGACCTACAAGTAAGTCTTAATCTAGGCTTACCTGTAGGTCAAAGTGTGTTGTAAGGGTTTACAACCACTTTAAAGATAACATTTGCATGGGTTAAGGATAGGTCTGCTTTGAAGTGAACCTGTCATGTTTGTAAAGAGATGTTAATGGCAGGTCCCTGTGATAGAAAAGCTCTTATGCTCACCTCTCTGGTGGCTCGTGTCTCTGGTAGTGCGGTGGCTCCATCCTCCACCCCAAGTCACTACGGGACTCAGCAGTGAAGTAGGTGTCAGTGGAATCATGGCAAGTGGTGGGGGTACAGTACAGCCATCTGACACTTCCAGAAGTGATAAATGCTGAAAACAGGCCACAGAACTAAAACCGTAGGAGACATGGGCCACAGGAGAAGTTATGTTCTTATATTGCAGAGACCTACATTTATTATTTTATTCAGGCTTGAGAGGGTCAGTTTAAAGCTGGCCATAGGCTGTTAAATTTCTCTTGTTCAGCCCCCTACAGGCTGAATAAGAGAAATCTGTTGATTCCCCATTTTACGGGGTTGAACAAAAGAAATCCATCAATTCTCCATCCATGTTATTCAGCTTGGATGGGGGAATCTCCTCCTATTTTATTTTATTTTGGAAGCTGTCAAAATACCAAAATATTGGTTGTGTCACGTACCTGATGGCTAAACCTGAGGAAGGCCTCTCGTACAACCCCCGGCTCAGAGAAAACCAATGTTGTAACAGTGGCCTTGAGAGCACGGTGGTGTAAGGCTGCCTAAACTGTCTTCTGGGTGCAGGGTGTGTCACCAGGGTGGACCAGAAAGCCAGACAGCAGATATTGGTAGATCAGCAGACTCTGGGCTGGTAGCAGCAGATAGCCAAAGACTGGCAGGAATTTACCTGGCAGAGGAGATACCAGATGCGTGGTCAGACAAGCTAAGTTGACAACAGACGGTCAGATGCAGCCATAGATGGCAGGAAAATAATGGTCCTGGTACAGGCAGAGATCAGCAATGCTAGTTCAGGCAGATAAGTGAGAGAAAAAAGGCAAAGTCCAGATACAGGCCAATGTCAGGATAAGAGAGGTACAACTGAGTCAGAGACAAGCCAGGTCAAATACAACAATCAGCAGGATCAGGTTTCAATAACACAGTTACAGCTGCAGATCAAACAGCAAAGTGCTAGTGAACCTGCTGCACTTATATACTGTATGACATTTGGCACCAACGTTATTGGCACGTGCGCACTGGCATGCATATGCAATTATTCGTGCGCAAGCATACATTTGTGTGCCTGGCACAATGGAAACTTGCGGGATCGGGCACGCGCATTTGTGCCTGCCTCTGGCTAGCACGTCCATGACGTTTTGTATCTGGTTGGATGCAGCTGCTGTTCAGCTGACAATTTTCCGCCTATCTCCTTTTGATTTTCATATTGAAGGATATTGAGAGTGCTGACAGGGCCACCCATGGGTCAAAAGTATCACATCAATAAAAATAAACAGGTTATTAAAACAATCTGGCCTTTCCATGAGACTGTAGTATTTCTTTCTTTTAAAATGTGAAAATAACGTTATATGAGAATAAAACAACCAGACAGGAAACAATTTTTTTCTGCTGTAAAAGTATGACTCTGGTCTATGTATTAAATTATATCTCAGTAAATTAGCTTCAAATGCTTTTTTTTTCCCCATCAGCCAGAGTATACAACCTCTTTAGATCAAGGCTAAAGTGAAATTGACTGAGATGAGAGTAGACCGGGCTATAACACATTAATCCCATAATGCTTCTGTTATCTTGGAGAGTTGCCACCATTGGAATATTGTATCAGTTTTCCGTAAAATAAAGACAGAATGTGTCTCTGCTGGATTATCATATTTGCATAACTGGCGGTCATTTTGTGAACTATGACTGGAAATTGAATTTGCCAAAGGTTTTCTGCACAAGAGATAAACACAATGGAATTGTCGTTTCGCTGAGATATCACTCAGCGCTTCTTTTCAGATCTTTTGCCTGTAATTAATACAGCAAAATTTAAATTATTCAGAACGGTAAAAAAAGCCACAGTCTTATTGTGTGGGGGGTTATGCTTGCAAAATCTGCATTTTTTTCAGAAGTTCTGCAGGTTAGTTCCGTTACGACTTTTGAAATTATTAAACTAATTTGGTTAAGCTGGAGAAGAGAGGCAATCTTAAAGGATAAGTATACGTTTGAATAATTATCTTATTTATTACTACGGAGAGGTGGTCTATCTTTGGGATGTCAGATAGACGGCTCCCCTATCGGAATAATAGTATAGTATTCCACAGTGGTGGCTGTGTAGCTCCACACCTTAAAGTGTATCTAAAGCCAGACTTTCTGTTGTAGTTATGGATTAAGTTTGGAAGCTGATCACTAAAGTTCTCATACTTTTGAAGTGTCACAGGAATAGGAGGTGAAGACAAATTGGGACACCTGTTCTGGTGACGACTGCCTAAAAAAAAAAAAAAATATATATATATATATATATATATATATATATATATATATATATATATATATATATATATATATATATATATAATTTTTGCTCCATGTTGCATCTTTAGAACAGGAAATTAAGGGAAATGTCCCCAGTGGAACACAGACAGCAACAAACAGGAATTTGACCCTCCACTACGCTATGAAAAACGAAAAAAAAATACTTTTTTTGTTATAAATACACTTTGAGGCTGAGTTCACACTTGTGTTATAACAGACATTGCAAGTGATTCTCACTGCATTGCTGTGTAGATCACATGCGATGTCTGTGCGATGAAAATTCAGTCAAACTGTATGGCTGAAATCGCATCGCATTCGCACCAAAAGAACCCTTTTTTTGTCTGAAAAACGCTTTGCACTGAAATCGGATTGTATGGATGTTCACACCCATGTGATCCAATTCCTGTACCATTTCACAGTTCGCACTGGGGGGGGTGGGGGGGGGTAGGTACGGTAAAAAAACTTTTTTTGCGTTCTCCTGGAACAGTGGTCTCCAAACTGCGACCCGGGGGCCAGCTGTGGCCCTTTGCTTGCCTTAATCTGGCCCTTGGGGCACTGTTCTTTCCACTGATGAAAGACACTGTTGTTCCCACTGACACCAACGATGGTGCACTATTCCTTCCACTGACACCAACGATGGTGCACTATTCCTTCCACTGACACCAACGATGGTGCACTATTCCTCCTTCTAATGCCATAGATGCATTATTTACTCCCACTGTTGCCAAAACAATTTCTACTCCCAATGGCCACAGTCTGACCCCCTCAAGTCTACTCAGTAAACTGGCCCTTTGTTTAGAAAGTTTGGAGACACCTGCCCCAGAACAATGGTCTGCAATCTGTGGCCCATGGACCAGATGTGGCCCTTTGCTTGACTTTTTCCAGCTCTTGGGATGCTTTTTCGTTCACTGATATGAGCCATTATTTCTCCTATTGACACCAATAAGATGCCTTTCCTTCCACTGACACCAATGATGAGGCACTATTCCTCCCACTGATACTGATAACAACAATGAGCTGCTATTCCTTCCACTGACACTAATGATGAGGCACTATCCTTTCTATTGACACCAATGGTGGGGTACTATTCCTTCCACTGACACTGACAATTGCGCACAATTCCTCCCATGAATACCAATGATGGGGCACTATTTCTCCTCCCACTGACAACACACATTGTACAATCTTTATATTGCCACTGACCACCAATCCTGAGACACTGTCCACTTACACCACTGCTGGAGCATTTTCTACTCCTGCTCTTTAAAGTAAGGCCCCCCTAAAGTCTAAAGGACAGTAAACTGGGCCTTTGTTTAGAAACTTTGGGGACCCCTGGCCTAGATAATAATGAGCATCTAACCCTAGGAGTGTGGGGAAGCTCCACTGGAAAGCTAGGCTTTTAATTTCAACCAAATTTCAGCTGTAATATTATTTGCATCAGTCATGCCCTGACCCACTAATACTTACCTGATGCATGCTCCATCATTGCATTGCTTTTTTTTTTATATATGTGTCTATGAAACTTTAGCAATATTTTAGAAGGACTTTAGGAAGCAGTTACCTTTGGTTGTTCTTCTAACTAGATTCCACATCAAAAGTTATGTTAGTTCCCTAGTCTAAACTTTCTGTTTCAATCTTTTTTTTTTTTTTTTGCGTTTTAACAATAGAGAATTGTGCATACAATATTGTCAATTGTAAAGTACACTGTATAGTGGCAGGAGGTAAGTATTCATGTTCGTTTCCACATACAATATCTCCTGTGTATGTAGGCAATTGCACTAGAGCATAAAGGCATGAACCATATGCATAATTTATCCCAAGGTTTCACTGTGGACAGCACAAAGACCGTCATTGGATAAAGGAATGTGGGGGTAAGTGAGAATCTTCATATGCGGTTGAGATACAATGTGGTTTAATGTGGAAATTACTGGGAAACTCCCTTTGGATTCAAGAGAATGTGAAAAAAAGGAAATTAGAGAAAGACAACTGAGTTGATGAAAAAAAGGTATCGAGTTAGTGGAAGGGATGAGCGGGAGTAGGATAGGCAAGTTTATTGAGTATTGGTTGAGTACAGTTGAAACTTTCTGAAACAAAAAGTCACAGCAGATGCTACCTTATCGAAAAACCTTTCTTCTACCTTGTCAGTCAGTATCAGTCACCGTGGAAAAATATATCTTTGAACTACTCCCTTGGTGATATTTTTTAACCACACTCTCTAAACCCAATACTCAAACAACTCTGAACTTTGAATAGTGTGAATGTGGGTGGAATTATTCACTGCCAATGGAAACCGAATAGAGAAAGAACAAAAAGTGTGATAGATAACCCATGTGCGCAGCAATCTTTCCGCAATGATTAAGAAAGGAAAGAAGTTTTTTTTGTCAAGGTCACCTTCCAGATGTTCATTTCTTACTCTTGTCAACACCGGACCATGATGACAAGGCAAGCGGAGGGTTGTAATGAGACAGGTTGATTGATCAGTGAATGTCAGATTAATTCAGTTGGAAGGGAGCCAGGCTAAAGCCTAGGAGTGCCTGAACGGAACACTGGCTCTTCCGAGTCCACGCTGAGCACTGCTCTAATGGGATGAGAAGGGAGAGAACAGACAATAGAAGAAAATGTTATTTTTTTAATGACTCTTATGCCATTCAAAGATTCAGTACAAGGCAACGCAGTGAGATACATAGGCTTGCTGCATTTATCCGAAACTGCAAATAATGCATTAGATAGGCTGAGAAAAGTCAGAATTTGTAACCAGATGTCAGTTTGGATTATTATTTATACATTTGGGATGTCGGCCAGCCAGTGCATGAATTACGGTATTTGAGTGACAACAGATCAAGGGAAATGGATCAAGCGGGAAACATTTATCCCCATGTTGCTGAATGGCTTTGCGAGTACATCCGTGGTTGAAAATTGGTCATGCAATTTGTGTTTTTCTTTTGCATATTATGAATGTTGGAGGGGTATCTGAGGTCATTTAAAGGAACACAACAAAGGAAAAAAATATATTTGCTTGTCTGAACAGTTTGCATAGTTAAACAATTGTTAGCTTCATCTCATTCTGATCATCTTCGTGTTTTTAAATTTACGTTCTAGATACCATCAGAAAAAGTTGTCACATAGAAATTTCATATCTTAACAGCAATACTGTTGGGGCATTTGCAGCAAGATATTGAAGGAAGGAAGGAAAAAGAGAAAGGAATGAAGCAAGAAAGGTGAGAGATGAAGAAAGCAAGATAAAAGAAAAGGGAAGAAGATGAGCAGGGAAATGAGTAATGATTAACATAGAAACATAGAAAAGTGCCGGCAGAGTAGTCCATCGAGTCTGCCCATTTTTTTTTGGGGGGGGGGGTTGTTTTTGTTTTTTGTTTTTGTGTTTTATTTTTTTCTTCGTTAACTTTATTGTCTGACTATAGATCTTTGTTTGTCCCAAGCATGTTTGAAGCCATTTATTTTTGACTGACTCATTACTTTTGCTGGTAGTTTATTCCAAGTATCAACTACCCTTTCAGTAAAATAATACTTTCTGGTACAAATACTTTTATTGGTAAGTAAGGAGTATGGCATAAGGAAAATAACAGTTTGCAAAGTAACCCCAAGGGAAAAGGGGGTAAAACAAGATGCACATGTAAAGGTGAGACCAGAAAGGTACATGTGCAAAGATGGAAAACATTTTTAACTGTGGAAAAATGTTACACATTCAAGTAAAAGTCACCCCCTAAGCCCAGCTGAGTTATGGAAGGCAAAGGGGAACAGAGGGAGGGCCCCCCTTAGCAGCCAAATCCATTGATAATGTCATGGAGTATAGTCCTATGGTGCACCATTGCTGGAGCAGTAGCCATTATAATAAATGAAGAGCTGGGGGAACAGGTGGTGCAAAAATGGAGGGACTGGGTAAGCTACCCCATAGGAGTTAAGATTCGGGCTGGGTTTGTAATTATACAGGTGCAGCTAACGTCCAGTCCAATCACAACACATAACGCATTGATATCTTGGGATAAAGAGGGCAAAATAATAATTTATAAGGTAAGCTAGTTTGAGGTCATGTCCCAAGTTCTTGATTTTGGTTTCATATTGAAAAAAACTGCCCTCCTGAACCTTATTCACCCCTTTGATGTATTTAATGGTTTCCTCATGTCCCCCCTTTCCCTTCTTTCCCCCAGACTGTACATATTAAGTTCCTGAAGTTGCTTTCGATATGTTTTATCCCCCAAACCTTTTTCCATTTTGTTACACTTGTTCTATCTTATCAATATCTATGTGTAAGTGAGGTCTCTAGAACTGGATGCAGTATTCTAAATGAGGTCTCACTAAATATCTATATTATGGATTCAGAACATTCTTCTTCTTGCTGCTGTTCCCTCTAGTGATGCATCCTAGAATTTCTTTTTGCTTTTCCTACTTCCTGGTCACACTGTTTGCTCATTTTGCAGCCATCTAAAATAAGAACCCCCAAATATTTTTCTTTTGTAGTGCTTGCCAACATTGTACCCCCAATGGTGTACTCTCAGGGGATTATTTTTCTTTAGGTGTATTATTTTACATTTAGAAACATTGAACTGCAATTTCCACAGCTTTGACCAATCTTCCAGCAATGCCAAATCATGTTCCATGTTACGAACACCTCCAGGGATGCCAACACTATTACACACCTTTGTATCATCAGCAAAAATGCATACCTTGCCCAACAAACCTTTAGTTATATCATTGACAAATAGATTAAATAGAACCAAACCCAGTACAGTGCCTTATGGTACACCACTAAGGACTGGTTTCTGTTCTGACTGAACCCCATTTACAACCACACTCATGTGTATCTATCTAACCTTTAGCCGACGGCATATCCACTGAACCACCCAAGAGTTAAGTCCTAGCTTCTACAGCATGTGTATTAGATCATTATGTGGAACTGTATCAAATGCCTTGCTGAAATCAAGATATGATATGTCCACAGCACCTCCCTGGTTCAAAACACTGGTAATATAGTAAAAAAATTTACCGTATATACTCGAGTATAGGCCGACCCGAATATAAGCCGAGGCCCCCAATTTACCCCCAAAAAAACTGGCAAACTTATTGACTCGTGTATAAGCCGAGGGTGAGACATGCCTGTCCATCCCTGTGTGTGTGTCCGTCCATCCCTGTGTGTCCGTCCATCCCTGTGTGTCCGTCCATCCCTGTGTGTCCGTCCATCCCTGTGTGTCCGTCCATCCATCCCTGTGTGTGTGTGTGTGTCCATCCATCCATCCATCCCTGTGTGTGTGTGTGTCCATCCATCCATCCATCCCTGTGTGTGTGTGTGTCCATCCATCCATCCATCCCTGTGTGTGTGTGTGTCCATCCATCCATCCATCCCTGTGTGTGTGTGTCTCCATCCATCCATCCATCCCTGTGTGTGTGTGTCTCCATCCATCCATCCCTGTGTGTGTGTGTATCCATCCATCCCTGTGTGTGTGTGTGTCCATCCATCCATCCATCCCTGTGTGTGTGTGTCTCCATCCATCCATCCATCCCTGTGTGTGTGTGTCTCCATCCATCCATCCCTGTGTGTGTGTGTCCATGTGTGTGTGTGTGTGTGGGTGTGTGTGTGTGTGTGTGTGTCCAGCCTACCTGTGTCCCGAGCCTGTGTCCCGAGCCTCTGTCCCGTGCCTTGCCTCCTTGCCTCCGTCCCGTGCCGTGCCTTGCCTCCTTGCCTCCGTCCCGTGCCGTGCCTTGCCTCCTTGCCTCCGTCCCGTGTCGTGCCTTGCCGTGCCTTGCCTTGCCTCCGTCCCGTGCCTTGCCAGGATCGCCGCTCTTCGTCGGCGCCTCGGCGGCCATTCTAAAATTCAAAAGCCGCGCCTCCGCCTTCGCCTGTGATAGGCGGAACACTGAATTTCCCAGCAGCCTGTGTTCCGCCTATCACGGACATCGTCTCATCCTCGTCCGTAGTACGAGGATGAGCGGATGTCCGTGATAGGCGGAACACTGACTGCTGGGAAATTCAGTGTTCCGCCTATCACAGGCGAAGGCGGAGCCGGAGGCGCGGCTTTTGAATTTTAGAATGTCCGCTGTCTGTCTGCTCGACACGCTGATCGAGCAGGCAGACAGCGATGACTCGAGTATAAGCCGACGGGGGCACTTTCAGCCTCAAAAAAGAGGCTGAAAATCTCGGCTTATACTCGAGTATATACGGTAATCAGATTAGTCTGACATGATCTGCCCTCATGCTGCTTTGGGTCCACTAAGTTGTGTATTTTTAAGTGATCTGTGATCCTTCTTTTCAGGAGTGATTCCATTAACTTGACTACAACTGATGTTTAAATTACTGGCCTATAATTGCCAGGTTCTACCTTGCTGCCCTTCTTCTGGATAGGTACAATATTAGCTGTCCACCAATCATGTGGACATTTTCCAGTTAGAAGAGATTGATTAAAAAGATCAGTTAATGGTCCAATAACTATATCTCAAAGTTCTCTTTGAACTCAGGGTTGAATACCATTAGATCCCATTGCTTTATTAAGCTTTAACCAAGCCATTAAAGTGTATGTAAAACCAAACCTATTTTAGGTTTAGTAGAGTACAGGTGAGTTATCATTGTATGTCTTGCCTTATTTTTAGGAAGAAAGCAAGTAAAGAAAGAAGGAAATATATAAAAGGTAGGAGGGGAAGAGAGGAAAAGGGGAATAAGGAAAAAAGAAAGAAAGAAAGAAAGAAAGAAAGAAAGAAATGTACAAGGGAAAGGAAGGAAGCAATGAAGAAAAGAAGAAGTAAGATGAAGGAATGAAGAGAAAAGAAGGAAGATTGAAGTTAAAGGGGTGAATAATGAAGGATTCAGGATGGAAAAACAGACAGACAGAAGGGACTATGAAGTGAAACAAAGATGAAAGGAGAGAGATAAAGGAAGGAAAGAGGAGAATTGGAAATAATTAAAAGAGAACTAGTGGCAAAACATTTTTCTTAATTTTGGATAGGGTAAGGAAGGGTTATAGCCCCTGTTAGTTTTTTTGTCATTATGTGTCCCATTGGGGAGATTTTCTTTCACTTCCTGTCCCATAGCCAAAACAGGAAGTGAGAGGAAATACATAGTAAAGGAAATTCTGGTTGTCACCAGAACTAGTGTCCCTATTAGAATATTTCCCCTTTATTAGTGTTCTTGGAACAGCTCAGAATTTGGGATTTTCTTTCACTTTCACTAACATGACATATAGAGAAGAGGGGGGGGGGGCTATGGCAATAAAAACCTGACAGGTGTCCTACGCCACTCTGTCCAAAAAAAACGAAAAATTGCTGCTGGTTATACTTTAAGAAAGAAGTAAAATAAACAAAAACTGGAAGGAGGGAGCTGAAGGAATTAAGATAGAGAAGGAAAGAAGGAGATACAGAAGGGAATGAAGTTCAGAAGCTATCACATTGATGCTCATTCATTGTACCTATGAAAGGCTGCTAGCATTCAGCGAAGGGCGTCTACAGCACACACAAAACAAGTGGCAACCATGGTTCATCTTGTATTACCAATCGCATTACTCCAATCCTAACGTGTCTTAATCTGTTTCTTAACTGACTATGCTTTAAAGTGTAAGTAAACCCTCCTATCGGTTTCAGCCAAGGAAGCTGCCATCTTTGCCTCTGTTTAATCTACAACTGCCATGATGCTGCACATGTGATCAGTTATGACTGTAGCCATTGGATGATCTGACTGTTTGGTTGAGAGCACAACCAATGGGAGTGTTACATTTCTGGGACATCCCGTAAATGAAACTGTTTTACGGATGGGTTTATTTCCAGTTTAAGTGTGGACTTGTTTACTACATTAATTTGGTTACTTGGAAGACTTTACCAATTTATGATTATTATTTGCAAAAACTTCAAATAAAAATCTTATTGAAAAGAAGAAGGGAATGAAGAAGAACTATAGAAGTAAGATAGACAGAAGGGAGAAATTATATAAGGAAGCAGGAAATAAAACAAAGAAAGGAGAGAGAGAGGAAAGAATAGGAAATTGTGAAAAGGGAAAAATGAAGACAGACAAAAAGAAAGAGAGTAATGGAAAAGAGGAAGGCGGAGGAAAAGGCTCTACTTTTATTTTTGCTTCAGTTTTTATACTTTAGCTCCGAAGCAGTTAACTAACGGACTGGGTCAAAAGCCTTTTGTTGGCATCAGATGGGTTTTGCATTCCTATACATGCCAATGAGAATTCAAATCCCACTTGAAGCAGATCAAATGCAAGTCAGAAGGAGTCAAATGCACTGATCAATGAGATCTGAATGATCTCTGAAGCTTTTCAAACTGATGCCATCAACAAAGCCCGTCAATACAGGACCTAAAAATGTAATTTGAGTAGCAATGGTTGGTGGCATACATAGTATTCATAGAAAGGCAATCTGGTACATCATTTAAAAGAGTTATACATTTGCTTTGACATCTGAAATGATGATGTTTGCTCTTTAAATGTAGACGGCTATGTTAATAGTGAAGATGGGGGGCATACAGTGGAAGACATTGATTGCAGAAGAAGAGATGCGATGATTTGTAGCTGCAAGTCAAATGAACATAATTCTGCATTGCAAAAGACTGCTGTGGCTTTTACAAGTAGAACAAATTGTCAGATATTTCAGGAGATTTATGGAACAGATGGTGACCAGAGAGGCGAACAACTTCACAAGATATATTATGGGCATTTCAAGTCATGCACGACAAAAGCTTTGCTAAAACTCTTTTTACCCATCTTGCTGGTCGCTGATGACCAAATTTACATTTTTAGATAAGCAAAGGCAGTTAGATGAAAGGTAAGGGATCAAACAAAGACGAGGAGCCACACAGATATGTATTTATGAGAGAAATTTAAGGACAAAACAAAAGCGCAGAAATGAGAAAAGAAAAAATATATATAAAGTCATGCACAAAGATAAGGACACATTTAAAAAGAAAACGAGACAATAAAGGAAAAAAAAATCTGTTTTGAAACAGTTACCATGAAAAATCTCCTTTTCTTTTTTTTTTTTACTTTGCAGCAATTTTAATGTGACTTTTTCGCTAAAATCAGTCTATAAACAAAAGGACCACCTGTAAAAAAAAGAGATTAAAGTGTATGTCCAACCAACAATTTCTATTTTATGTAGTGTTCTTGCCAATTGGAGTGCCACTTGTTTAAATTCAGTTTTTGGAGCTAGGCTGTAGTCAGCCTGAGCTCTGATTTTTATTGTTATTTGGATTCATTGGATTCCCACTAAGCCTAAGGCCAGCCATACACAAAGCAAATTTCTTTCCTGCAAAACGTGGCCATTATCTACTCCAAGGGGGGTAGGCAGGGGAAGCTGAGGTAGCAGGCTGGTTGTACCCAGGTTGCACGATCAATCAACTTTGTACATTCAGCCTGCCCATTAATTGTTAAATTCTCAGGCTGGTTCCTGCTGAACCGACCAAGGTTCGAACCATGTATGGCCAGCCTAAATCATTTTTACTTATTTCCCCTCATTCACGGTATCAGTGACAATGTTTTACCAGACAGGAAGTGAGGGAACCATCAGCAAAAACAGCAACGATACTCCCGGGCATGAGTGAGATAACCCAATAAGAAGTGTTGAAAATATGGACAATTCTCTTGAATCCTTGCTGCCTTCTAGGACTGGGATAGTCATCAGAACACTGTAAAAATAGATAAACGGCAGAGGGCACACTGGCTTAGTGCATTATCCCACAAAATGTTTATTAGATGTAAAGTACAGTAAAACAAATAAATAGTGCTCACAAACATATGTAGTGTAAGCGCTCATCAGGCCACTCCTTGTGGCTGCACTCTCCCAGACTGGCTAATGCCTTTAGCATAGGGGAACTTCACTAGGGTCCTTGCTGGCTGACGCATTTCAAAGGTATGTCTTTGGGCTCTGAAGAAGGACATACCTTTAAAAAAAGTGTCAACCAGCGAGGACCCTGGTGACGCCCCCCCCCCCCCCCCCATGCTAAAGGCATTAGCCAGTCTGGGAGAGTGCAGTCACAAGGAGTGGCCTTATGAACGCTTACACTACCTACACTATATTACCAAAAGTATTGGGGCACCTGCTTATACACATACACACACACACACATAAACTTTAATGGCATCCCAGTCTTAGTCCGTAGGGTTCAATATTGAGTTTGTCCACCCTTTGCAGCTATAACAGCTTCAATTGTCCTGGGAAGGCCATCCACAAGGTTTAGGAGTATGTCTGGGGGAATGTTTAGCCATTCTTCCAGAAGCGTATTTGTGAGGCACTGATGTGAACGAGAGGGCCTGGCTCACAGTCTCTGCTCTAATTCATCACAAAGGTGTTCCATCGGGTTGAGGTCAAGACTCTGTGCAGGCCAGTTAAGCCCTTCCACCCAATCTCGCTAATCCATGTCTTTATGGACCTTGCTTTGTGCACTTGTGTACAGTCATGCTGGAACAGTAAGGGGCCATCCCCAAACTGTTCCCACAAAGTTGGGAGCATGAAATTGTTTTTCACATGGGCAGACCGTATGTCCGTTTTTCATCCATCCATTTTCAGATGAAAAACGGACATACATGTATCCCTATGGGATAGCAGATGCCAGCGGATGAACATCCGCTGACATCTGATGACATCAGTCTTTGCTATGCTCTGAAACTGATGACGGAGGAAACCTCTATTTTTCCATCCGTCTGCAGATCGGATCGGATGAAAATGGACAGACAGTCCGTTTTCATCCAATCCCCCCATAAAGGAAAGCGGAGATCTGACCAGTCCATTTCTGCACAGTGTGCAGAGATGGACTAGTCATCCGCCGGCTCAGCGGGGATCAACGGAGTGATCCCCGCCGAGCAAGCGGATGTCCAAAAACTGATCCTCCCGGGTTCTGCACGTGTGAAAGGGGCCTTAAGCATTCCCTTCACTGGAACTAAGGGACCAACCCCAACCCCTGAAAAACAACCCCGTGCTATAATTTCACCTCCACCAAATGTTTTGGACCAGTGCACAAAGCAAGGTCCATAAAGACATGGATGAGGGAGTTTGGGGTGGAGGAACTTTATTGGTCTGACCTCAACCCAATAGAACACCTTTGGAGTGAATTAGAGAGCACACTGGAAGCCAGGCCTTCTTGTCCGACATGAGTGCCTGACCTCACAAATGTGCTTCTGGAAGAACGGTCAAACATTCCCATAGACACACTTCTAAACCTTGTGGACAGCCTTCCCAGAAAAGTTGAAACTGTTATAGCTGCAAAGTGTGGGCCAATTCAATATTGAACCCTACGGACCAAGACTGGGATGCCAATAAAGTTCCTGTGCCTGTATAGGCTGGTGTCCCAATATTTTAGGTAATATAGTGTAAGTTTGTGAGTAGTATTTATGTGTTTTACTTTACCCCTAATAACATTTTTGTGGGATAATGCACTAGGACAACGAGAGAGCTATTTTATCTATTTTTATGAGGGAAAACAGCAGCACATTCAGCAATATTTTTTTTTTTTAAGTTGAGTAGGGGGAAGTCTAAAACCCTGTCGTTTTTTTTTATTGTCTGTGTCCCTGTTTAGGATTTTCTCCATATTCCTGTCTAGTAAAATTGCTGTTACTGTGACAGGAAGTGAAGGGAAATCTCTTTAATGGAGTCCAAGATATAGCAGTAAAAAACAGACATGGCTGCTAACCCTTCCCGGCTTTTTTAATTTGTTTTATTTTTATTTACCTTTTTCCAAACTCTTTATGGCACCCTGCATCATTTATGAACTTTTTACAGGTTTTAGCCCATTAGGTCCTCACTGATTGCTTTGGGACCGTTTCTGCATTGAGGTGCCAGCTTTATTGCGATAAAGTAGTAACTCCCTTTATACCAGAAGAAAAAAATACAGATTTTCAGTAGCTCAATTTGAGTAAATAGAATCCCGTTTTTTTTTTCGTTGGGAAGTGCTACCTAATGTGTGGAATGTGTCATTAGTTTGTCGGCATATGCTTAGTTTGCTGAGTTTGTCTGTTTTCAGCAGCAAAGAGCAGACTGCTCATTCTGTGTTATGTCCTGGAGCGTTTTCTGACCGTAGATGGTAATACGTAAAGGGAACTTGAAAAGGAATTAGACAAAAAAGGAAGAAAACATGTTTGAGTGCTTCCATAAAAAAGACTTAATTTAGGGGAAAGCTGCCATACGGCACTGAAAGATACATTATTAACTGTTCTCCAGTCAAGACAGTTAAAGTCGAACTTTGTTCTCCCATTTAAAAAAATATATACTGCAGCGCTTATAAGTATTTCTTATAAGTATAAGTAAGCATTTCAGTTTTCTATTAATCCAGTTCAAAGTCCCACAAACACCTTTTGGTCCTGCCAGTAATGTCCACCTAATGCAGCTTTCTATGATGGTGTGGCAACTGTGCTGCACTGCTCCTGAATTCAGAGCAAGGTTGCCAGGCTCATGTGAGTTGTGGTTAATTGCACTACAGTGTTATAAAAAAAAATGTTGCAGGGGGTGTGGTTATCAACATTGTCACTGCTAATTCACAAGTCTGGATTGTTTGCTGCCCCCCCAAAAAAAATATACCACCAGCCGTCACAGATTGACAGCACTGCCTCTGTTGTGGAATGTCCCCCATTGTGAGCTACAGTGTTTTAGTTGTACTCTGAAGGCTGGATTCCCCAAAAAGTGATATTCAAGTTCCAAATGAATGCTGGTGGGTCTGATTAATCACTTCCAGTTCAGGCCAATTCTGACATTTCTCTCCTACATGTATAAATCATAATTTTTAGCATTTTTTTAAGCAGAAGCCCTAGCCACTTAAGCCCCGGACCATTTTGCTGGCCAAAGACCAGAGCACTTTTTGCGATTCAGCACTGTATCAACCTTATGATATTTCAATGAAATAACTGTATATGAAATACATGTTATAATTTTTGATGAACTCCAGTTTGATCTAATCTTTGTTACTAATAGTAACCCCTGTACCTGGTACTTTCTATAACCTGGCATCCATTCCCCCTTCCCCCTTTTTTTTTCTTATATGCCATACAGTTACAGCAACAACACCTCAATAGGTGAATGATCTTAAAGAGGGATTCCACCTACAAAAAAAATATTAAAAGCCAGCAGCTATAAATACTACAGCTGCTGACTTTTAATAAATGGACACTCACCTGTCCCGGGTTCCAGCGATGCCGGCAGCCAAGGCCGATCGATCGCTCGGCTCTCGGCTGCTGCCGCCACCATTCTAGGTGAGGGAATCAGGAAGTGTAGCGAATCGGCTTCACTTCCCGGTTCCCTACTGCGCATGCGCGAGTCGCGCAGCGCAATAGGAATTGTCCGCTCTGTGTCTGGGACCCATGTGTGTCCCAGCAGACAGCGCGGCAGGACAGGAAGAGGCATAGACTCCCATGGGAGTCTATGCCCGGAAGTGGGTGTAAATACCTGTCTTTGACAGGTATCTCCACCCCCCTCCCCCCTGAAAGGTGCCAATTGTGAGGAGGGGGGGAGGGTTCCGATCAGCGGAAGTTCCACTTTAGGGTGGAACCCCGCTTTAATCGGTCAATTAATGTATTTGACCGTTTATTAGTGGACGGCTTGCTTACCTTCCCCTACCGTTTCCCCTCCTCTTGTTTACATATGGAACCAGAGATGGCTCTTCCTTCATGGTTCCGATTTGGTCCAACTGTTTAGATCCTTGGTGTTTAAAGCAATGTTTAAAGCAGTGGCAAACAACCACCCTCCCACAGCACCTCAAACACTCCCACCACCCCATTTGCTATCTGCCAGTCCACCGGCACTTACCTCATCTAGGCATCGGGCAGCAGTGGGGAACAGGCATCGGTGGGCACATTGGCACTGGCAGGGATCAGGCATCGGTGGGCACATACAGCAGCGGTGAGGATCGGTCATCGGAGGACATCAGGCTGCGGCAGGCATCGGGCAGTGGCTCCTGTGTCTTCTCCTCCTCGCTTCCGCTGGGCATCTCCTCCACTCCTCCTAAGCATCCAATAGGATTGCCTGTCCTTTCAGCCAATCAAATGACGGGTATCAGACCCACTTCTTGATTGGCCGGGAGGAGGATCAGTGTTGCAACAGTTAATTCGCTTTTGAAACACAACTGGGCTCATGCGCCCACAATGGATGGGCTGCCCCTGGTTTAACGCATACATTTTGGCTTTTTCTTGGCTCAAAACCCTCATCTTTTTCTTACCTCACTGTTGTTGTTTAATCTCCCCTATAATCAGACCTCATTGATGGTGGTCATTTAGCGGCAATTCCTCTTTTGGTTTTAATGAGCATTGACATGTTTGTGAACATATACCTTCCTGTGTAACTGTGGTCATATAAGGTGCGATGATTTGTTCACATTTGGTGATCTACATCTGAGTGTTTCGATTTATCAGTATTGAAATGTGAATCCTGAGGAAGCCCCTCATTTGGGTGAAATGCATTGATCCATACATATCCAATTCATATGCATCAGACCACGCATTGACTGTACGGAATGATCATAATACATGTTGATTGTACTATTTAATACGTTTTGATACATGTTTTAATGGTTTTTGTATAAATAAAACTTGTGGTTTTTAGAACAGATTCTAACAAGACAAATGCCGCTGGTTGCATCCTTACCTGGCTCCCCAATGGAACAGGAAAGCCTGGTAAAGCCATTGGTGATGGGAGGGAGTGTCCCCTTTTGCCAGTTGTACAAGTAATACAGTGGCTTCATAGCCACTCAGATTATTATGACTTTACGGCACACGCCATGGGTCTGCAAAGGAGACCTAAGTCCGAGGGCTTATGAGCATCACCTTCATGCAGTTGCAGTGTGATGGTGTGACATTTACATGGTTAAAAAAGGTTATGAGTAGGCAATATATAGCCTCCTTCCTCCTGTTCTTAAAAAGCTATCCAAGCTAATTTACTTGTGTATATATATATGGTGCTGATAGCCCCAGGCCCACTCCGACACTTTGGGTTGGCAGTGACCCTCTAGGGGACTTTTCATCCACGTCTTTCTAACTCTATTGATTATTTAGCTACCGTCTCTACATTTTTCATAATCAGCGTGTTGTATTTTATGGCATGTTCATTTCTTTAATTTCTTTCTTTAATTTCTTTCTTTACATTTCAACTCGTATGGGTCTTTGACCCTACCTTATAGCTGTATGAACACTTTGGCTTTTATATTATATAAAACTCGAAAAAATGTATTTAAAAAAAGGGATCCGCAGCAGATCATTTTTTCAGAGTTGTGTGAATTTTAGCCACACGCCTAAACATAGCCTTATAGAGACCAATTAAGGCAGACTGGAGCCCTAGGAAAGGGAGCAGATTTGCACCCCATTCCTTGACATTGATACGGTTGCAATAGGCTAAGCGAAGCTGCTCTGTCTGCAATGTCTGTGTATGTTCCCCCTGATCAGACAACTGCCAAAAAGTACATACCTCCTTTAAGGTGTCAAACAGGTGCACAGCTTTGACCAATTGCACTATCTTTCTGGTTTACTGCAGGAGCAAGGTTGTGCCCCCTGGTTATCCACTGGGGTCACGGCACCTGTCTGGGGTGCCTGGCTGATGATCCAGCTCTGCTGTTTAACAAAGTGGTGCTCTCTTGGCTTAACAAAACACGTAAAAGATTGTTTCTAATAATAGGGGGTCACAAGGGGTAGAGGTTCATAATAGGCAGTATGTCCATAAAACTACAAAGTCCGTTCAAGTCCATATAGAATGATGTGGCTAACTTTAGTGGCAGTCTGGTCTAGAGGCAAGAAGTAACTCTATATGGAAAGAGAAAGAGGAGACACAAGCACCTACTATGTGTAGCATTGAGGTTAGTTTTAAGGTCTCATGCACACTGGACGTTAAAATAACATTATAAAAAACGGCAGTAGCTTTGCAGTGAGTCTTTCAGCGTTTTTTAACGTTTTTGCAAAAGCGTTTATTAGCATTTATTTGTGTTTTTCCACATTATCATTTTGTTTTTTTAAAGAAAAAATAATTATTTATTCAATGGATCAAAAACATTAAACACTGGTGAACCACGTTTTTGAATGTGTATTGACGTCTATCAGCGTTTATGCACGTTTAATCTTTTTTAGCATTTTTTGTGGTCAGAAAAACAGCTCCTGAACGTGTTTTTAGGGCCTTCAGACAACAGCCCATAAACTCCACTGCTGATAAATGTCCAAAAACGTCCATGGACACATAGGATAACATAGAGGGGAGTTTATGGGCTGTTAAAAAAACCGCCTAAACTCCCAAAAGGGACGTTTATGAGCTTCAGTGTGCATGGAGCCTTATAGAAAGTAAAAAATATAACTCACAAAGGGAGTATAAAAAAAATGTAAAATGAGTCCTCGTCAACAGGATATCGGTCAGCGTCCAGGTAGGATTGAAGGGCTGGTCTGCTGCTGTCAGAGGCGCAGGAGGCTCTCATGCTTCCTGGCCCATGAAATGCACAACCCGGTGGATGTGACGTCACGACCGGATGTGGTGTAGGACGTAGCTGATGACACATTTTGCAGAGCATGCGCTCCTTCTACGGAGCCCAACAGCATCCAAAAATGACAAATATAATTCAAATACAGAAAAAAAACATACACATATATGCCTTATATATTGTTTTTCAGTTTTTTTTCCTGTATTTAAATCATATTTGTGATTTTTGGGCTCCACAGCCCACCGCCTGACCACCCTTATAACCACACTTATAAGCCTTTTTCCAATATGGCATGGCCTGAAGAAGGAGCAAAGATGGTCAGTTAAAATGTAGAGTGCTCTCTGTCTACCAGGAAGCAGGATCTATTGGTTAGGTCTGCTCACTGTACTCAGGTTCAGCTCAGCTTGTTCTGACTGTCCCCCACTGGTCCAATAGGGAGGCATATTGGACAGTAGGATGATACCTGACATGTGAGTGTACAGGCTTTGTGGCAATTGGCATAAGGAAAGTGCTGCATTGCATTGTGGTATACTGTATATGAAGTACATGTGCTCAGAGTTATTTGAGCCGGGGAACAGAGTCCAGGAGGGAGAGGGGCGGCTTCCCTCTCCTCCGTGGAGAAGGCAAAGTGGCCCTGGGTGGTCGACCCAGTGGCCTAGAGAGAGAGAAGTTGAACCCAGAGATCCTGCAGAGCTGACTGGAATGGAGACACCAGGAAGCATCTGATTCTGCCTACTGTGAGTACAGATCTGTATCTTTGGGGCCTGTCGAGTGAGGGCCACCCCCTTCAGCTTGAAGAGTCAGTGGATGGGTGTCAGTAAAGAGGATACTAGAGAGTGTCCTGAAGATAATGTAGTTCATCAAGTCTACTGCTAGTGAGAGCAAAAAGGCTTAACCCTTCCATACATGTGGCAGTATGGTTAAAGCAGCGTATCTGTTTCCACAGATAATCCAGTGAGGTCAAGTGAGGGTTGTCTTTATCTCTTGTGAATAGTTCCACTTGGAGTATGCCACTCATCCCTTCTCCCATTCAAGTTCCAAATAAAATACAAAAACACAAATACTCTGGACTGGTCTTTAAATGGTACATTTACCACCACGTTTTGGTGTGGACCAGCCCTAAAAATTGGTGGTTGATCTGTGTTTCTACTTCCCATCTACAATGTGATATAGCAGTTGCTCAGGTCTGTTCATATTTCCATGGCTGCGATGCTGACTTCATGGCGCAGCAATTTTAACTTGTCATGTTGAGTTTGGCAAGTGTTGTTTCATGCCAAGCTTGCCCATTGAAGTTGAGATGGTACTGCATTGCACATTCTTGCAGAGCAGTATTTCAATGTAAAATACCACTTGGGTTATAAAAATAACATTTAGGAGGCAACAGTATCACTTTTTTCAGTGAGGAGAGAGAGTGTGCCATCCATGTAAAAGAGGAGTTTGCATGTTCTACCTGTGTCTGTATGGGTTTCCTCCCACACGCCAAACACATGCTGGGAGGTTAATTGGTTCGTGTCTAAAGTGGCCCTAATATGTGTATGGATGAGTGTGAGTTAGGGTCCTTAGATTATAAGCTCCTTGAGGGCAGAGAGAGATATAAATGTACAATACATATGTAAAGCGCTGCGTAAATTGATGCCCCTATATAAGCGTCTGTAATAAATAAATAAATAAGCTTTTCTGCATCTACAAAACAGCAATGAGTCTGCATTGGGTGTGTTTAGGAATTCCTGTCCTACATCACAGTCAGGGGTTCACAGACCACCAGCTTACTGACAGAAGAGGGACTGGTATAAATATTGGAATTCTGAGCATGCAGACTGTGCTCTCTGTTGACTTCTAAAGGTTAAATCTTCAATTTTGACCAAAGCGTATCTTTAACATATTAAACTCTTATCAGCTAAGGGCATTCTAGGGGTAAAAGAATTTAGCATAGTTCAATGAAGCGAAGAATTGTTGTGTAATGACTTAGTGTCAGAGCTAGCTACCTTATAATTTACATATTTTTTAATTACCTGGATTATTCAAGTGATTGGTTTTGTACTTGCCCGTGGGGCTAATTGCAAAATCCAACTTGCAGGCATTAAAAAGAAAAAAAAAATAATATATATATATATGTATGTCAGCAGAGTTTACGGAAGCATGGTTGTTTCGAGGCTTGCTCTGTAGCGCGGAGATAAGTTGTGTCTCTAGGCATAGCAGGCTCCTGCTTGTAGACTCCTGAGGACTAAAGAATTGGAAAAGCAGAAGTGTGCTAAACTGATTATGAATGTCTGTTGGTAGTCAAGAAAAGAAACATTGTAATTCAGGTATTATAGGAGTTTTCCGTGCTTTGGAGTTGGCCATAAATAAACTAGTGCGACAAAGCCACCATCAGAAAAGGTTGACACTTGGAGCGGTATTAATATTTGTTAACATTTTTGTCCACAAAAGGGTATTTATTTATTACTGATTTAGCTGGCTAAACAGGGATGGATATGTCTCTAGGAACTGCAGGTTTGTGCCTGTAGACTGCAGTGAAAAAAAGCTGTGATATTTGTCCCATTGCTTCATCTAATATTTGGTTTTATTTCCATTATGTTATATTATTACATATTGTCATAATCATAATCATCTAAGCCAGGATTAGGTTAACGATGTTAGCAGTTTATTGGCCCGGCATTGCCAGCTTCTTTCTTGGTTTAGACGAAACCCAAGATACAGTGTTGCCAACCTACCAGATTGAAATTTACTGACATGACACCCAAAATTTACTGGCAAAGCCACGTTTTTACTAGCATTTCCAAAAGTTAAAAAATTACAGTTGTAAGTGCAAATTTCAATATTTAGGCTACAAATAAGTACAATATGCAATTAGCAATGTGATTTAAGGTAGCTATTAAGGCAAAAAGCATATTTCTTATTTTATTCTCAATATAGTAAGTGGCTCAGGGACAGGAAATTTGAATGGGCGACACATGCCCATGAAATGTACTCTCACAGTATAACTAACCACAGTGTGCAGCAGCACAGATCACTGACACGTCCCATACTGAGTCACAGTGATACTCTCTCTCCACACTAGGTGGACCTCTCAGACCCCTCCAGTCCAAACAGCATTGACAGTCCCGCTCCCGGCTTGCCTTCCTCCCATCCCACAGACCCGCACACTCATCTCCCTTGCACCATGACATCACACGACACGCTCAGGCACTGCCTCCGCCAGACCGATACGACCTGAACGCGCTGTAGAAGGCACTTGGATGATTCTGTCCGGCTCCGGACTCGAGCCCAGTTCCTAACCAAGCGTCACAGCCATATTTTTTACTGGCAACCTTTTCCTCTTACTGGCATTTACTGGCAGGAGAAAAGTGTCTGGTTTTTACTGGCTGGCAGTAAAAATACTGACGGTTGGCAATACTGCCAAGATTATCCCTAGTTTCAAGAAGTACAATCCCAGTATGAGTGTGCGGTGTCCTTTGAATTCTTGCTGCAGGAAGTTTCACAGAATGAATTTTAGAGCAAGCTGAGGGAACTTTGGTTCAATTAAATTGATTAAAGCGGAGTTCCGCTTAAAAAAAATAATTATAATACAAATACTGCAGCTGCTGACTTTTAATATTCAGACACTTACCTGTCCCTGGGTCCAGTGATGCGGGGAAACTAAGCTCCGCTCGTCTGACCCTCCTCTCTGCAGCGCTGGCATTGTAACTGTGATTTCACAGCCGGGCACCCACTGCATGCGCGCGAGCCACGCCACTCGCCGTGACTGGACAGGCAATCATCTGGGACCTGTGACGTTTCCTAGAGGATTGCCGAGAAGGAGAGGCGATCTCCCTTCCGGTGCCACGGTGCGCCGAGAGGAAGTGGGAGCTGGGACCCTCTAAAAAGAGGGTATTTGCTCCCCCCCCCAAAAAAAAGATGACATGCCAAATGTGGCATGTCAGGCGGTCACCTTCCCTTAAAGCGGAAGTTCCATTTTTGGGTTGAACTTCGCTTTAAGACCCTCAGTAACCATGAGCAAGGGTTAGGTCTTTCCTTGTATTCAGTAGGTTAACCTCGGGTATCAGTTGGCCCTATTTCAGTCTGACAAATGGCAATGTTGAGTGCAGTTTCTCAGAGTATCCCCCTGTAGTTCATCTTGTACTGAACAGACTTTAGTAATCGATTGCCAAGGGTCACTGCACTTTGCATATCATAATTGCTTGTTGCATTGCTAATCAGCTAAAATATGTCAGTACTAAAGACAGTCTGTATAGCCCCTTAGCCACTAACCAGATTCAGACTTGTACTGCAAAATTACATTTAGAATCTCGCATTTTGAATCTGCTTAATGGCTTTGAGGTAATTCTGGAAGTCCATAGTACCACTGGGCACTGTTTTCACAGATATCTTTCACATTCACAGAAGGCAAGCATTACATGAACATGCAATACTTCCCGATGGATGGATGAAAAAGATCTCACTGTGCAATGCCAACCAACCTTTTTTGAATGTGTGTGTGTGTTAAGGACACCATTTCCAATGGGGTTTGTGCAAGTATATGAATATTGAGTATTTTATTATTTTAACTGTGCAGTTTTTTCACTAAAGCTGAAGTTTAATCTGCTTACATTTTGTCTTTCTTGGTTCAATCTTTCCCCTCTAACAACATTGTAAGTACATATTTAAATAAACCTAAAGGGGTTAGCAGAGTGCTGTGCATAGCTTCCTGTACTTCACTTAAGACTGCTCATGCACTGGGCACGTTTTTGGGAGAAGTTATGCACATTTTAAAATGCCTTAACAGGTAGCTGTCAGCTTTGATACAAAGCATCCCCTTTGGCCAATGAAGAGCAACTGTTCTAGCGATATCAATTTTAAACAGGAGGCAGATCACCTGTACGAACGGTTAGTGGCCGGGGGGTATAGTAAAACCAGCCTTAAAAAGGCTTTCAAAAAAGCCATGGCCAGACCCAGGAATACCATTCTTTTCCCAGGTCCTAAGAAAACAGATCCCAGTACAGTGAGGTTCATAACTACCTACTCTGACCAACATCAGAAAATACGATCGGTAATCCAAAAACACTGGCGCATCCAGTTAGCGGACCCTGTACTAAGTATATAGGAATCAAACCTGAAATTACTTTTTGACACTCAGGATTTGTCAGAGATCATTTAGCACTGAGCCATTATTGTAAAACTGAAGATAGATCTCAAGACCAATTGGATCTGTTTCGCTGTGGTACATGTGACTTCTGTGATTTGCTTATGGTGGGACCCTCTATTCCTCTTCCAAATGGCCAGATCCACTCCTTAAGACATCCCATTACTTGTCAAACCAGGGGAGTAATATGTATTATTTTCTGCCAATGTGGAGCCTTCTATGTTGGCAAGACGATCAGGCCTTTTTGGCAGAAGATGAAGGACCATGTATACTATTCCACCAATGACCTTTTAAACACCACTATTGGCCACCATGTAGCCTTCAAGCATAAATATGACCCACTAGTTTTCAAATTTGCTGCTCTTGACTGTATCCAGGAGGACCTTTAAGGAGGAAATTTTGACCAAAGAGTTCTCCAATGAGAGACCCAATGGGTGCGTAGTTTGCAGGCCACTATACACCCGGGCCTAAATGACATGATGAGCTTTAAACCTTGCCTGTAAGAATTATTATGTGCTTGACTTCTATATAGAATTTTATGTACCCTATGTATACTCTGTACCATTCCTCCCCTTTCCCTTTCCCTTTTTTCCCCTCCCCCTTTCCCTCTTTTTTCCTTTCTCTACACCATATATTTTCTTCCCCCTTCTTCTTTTTTCCTTTTTCCTTCTTTTTCCCTATTCTATTTCTCCTCTTTCCCTTTCCTCCTTTTTTTCTTCTCCTTTCCTTTTCCTTTTTCTCCTCTCTTCCCTTCCCCCCCCTCCCTTTTTCCCCCTTCCTCTTTCCATATCCCTTCTCTGGCCCCCCCCGCCCCCCCCCCCCGCTATTTCCCCCTTTTTTCCTTTCCTTTTGTCCCCCCTTACCTGTTTCTCCCTTTCAACTAATTGTTACCTCTTCAATATTTGAAACTATTTGTTGTGTCCGTTCTATTTACAGTAATTGTTACCTAACAAGTAAAGGATCCCATAAATGGATCAACGAGATATTACATGATGTATAGTAATGTTTTCCACATTATTATTTTTCTATTTTTCATTATTTGTGATTTCGTTTATTACTTAGGCCCCTTTCACACTACCGATCTGTTCAGGTCCGCCTGTCAGTTTTTCAGGCAGACCTGAACGGATGCTCCATAGAGCTCTATGGAGCGTCGGATGTCAGCGGTGACATGTCCACTGACATCCGACCTGCTCCGTTCCGAAAAAGTTTGACGGAGGAAAAAGCTATTTTTCCATCCGTCATTGGATCGGATCGGGTGATCCAGTGGATCCTGCTCAGCGGAGATCGATCCCAAGCAGTGGGAGGGGCATCCCCCCTCCCGCCACCTTCCACAGCTCATCCGGGTTCTCCCGTCCCACCGGGAGGTTTGAGCGACCAACCGGCACGTCTGACGGCTGGATGGAGACCCGAACAAAGCAGGAATTGGCTTTGATCGGGTCTTGGATCTAGTAACCCAGAAGCAATGTCCTGACATCGCTTCTGGTTTACAAAAGACTCAAAGGTGCTACATTTTAAAAAGTGACAGCATTCAAAACAGCCAAACTTGGCATTTTAAAAGCTTTAAAATGCAAAGGAATGATTTGGGGTCTTATAGAGTACCTGTTACTAACTATTACTGTCACAAGGGATGTTTACATTCCTTCAGACAGCAATAAAGGGGATCAGATTTTTTTTTCAAAGGGACAGTGTAAAATGAAAAAAATAAAATATATAATAAAACATTTTTTGAAAGCGCCCCATCCCTCCATGCTTACACAGCTGGGAGAGGGGGCTGTGTAATATGCAGGAGGGGGCTGTGTAATATACAGGGAGGGCTTTATAATATTAAGGGGGGCTGTGTGATGTGCAGTGGTGCTGCGTAATATGCAGGGGCGGCTGTGTAATGTAAAGGGGTCCAGAGGTACGGGGGACTGTGTAACGTAAAGGGGCCCTAGCCACCTCCCAGTACCGCCCCCTTATGAGAATGCAAAACCAAGTATCATTTTGTGGTGCTAACTAATTTGTATGGAATTTGTTAATGATAACAGTAAAGTCAGTAAAATAGATCCTCTACTGCCCAGAACAATAGACCTCCCAGCAACAATAAACCCCCCAAAAAATACCCTTCTCCCCAGAAACAAAATATACCCCACCAGCAACAATAGATCCACCCCAGCAATGATAGAACCTTGCCAGTTACAAAAAATCCCCCAGCAGCAAGCATCAATAGATTCTCCAGCAGCCAGCACAAGTAATTCAAAACTGATCGCAGCTGTAATGAATTGTCGGGTCTCGACAATATAGATAAAACTCATTGAAAAAAATGGCATGGGTCCCCCCCTCCAGTCCATTACCAGGCTGTTTGGGTCTGGTATGAATATTAAGGAGAACCACAAACCAAAAATTAAAAAAAATTGTGTGGGGGTCCCCCCGAAATCCATACCAGGTCCTTCAGGTCTGGTATGGATATTAAGAGGAAACTTGCGCCAATTTTTTTTTTAATTACGTGGGGCCCCTCAAAATCCATAACAGACCATTAAGGTCTGGTATATATTTTAAGGGGAACCCTGCTCCTAATTTTTTTTTAAAAATGGCGTAGGGCCCCCCCCCAAATCCATATCAGACCCTTATCTGAGCGCGCAACTTGGCAGGCCGCAGGGAAAGAGGGGGGATGAGAAAGCGCCCCCCCCCTCCCCGAACCATCTGAGCTGTTTTAAATTACCTTTTTCCTTTAGAAATGTCATTTTGCTGTGGTTTTGTTCTAAACTGCGCCACTTACTTACAGGCATACTATAGACACCCCCCAGGCATGATATTTAAAGGAATATTTCATTTTTATTGTTTCACTTTAAGCATTATTAAAATCACTGCTCCTGAAAAAATGCCCATTTTTGCATTTACATGTCACCTGGACCAGGGTCCCCAAACACTTTTTTATGACAATGACTTGCATATAAGGCTTTAAAATGAGCACTTTTGAGCTTTCATGTTCGCGTGCCATAGACTTTAACGGTGTTCGTGTGTTCGTCCAAATTTTTTGCCCGTTCGCAAGTTCTGGTGCAAACTGAATGGGGGGGTGTTCAGCTTATGCTTACTCCTGTGAGTGCATAATGGTCCTAAATAACAGAGCCCTGTAGTTTTTACATTTCTTTACAACAAAGCTCTATTATTTAAAAATGTTATGTATTCTTAGAAATGGATGTAAGGGCAAGCAAATAGCTATTGCTTGGCTTCAGGTGACCTAGTAAAGCTAAATCAACCAGCAAATATAACTGTTTCATATGTAAACTCACACTATGGTATTATTTTAGAATGGAATATTCATGTTCGTAGATTAACCCAATTGAGTCTAGTTTGTTACGATTGTTTATGGACCACAGACATCTAAACAGCCTTCATATAATGCCTGTAGGGACCTTACCTCATACTGTATGTTGATGAAGACCAAAGATCTTTATGAACCATACTAGCCTTGTCAAACAAAGGACCTCTTTTTTTTTTACTTACACAGTAGTCCCACAAAAAGGAAACCTTTTGCTTTCTCCCTCTTGTTTATGACCTCACCTGGTGGAATCCAATGATGATCCTGCAGGGGCTATGGGGCAAGAATCCCCACCTCCTATAATATCAGTGTTCTAAGTAAATTCTTCTTAAAGTATAACTAAAGGTAAAACTGTTTTTTTTTTTTTACGTTTTGAATAGAAAGAAGGATTAGAAGTTTTTATTCCAGTATGTACCCCAATTAGGGAGATTAACCCTCCCTATTTGTCATGTTTACCATTATCACTGAAAGTGAAAGGAAATCCCAAATTGTGGGTTTTCATCAGAACGGTAGTTGAAGGAAAATCTTCTGATAGGGACACTAGCTCTGGTGATCCTAGTGACAAACAGGGATATGTCACTTTGGAGGGATTTCCTCTCACTTCCTGTTTTAGCTATGGAACAGGAAGTGAGTGGAAATCTCCCCAATGGGACATAGATGACAAAAGAAAAACAAAAAACCCAACAAGCGCTCTAACCCTCACTCAGGTTATCCAAAATGAAATAAGTTTTGCGGGAAACCTGGGCTTAAGGGGCAGGTGCTTTGGGCCTCACAACAATGACTGGGCCTTGGGCAGCTGCCCCTTTTGCCCCATATTAAAGACGGCTCAAGGGTGCCCTTTGTCGCCTGGATTGTTTGCTCTGGCCCTGGAACCCCTGGCTATCCTGATCAGGGGGTCGCCTGTCGTGCGGGGCCTTCGGGTGGGTACTGTGGAAGAAAAGATATCCCTTTACGCGGACGACACCCTACTCTATTTAAATGACACGGGTCCATCTCTTTTAGCAGCACTCACGATATTTGATAAATTTGGCTCGTTTTCGGGTATTAATATTAACTGGTCTAAATCCGTCCTATTTCCCATAGATGTTGGAACACCTCCATCGGTTGGCACTATGCAGTTGCACTGGACTACTGAATTTAAATACCTGGGGGTGCGGGTGACTAGGGACCCCAGTCAGACTTACAATCTGAATGTGCTCCCTCTCCTCCGTCTCCTGCGTGAGAAGTGTCAATCTTGGTCCGGACTCCCACTTAATTTGCTGGGACGTATTAATATTTTTAAAATGATACTTTTGCCCAAATTTAACTATGTTTTCCGGAACTGTCCAGGCTGGATACCGGGATATTTTTTTCGGGAAGCGGACAAACTTATAGGCTCCTTTATATGGAATGGTTCTGCCCCTAGGCTAGCCAAGTCCACGTTGCAGTCCCCAACGACTGTTGGAGGCCTCGCCCTTCCTAACCTGCAGCTCTACTACTGGGCCGCCATGTTAGTTACCGTTTCTTGGTGGTTTGCGGCACGAAGGTCGAATGCGGCGGTGTGCTTGGAGGCGGCTATCCTGGGTTCCCTGCAGGAATTGGGGGTAGTGGCCTACAAGGGGGCGCGGGCATATGCTGTCCTCCCCGGTCCCACGAAAACGTCACTTAGGGTCTGGGGGGTGGCCGGACGCAGGTTTCGGCGGCCGGGATATTGGTCTCCGGCTCAACCTTTGTGGGGTAATCCGAATCTGCCTCATTTTAGGACAGTCCCGGACCCGCAGGTATGGGTGAGGTTTGGGGTCCGAACGCTGGGAGACATAATGCCGTCGGGTAGGCTTCTCTCCTTTGCTCAACTGACTGCCTCCCACGCTTTGCCCGGTTGGATGTACTTCAGGTATGCCCAGCTGCGCCACGCAGCCAGAGCGCAGTTCCCTGCCCCCCCGACACTACAGGCCACTCCGTTGGAAGAACTGTTCGCGGGAGGTGATCTAAAAAAGCCACTCTCTGATGTGTATCGTGTCGTGTCCCCTGTTGCTCCTTCTAAATTGAACTCTTTATGGGACAAATGGAAAGCGGATATTCCGGCGTTGGAGAGGGATGATTGGGAGGAGTGTCTGGATAGGGGCAGTAAATTGGTAATATCCGCAGGAGATAAGCTTGTTCAAACCAAATTTATACACCGGGTATATCATACCCCCATGCGTCTATCCAGAATTTATCCCGCTAGGGATCCGCATTGTCCCCGGTGCAAAACGGAGCTGGGGACATATCTCCACATGTTCTGGGATTGTGTGAAACTGGTTGATTTCTGGAATGGGATATTCGATCATTTAAATATCAGGCTAGAGCTGGGTGTCCCCAGGCTTCCTGAGCTAGCTTTGCTGGACATTCAGGCTGATGAGCAAACACCTTACCATACTAAACTCTTGATCTCATATCTCCTTTTTTACGCCAAAAAAGAAATTATCTGTCATTGGTTTTCACCCTCTCCTCCTAGTGTGGCCTTGTGGGAGAAGAAAATAAATAGTGTTCTGCCACTTTACAAACTCACGTATCACAATCGAGGCTGCCCGTGGAAGTTCGATAAGGTCTGGCTTCAATGGACCTCTGGATAGTATGGGAGCACTTACCTAAGCCAGGTTGTGTTGTGGTTTTTTTTTTTTTTTTTTTTTTTTTTTTTCTCTATGCGTGTTACTGGGATGGAACCTCTGTTAAGATTGTATGTATTCCTCGTTGGCTACCTGTATTATATGTAGGAAATGTCACCTTTTCTTTTTATGTATCCGATTGTGATGTGGGCTACTCCCCTGTCTTTTGTTCTATTATTCTGTACACTTGTCTTTGACAATAAAGCACTCCTGTTGTTTAAAAAAAAAAAAAAAAAAGACGGCTCTGACTATAACTAAAGATAAAACCGTTTTTTTATTTTTTTTGTTTTGAATAGAGTGGAGAAGAATTAGAACACCTGTCAAGTCTTCATTCTAGTATTTGCCCCAATTAAGGAGATTCACCTTCCCTATTTGTCATATTTTTCATTGAGAGTAAAAGTAAATCCCAAATTGTGGGTTGTCATCAGAACAGTAATTCAAGGGGAATCTTCCAATAGGGACACTAGTTCTGGTGACTCTGGTGACAAACATGGATTATGTCACTTTGTAAGGATTTCCTCTCACTTCCCATTTTCGTTATGGGATAGGAAGTGAAGGGAAATCTCTCAAATAGGACAAAGATGGCAAAAAAATCCCAGACAAGCGCTCTAACCCTCACTTACGTTATCCAAAGTGAAAAAAGTTTTGTGGGCAGCGTGGGCTCAAGGGGTAGCTGCTTTGGGCCCCACAACAATTACTGGGCCTGGGGCAGTTGCCCCTTTTGCCCTGTGTTAAAGATGGCTCTGAGTATAACTAAAGGTAAAACTGATTTTTTTTTTTTTAGGCTTTGAATAGAGTGGAGAAGGATTAGAACATCTGTCAAGTCTTTATTCCAATATTTGCCCCAATTAGGGAGATTCACCCTCCCTATTTGTCATGTTTTTCACTGAAAGTGAAAGGAAATCCCAAATTGTGGGTTGTCATCAGAACAGTAATTTTCAGGGGAATCTTCCAATAGGGACACTCGTTCTGGTGACTCTGGTGACAAACAGGGATTATGTCACTTTGGAGGGATTTCCTCTCACCTCCTGTTTTTGCTATGGGATAGGAAGTGAAGGGAAATCTCCCAAATATTACACAGATGGCAAAAAAAAACAAAAACAGACAAGCGTTCTAACCATCACTTACGTTATCCAAAGTGAAAAAAGTTTTGCGGGCAGCATGGGCTCAAGGGGCAGCTGCTTTGGGCACCACAACAATGACTGGGCCTGGGGCAGTTGCCTCTTTTGCCTGTGTTAAAGATGGCTCTGAGTGTAACTAAAGGTAAAGCTGATTTATTTTTATTTTTTTACGTTTTAAATAGAGTGGAGAAGGTTTAGAACACCTGTCAAGTCTTTATTCCAATATTTGTCCCAATTAGGGAGATTCACCCTGCCTATTTGTTATGTTTTTCACTGAAAGTGAAAGGAAATCCCACATTGTGGGTTGTCAATAGAACAGTAATTGAAGGGGAATCTTCCAATACGGACACTAGTTCTGATGACCCTGGTGATAAACAGGGATTATGTCACTTTGGAGGGATTTCCTCTCACTTCCTGTTTTAGCTATGGCATAGGAAGTGAAGGGAGATCTGCCCAAGGGGAAACAAATGGCAAAAAAAAAAAAAAAGAAAAACACCTGACAAATGTTCTAACCCTCGCTATCCAAAATAAAAAATATTTTGCCTTTAGTTCTATTTTAAGTGCTATCCTAATTAAAAAGTGTAAAGTATTTCTTTACACTGATGTCACAGTAATGGAGTCCATTACTTGCAAGTTGCAGAAAAGTATCTTTGTGAGCTTGGGGTGATTGCCATTTCTGTCTCTTTATTGCCACATCCTTCTCAAGATATAACTGTTTAGCACAGGTAGGGATTTAATATTTTCCCTCCAGGTTCCCTCTCAAAACAATACAAGATCCTGCTAGCATCAATTTCAGTATGTGTTCGGAAACTAGCCCCAAATCAAATAGAGAAAGAGCAGTGTTTATGACATAGGGTGACAATTGGCGATCCCGTAAGAAACTACTATCAAACAGGGCCGTTAAATGAGTCAATGCTATTGAAAGAGAGAGGAGGTAAGGTGCTTTATTGATTCACCTTAAAAGTGATAGACAGCCACAACTGCGTGATCAATATAAGATTCTCTGTAGCCATTAAATTAAAGCATTATGGTAAATTGTGAAAAAATAAGAGATTAGACATGACTTCATGAATTCATATGTTCCGGGTGTAGTAAAATTAGGATGACTTGCATGGATATTACAGTAGCTGTGTTAGCTAAGTCTACTGGTGTTGATGTACACAGCCCACTTTCACTACTTTGAAAAGAGTGTAGTGCCTTGTAGTTTTATTACAAATAAAAGATAATTGGTATCCTCATCCTCATTATTTAGTATAGAAAACAAGAAAGGGGCGAAACGCGGTGTGATACAATGGTCCGTGGTTGATACTATTACCTACCGGTAGTTATCCACTAATTTTTAGGTAGGTGGATTACGTATATTATTTTTATTTTTATTTATTTTTTCTTCCACTCGGTGATCTAATTTATTAATTCACTCATACTTTTCTATATTTATATTTTTTCACAGCCTACTCTGTATAATGTGCCTCCCGTGTCCGCCCTGTGGGTGGTAGACCCTAATGTTGGTAGCCACCCGTGCCTACTTTTGGCCCTCTCTTTGGGGACTCCAGTGGTGAGCCACGTTTCTGTAATAACAATCTGTAAAAACACTCCATAGCCCTGACCCTATTAGGTTATTAATTGATGTACTATGTTAATGATGTAAATATATGTATTTGATTTTAGATTTGTACCAAGAGATCTCCCGAAGAAGCGACATTTGTCGTGAAACTAGTAGAGACATTCCATCAACTTGGACACTAACTATTGTACCCTCAGCTTCCCCATCTTAGGAGGCCGGGTACCAATTGATTGTAAATTTATTTGTTGTTACTATGTACAATGGTTGCAAGATGGTTGACATTTAACAACTGTTTTTAACACAATCATTTTTCTAAATAAATATTAGTAATTTCTATATATTGTCCATATGTCTGGGTATCAAGACAGTCTTCGATTCCGCTGGGTGATACATGGTTATTTATGGTTGGAGTAGTCCATGTTAGTTTCGCCCCTTTCTTGTTTTCTACACTTTCACTACTTGCCAAAAAATAATACTGATTATGTCCGTCAAAAGGGGTGCATATTGTAGTTTTAAAACATTCTCACCTTGCGTTCATATTGTAAAATGCATCTGAAAGTGTTTTTTCAAATGACTCACATTTATACAGTACGTACATGTTAAATAACACAAGGGCCTACATTAAAAACAAAGACAAATTCAGCTGAATATGTTAACCATTCCAAATACGCAATAACTTCACTTTATATAAATGACCCAAATAGAAATTAAATGGAAATGTGTTTAATGTGAACCTTGCATGAAAATGCAATGTGCCTTTGCTGACTGTCCCCACCCCAAAGTAAAAACATGTAGAAAAGCTGCAAAAAAATAAAAAATCAAGAAAAATAGAAAACAAAAAAAGGTCACCTTGGACTTCAACTTCTGTCCACTTTCTTAAAGTGCTGGCAACATAATCATTTTGGCTCAAAATACCATAAGAATGTTCTCCTGTACTGCGATAGAGTGCTTTCTTGCTGAATGAAGCACCATAGGAAGGAATGAAAGGTAAGAAGATGCTTGGGGTATACGGTATAGAAGGAATAAAACAAAGATGTTGTTTTGCCCTAAATGAGCAGAGCACAAGTTTGCTTTAGGCCAGGCGCTCATTGGTTTTATTTTTTTAAAAGATCGGGCAAATAATACCAATTCTCAACCTGGAGGACCAGGGTATCACTCTTAGCCCTTGTACACACGGTTGGAGATTCCGTCGGAATGCGTCAGATCGGAGCGGTTTGTCGGATATTCCGACTGTGTGTGGTATGCATCGGACTGTTTCCGTCGGACCAAATTTTCCAACTTGCTGGAAATATTTTCCAACAAACTGCTCCGATCGGACATACTCCGATCATGTGTAGAGAATTTCGATCGGACAAAGTGCCACGCATGCTCAGATCAAATTCCTACATCAAAGCTATTGGCTACTAGCCTGAACGTAGTCCCATCGTAATGAAATTACGTCATTACGTTCTGAAAGATCGGATTTTCCGACAACTTTGTCCGACCGTGTGTATGCAACAGTTTTGGACAAGATCCGTCGGACAAAATCCGACGGACAAAATCCGATGGATTTGGTTGTCGGAATCTCCAACAGTGTGTACAAGGGCTTGGTCTGACTCATTCACTTGGACCTGTCTGACCTGGATGCCTGCCTATACAAAGATCAAAAGCTCCAAATTCCAATTGTGCAAGCCATTAGATAGGCAAAGCACGCAGGCTCACTTTAAATGAAAGCACAACAAAAACAACAACATTTACAAATGGAATCATTTTACCAAACGTACTTATGAATGTTTGTTGAGAACAAAGTGATCAGTGCAAGCCTCATGGGAGCAGCCTACATGAGGAAGCCAAAGTCATCTAAGTACACATATAAACATCCTACCTCCGGATCAATGGGTAAGCCACAATGTGACGGATGGTTAAAAAAAAAAAAATCCAAATTGTATCTTCAAGGACAAAATCTTCCTTTTACCCTTTGGTAAATAAACGACTCCTGGAAGGGCAGAGATTCATCATAAACTGGATGATCTGCAAGAGAGTACATCCAGAAATGATGAACACAACAGCTTTTGAAATCCATCAAATTAATTCTTCTCAGATCTTTCATTACATGCTCATAAATTAATCATGGTATTTATGTGTCAACCTGATATAGCCAGTTGGCTTGGTGGAACACTGGCTTGCCCTTTGCGCCAGCAAACAGCTACATCACCCAAAACAAAAGGCTATTAGGGAGAGAAATTGATTCTGTCATGCTTTGTGTGCAGATGGACGGGGCGGTGGAAAAGCATTTAGATAAATCAATTAATCAATCCCTTTATGCCAATTTAAGCATCATAAAAAAATCATGCAACTCAACTGTAGATGAATATTTCATTTAAGAATATTGAGAGACATTTATGAAGGTAGGAAAGCTTGTTCCTACACCTATACCAAATAGGTGTCATGGTAGAACAACATAGTAGGCATGCTGTGGTGTGGCCTGTATGGGGCAGGACTTAATGAAAGGGATGAGGCTTGATTGCATCACAATATCGACTGTACATCTGCTTTAGATTCATAGGGTTGTGTAGCTCATTGTTCATGTAGAAAATCTGTAACTTGTGGCAATACTTGTATTGGTGAGTTGTGAAAATGGTTCATTCGGAGAATGAAAACTAAATCTGCTTGATCTATAGGATGTAACCCATTTCAGTATGAAACACCTGCAAGGCAATGGCATAATGTGCTAGTATGCATCACCCAGGCCAATTCTGACACTTCTCTCCTACATGTAAAAATCATATATTTTTTTTTTTTAGGGTTGTCCCGATACCACTTTCTTAAGACCAAGTACAGATACTTTTTTCAAGTACTCCTCGATACCGATTGCCAATACTTTTTTTAATGTCATGTGGCAGTTTTCAAAGCTCAATACAGATTAGGTGGCACTGATATGCAGCACTAATAGGATTAGGTGGCACTGATATGCAGCACTGACTGATGAATGGCACTGATGGCTAGGCACTGACTGATGACTGGCACTGATGGCTAGGCACTGATTGATGTCTGACACTGATGGCTGGACACTGACTGGTGCTGACTGATGGGCACTGACAGATGGCTGGCACTGATAGATGGCACTGATAGGTGGCACTGACAGGTGGATGGCACTGATAGATGGTACTGACAGGTGGCTGGCACTGGTGGCATTGATAGGTGGCACTGACAGGTGGCTGGAAATTATAGATGGTATTGATAGGTGGCACTAAAATGTGGCTGGCACTGATGGCTGGCACTAATAGGCGACACTTATGGGCACTGAGCACTGATAGGTGGCATTTATGGGCAGTGATTGGCAGGCACTGAAATGCCATGAGAGTAAAGCTGCCTGTGATGCCCATCTTGGTACTCCTTGCACTCCGCCGCATAAAAGCAGCAGCAGCCATCTTGTTACACCCAGCCCGAACTAGATGGGCTGGATGTAACAAGATGTCCACTGCTGGCTTACTGCGGCCAAGTGCAGGGTTTACCAAGATGGGCATCGGGATGTCCAACCGTTGAATGGGACGCGGAGCATCACTTCCATTGCTCCGCAAATAGACTTCCGGTTGCGCCGCCTCTCCCAGGTATTGGGTCAGGCATCGGGAGCATTTGCGCAAGTACAAGTACTCGCGCAAATTCCAGGTATCTGTCCTGATACCGATACTAGTATCAATATCGGGAAAAATCGATTTTGCTAGAAAACTACCCAGAAACTCCAAACAGTATATATATTGTTTTAGCAGACACCCTAGGGAATAAAAATGGTGGTCGCTGCAACTTTTTACGTCACACGAGATTTGCGCAGCAACTTTTTTAAACACATTTTTTTTTTGGGGGGGGGGGGGGGGGGAGAAACACTAACGTTAGTCAGATTTTTTTGTATACTGTGAATGTTGATGATGTTGTGCTGAGTAAATAGATACCTAACATGTTTGCGCACACTTATGGAATGGTGCCAAACTTCAGTACTTTTTTTCACAGATTACATGTTTATCACAGCATATGTAACCTGTGTGTATCTGGCTCTGATGCTAGCCAGTGTCTCACCAGCCACTAACCTCACCACATGTCACTGGTTTGTGGTGTTCAAATACAGTTCCGCTTTAAGACTGGCCGTAGTCCAGCCATGCAGGGCCTGACCAGCATCACACTAGCGTGACAATGGAGGAGAGGTATCCAAAAAGTGGGTGGCCGATGCCGCTCACAAGTGACGCCACAGTAACTCCCCACATGAGTCAGCCAGGATGGACTGGATACGCACATAATGACGCCAACTCACGCATGATCTCCAGGCATGATGCCGATGTGTAGTGAGCAGCCCACTCGATTGCCCAGGCCCCATCTCCAGAAGGAGTAGGGAGAAGAGAGAGAGAAAGTATATTACATATCAATTCAAGCAAATATATAGCCCTTCACACCTACAGGACTCCAAAGGTTTCAGATGCATGAGAGTCATCAAGTACCTCTCTCTAAAAACAAGGTTCTATCTGTATCTATGCCAACAAACTGGACATGCTAAATAACACAGAAACTGCTATTCAAGCACTTCAGTATCAGCATGGCTGCCCAAATCTCATGGGATTTCACAATCAAATATCCAAATTTGAGATGTAGGCCTTCCCAAAATGATGGCCTTAATGGACCCCATAATGAGGAACATATTAGTCTCTTGTGAATTCCAGCCAGCATGAGAAAGTGACACAGTGCCTCCTACAAGTTGGAGGACAAACTGTAGCCCAACACCTGCCAACAGGTATGCTGTATTTACTCATCAACACAAGCTACCACTTGTCTATCCATAACCTACTATGGCCTGGTGTCCCCAAGCTTTGTATCACTTTGCAAAAGACCTCTTTGCCCCTGTACACACGGTCGGACATTCTGCCAACCAAATCCGTCGGAATTTATCCGTCGGATTTTGCCTGTCGGATCTTGTCCGAAACTGTTGCATACACACGGTCGGACTAAGTTGTCGAAAAATCCGATCATTCAGAACGTGATGACGTAATTTCGTTACGATGGGACTAGTAGCCAATAGCTTTGATGTAGGAATTTGATCTGAGCATGCGTGGCACTTGGTCCGATCAAAATTCTCTACACATGATCGGAGTATGTCCGATCGAACCAGTTGGTCGGAAAATATTTCCAACATGTTGGAAAATTGGGTCCGACGGATATTCCGATGGAATCAGTCCGATGCATACCACACACAGTCGGATTATCCGACAACGCGGTCCGATAGGACACATTCCAACGGATTCTCCGACCGTGTGTACAAGGGCTTTGTTGGCAGCCACCACTTCAATCAATGACCACAGCAATGAGATGATTACTCTTCATTTCTTAATTTTCGAAAGAAATTACAAAAACTTTTCCTATCCAAACTGGCTTTTTCAGTGCATCTCTCACAGGAGCTATATCAAACAATTTCATATGACACCAGTCCAGAGGTCTATCTACATCAGTTTAAATACAGAATGTGTATACAGAATATTTTAAGCAATATCAAATGATGAGACACAACAACCCGACAGGGGTGACAGCTGAGTGCTAACTAATGTCATCAAATGAGATCATTCTTCTCATTGTGACTGTTGAGGAGAAGTCACGTCCATGCTTTTTAATCCTTGCTCTCGAAATCTTCCAGCTGTTTTTGATAAGCAGTTAGGAGTACACAAGAAAGTCTCGGTATTAGAGTTTAACCACAAAATTAAGTAAAAGTCAACAGGATGCCTCACCCTGTAAACCCTCACCTTGTAAAATAACCCATTCAGTTCAAAATAGAAATGAAAGGCAAAATATTTGTGTATTCACATAAAAAGCATTATGTGGTTCGCGCTGGGCAAGCGAATATCTTCCCCATCTTTTTTTCTTTTTCTACTCCCTTTTCTTATTCTCATTTCTTCTTCTTCAATCTGTTAGACTTAGAAATGCTCATTTTGTATCATAGACCTCCCAAAAACGGAGGAGGACTTTCTTGTCCTCAATCATGTAGTTGTGCTGGTTATGGAGGGAATTCAGGGCTTTGGTAACTATATGTTGGTTGTATGATATGGAGCTACCAATTCTTTCTTATAAACGAGCTGAAATACTGAAACCTGTTTTTAGCGCCACATCCCATAATTTCTACAAAGAATATACAAGATTTCTAAAGGGACTTTTTTTTTTTTGTAATTCCTTTATTTACTTTTCAAAATAAAACAGTTTTACAGTCCAAAGAAAAATGACAATAATTGAAATAAAAACAGAGACAGGAGATGGATACAGTTTGATGTAGTAACAGCATCATCAAATATCACATAGCATATGTCCAAACCCCGGGTCGTGCACTCAGTAAAATACGCAATAGGGTAAGACTATACATCATGGCTAACTGTGCACCACTCTGAGGGGAACTATCTGACCGTTGTCCTAGCAACCCACTGTTGCCAGGTGGGCCACCAGGACTATGCTGTGAGAGGCTCACTAATACCTGCCAAGGAGGATCGTCCCATAACTAGCTAGGTCCAGCCGACTGGCGTGACTGGTAAGTTAAAAAAAAAGTAGGATATTCAGAGTATCTGGATGGGCCGGCCTAGGGCTGGGAGCGTCTCAGGGAAAGAAAGGAGGACAAAGGGGCGAAAAAGCAGGATGGGAGGGATAGGAGAGAAAACAGAGGGGGAGAGTGGGAGGGTGGTGGTGCCTCCCGACCAGAGGGCGATTCACGCCATAAGGATTAATCAGGCAGAGCAACCTCGCGGAGGTAAGCTTCCGTGTAGATGTAGTGTTGCCATGGTCGCCATGTCTCCCGGAAGGCCTCCTCCCCTCCACGCAGAGTGGCAGTAAGATCTTCCATGTTTCTGATGTCATTCACCTTAGCAAACCACAGAGATTTAGTCGGCGGAGTCTCCGATCTCCAGCACAAGGGAATGCATGCCCTGGCAGCGTTCAAAAGATGGATGGTGAGAGAGGCTTTGTATTTCTTAATGGATAGCTTAGAGAGGTGCAGTAAACAGGCCGCGGGATCTCCCTCCAGGGAAACACCAGTCAGGTGCTCAATCGTGCGTGTCACCTCCGCCCAGTAAGGTTTAATTTTGAGACAGTCCCAAAAAATGTGCAGCATCGTTCCCTCCTCCACACCACAACGCCAACAGAGACTGGGGACCCGTGGGAAGAAACAATGTAGAGAGGCGGGCACTCTATACCAACGAGTCACAAGTTTATAGAAAGATTCCTGGATCTTGGTGGCAATAGAGGACCTCTGGGCAAAGTAAAGGATCTTCTCCCGCTGAGTGTCACTAAAGTGGACGCCCAGGTCCGCCTCCCATTTAGAAAGAAAAGGGGGGACGAACCCGTCTATTGGAGAGATCAGGGAAGAGTAGAGTAGAGATAGACAGTGACGGATCGGTTCCCTGCGATGGCAAATGCGTTCCAGCTCCGTGAGTGGGCGCGATATGCCGGGTGACCGCGCACATCTGCGCAAAAAATTACGCAGTTGGAGACCGCTCCAGAAGTCTAATGGGGGGTCCAGGGTGGACACCCCCGCTTCTATTGCAAGTTGGCCGTCTGAACCAAGAAAGTTGTAGAAATGAAACCGCCCTGCTGTTGCCAGTCGCCCAAAAAATGGGGTTCTGCCTGCCAGGTAGAAAGTCTGGATTACCCAAAATTGGCACCATGGGGGAAGGCAACGGGGAGACCGAGGAACGTCGGAGTGTGTCCCTAACTACCCGCAAGGTACTGCCAAGCGTAGGGTGTTCATTTAGGCCCTGCGGCAGCGAGGTAGCGACCCATGGCCAGCTCCTGGCCATACCCTCAGAGTCCTCCAGTTCCATCGCCACCCACTGCTTGGCCTCTGCGTGGCAATACCAGTCGACCAGTCTAGTAAGGTGAGCTGCCCTGTAGTACGCCTTAATGTCCGAGAGACCAACTCCTCCCCTATGCTTAGCCATATGGAGGATTTGCAGCCTGATACGTGGTTTTCGATGTGACCAAATAAAGTCGCGGAACAGCGAGTCAATTCGCTTGAAGAAAGATGGAGGGAGACGGATAGGGAGGGCTTGCAGTAGATATAGTATCCTAGGCAATGCGGTCATCTTAATGGCATTACAGCGGCCGAACCAAGTTAAAGTAAGTGAATGCCATTGATGGAGATCGGATTTAAGACGGAAGAGAAGTGGGGCAAAGTTGGCCAGGTATAAGTCAGTGGGGTCCGCACTAATGTTGACACCCAAGTAAGGAATAGTATGGACCGCCCAGCGCAGCTGATAGGCTGACCGCAAACGTCCAACAATGGCCTTGTCCACTGTAATGTTCAGGAGGGATGATTTGGTCAAATTGATCGAGAACATAGAGAGAGCACCATATTGCTGCAGGGACTGAAGGAGATTGGGGAGAGAATGTAGAGGGTCTGTTAGGAAAAAGATCAAGTCATCCGCAAAAGCTGCCACCTTGTGGGGCCCAGAGGATTTATGGAAACCTGCAATACCCGGGTCTCCCCGAATCCTGCACAGGAGGGGCTCCAGTGAGAGTATAAAAATCAGTGGGGACAGGGGGCAGCCCTGCCGGGTGCCGTTACGGATGTTGAAGAAACCGGACCTCGTTTCATTCACCTTAACCGCAGCGGTGGGATGGGAGTAGAGGGAAAGGATCCAACCAAGCATCGAGGGACGGAGACCTATGTGTTCCAGGGAAGCCTGTATGAACGACCAATCCACGCGGTCAAAAGCCTTCTCCGCGTCGGTGGACAGCAGGAGAAGGGGCCGTGCAGAGGACCTGGCCGCGTGGATTAGGTTCACCACCCGAATGGTGTTATCCCGGGGCTCCCGCTGCGGGACGAAACCCGCCTGGTCCCTATGAATCAGACCCGGTATATGGGGGAGCAGCCTATTGGCCAGTATCTTGGCAAACAATTTAAGGTCGGTGTTCAGGAGGGCTATCGGGCGGTAACTCCCACACTGCAGTGGGTCCTTCCCCTCTTTAGGGATAAGAGATATGTAGGCTCGCAGAGAGTCCATCGGGAAGGTATTACCTTCCGTAATCGAGTTGAGGGCCGAAACCAAAGGTTGGGAAAGCGTCTCAAAGAAAGTTTTATAGTAGGTTGGGGTGAAACCGTCGGGGCCAGGGGCTTTTTTGGGCTTCGAGCTTGCCAGCGCTGCCCCTAACTCCGCAGTCGTTATAGGTTCCTCCAGTTCCTCCTGGACCTCAGCCGAGAGAGAGGGCATGCTGGACGTGGCGATGTAAGACCGTGGGGAGAATCCACCAGCGGAGCCGGAAGTATCTGAATGTGGCCTGTCTAAGTTATAGAGGCCTTCAAAAAAGGATCGGAACTCCAATGCTATGTCAGATGATGTGTTCGCTTTTTGGCCCGTGGAGGTCAGGATATGAGAAATGTAAGTTTTGGTGCGGGGGCCTCGCAACGCCCTAGCCAGCATTGTACCGGGTTTATTGCTGAATTCATACATCGAGCGGTGAGCCCACGCCAATTTTTGCTTTGTTTTATGGAACATAAGTGAACGAAGCTCCTCACGCGCTTTAAGAAGTGCCTGATGGGTAGACCGCGCAAGACTGGCTTTGTGAGCGCATTCTAAGGAGCGGATCTGAGTAGTTCATCCGCACGACGCGTCCTCTCCCGCTTCAGTCGAGCCTCTATCTGAATTAAGGTGCCCCTTACCACCGTCTTGTGGGCTTCCCACACCGTCAGAGGGTTGGCCTAAAGGGACTTTTTAAGCGCAATGACACCATATTATATAAAAATATAATAATATATTAGTATTAGTATTAGTACTAAATTCAACTATGTATTTATATGTTTTTTCTATATTATATTAAAAATTTATATTTTTATATAATATGGTGTCATTGCGCTTAAAAAGTCCCTTTTGAAATCTTGTATATTCTTTGTACCAATTCTTTCTGTTGATAGCTCTTCCTGGACCTCCCCACCACTTTCCCTCACTCAACTCTCTCTACATGCTCCTATATGGAGGATATTTGGTTACAAGTAGTCCATCTGGTGACATTCCTAGGAGTTAAATCAATCTTTGAGCTTATCTGGATATATTTAGTCCCCATGGCCCATGTGGAGATTTTCATGATCTACGTATATTCTTTTTGATATACCAGTCTGAAGTTATATCTGCCTATCATTTGTCTGTACTTTTGTATTGTGCTCTCATGGCTAGTGTGGTCAGGTAGAAAGCAGAAAAACTGTCAGGAACACCAGGTATTTCACACAAAGGATGCAATACAATTGGAACAGGATACTTTCTCATACAAGTTCATGGTACAGCAGGCACATATCAGGAATATTCAATTATGCGTTGACATATTCTTTAAAAGAGCAAAATACCACACATTTACCTATTATCCTAGGCAGATTAAAGAGAATGTGACCTGATTGGTGATATGAATTAAAAATGTTCTCCCTTACCTGGCTTACTCTAAGCTTGACTCCTCAACTCAAATATCAGAGGTCATAGGTCATCAGAAGTCTGGTAGTTGCTGCCCATTATATGAGCAAAAAGTAGGGCCAGGCAGTTGATAGGTTAACAACTGTCAGACTTCACATAACCTTTCATTCTCCATTATTCTATCTTGAAAACTTTCTTATAAATCTACAGGGAATTCATTACTGTTATTTTTTTTCCAATATACACATTGGGTTTATTTGTCATTAATGTAGAAATGTAGATATATTTTTTCCTACCACTAAATTAAACTGAGATTTCAAACGTAAATTTGTGTACATGCCTCTAAAGCATGGCACTTTATTAACATCACATTCCCTTTCATTCTTCTAAACCAGCATCTCTGGCTGATATTGTAATATTAATTCATAATCTGAGCCCATTCATATATTTCTTAATTTAGTTCTTGGCACAACGTGACAGGCTGGAAAGCTATAACCATCACATAAGGTATGTTATTTTTCGCAATCCTTCACCAGGAATTATTATAGATTTGTCAGAAGCTCCGTTAATCACAATTCCGTGGGAAAAAATATTGCGGAATCATAGGGCCCTCGCCCCATTATGTATAGAGTAACGGAGCACCATAAAGAATATCTGACAGTTAAAGGCTGTTATCGGCCATCAGTAAACTTTGTTTTATGTGCGGAAAAACTGCAGATTCGTTCTTTTCTCTGCCTGACTTTTCATGGAAACTTTGAAAAGTATTTCTAATGCCTTGGCCTTTGGATAAAATAAAAGGGAATCTACCTGAAGCAAAACAAGAATTGCACCTCACAAGAATGAGTTTACTATTTTAGCAAGATTGTTGGAAAGAGAACCAGTCACTAATGAGTATTTGTAAATGTTTGATACTCCGATCTTGAATTTCTATCAAGGTCTAGTCTTAAAGTGGAGTTCCACCCAATTTTAAACATTTTCTATGGATTTCGTTCTATTAAACTGTTTAAAGTGGTTGTAAACTTTAAAAAAAAAAACTGCAAGACAAAGGCATAATGAGCTAGTATGCATAGCATAGCATAGCATATTACTTACCTTACATCGAAGCCCCCACAGCTGTCCTTGAACCCCCCCCCCCCCCCCCCCCCCCCGGCACGCGGACATCTCTCCCGGAGCTTACTTCAGGGTATCGCGGCTCCGGCACAGTGATTAGCTGGAGCCGCGATGACATCACTCCTGCGCGGGAGCCGGCGGTAACGGCATATCTAACTGAAGCAACGGCACAACACACCATTGCTTCAGTGCGCATGTGCCGATCACTTCGGCACATGCAGACACAGGGGGATATCTCCTAAACAGTACAGGTTTAGGAAATATCCAGGGTAGCTACAGGCAAGCCTTAATATAGGCTTACCTGTAGCATAAACTTATAAAAATGTGTTTACAACCACTTTAAACACTAGGAATCATTGTTATTACAGAAATCACTGCTGAATTCAGTTTTTTAACTTTTTTTATATTACTTACTTTTTATGTTTGCTCTGCAGAGCGCTTCCATGTCTAGTGTGGGCATGTGAGGCCCACTGGCATTCTTTTCCTGAATATGGTGATGCTGGTTACCCAGCACGCACCTCCCATTCTCACGCGTGCACCATTTACACAAGGCGCAGGGAAAGGATAATTAACTTGTTAACTTGTTGCCATAACAACGGTCAGTGACGGAGGAAGTGCCCGCCCTGTTGTTATGGTTTCATAGATAAGCGATCTAAAGGAAAATCATTTAGCCTCAGAGAAGCCTCTGAGAAGCAGCGTGCAAATGTGCCGCAAGATCGCCGCTCTACACACCTCCTTCTCCTATGCTGGCCATTCTGTATATAAACTGCAGAGCAATGGCAGCAAAGGGCTTTGTTCCCTTTTTAAAAATGGCGCCTTAATCCTCCATTGCTTGCGTCATTTCCGGTTTATAAATAACGCAATGCTAGCGCTCGGCGCTGCCCACAGACACCTGGGAAAGGATGACACACATCCCCCAGGAGCACTAACAACCACAGGCACCGAGGGAAATGACGTCAATCGCTGCAGAGAGGAAGTGGCAGAATACAAGGGACCCCATAGCAACAGTACCGAAGGAGCGAGTAAAGAAAAAAAAAATTCAAAATGTTGTTGCTGAAGTAGATTGCTGTTGATTGATGTAAAGTACATTTTATGGGTGGAACTCCGCTTTAAACTGTTCAAAAATGGATACAAATTGAACCAATCTGTCATTAGACCAATCCTTAGATTTTTATAAAAAATATGTTTAAAGTGTTACTAAACCCACAACAGTAAAATCAGTCTGTATATGCAGTAAAACATGCTCGTTGTACTCATTGTACAATGCTCCCAGCCAGGGCTATGTGCGCCCATTGAAAAACACAGGTCCCAGAAAGCCACAACCCTGCTCTTTCCTCCTAGCTCCTGATAGACACTTGCAGGAGCCAATTGCTCCCTTACCCTCACCTTTCCTCTACAACCAGGAAGTTCGAGGAAAGAGTATGGATCATTAAGGATCTGGTGGTAGAGACAAAGGCAGCAGTTAAAGTGTTACTAAACCCACAACAGTAAAATCAGTCTGCGTATGCAGTAAAGCATGCTTGTTATACTCACTGTGGAACATAAGGTGTTAATCCTCTGCATTGTGTAAAAAGGCTGTTTGATCCTGTCTTCTCTATTTCTCCCCTCCTTCCACTGTCCCCAATCTATCTCCTGATAAGACAGAGCCTTTGGGGTCACTCTGCACATGCTTAGTTTGGTGTGTATTGCTAGAGATTCTTTTTTCTTGGGAGGGTGTATTTGATCAGCACAGGGCCAATTACTGTCCAGGCAGAGGACCAGGGGCCTTTCAGGCTCATAGGACAGTGAGAGAGGACTGAAAACTACTCCGACAAGCTGTAACCAGACACTAAAAGGAGTCACAAGACTGCTATATACTGCTGATGAGAAAAAGGTATTTAGCAGCTTGTATTTACTAAAATAATTGCATTTCCATGTTCTGTGTACTGCGGGAGACCATATATAGGGAATGCAGGGTCCTGGATTTTGTAACACTTTAATTTTGAAAATGATCACAACCAAAAATGTAAAAATTTAAATTCTCTGGAAATGTTCCAATATAATGACTGGGCCATTGAATGTTTGATTAAAAAAACGTTTTCAATTTTTAAAACATTTTCGTTTGTTTTTCTACTCATCTTTTGGCTAGCTTTATGGGTATCACATGGATAAATAAACCAAAAACAAATTTCATCAGGAAATCTAAGGTCCTGATGACTCTGGTACAATTGAAGGAGAAAAAAACCAACTGCCAGGCCTTGTTTAATGTTAAGTTAAAATGAACAAGATTGCAGTTGCGGAAATTTTTATTATTATTATTATTATTATTATACAGGATTTATATAGTGCCAACAGTTTGCGCAGCACTTTACAACATCGGGATGACAGTACAATTATAATACAATTCAATACAAGAGGGATCAGAGGTAAATGGCTGGGGTCTGCCTTGGTCAGCCTGTAATAGGAACGTGTGGGCTATATATGCTATATGGGTACCCAATCTCTATGTAAAGCTAGGCATACACTATTCAAATTTCAAAGGAAGATTCATACAGACATCCTAAGGGAAATTCATACAAAAATTCTCAGAACGTTTGAATGCAGTTTGAAAGTAGTTCAAAATTTCATTTACTTTTAACATTTGATTTTGGAATGAAAGGACTTTACTGAATAAAACCCACATACACTGTTATGTCGCGTACATACGATCGGAATTCCAGCCAGAAAAAGACCGATGAGAGCTTTTCATCGGAAAATCGGACCGTGTCTATGCTCCATTGGAATTTAGCTGTCCGAATTTCCGTCAGCCAAAAATTGATTGCATGTTCTCAATTTTCCCGACGTAAAAACTTTCTATCGGAAATTCGTGTGTATGCAATTCCGACACGCCAAAAATCACGCATGCTCAGATTCAACTACGAGACAGAAGCTATTGGCTACTGGCTATTGTATGTCCCTTTTCTAGTCCCGTCGTACGGGTTGTATGTCACCGCGTTCTCAAACAATCGGAATTTGGTTTGACCGTGTGTAGGCAAGACAGCTTGAGCGGAATTCCATCGGGAAAACCATCAGAGCTTCTTCCGACAAGAATTCTGATTGTGTGTACGCAGCATCAGAAGTTCATACACTGTAGAAAGATTTTTTATCGTGCTTCTTTGAATTTTCTCATCATGGCAGTAAAAAACAGGCAATGATTTGACCGGCTAATAATTAGAAAATGAAAAAAATGTTAAATGAAATTATAATGGTGTAAATTCAGCTTAAGTGACAGGGGCCCAAGAAAAAATATTTCCTACTTTTGCTGTGACTTTTTGATGAAAGACACGTTATAGCATAAACTAGAGACAATAAATTTATAGAAAAATACACTTACTCCTTTTATCTGAGATGCATATATACAGGCAAAAAGATTTGTGGGTATTGATGATGGCACAAGAAAAGTGGCCTAGGAGGTATGAAAGCAAAATTTGCCACAATTAGGCCTTTTGCCTCTGTACTTTTCTGCTCTGTGCAATGCAAATTTTCATCCTGGACCTGCAAAATGCAAAATTTGTTGTGGTTTGCTGACAAGTTGACTTTTCTGTTTTTGTCTTTGAATATAAAACTGTTCTGGCGATTCTTTTGTTATGCTCTGAGAGCTATAATGTAATTTCCTCCACAGTTATGTAAATTCTAATTGAAATTGAGCCACTGAGTACAGATGTAGCCCCCAAAACTCTTGGCATTTTATTGTTTCCTAAAATCCTATCGTATCATAAGTGTGATCAATACAAATTCGTTGATGTCAGGATGTATAATCATCATTTAAGATTCATGAAAGGCTTTCATATCTCAAATTACATTATAGTATTGATAAAAAATGTCCATGGAGCTATCTTATATTTACCGCCTTTCTTAGAACTCACAAAGGGAAACTAAGGGGGCAGTGTTTGAAAACAGTAGATACAAAGTAAAGGATCAAATTATAATCATATTTCAAGAAAAAAAATGTGCTTTAAAAACACCTTAACACCTTTATAGGATACATGTAATACTAAAAAAAGAAGCCCCAGGCCCTCTTCAGCAATGTAAGATAGAAATATCCAAATACTGGATCTCAGATGCGTTGACACAGCCAAGTAGAGATTGGGTCGCAATAGCAAAGGTAGCAGCCAGGGGCGGACTGACCATTCGGGCACTGGGGCACTGCCGAGGGCCTCATGCCACTAAGGGGCCCCATCAGGATTGCCAGCCTCAAAAAAAAAACAGGGACATTATGTAAAAATCTGTGTTTTTTTAAAAATCCCAAGATTATAGCTGCCCCACCTCTCCAGTACATTTTCAGTGTGTATGTATTCTGTGTGTGTATACTGTGTGCATATAATATGTGTGTATGTGTGTGTATACTGTATGTGTGTGTGTGTATACTGCGTGGTTCCATAATCTATTGCCTGGGGTCCCCATAATCTCCTATTGCCCAGGGGCCCAATAATCTTCTATTGCCTGGGGGCCCCATGAGTTGTCTGTCCGCCCCTGGTAGCAGCCATTTCCTGGGTTCCTCTGAGCCCTGTCACTGACATAGAGATTGAGTACCGATTATACATATGGAGCCCAAGGGCACATGTGATGAGTTGAAGATGACTGCATTCCTGTTGCTGTAGATATCCTATTGCAGCCTGACCAAGGCAGATACCCAAACCATTTCTGCGTCTGTGATCTGGTTAATTTTAAATTTGCATTAATGAAAGCCTACCAGTTGGTTTATTTCTTGCTTAATTGTTACAGGCTCATCAAGATCTTAGATTTACTTATGAGGTTCTCTAAATATGGAGTGAGAGGACAACTGCAGTTTCCCTAAACATCTGTACACCTGATCATACTGCCCAAATCTGCCCATGGCGGTCAGTGTTTACGTCTTGCTGGGAACAACATTGCTGCATATGCTTCCTGGCCAGCCATATAGAACATTGGCCATGCTCCTCTTCTGCTTTGTGGAGGTAGATAGGATTGGCCACTACAAGGTATATTTTTTATATATAAAGGGGGTCAAAGATCTGGAGGGACATGTGTATCTGCGGGAACGATCCAAAGAGGAGCAGTTTGTGCATAAACATGCATACTTGTGTTGTCAGAAACATTAAAGTCTATATTGTGGAGAGTTGGGAGAACAGGGCTGAAGCATGGCTGGTATTAGCACATATTTGCATTAGCTTTCAGTTTCCTGCTCTGCCTGAATGCCAAACTATTCTGGTCAGACAAAGCTTTTCCATTTCTTGGAAGTGCTAAAGCTTGGCCACCCCCCTTCTCTTAACACACGCTCCTATTAACCAGCCAAACATATTTGGTAGTGCCAAAGGTTGCCTAACTCTTTCCTCCTCTCACACATTCATATGAACCAACAAAGCAGAGCAGACTAATATAATTATTTACAAATAGGGAGGTGTGAGTTTCGATGGAGTGGTAAGTTCCAGCACTAGCAGAAAATGTTGAATCTTTGATTGATCAGAACTTTCAGGTATTTATTCACAGTAGGGTATTAAAGGATGCTAAAGATGTGTTCAGACACCTCTAAGAAACTGCAAGGGCTACTCTCTCCTTATATTGAGGGTTCAGAAGGTAAAATATTGTTGTTTATGAATCAATTTATTAAAAGACAGCAAGCCAACACATTTCAAGGATCTTTGTTGCCTTCATCATGGTTACATAGAACACTACAGGCTGTCAGCAGTTTTTTTTTTTTACAGTAACTTTACATTATCTACTGGGTTACCACAGCAATTTGTTTTGGTAGTCCACTAAACCCTTGCCTATCCTGACCTCTAGTGTATCCATAACTTGTGCAGTGCGCACAGCGCACACAGGCCCCAATGGTGCACTCAGTGCATACACTGGGGACTTGATTCACACTCCTCGCCACAACATTGTCCTTTAAGCTGCAACTGTAAGAAGTGGATGTGGCTGCTGCTCAAAGGACAGTGTTGTGGTGAGGGGTATGAATCAAGTCCCTATATGCTGGCACCACACACCAGCAATGCACTTATCATATAATATATACATACACCTGCCCCACCATCACATCCCGAATAGTGCCAGGTGATGCTCGGGCCAAATTTTCCTCACCAGTTCCCACAAACTATTCCACATAATAAAAGGTATTTGTTGAACCTAGTAAAATGAAAATACTAGCATACAGTCTAAAGTTCTGAGGAAAGAGGGGCATAGGTGTTTACTGGGTGCAAATCAATGCCCGGCACTGGTGCTGATTGCATCTACCAGCTCACACGGTTGTTAAGGGGTCCTAGCTCATGCAAAGATCCACTGCATCCTACACCACAGAGTTATTGGATAAAACAGACATCGCTCAGTAACTTGTTCTATAATGTGTCTTTCATTAAATGGAGAGTTTTCACTAAAAAAAAAGACTTGACTTTGCCCCTCTTTGTTCGGTTCACTATGCTTTCTGCTCAACTACATTTGTAGTCGCCCACCTTACCGCCATCCGCACGTAAATTCTGTCGTAATCCAGTTTTACTATTTCCTGCTAAGGAATCCAATTGCCTGAAACTTAATAATACAGCAGCAGAAAAACTTGTTTCATCCCCAGATGGCATCAAAATCTCCTTTTGTTTCCTTTCCTTCCTTTGCACTCTTTCTGGAAAACACATCCATCACTCTTGTGCAGTTACTAAAGCCATTTTGACCAAAGCTGCTTTCATTTCTCCTACCTTCCTGCCCACATCTGACTTGTATTTATTTATGGCTGGCACTTGAGTGTTTCTCTGTAAAACAGTGGTCATTATCCCCGAATGATGCATTCAAGAGCCCCCCCCCCCCCCTGAAAAATGGCTTGCTTCTTCCTCTTCTGTCTGTTTGGATATTCTTCTTAGTTGTTGCCTAATTATTTTTAGGATGCACTTACCATAGATCTGAAGAGCTGGGTTATATTTCAGAGCTATTCCCTTGTAGGACTATTCTATAGATCATTCTGATTTTTCCTCCTGTCTTACAATCTGACTATCACAGAGCAGTTAAATTGTATTTATACATCACAGGCTGCTTGCAAATGCTGGTTCCCCAGAATTTATGAAGCTTCTAAACTTGACAGTGGTTACATCAGTCCAGAATTGTGAACTGGTAGCTTTTTTTGCAAGCTTTGGCAATCCGAATAACCCAGTCTAAAAATCTCAATCTAAAATAATGCAATTTTTGTTTTTTGAAGGAGTTGAAGCCAATGTCAGGTGTTACTTTGGTCTGTGATGCCGTAGAGAAATTCTTTGCCTTCTCACTCCCCCCTGACCCATTCAGAGTTTTGGGGGTGTTTCAAACTCAGTAAAGCTATATTTTACTCACCTAAGTCCACTGTCCATGCCCCTTGCTTTCTCCAGTGAGACTGCTCTTCTGGATCCAGAGAGAACCATAGGACAGGTAACTGGAAATGTTCATGTCACACGAGCGGTGTGGAAGAAGAGAGAAAACTAAGGATGATAATGTCATGTGACTGTGGATTTATGCGGGTAAAAGGTTTATTTAGGTAGTGAGGTGACAGGCTGGAGTGGGGCTGTTAAAGGCTTTGTCACTTTGACCATTCACGGCAAGAAAACCACCCAACCACTCATACTTGCCTTGCCTATTCTTGCTCAATTATCCTTTCTTCTGTCGCAGCTTGGCCTAACACAGGCCTGGTAATTGGCTGCTTAGGACCAAGCATTTCTTCCCCGTACCTGTGGACTCTAAGCCCTTGTACACACGGTCGGAGATTCCAACAACCAAATCCGTCGGAGTAATTCCGACAACCAAAACAGTCTGAGTAATTTCCGACGGATTAGTTCCGGAAGAGGTCCGAAAGTGATGTTGCATACACACGGTCGGACTAAGTTGTCGGAAAATCCGATTGTACATAACGTGATGACGTTATTTCGTTACGACGGGACTACGTTCAGGCTAGTAGCCAAAAGCTTTGGTCTAGGAATTTAATCTGAGCATGCGTGGCACTTTGTCCGTCGGAGTAGGCTACACATGATCGGAGTATGTCCGATCAGAGAATTTTGTCGGAAAATTTTACCAGCAAGTTGGAAAAGTTGGTCCGTCGGATATTCCGACGGAAACAGTCCAATGGAGACCACACACAGTCGGAATATCCGACAAAACGGTCCGATAGGACACATCCTGTCGAAATCTCCGACCGTGTGTACAAGGGCTAACAGAACAAAAGAACATCAAAGCAGTACAATGATGCTGAGTATCCATAGGTAGATTTTCATACAAGAGAACCTGTTACTTTCCCCTGAATGGGCAACGTGACAGATTTTCAGTGTATGTCAAGCCAAAATATTCGTTTTTTTTTATTTTTGGATATAGTGGGGAAGGATTAGAACCCTTGTTTGGGGCTTCATTAGGGAAACTGGTTAAACTGAATGTGAAGGAAAATCCTTTACAGCAAAACAAGCTTTCTTTAGGGAAAGGCTAGAATCCCTGTCAACCTTTTAGTTCTGTCTAAGTTGGAAGTTTCCATCACTTACTGTCTGGTAAAATTATTGTCCCTGAATTAGTAAGTGAGAGGGAATCTCTCTAAAGCCCCATACACACTATCAGATTTTCTGCTGATTTTTGTCTTCGGATTTACCAAAACCATATAATATGAGGTCAAACCTTAGGAGTTTCAATGTGTATGCAATCAGGCAGGCCCTTGTACTACATGGTTTTGGTAAATCTGAAGACAAAAATCTGTAGAAAATCTGATAGTGTGTATGGGGCTTAAGAGTGACCCTAACAGCAGTACAAACCCAACAGTGGTTCTAATTCCAACCCATTCTATTCAAACATTTTAAAAAGTTTTGACTGGACATGCCTTATACCTTAACATTTAAATGTAGGTTTTCTGAAACAAAGATGTGTAAATAGGCCCATAATGTGAAACTAAAGTAAAAAAAGATAAAACTTTCCAAAAAGTGTGGATTTGTGTTTACGGGCAAAGGCAGCTTAGTTTTATTGCAAATTCTCCTTGTATTTGGGATCATTTAGAGTCCATTGATAAGTCCACTTGACCAGCAGTTAAAGAATATGTTACCTCAACATTTCATATTTCTGATATGGAAAAGAGAAGAAAAACCCTGATGGGACTTTACCCCCCAAATAAGCCCTACCCTGTTTCCCCCGAAAATAAGCCCTATCCTGAAAATAAGAACTACAAGGACTTTAACTAGGGCTTATTTGGGGGGAAGGGCTTATATTGCAGCCATCACCGACAATCAGGCTAGGTCTTATTTTCAGGGAAACAGGGTCGCTTGCTTGCCCACGCCGATACTGCTGGCCAGTAAAGATGGATATACATGGTCTGAAATATGGCCATTCCTGCAGGGACCAGCTGAATTTCGATTAAAAACGTATGGGCAGGTTTACTGTACAAGGGTTTAACTATCCCTTGACTTGTGTAAAACGAACCTGTCGAATTTCTGCCAAATGATCAATACCGCCAGGTATAGCTAGCAACATTGATCATTGTATTTTGAATCATGTATGGCCAGCTTAACTCTCCTGATCTAGCAAGAAGCTTCCCTACATACTGTAGATTCACACAGGTTCTTATCTTAACTGAAGCCCTGATGAAGGGGGGGGTATGTTCTGGCCCGTGAAATGTGGTGCATGTGTTTTAGTCTAACCGCTTGCTGACCAGCTGCCACAGTTATACTGTGGCAGGTTGGCTCGGCTGAGCAAATCGTGGTTTGTACACAGCAATTTGTGGAAATGCATGCATCAATTGGCCAGCAGGGGAGCCAATCAGCGGATCCGGTGGACTCATTGTCCGCCAGCCGCCATGATCATTCCCCGCAGTGACTAAATGGGGATCTGCCATAGTAAACAAGGCAGATCTCCGTTCTGACATGGGGATGATATAGAGATCCTGTCTCTGTGCTATGCAGGAAGATGGATCTGTGTGTTTTCCCAGGCAGCCCATCCCCCCACACAGTTAGAAACACACTGAGGGAACCCAGTTAACTCTTTGATTGCCCCTGATGTGAACCCCTTCCCTGCCATTGCCATTAGTACGTCAGTGCATATTTTTAGCACTGATCACTGTAGTGACGTCAGTTAGGTGTCTGATCTGTTTGCCGCAATGTCACAGTCCTGCTAAAAATCACTGATCACCGCTATTACTAGTAAAAATTAAATAAATAACAAAAATGCCTTAAATCTATCCTCTATTTTGTAGATGCTATAACTTTTGTGCAAACCAATCAATAAACGATTTTCGTGATTTATTTTTTTACCAAAAATATGTAGCAGAATAAAAATTGGCCTAAATTGACGAAGAAATTTGATTTTTAAAATTTCTTTATTGGGTATGTTTTAAAGCAGAAAATAAAAAATATATATATTTTTTTCTAAATTGTCGAACTTTTTTGTTTATAGCACAAATAATAAAAACCTCAGAGGTGATCAAATACCACCAAAAGAAAGCTCTATATGTGCGGAAAAAAAGTACATACATTTTATTTGGGTACAGCATTGCACGACCGTGCAATTGTCAGCTAAAATAACACAGTGTTGTATTGCAAAAAATGCCCTGATCGTTAAGGGGGCAAATCCTCGTGGTAAACTAATAAATGAATACAGGCATACCCCACTTTTAAGTACACAATGGAGTTTATTTACTAAAGCTGGGAGGCTTTAGTAGCAGGGAGGGAAAATGGCTAATTGGGCCTAATTTGAATATTTTTACTTAGGGGTGTACTCACTTTTGTTGCCAGCGGTTTAGACATTAATGGCTGTGTGTTGAATTATTTTGAGGGGACAGCAAATGTACCCTGTTATACAAGCTGTAGACTCACTAATTTACATTGTAGCAAAGTGTCATTTCTTCAGTGTTGTCACATGAAAAGATGTAATAAAATATTTACAAAAATGTGACGGGTGTACTCACTTTTGTGAGATAGTATATATATATACATATATATATATATATATCAATACCTGGAATTCCTCTTTAACCCTTTCATGCCGTGTGTATGCAAATATGCGACCCCACAGGACTGGGCTTTTTCCGTGGGGTCTGATATTTGCGCATCTCCATTTTTACTGGAAGCGCACCGCACAGCGCACTCCCAGGACAGAGACCTGGGCCCTGTACTAACAATTGAGACAAAAAAAACCTGATTTCGGGTCACCTGATCTCTGTGATAGCCTGTGATTGGCTATCACAGTGATCACTCATTGTGAAGCCCTCATTCGTGTTTTCTCTCTCTGAGAATGGAGAAGAGAGATACATCATATCTCTCTCTCCTTGCAGAGAGAAAAAAAAATATTTAAAAAATGAAAAAACCCAGATCAAGGTTTGATCTATGTCAGTGCCAGGGTTAGTGTTTGGGTCAAGATCAGGGTCAAAGGTCAGGGTCAGTATTTTTTTCACATGATTTTTTTTTTAATTAGTATCATTGTCAGTTTGTTTTATATAGGATAAAAAAAAAGCAATAAACAATGAGCACTAGTGTTACTGGGTTGCACTACGGGTACAATCAACAACTAACATACACATATGTAGTATTGCTGCGATCGTCAGGCACAGAAGAATTTAATTTGGTTGTTCTTTGGTGGAAGGTTATGGTAGTAGCAAGAAATATACAGCTAGATTTGAAAAAAAAATTTTTCACTATTTTGGGCCAGTTTTCCTTTGATAATAAAAAAAATCAGGAGATATCCATTACCATTTACCACTAAATTAAAGCCCAGTTTGTCCTGTAAAAACACAATATAATCTACTTGTATGCACAAAGCAGTGGCCAGGGATTTGGCATAAGGGCAGATTTTTAGCTGCAGCAGATATGTGCAAGCTCCACTATACACCTTTGCTTTATATCTGACACCTGGTTTTCTTTTTTTTAAGCCTCCGAGTTGCCTTGAAACATAGTGGAGATAGATGCATTGAAATAGAAATAATTGGTTCCAAACAGAATGTTGTAGTAAACTCAAGAGGCCTCTGTTAATGTCTGCCGATTCAGGTAAAATGCAGTCAGTCTTGTGCGGATCTCCAGTTATGACAATAATTGTATCTGCTGAGTAGCATATGAATTGTTTCAAATGTCCCTTAGACATTTCCCGACCTTGATGTCCCCCTTGTCAGCAGACAGATGAGCTGAAGCTTGCACTAAACCTACATTGCATGTAAATCACAGAATGTGAGTAAAAGATTCCTTCTCCTTTTGACAGGGAGCATTAAGACTTTTAATATTCCTCAAAACCATATGAGTAAGTAAACTGGATAACTATACAATGGTGACTCCATCGCATTATCCTGCTGGAAAGCAAAGCTTTTTATACTGGATGGACATAAGAAGAGTATTTGCAGCTAAAATGGTTTAAAAAAATACAGAAATCATAACTTAAAGTGGACTTAAACCTTTGCATTAAAAATGGCATCAGGGAGCTTTATGACAGTGGGCTTGATTTACAAAAATTGGAGAGTGCAAAATCTGGTGCAGCTCTACATATAAACCAATCAGCTTCCAGTTTTTTTTTTGTTTTTTTTTCAAAGCTTAATTGAACAAGCTGAAGTTAAAAGCTGATTGGCTACCATGCACATCCAATTTTGCACTCTCCAGTTTTATTAAATCAACCCCATAGTGTACTAGAATTCACAGCGGTGTCAGCGCTCTCAGCCTGTTACAGGAGCTTTCATCTTCTCCCGTTTTTTCCTCCAGGACGCTTGATTGGCAAAGCGTGATTATGTCACTCCCATGCCACTGACTATTAGCTGGTAAGGCCTAAGGACCACTTACTACGTGCCAAAGGGCTGCAGGTTGGACACCAGGGATTTAGATACATATGCAGAAAACCATGTAAACACTTTTGCTAAATAAATAATTATATTAATCTATATTTCAAACATAAAAGTAGGATAGAAGGACTAAACCAAAGGAAGACTGCTTATTCATAACAGGGACATTTAGGAGTTATGACCTACATCCTTCCTTGATTCCTTCCTTCTTATCTCCTCCCTTGCTTCCATCCTTCGTACAGATGGTTCTCTTATGTCATCATGCCCTTTGTAACATCCCCAAGTACAGGAGATAGATGGGGAAGTATCATTATGCTCTGTAACTGCTCTCACCTCTATGGAGCTCAGCTGCAAAAGATTCTTTTACAGCATTTCCCTGCCTGATGCTCTACAATACATGTAAGAGTGGGTTTATAGGGTTGAGATCAGCCTAAAACCCCTGAAACAGAGGTTCCTTGGGTCAGTGTTTAGCCCAGAGGTTTAAAAAGAATAGCCGATGCTTAAACATTTTAACTGGAGAATGTGGTTTAAACTTGGCCAAGCGGATCTCTCCCTTATATTAATGCAATAAGGGAAATTGCCTTCACTTCACAAAAATGTTGCTGAGGTCTCCTGCAGGGTTTGGGTCAGTGGCATATCATCCATGGGTGTGATGTGTGAGGTGCACATGGGCTCCAAGGGAGGGGGGCCCACTGTGCCCTCACACATTGCACAACATGGGGCGATGCCAGTTCCCTTTTTTTCTTGTCTGCACATAACAGTCACCCCTCAGCAGGATGTGGTGTCCAAGGGAGCCGAACCTCACGACTGCCTGCCGCATCTATACTATGTAATCAGCGAGTGCTACCGAAGTGCCAACTGGTTACTTGACAGCTGTCATCTAGAAAGGAAGGGATATTTCATCTGATCCTTTCCCCATTCTGCTCCCTCTGCGCCTAATCCCATCAACAGCACAAGCACTACTCTGCTACATGAATCTTTACTGCATCCCTAGTGCTTGGGATGTGGAGGTGATCAGGCACTGGGGGAGCGGCAGGGGGAGAGGATCAGATGAAACATTCCTTCCTCTTCAGATGACAGTTGTCAAGTAACCAGCTGGCACTTCAGTAGCAGCCACTGGTTACATAGTATAGATACCACAGCAGCTGTGGTATTCAGCTCCCCTCGGCTCCACCTACGGTAGGTGGGGGGTTAACTGTTATATAACTTGATCTCTGAACTCTGCATAATTTCCTACTCACCTGTAAACTTTTCATCACTTCCTACTGATCTCTGAACTCTGTGCTACTAACCACTAACTGATCTCTGAACTCTGTATCACTTCCTACTGATCTCTGAACTATGTGTCACTAACCACTAACTGATCTCTGAACTTTGCGTCACTTCCTACTGATCTCTGAACTCTGCCTCACATCCTATTGATCTCTAAACTCTTCGTTACTTCCTACTGATCTCTGAACTCTGCATCACTTCCTACTGATCTCTTGTTCCCACATTTATCCACGGCTTCCTCGCAATAAAAACCGCACCCATTTTTTGCCGCAACATGCTTTTCTTGCTCAGGAGGGCCCAGAATATGATCCTGCACATTACTCACATAAGATGTCACTGGTTTGGATAGCAATAAGTTAAACTTTCAGATTTTTCCAGAAATAGTCATCCATACTCAATCTAAACCTTACCTGCTAGTTAGTATGTGTGTGGAAGATAAAGTCCTATGTGTATCTATATTCCTGCTTCAGCTCAGAGCAACGATGTGTGTCAGCGAATGTCTAACTGCCTTCTTTCATCTTTATAGATGAATGGAATTACAGGCCTGGTTTTAAATTAAATGGGGCCCAGCATGGCAAAAGAGATGCAATGCCATTCTTACAGAACAGAATTTGTTCAAAAACAAACTTAATGCCACGTTATAATCTCTAGAGTAAATGCCATGCTAACTAATGTCAAGGCAATATGGCATTTCTAAGTTGGTGTCACACTACTTAAAGTATATTTAAAGCCAAAAACTTTTTTTTATTAATTTTGGATAGATTACAGGAGGGTTAAGGGTCCTTGCATATGAGCGCCAGAGTCTGTACGATGTAAATTCCAGCATATTTCTACCTCCCAAAAGCCCATGTGCCATGGATATGAATGGCTGGTAAAAAGTTTATATTGCACAGGCTCAGATATTCATTGAACTATTTTTAGCTTTTTTTTTGCCATCTTTGTCCCCATTGGAAGGTTTCTCTTCTACTGCTGGTAGAGTAGTAAATCCCCCTAACAGAGACGCAGACAGCAATGAACACATGACACTGGTTCTAATTCACTTACTACTCTAAGTGGAAAAAAAAAGTGTAATTATACTTAAACGTTGAGTCACATAGGAGCTAATTTACTAAAACTCGAGAGTGCAAAATCTGGTACAAGTCTGCATAGAAACCAATTAGCTTCCAGGTTTTTTTGTTAACACTTAATTGAACAAGCTGAAGTTAGAAGCTGATTAGCTACCATGCACAGCTGCACCAGGTTTTGCACATTTTTTGTAAATCAACCCCATAGCGTTACAATAGTAATTTCCTGCAGGGCCGTTTTTAGGGTAGAGCAAAAGGGGCAGCTGCCCTGGGCCCTGTCATTGTTGTGGGGCCCAAAGCAACTGCCTCATGTTTGGCAACTATCCTGGTTTAAATTCCCTCGTCCCTTGAGATTTTAGTCCTGTGCTGTGTCCCAATATCTCAGTGTGAAGTTCTGCTACTAATGCTGCAAAGCTCTGCCCTATTGTTGTGTAAAGATGACTCGCCTGCAGCCCCTGTGTTTATATGTAAATTACCGACATTCATATGTAAATAGCAGTGACATTCATATGTAAATAGGGCCCCCCCTGAGGTCATATCCACAGTAATCTCTAGCAACCAATCAACAAGCAGAAATCATGTACTGTAACCTCTAGCAACAAATCAATGAGCCGTAATGTGTGCTTTAACCTCTAGGAACCAGTCAGTGAGTGGTAATTATACACTGTAGCCTCTGGCAACCAATCCCAATAGCTGCCTGATCTGATTCAGTAAACTAATTTTGAGTCTAGCTGTTATTTATTGTATGTCTCAGAGCAGGTGGAGAGCAAAACTGCATGGGCGGGGGGCCAAGAAAAGTTTTGCCTAGGGTACAATCAATATTAAAGACGGCCCTTATTTCCTCCAATCAAGGCCATGATGAAGCCATATTACTATATGAAATCATGATACTAGAGCATGCACATTGCCATGTTACCACTGATATTACACAGTGCCATTTTAATAGAGGCATAAACACTAGGTGGAGATTATTAGCCCACATTTAATTTGTTTACAGTCAACTGCACGTTCATTTCATTTCTTAAGGTAGGTTTCTGGGGCCCTTGCCGTATGATTACAGCAGATAGAAGCCTAACAGGATGACACTGTGACTGAATGGTGACCTCCTCTGTTCAGTAGGCAGCAGGGAAGCCATTATGGCTTGAGTGTCTCTTTAATCATTTGCCTGGTTCTACGTTTTATCATTGGCAAACGAATATCTAATCTTCTAAACTATTTTCTAAATGCCGACCGATCTGTTGCATGGCATGTGAAATATGACTAGCTGAAATGATATTACAAGTAGCTGACAACTGCTGACAGTTTAGAATGGGCATATTAGAAACTCAGACAGAAAGCATTATCACTTAATATCGTGTCACCGCAATGTCGCTATATCACATTTTTCTGGCAGAACAAGTTGAAAACTTGTTTACATATCTCTGAGATGCCATCTGCAACACTGTTGTCTTATGTGCCTCCATATCCCGACCTCATTTCTGTACAGGAGCACTAGATGCCAGCCTGTAGGAGATGTCTACATTCTTGGTATTTTTTCACACTTCAGCAAGACACAAATTGTCTTTTAAACGACCTTCCCTAAAAGGCGTCTCCCTGTGGCCACAATAATTGAAAATTAAGAGTGTACAATGTAATAATTAAATTGTACCCCTTTGAACCAAAGCATACTGTCACTGAATAATAAAGGCTTCCTACTCTGAGCACAACAGTAGCGGAGCCCCAACTGCTACAGTGTAACATAACAAGCTGTGACAGCTCCATAATTACCTGATACTTAAATTCTTTTTAATATTCCAGTAATTTCCATCACTACCAATACGTCAAAAGATATCTTTCATTTCATGTTTTATGACTCTGTATAATAATTAAAAGAAATGTCAAGTACCCATAGATATTAAAAATGCTGTTGGTTGCCAATCTTTGCATTACAAGAGCATTAATTAGAAATATTAGTTGCTAATCATTATCATTAGCCATTTCTGTGTTTTTCATTGCCTTACTTGACATTATATGTGAAAGTGGGTGTAATAAATGGCAATTGCCTCTAAAGATGCACTGTGATGCTAGTCAATGATGTGCTAGGACTAGTTTTACAAAGAGTAATAAATGGATATCCTATCCTGACACCTGTTAAATTGATGACTAAGGTAGACCAGATGTCACCAACCACTTGCCATAATGACCGCTATGCCCCCATACCCCACTTTCCAAGTATACCTATATTAATCACATTAACACCATTTTGGAGTCAAAATTTGCCTATAGTGGCAATTTCTTAAAGAGGAAGTAAACTCTTCCACTCTGATGCTTTTTTTCATTTAGTCCATTATAATAAGTAATTATCAGACTATAGCCACTGTAATCCAGCCCAAATCGCATATTACTTACTGTTTAAAGAAACTTTAAAAAACTTGTTTCCAGGGGTTAGGCAGCGCCATCTTAAGTATTGCTTTCTGAGTCCACAGTGGAGTATATTTCCTCCCTTACATTGAGCACTTCCTGTACTGTTAACCAAGCCTCCTTCTCAACCCAACGTTTCTATAGCAACCCTGCTTCCCTGTTCATAGCTTACTTGTTTATTTCATAGTATTTACTTGTTCCGATGTTTAATGTTTGCCTTTGTCAGACTTATCAGCTTCAGTTGATAAGAGTGCAGTAATGCCCAAGTGTAGACTGTATGTGAGGTCACATGGTCACATGGTGTGTAGGAGGAAGCTCTGAGTGATTAGCAGCCTCCTGGGATATCAGTGGTGTGCCGTAGGAAGTCCTGATAACAGATAGACAAGCACATAGAGAGTGTGCCGTAAATCAGGGGAGCTCTGGGCATGCTCAGTGACTTCATTCTACAGAACAAAATAGATTACAACAATACTAAGCAAGTAAGGAGATATCTACAAGCAGTGTTCATTAGGGTTTTTATGCTGATTTACATGGGACAAAGTTGTGGGGGAGGGTTTACAACCACTTTAACAAATAACTAAAATATAACAAACATTTATTTAAACAGAAACATAATGATAATAACAATAATGATAAAGGTTGACGATCTTTAAAGGCACTAAGGATCCAACATCTGTTTTGTATCTGTGGAACCACCAAAAGGTCCCCAGCCAAAACACACTGGCACAGGGACATTCCTGACTTTCCGCAGATACATTCATATCCCAAATTCCCAGGTAAATCACCGTTAACTGGAATTCTACAAAATAAGCTATATCAAAAATGGGTCCCTAGTGTATGATATCCCTGATATTTATCCAAAGACCTCAAGCTCCAGCCTACTACAACCAACAAGTACCACTGATCCATAAAGCAGGGTCAGAGGGTAGGATGTTTCTTCTTTGTCCACCGACATCCACACACCGCTTGAAGTTTTCTCCACCTCTCCTTGTTGCCTATGAAGCCCCTCCTAAATATTCAATCCTACCTATCCTAGTGATTAACCTCATATCTCATGATCCTCTATGTTAACCCAATGTCTTCTTTCCTCCATTGTTCACCTAGTCATGCCTGCCCTTTGTCATTTTCTTTTGCTTGTTTATCCTCAATTTGACTAAGATGACAGAATTTGGTAAAATTTTCTCTTTGGATAATGAATGCAAAGGATTGTGGAGAATTCAGTAAATTAATTGAATTTGCTTACACAGTTTGGTGGGTAGCACTGGTAGCTAACTGATTAGTTTCCCTTGTCTTGGAATTGCTCGTAATGTCTCCATATTCCCTGATATTTATTTAAAAGGTTAGTTTGCTGCTGTTTGTTATCTGTAATGCAATTAGAGAACTATAATGATTGGACATAGATCTCTTGTCTATGGGTACCTGGAGATACCAACACACACCAACCACTTTCACTGAGCTAGTGGACAAGGTAAAAAACATTTTCAGAATACTATTGAGTCCCTCCCTGATTACTAGTACCTAGAGCATCATACTGAACCCCCTTCCCTTTCTATTGACAATATATTTGTATGATTAGCATAGCCTGTAGCTGGTCAACCTGAACCACCCTCAAAACCTAAGACCGACTTAAGGCTGTCCATGCATGAGTTTCTGCTTGTTGGTGTGACCTCTCAAAGCATCAGTTGGAACAAGTAAATTGTGTTCAAGTTAATGATAGAAAAATAAGGATAAAGACTGAAAGTGCTTCCTCTTGCGTTCAAATGTTTCACAGAGGAAATAGAACTTGTTTTAAATTCCTTTAAAGTAGAATTAAGGCAAAAACTTATTTTTTTCATTTTGGACAGGAGAAGGGAGAATTATAACTCCTGTCAGTTTTATTTTTGCCATTGTTCCATCAGATTAGGTGACCCATCAGAATTGGTAACGGAAGTGACGCTCTGTCGCCGCCATCTTGCTACACCTTGCACTCCTCCACAGTAATGATACACAGAGAAGGAGGCAAGTGGACATCTTGTTACACCCACCGGAGTTTTGCATTTCACAGTTATTTGTAACTGGAAATGCAGCTTATAAGGTGAAATACAGTATATAGAAATCCAACGAAATGTTTAGATGTTGAATTTTAAAAGCAGCTGCTGATCTCACAGGTTTGCTAATATGACAGAACACTGCTGCTTTTATAATTCAACATATAAACAGTTCGATGGATTTCAAAATACTTTATTTCACCATATAAGCTCTGTTTCCTGTTAAAAATAACTGTGAAATGCAAAACTCTGGTGTGTGTAACAAGATGTCCGCTTGCCCCCTTCTCGTGTATCTTTACTGTGGAGGAGTGCGGGGAGTAGCAAGATGGCGGCGACGGAACATCACCTCCATTACCAATTCTGATGGGTTGCCTAATCTGACAGAACACCATCTCCGTTCAATTGAGGAGATTACGCTTCACTTCCTATCCCATAGCTAAAACAAGAAGTGAAAGGAAATCCCTTTAAATTGGTGAAATTCCTGGTTGTCACCAAGGAGACCAGAATTAGTGTACCAATTGGAAGAGGTCTCTCTATTCCTGTTCAAGGGTCGACACAAAATATGGGATTTTCTTTACAATTCACTTCTGGTGATAATGGTAACCATCAAAATAGGAGGGGGGAATCTCCCAGCAGGGAGCATATTCAGCAATTAAAACCTAATTCCTGCCCTCTACACTCTATCCAAAACTGAAAAAAAGTTTTGCATTTAGTTATACTTTAAATAAGAGTGAACACAAAGGGTTTTTTTTTTCCATTTCCAGTGGACTAGTGCAGGTCTCATTCTTCAACCAGGTCTTCACTGATGTTCAGGAGATCAATGTGATGAAAATTGAGACCAATGAAATTAGGCAAAACTCTGTTCTCAAAGGATGGGTGAAATATCTCCACCGAACTTATGAATGGCAGGAAGATCTGACCTATCTCAGTGCACCTAAAATGAACAAAATGTGTAGCTAGGTTAAGTGTGACAATTTCTTGTTGTCAAAAGGCAATCTGCCCATTCGTAGACTGGCCTAAACAATGGTCTATCACAGTGGCTTGGTTTTGGTTTTAAACCACTCTCTTAAAATTCTGAAGCCCATTAGACAAGGTTATTCTCTTCCCAGTAGAGAGCTGGAAACTTCAGGGTGCCAGCATATTGGTTCTTTGTATTTATTTATGTGTTCAGTTGCTTCGAAATTGTAGATGAGCCCTTTCCACTCCTGAAGACAATATATCAGCAGTGATTGCACCCAAATCTAATTTCTTTGCATATATAAATTAAGTTGGAGATGGTCTTTTAATAACATCAAGGTGATAAAAAGGCAGCAACTTGGATGCAAATGATCCCGCAATTTGCATGCAGGTTTTAATCATTATGTCATATAAAGAAGTAAAATTTACCCTATTAGAGAACCAGGTCTCATGAAGGTGAAACAGGACTCTCAGTGATGCATTCTGTAACAGTTCATATACTGTATTAATTGCAAACTGACCATCACTTTCATGAGATGGATTTGTGCTATGTCTTAAAGCTGAAGATATAAGACAGATTTAATAACAACATTTAATGCGGCTTTGTAGCCCTTTAATGAATGAATGTTACAAGCATAAGTAGGCAAATCGGTCTTAATAAAGGCTCCTGTCATTGCTTGTACAGCAAAATTGTGATTGGGAAAGGGGAAGGAGCAGTACTAGGAGCGAGTGAGAGGCTGCAACTTTTACATGTGTGTACAAGGTACATCCTGATAGGTGGGATAGGCAGACCTGTGTGTTGCTGCTCATTTATTGTCCAACCAGCTGCATGGGGTTGAGACACCACTGCATTCCTTTACTGTAACAAAGAAATTGTTGTCACCTTCCAGGCTGTTAATATGCTTGATAAAAGAAGCATACACAATAATAGCAATAGTCACCACTATATCTTAAAAAAAAAAAAAAAGTTAAAAAAAGTTTTAAAAAGGTTCATACATTTTAAGGAGCATAACCCTTAAGAGCCATTTAAAGCTTATTTCAATTTTAAAACCCACCTGAAAATCATCTCAATTGCACCCCCTTATTGACTTGAAAAAATTTGCCAAAATGGCAAATTTTTACGTTTTATAATCAAGTGGAGAGTAGTTATAACATTTGTCAGGATTTTATTAATGTTTATGTCTTTATTTGGGAAAAGGCCCCTTACGTCCTGACCCCATGACATTAGACAGCCTAACAAGCAATGGCAATGAACACATTTTTTAGAAAGGGTTAAGCCTTTTGTCACGTTTATTTTTTGGTGATTGTATCCCCATTGGAGGGAGTCTCTTTACTTTCTGTCCCACGGATGGTGGTCAGTGGAAAGATTCCCCCTTATATTAGTGGTATAGAGGAAGAATGTCCCGTGCGTTGGTGGCCATTGGGATCAATGCCCCTTACATTGGTGATCAGTGGGAAGAATGTCCTGTACATTGGTGGTCAGCGGGAAGAATGCCTCTTACATTGGTGGTCAGTGGGAAGAATCCCTTGTGTATTGATGGTGAGTTGGGAGAATGCCTCTTACATTGATGGCCAGTTGAAAGAATGACCCTTAAATTGGTGGTCAGTGGGAAGAATGCCCCTTACATTGATGGTCAGTGGGAAGAATGTCCCTTACATTGGTGGTCAGTGGGAAGAATGTCCCTTACATTGGTGGTCAGTGGGAATAATGTCCCTTACATTGGTGGTCAGTGGGAAGAATGCCCCTTACATTGATGGTCAGTGGGAAGAATGTCCCTTACATTAGTGGTCCGTGGGAAGAATGTCCCTTACACTGGAGGTCAGAATGATACCTTTACAGACAACTGAAAAGATCATTGGTGTCATACTGCTGGCTCCACCAAGTGGCATTAGACTCAGAACTATTCAGGCATCATCAGATGGAAGGTCAATCAGCCACAACTCAAGGAACCCCTAGCAATGTCTGGAGGAACCCTGATTAAGAAAGTCTGCTTTAATGTTTCAGTAAAGAGAAACACGGTTTTCACCCTAGACTATTCATCTGATTTGAAATTAAAATAGACCTTCATCTTCTCATCTTCATTACATGGGATGAGAAGATTTAGTAGTTTACAGAACATAGTTGGAGGGAAGATAATATTTTGCAATTCTAGTTCAGCTCATAGGAAAGCAGCTTGCTAAATATGTTCTTGTCGATTGAAAAAAGAAAACAAATGCAGCCACCATAAATAAGGACCGATGAACTGCAATATATTACTTTTTTTTCTTGGGTTAAAATAGCCTTTAAATTGAAACTGATCATATCATATGTCAATATATGGTAGTAAAAAAATCAGTCATTTACAATAATAATGTTCTTATAGCATACCCTTTAACTTTAGAGCTCGTTCTGTATGGACACAAACTTTTCTAAATTTCTGTATAAAAAACTAAATTATACTGCTGTGTTATTGCATTTTGTATCTGTATGCAGTTGTATCCAACAGTCGTTTCCTCAAATAAAACAGTGGACACAGTTTTATTAATTTCCATAAAACGGGGACCCGGGGTCAGGGTCTTGTTTGGGTCTTTGTTAGTTGCTATTATTTTCTTACAGATATCTCTATTTGTCCAACACTTTATGAAATGTTGTTGTGACTCGGAGGACCCCATACATAGATTAAATTACACAGTGCGCATCTATCGGTGCCTGAAAAGTGCTCACAAATGAGAGAGCCTTGAAGTTCAAAAGCTTTATACACTGTAATTTTCTTTCTCGCTTCACTTAGAGGACGATTATCGACCAAAAAAATGCCTTACCTAACAGTAGAGAAAATGTTTGTAAGCATATGAGCCTCTGCTAGCAGAAAATTGATTGGTTGGTTAATAAATCAGTTGAATAGTTTATTTATAAACGAATAAAATGCTGCGCTATCCAAATGTTGTCGTGTGACCATCACATACAAATGTCTGTTAATAAAATAGTATCATAAACTGTTGCAATCCTATGGGATTAAATTATATCCAAATATTGAAATCCTATGCGATTATATATTGCAATCCTGTGCGATAATTCTAGTGACAAACTCAGTACATGTACATAGCTCTATATAAAGTGCATTCACATTGGATAGACAATATTAATAGTGCTGAATATTATACAAATAAATCGTGCATTGAAGTGCTCCTGTGCAATACTATTTATGATTTTACTGTTGTGGGTTTAGTAACACTTTAAATGCTGCCCTTGTTACTGCCACCAGATCCTCCATGATCCATACTGTTTCCTCAAACTTCCTGGTTGCTGGAAGAGGTGAGGGTAAGGGAGCGATTAGCTCCTGCAAGTATCTATCAGGAGCTAGGAGGAGGGAGCAGGGGCGTGGCTTGCTGGGAGCTGTGTCTTTTAATGGGCGCACATAGCCCTGGCTGGGAGCGTGCATGCATTGGTGTCTCCTTTGCAAGGGAGACACTTGCAAATAGAGGCAGTAGTTTAAGGACCGTCTGTGCATAAAAGAAAGGTGGATTTTCAAGGAAGCAGACTATACATTATATGTAAATGTGTACTTTCTGGACTAATTATTATTTTTTTTTTTTAAATGGGGTTTAGTATCACTTTAACGCTCAACTGAACCTTTTTTTTTTTTTAAACTAGCTAAATACATCCCAGGGTTATCAAAACAATCTCTTATGCTGTCTACACACGATCAGAATTCTCATCGGAAAAAGCTCTGATGGTTTTCTGGACAGAATTCCGACGGAATTCGGCTCAAGCTGTCTTGCCTACACACGGTCACACCAATTTCCGATTGTTTAGAACACGGTGACGTACAACACGTACGACGGAACTAGAAAAAGGAAGTTCAATAGCCAGTAGCCAATAGCTTCTGTCTCGTAGTTGAATCTGAGCATGCGTGATTTTTGGCGTGTCCGAATTGCATACACACGATCGGAATTTCCGATAGAAAGTTTTTCTGTCAGGAAAATTGAGAACATGCTATCAATTTTTGGCTGGCAGAAATTCGGACAGCTAAATTCCGATGGAGCATACACACGGTCGCATTTTCTGATGAAAAGCTCTCATCAGTCTTTTTGTGGCCGGAATTCCGATCGTGTGTACGCGGCATTACAGTTTGTTTCTAAACGATCTAAAGCAGACACAGCCTGAGTGGAAAAGCCTATTCCCTGCCAGGAAGCAGAGTGGGACCCTTGCTCCTTGTAGGGAAGCAGTGATCTCTCTGGAGAGGTCCAACATGTCCCCTATGGATTTAGATCTGAAGCGCTCAAATCAACAAGAAATGCAAGCTTTGCTGATTGCAGAGCTATAAGTTTGACTATGCAGACAGCATGTTTCAACACAAGGATTCTACCCTGCAGCTGCTGCCAAGGGGCAGTTTTTTCTACAGTACTCAGGTTATATCTGCTTTACAAACCAAATTTACCTTAAAAGCGTTGAACACTTCTAGTTTGGATGCACCTAGAATGTATTTAGCTGGTTTACACTGGGTGTTCAAATGGGCTTTAAGACCAGGGTCCGCTCAAGCTTCTACACCATGTTGACAATTTCCACAACTAAAAATTGTATTGCATCATAGGAACTAGAGCTTTCTTCTTTTTTTTCCTGGTATATTTATTATCAGTAATAATATGCCAATAGAAAGGAAAAACCATATTGGGAAAAAAAATCACTCCACCTACAGACAAAAGCTTGGTGTACTTCTCCTGTGGATCACAGGAGTGCATTTCATTCTGCACTCCTGTGACCCGTTTTCAGCAAACAGCGGGCTGAAGCCAAAATATACTTTGGACATACTGAAGCAGAGTATGATCCTCTCCCTCAAAGGCTGGGGCGCAGGGCAGTATTCCAACATGATAAAGACTCCAAACACACCTACAAGACGACCATTGCCTTGCTAAAGAAGCTGAAGGTAAATGTGATGGACTGGCCAAGCATGTCTCCAGACCTAAACCCTATTGAGCATCTTTGGGACATCCTCAAATGTAAGGCGAAGGAGCGCAAGGTCTCTAACATCCACCAGCTCTGTGATGTCATCATGGAGGAGTGGAAGAGGACTCCAGTGGCAACCAGTGAAGCTCTGGTGAACTCCATGCCCAAGGCTTAAGGCAGTGCTGGAAAATAATGGCAACCACACAAAATATTGACAAATTGGGCCCAATTTGGACATTTTCACTTATGGGGTGTACTCACTTTTTTTGCCAGCGGTTTAGTGCATGTGTTGTTTTGAAGGGACAGCAAATTTACACCATTATACAAGCTGTACACTCACTACTTTACATTGTACCAAAGTGTCATTTCTTCAGTGTTAACACATGAAAAGGTGTAATAAAATATTTACAAAAATGTGGGGGGTGTACTCACTTTTGTGAAATACCATATATAACAATAAAAAATACACAAGCTAGCTACAATTAGTGATACTTTTTTGTTTGTTGAATCTAGGTACAAGTAATAACAGTGTTGCGGGAATCTCAATTAAACGTAACCTTTGACTTCAGGTTCAATAATACAAAGAATACTGTTTCAATTCTTTAAAATTATTTAGTTATTATTATTATTTTGTTATTTTCAATAAAACTTTTGAACAAGAAACATGTTAAGAGATCCAATTCCATGCCTCCCCATCATTTGATTACCATGTGGTATGTATACCACCCGGATAAAAGTCCCTACCTTGGGGGCAAGGTGGACACCCTAAAAATAACCATTTTTTGCTAAAGGAGGTCGTAATATTAATAGAATTATAATGGGGTTGTGTTATTAATTTTGTATTAAATATAACACAGTTGTCCTTTTTTGTTGTACAGCAACCCTGATGTGAGGTTCCGTTGTATGGAAATAAATATATGTTCTATCACATATTTCGCTTTATATGTTAACTATATATAGGTTTTATTTTTTTATTTTTTTTAAAAAGCACATTATTTACATACTAACTTTTATGTTTTTGTAATTTGTTTACTTTTTAACATATTTCTTTTTATTTTTTAGAGTAACAGTTTCCCTTTAACTTAAACTGCTTCTGCATTCCCCATTTTTTAAATAAAATCACATTTTTGTGACTAAAAGTTTTCCGGAATTTCATTTATGTCTAAATGCTTTAAACTTTCCCCTTAGGAGAGAACCGACATTTCAAGTGTTTTTTTGCTCACTTAATGCAGATATACATTCATATCATGCAGAATAAAATCCTCTCTAGGGGAGATATTGCTTGCATACATCTTAAATAAACCATCTTGCTGGAACACTTTAAATCGTGTATTCATTTGTTAGATTCTCATAACTATGTGAGTATGTCCTTAGTCCTGATTTACATCAGGAATGGGGCTGAAACCTTGCAATATTACAGGGCTGAAGATGCATATTGCATAGGCCCGATGACTAATCTTCAGATATACGTATGCATTGTATGGAAATGTAGATTCCCATTAGTATACACCGTCCCTTCACTTATTTGAGATTATTTGAGATTGTCGTTTCCAGGGTGAATTCGTAGCTTGTAATGGTTACAAAATAAGGTTCCCGGTTATTAACTTGGATGCAGGTTAAAAAAAAAAGGTGCATAAGCAGACTTTATCTTTAGTGCATATCAAAATGATAAGTAGTTCCATGGATTTGAGAAACGGAATATCTATGCAAATGTTGCCTTTCTCTGTGAATGTTGAGCTTGAAGCCTTCCCTCTTTGTTTTCTAAATCTTCCCATTGGTCAAGGAGACAGACACCCTGATATCCCACCTTAAAACCCAACTCCAAGAAAAAAATGCAATTTAACCACTTCAATACTGGGTACTCTTACCCCCTTCCTGGCCAGGTTGATTTTCAGCTTTTCAGCCGTCACACTTTGAATGACATTTGTGTGGTCACGCAAAAAAATTTTTTCACACAAATATATTTTGGTGGTATTTATTCAACGCTGGTTTTTTAAATTTTTTTGCTAAATAAACAAAAAAAGACTGTACAATGGGGGGAAAAAAACCTTGTTTTCTTTGTTTCTGTTTAAAATTTCGCAAATCAATAATTTTTCTTCAAAAATTTAGGCCACCATGTATACTGCTACATTTTTGGGGTGAAAATAACCCAAATCAGTGTTTATTATTTAGTCTGTAGGAAAGTTATAGTCTAATAACTATGGTATATATAGTGGATATAGAAAAGAATCACACCCATTGACATAATCACATGTTGTTGCTTTGTAGCCTGAAATAAAGACAGACCAGACGCATTTTTTATTTTAACCGACTGTATCCAAGTGAAAGATATATAACACCAAAATGTCAGAAAAAAAAAAATCAAAAACAGAATCACTGAGTTGGAAAAAGGATCACCCCCCTTATGGCAGTATTTTGTTGGAGCACATTTTGCTTTAATTACAGCCTTTTGGGATATGTCTCTACTAACTTTGCACATCTAGACTGCAATATTTGCCCACTCTCTTCAAGTTTTGTTAAATTTGATAGTGACTGTTTGTGGACTGCAGTCTTCAAGTCATTTTACAGATTTCCAATGGGGCTTAAGTCTAGGCTCTGACTAGTCCATGCAAGGACATTCACCTTTTTCTCCTTCAACCACTGTGTGGTAATTTTTTTCTGTGTGCTTTGGGACCTTGTCATGTTGGAAAGTAAACCTTCTTCCCATTGCCAACTTTCTGGCAGCAGATTTTCCTCAAGAATTGGATGGTATTTTGCCCCATCCATTCTTCCTTCTATCCTGACAAGTGCTCCATTCCCTGCTGCCGAGAAACAAATTGTGTACTGTGTATACCCCTAGCCACTGCCTCTGGAGCTAAATGGGTAGTGGGGTAGTGGTGGAAAGTACAGCACCCCCCAACCACTAGCGTGACTGTGCCTTATGAGTCAAGCTAATATCCTGATAAATTGGTTATTGGTTAAACGGACAAGATTCCATTTTTTTTTTTAAAGAAATTGTATAATTTGGAGGATGCATGGAGGGTGTGGTGTTGTAAAATACATTTAATAGTTGAAGAGTACATCTTAGAGGTCTATATAGCAGACCGAAAAGAAGGACTGAAGAGGAGCAGAGGTATTTAATTCAAAAAGAAGCAGAGTTGGAAGGTTGGATGGCTTTTGGCTTGAGATTCTTCATTCAGAAATTACTGACAGATGCATTTAACCTGCAGATTACTTCCTTCTGACCTGCTGACGGAGGGGAGGGAGGCACAGTGCGGCCGGCTGTGTGAAAGTGATCGGCAGCTATGAAACTGTTTCATCACTTTCACTTTGAAGCTGGTCGCCAGCTCTACAAAACCCACACAGGCTGATGGCTGCTGCTTCAACCATCAGCTTGTGATCGAAGGTTCACTCTTTGGACATACATAGTATGTCCAAAGAGCTGACCTGGTTAAAGAGCAGCACATTTTGGCTGTGGGGCATAGTGGGCGCAGGAACAGATGTGACGCCTAAAATAGTGTGAATCACACCTAAGGGTGTCTCCAATTTTTCTCCAACCAGAGTGGAAATACTCTACGGCAGGAAGTATGTTCTCGAGGAGGTCACCAGGTTAAAAAAAAAAAAAGAAAACAAATTCACTTACCGTATCTAAGGACTGGTAATCTGCAATATATAAACTTTTGGTTTTTGTGTTTAATATCATTTTAACCGAGAGGCTGAAGTAGTAGCAGGACACCCAAAAAGTATCTGTGCAATTTCCATAGAACAGTCCAGTACTGTAAAGCCTCGTACACATGATCGGATTTTCCTCAGACAAAACGTCAGACTTTTTTCCCGAAGCCATGTGCCTGGATTTTGTCTTGCATATAAACAGCAAGGAATTTCCGGCCAACAAACACAAACTTAGGGACGTACTATGTGGTTTTTCAGCTCTCTAACGCCACCCTTTGGGTTCCTTCTACTAATTTTGTGTAAGTAGAAGTTTGGTGAGTGTTGATTCGTGCTTTTCATTTTGCGCTTTTCATTTAGCGCTTTTCATTTCATGCTTTTGAGTTCGTTTCTGAACGGCTGTTCGTCAACCAGACGTGTTGCGGAATCGGAGGTGATAACGTGTTATTTATTATTGGCCTTGGAGTTATTGCTTTGACCCAAGTCCAGTCCAGGAACAGGAAGGAGGAGTTCTTGGACCAAAAATTGGTTGCTTTATTAATCATGACCAATTAAGTCATATGCCTTTGCTGTGGGAGCTCCAGGAGAATAATAGAGAAGGCTTTTATTTGATTTTTTGGTTGAATAATAATGATTTGATTTGTTATATTTTCTATATTTATGGATGTATAGAATGCACTTTTTGGTTAAGTTCTATTGGCAGATAGCATGTCTAATTTTATATGTTCTTTTTTTAATGCACAATAAAAAAAATGTAGAGAATAATACTTGGCTTTGTGTTTTACTTCAAATGACAGTTTGGGAGTAGGCAGTTACATTTAAAAAAATACAATGTAAAATTGACAAGGGACACCAACATAGTTGTATCTTTGTTCTTAAAAACTACGGGATAATGGGGTTGTACTAACTTGCCCCCCCAAAAAAAAAGCATAATAATATTATTCTTGATATTACTAGAAAAAAAAGCCTTTGAAAATTAATTTTGCAATAACTCCATCAGTATCACCAGCAAAGCATCTTCATTATTATCCTATTAAAGAAGAAGAGAATTGTGCGCTGCAATTTGAGATTTCATAATTTGCCACGTCACGAATGTTAATTCTCCATTACGAACGGTAGTGGCTTCTGGCTCTTCCTTGCTTCCAAGCATGCATGTTTGTATGTTGGGTTTTTGTCTGATGGACTTTTGTACACACGCTCAGAAAATCTGACATCAAACACGCAGAAAATTTTAAAACCTGACATCCAACAGTTGGTTGCAGAAAATCCAACAACTATTGTCCGATGTAGTGTACAAATGGTCGGATTTTCCGCCAACAGCCTGTCATCACACATTTCCCGTCGGAAAATCCAATCATGTGTACGCGGCTTAAAAGAGATCGTAGTGAAGGTTTCCATGAGATAAAATAAAAAATTCAGTTCAATACCTCAAAAAGCTGAATGAATTGACCTTATGACCAGAGCTGTGAGTCCGAGGTAAAAGCCAACTGAGATCTGAAAGTTGCTGCCTTCTTATCCTTCTGACCTGATGCTAACACCTGCTGTTTCCCAGCTCCTAAGTGTGCAACCATTTTTTGTGCTCGTGAGATCAACCTACTTTTGCCCATACTGAGCTATTTTAGGCTGAGAAGAGGCTAGCCGCTGTGACTTTGAACTGAATTCCTGAAGGAAGTCAGCTGTGCATTATAAAATTACCTCCCTTGGGTTTCGGAACTGTATCTCAAATATATTCAGTTCTCATAAAATGAACATTTTAAAGTTGAAATGCATGGTTTCTGTACTTTAATAAACCAGTGAGCTTCTATTTAGAAATATAAAACTCTTCAAGTGTTCCATACTGTTCCAGTACTCTTCGTAAAATCAATTCCAGAAAGTTTTCTTATTTTGTTTTATTATTATATTTAGGATATGCCTCCACTCTGGCAGTTATATTAATCCTGTCATTCACTCTTGTGCGGTTTACATCATGTTCTAATATTAAACTTTCATTTAACTTTCTAATGCTCCTTTCCCCTTTCTGTCTCCCATTTATTCCCCCACCCGAATTTCAATGACAGAAGTTATAGATCAGCATTTTGTACTGAGCTGCTGTAGCAAAAGTCAGAAACAAGACTCATATTTTATTTATTAAAATCCAGAAGAGAGCAGTAGCTGCCACCACTACAACCTGACGACCCCTGTCCGTACAGCCCGTGTAACACCTTTCTTGGCCAGCAATAAGGCTATCATGTGCACAAGGGGTGTGACTGCTTTATGGTTTGAGTGATTGAGTGAAACCCATGACACACCACATCACAATACTGTCAGCTGCTAGATTCTACCATTTACCGAACATACCACTGGTCTCCGAAAAAATGGCACAACTGTTGTCCTTACTGCACACTTATACACTTGCTGCCACTGCAAGAACATGTACTTCTGAGAGAAGAGGCTCCGCTCACCAACCCACTGTATTAGTACTTAGATAAATGGGGTCTCGTCCAGCGCTGCTCCAGTTGCGCCCCCTTTCATCCCGCTCACTGGAGTGACCAAGCCCCGGTGAGCAGGTTGAAATATTTCAGGAGGACATGGTTGGAGTGGCACTGGCTGAGGCCTCTTTTTCTCTTTAATAATGCTCTGGCCGGGAGATTTCTGTGTCAGCTAAGAGCGGCACTGCAAGTTTTATTTGGATTAACATGTGCTTCTGCCCTCGCCACCACCGCACTGACGTGCACCTCTGCGCTAGCTGACATGGCACCAAAGCGCAGACCTGCACTTGCCTTGCCACCACTGCACAAATGCACGTCTGCATGTAGCAATGAATTGATGTGATGCTGCAACCCATTAAACTTGCAGCAAGAGCAACATGAGTACCAGTCAACTGTCAGAGAAACATCAAAAATGAATAAATCTGCATAATTGTGCACAAGTTCTAAACATCTTCTTTATTGAGGATCCAACAGGAGTAGAAAATCTTACACACAAAGAAAGGTTGACATGTTTCATGGCTAAAGCCCACCCGGGCTGAAACGCGTCAACCTTTCCCTGTGTGTAAAATTGTATACTCCTGTCAGATCCTCAGTAGGGAAGATTTTTAGGGCTTGTACACGAACATGCCGATCTATTTGTTTTACACATCTGCATTTGCTCCTAGTTACACTACTGCACACTTCTGCACTTGTCACCACTACATTTCAGCACCATCACATAATTCACTATCTGCCATTGCATGTCATTTGCTTCCATATCCATCTAATTTAATGAATAGGATCACTTAAAGCATACCTAAACTTCCAGAAATGCGGCGGTTACATCCCTTGCCAGCTGCTGTCTTCTGCATCTTAATGTTGGGGCTTCAGCCTCTTGATTGTCTGGCGGGTGGATGGGGGTGATGTCATTCCATACATCCGCATGGGAGTCAGACATTCTGGCATCACCGGAGTGTTCCAGGAATACATAATGAGCTGAGGCTGCGAGTAGTTTGTGTTATTGCAGAAGATACATAAAATGGCTTTTCTGCAATAAATAACTGCCTGCTCACAGTCTTTTAAAAATTAGGTTTAGTTCTGCTTTATTAGTTTATTTATTAAAAAAGAGTCCCTGAGCTCCAGTCCAGTGACCTTGTCTAGTCTGAAATGATGTCATCAGTTAGCTGCAGGCAGTAAGAAGCATTTTCTCAGTCTTTTCCCCAGCAGAATTGTAACTGTAGCACCCTCTAGTGTGTGCTAGATGTGGGATATTTTTTTTGTACTGTAGGTTTGTTAGTATAGGCACATTTAGTTAGCTCAGGGATAAGCCTGAGCTGTGAATCTAAATCAGGGATGAGTGAATCAGGGCTAGGTGACTCATCCTAACAGCTCCTCTGGTGCCTCCCTCTGGTCTAGAATGTTGTAGACACTTCTAGAGCTAGTGGGAGGAGGTTTAGGAGGAGCTGCCTGGAATATTTATGAGGGCCTCAGCCAATCCCCAGTAAAGGGCTGGCTGGGGACAAGGTTTACCTCATAAATAGGCACGAGCCATGCCAGCAAGGGCAGTCAGGTGGAAGATGGAGATTGAGTGCTGAGGGGGCTATTGGTGGTCCTCTGGGGAGCCCTTCCTGGAGGCACAGGAACAAAAGAGAGGACAGTGTGAATGGAGCAGCACTACTGGGGACTTACAAAGGGGGAGACTGCGACATGTAGCCAGTTCTCCCTGAAGACAATGGTGTGCCAAGTCTTCATCTCTTCCCAGGGAGATCTTCTGAAAAGTCAGCCGGATGGGCTGGTGAGAGTCAATCTGGAAAAGTGTGGAGGAAAGTTAGCCTGGAGGGCTAGTGAAAGGGGCAGCTGCAGCCAGGTGGGTTGGCAGTGCCTGAGGAGGTGTTGCTGGGACCAGTAACCACAGGAGGGAAAGTACAAGCTGATCACTGTATTCTACTACACAATAAAGGGGCTTTGAGTTCCTGCCTGAAAAGGGCCATTGCTAAATCTGACTGTGCCTGTAAGTTTCAATAACAGTGATCTAGCTGGAGATAGCAAGCAAGTAAAGTGCAGGAGGAGTGTCAAGGAGACTGTATATAAGCTGTATATAGATTGTGTGTAGGATGATGTCCCTGAAGTTGTTGCCAACGTTTTGTTGCTGCAGTCAAGTGGGCATCTCATATGCTCCCATCCAAGTTATTAACTCTCAATAAACTACAAAATAACTAAGTTACTGACTTTTCTCTGTCTCTGTCACCTGTTAAAATTAGGTGTGCCTGGCTGTACAGGGTGGGAGATCCCAGTTCATCTGCTGCTCCTTAGGGGCTGCGCTACTTTACTTGTAGCATAGTTACAAGTGGAACAGTGGAAGGCTGCATTAGGGGCTGATTTGTATCATTAATTTTTGATTACAGCCAACAGCTGCACATAATTGACATGATTGTGATCAAAAAGTAAATGCTGGCCATGTCCAGGGCCCCGTATCTTGACTGTATCCATTTCCAAGAAAATATTGCATGCATAAAATCTGGGCAGCGGCAAAGAGTCAAGAATAGTCCTTGGGACAGCCATTCCATATCTCTCATACTCTTGTCACCCATATTTTTATAGGCACTTAGACATGTTGACGGTGAACATTCGCTGTCAGCTGCCAATCTGAAGCAGTTCAGTGGAATACAGAGGAAGAAATGGATTGCATTATGTTATTTCTCCGTCTGATATCTGCAACGAGTCATGTGATTTCCCCTCATCTGCCAAGAAGGCCTGGAAGCACAAAATGCTCTTCTAAGTAAAATCAATTTAGTTCATCCAACTTGTTCTGTAAAGCAACTTCAGTTTTCAGGTCTTTTAAAAGTCACCAAGCACAGCTGTCAATCTCTCCAAGAAGCCCAAAACAAATTCATTTCAGATATGGTCAAGGACACAAAATAATGTTGTCTCAAAGCAATATAACAGATAAGAGTGTTTGCAGGGGTGCTGGAGTGAGTCGGGCTGTTTGCTGGTGATGCAGCTCAAGATATTTGATGTTCAAGTCCCTAATGAGCAGCAAGAGCGATATCAAGATCTCTCTCGGAACATGCTATCTGCTCCATGTCAATGTTATATTGTCTGTGGAACAGTTTTCCTTCTGTAAATATTTCATCGCTTGCTTCCACTTAATTCAAGAAACCATCTAGGATTTAGTGTATGAGTTGCACAACTACAGTCTACTGCAAAAGTACATTTTAGAACATTTTGCATTCTAGAACAAGGGTTCTGCTCAAAGGAAAGAAAACTCTTTATATTCCACAATAGGGGTTCTTAACCACTTAAGGATCGAGCCTCTTTCTGAGATTTGTTGTTTACAAGTTAAAAACTGTTTTTTTTTGCTAGAAAATTACTTAGAACCCCTAAACATTATATAAAAAAAAATCTAACACCCTAAAATGGCGGCTGTTGTTATACTTTCTGTCAAAACGTATTTGCTCAGCGGTCTTACAAGCGCACTTTTGTTGGAAAAAATACACTTTTTTGAATTAAAAATTAAGACAACAGTAAAGTTAACCCAATTTTTTTTATATTGTGAAAGATGATGTTACGCCGAGTAAATTGATACCCAACATGTCACACTTCAAAATTGCGCCCGCTCGTAGAATGACGACAAACTTTTACCCTTAAAAATCTCCATAGGCAACGTTTAAAAAATTCCACAGGTTGCATGTTTTGAGTTACAGAGGAGGTCTAGGGCTAAAATTATTTCTCTCACTCTACCGATCACTGTGATACCTCACATGTGTGGTTAGAACACTGTTTTCATATGTAGGGGTGCCACTGATGTATGCGTTCGCTTCTGCGGGATGGGGCGTATTTCTTGTTTATTTTACCTCTTATTTTTTATTTTTACACTGTTCTTTAAAAAAAAAAAAAAAAATGCGTCACTTTTATTCCTATTATAAGGAATGTAAACGTCCCTTGTAATAGAAAAAAGCATGACAGGGCCTCTTAAATATGAGATCTGGGGTCAAAAAGACCTCAGTTCTCCTATTTACACTAAAATGCAATAATTAAAAGAAAATTGTCATTTGAATTTTTTTTTTTTTTTAAATGGCCCTTTAAGAGTTATGGGCGGAAGTGGCGTTTTGATGTTGCTTTTGCCCTGCAATAGTATGGAGACAAGTGGGGGCCATCTTCCCCTCACTCGTCTCCATACCCAGCAAGGACAAGGATCCGATTGACTCCGCAGCTACCGACAGATCTGGTAAGCGGCGGAGGGCAATGGCTTTCTTCTTGCTACTCTTCCATAAAGGCCAGATTTGTGGAGTGCACAACTAATAGTTGTCCTGTGGACAGATTCTCCCACCTGAGCTGTGGATCTCTGCAGCTTCTCCAGAGCTACCATGGGCCTCTTGCCTGCTTCTCTGGTTAATGCTCTCCTTGCCCAGCCTTTCGGTTTAAGTGGACAGCCATGTCTTTGGAGGTAGGCACCTGCGCCATACTCTTTCCATTTTGGATGATGGATTGAATAGTGCTCCAGGAGTTGTATAAAGTTTGGGAATTTTTTTTATAACCTAACCCCTACTTTAAACTTCTCCACAACTTTATCCCTGACCGGTCCGGTGTGTTCCTTCATGATACTGTTTGTTCACTAAGGTTCTTTAACGAACCTCTGAGATCTTCACAGAACAGCTGCATTTATAATGAGATTAAATTACACACAGGTGGACTCTATTTACTAATTAAATGACTTTTAAAGGCAATTGGTTCCACTAGATTTTAGTTAGGGCTATCAGAGTAAAAGGGGCTGAATACAAATGCATGTCACACTTTTCAGATATTTAATTGTAAAAAAAATTCAAAACCATTTATCATTTTCCTTGCACTTCACAATTATGTGCCACTTTGTCTATCACATAAAATCCCAATAAAAAACATTTATGTTTTTGGTTGTAACATGACAAAATGTGGAAAATTCCAAGGGGTGTGAATACTTTTTCAAGGCACTGTATATGTATGAATCCCCATATGCTGTACATATGATATACTTAGCACACTCCATTAGCGTTCAGTGGAATGGATACACAAAATGTTAGCACTTTCCATCTTTACCTTCCTCTGCATGGTAGCTATTCTATCCTTTATAAGCTTGTATTTATTGAAAACCTTTAAGCACCCTTTAAGTAGTCCATTGGGACAATATATCATGGACCAGTGATCTGTATCAGTCTTTTATAGCTAAAAAGTCACCTTTGTTTGTGTGACCTTGTTTATTCACTTTCTGATTAATTGCAGATGTCATTGGATCAGTGAACCATTGTGAAGGTTGAGGTTTTTAAGTAGAACCATTTTTGTTTTGCTGAAGTTTTGTGGTTACTGCAGCAAGTACAAATACAATGCACAAATCAACATTTCTGTATAAATGTGTAATTATTCATGTTTTGTAGTGTGCAAAGTGCCTGTGACATTCACTGCAAATCATTTTAGCAGAACAAGCTTGTTTGGACATCAAAACCTTATACTGTAATTATAACAAACTGGATGGAATAATGTAAGCATTTAGGTTTCTTAAGGTATGTTATACTATACATAAGCCTGATGCATATGATGAGAATTAGACCTGTGCAGTCCATTTCGTTCCGAATTGAAATTCAGAAGAATTTTTCCTTATTCGGAAATTAGGATGTATCCGAATTATCGAATTTCAATAGTAATGCATTTAAATAAATCCAAAATAATGGAATATTTCAGATTAAATTGAAATTTGAATAATTTTCAAATTGAATAATTTTTGAATAAAATTTGAATCGTTTTTCTAATTAAGTTTGAATACTTTGCGAATCCAATTTGATTTCAAAATAAAATACAATGGAATAGAAAAGAGAAGAATATAATAAAATAGAAAATAATAGAATAGAAAAGAAAATAATAGAATATAATAGCATACAACAGAACAGATTAGAAAGTTTGAATACTTTGCGAATCAAATTTTATTTCAAAATAAAATAAAATACAATGGAATAGACTAGAGAAGAATATAATAAAATAGAAAGTAATAGAATAGAAAATAAAATAATAGAATATAATAGCAAACAACAGAACAGATTAGAAAATCAAGGGATAGAAAAAAGATAGATTAAAAAAATAAAAGTATAAAATAGAATAGAGTAAAACAGTACAAAATAAAATAGAAAATAAATGAACAGAATAAAATAGAATAGAAAATACAATGATAGAATAAGAAAAAGAATAGACTGGAATGAAATAGAAAGAGTATAACCATCTTTTAAAATTCATATTTCAAATAGAATACATTTGAATTCAAAAAGACCACAAAAGAATAGAATAGAAAATAATAAAATAGAAAAAAACAATAGAATAAGAAAGAATAAATTTGAATAGAATAGAAAAGAATAGATTAGAAAATAATGGATTATAAAAGAATAGAAAAAAACACTAGAATAGAATAAAATAGAAGGAATATAACCATCTTCCAGAATTCAAATTTGAAATAGAATAAATCTGAATTCAAATAGAATAGAAAAGAATAGAATAGAAAAATACTACAGAATAGAATATAACCATATAACCATCTTCTGAAATTTGAATTTTGAATAAAATAAATTAGAATTTTAATAGGATAGAAAAGATATAACTATAACAGACAAGAAAAGAATATAAAATAAAAGAATAGAAAGGAATAGATAAAGCAATAGAATAGAATGGAATTAAAAGAATATAACAATCTTCCAAAATTAGATTTGGAATAGTTTTCAAATGGAATTTGAATTCAGATTGATTTAGAATTTTACTAAAATAAACAAAACTAATTCTGAAAACAAATTAAACAAATTTAACTTAATTAATTTATGTAAATAACAAAACGTAACAAAACAATTTTTTTCGCTCTGCACATGTCTAATGAGAATATCGGACAAATGATTGTCCAATTTTTTTTTTTTTTGCATACTAGTCTCCATATCAACAAGACAGAGGTTACTAAAGTACGAAAAAAACTCATACAACAGAATAAAGTTCGGAAGTGATGGCATGTATTGTAGTGTATTTGTATTGCATTTTCAGACAAAAACTGTACTGATTAAAATAAAATTGTTTTGTGTTTGTCCCTTTGTATAATTTCAGATGAAAGCTGTGTAGTAACGATCAGATTATCGTACGATCAATTCAAAAGCGGTATTTTTCATACGGTTTTTTGATCGTGTGTACAGGCCTATAGTTACACAGTTAGTTACATAGTAAAAGTGAAACCAGCCCAAACTTTCATTTCTAGTTTTAAATAGAAAAAAGAAAGGGTTAGAACCGTTTGTTGCTGTCTGTGACCCTGTTGGGTTGATTTAGTTGTGAGGGAAAAATTGGGAAATAAAAGTTAAGAGCCGTCACTGAAAAGGGAGTAGAAGGGGAATCTCCCACTGAGGACACCTGCCAAAGTTTGAACTTACTTTTGGAGATTTGGCTTAACTTCCTATTATGTCTACAGGACAGGAGATGAGAACTCCTCCCCAGTGGAGTCACTAACAACAAAAAAACTATTAACAGGATATTTATTTATTTTAGGCACTTATAGCGCTGTCAATTCACGCCTCGCTTCACATATATTATGCATTCACAGCAATCTCTGCCCTCAAGGAGCTTACAATCTAATGTCTAATGTAATGTCTAATGTCTAATTTCACTAACTTGCTGGCAGAGGAACCGCCTGGGTGGGTTGGTATTTTTCAGTCCTGGTTTAGGCCTTTTCTGAGAAGCTGGGAGAATGGTGGCCCAGTGAAAGGCCTGAGGGTCCAACACGGTAAGCTCCTGGCTTATGTTGCCCCATGGCTGAAAATGCTTCGGCAGTGGCAAGTAATGTCAGAGGAAATTAAGTTTCTTCCTAGGAAGGACCTGAAGAGGAGGGTTGTTGAATCTGCCTTTAGTGAGCCACTGGCCTTGAGGAATTGCCCAGGCCCTTTTATGAGGGAGGGTCTGCATTTGCTCAATGTAGAGAGGACCCATTTTAAAGTTTCAGGATGTGGCCTGGCGCTCGTTCCATGGCAGACTATATGTGAAGGGCAACCTGAAGCATCACTCTGCAGAGAACCGCAGTTGTCCAAGAGTGGAGTGTGGTGGGGTGAAGGAGACAATGGACCATTTCTTGCTTCAGTGCCCCTTCAATGTAGAAGTCTATAAGCGGTGGGTGGGGCTCTGGGTATCCCTTTCCTTTGGCACTTGAGTTATGAAGAGTGGTCATACGGGGCCTTTGAGACACATCGGGATTTTGATTTTGAGACTCTTTTTCTAGTTAGTTTAGTAGTCCGTTTCTTCACATGGAATGCATGGTGTCAGGTTTCCATTCAGAAAAAAGTCCTTCCTGTCATTCTGGGCGAGGTTGGGTAAGATTTGGGGGCTTGAGAAGGACAGGCGGTGGCCCGGGGGCCTGGACAAAGGCGTAGAGGAATGTCAGGTCTCCGTAGCTGCTGTCTGTCAGTCTCTGGGTGCGCTGCTTTTCATTCTGTCCTTTCACGTCCCCTAGATAATATATAAGATTGGATTTTTGAATGCATGGGTTACATGGGTTACATGTGTAATCGTTCTTAGCCTGAGGGTGTGTTTAGGTGGAGGTTAGGATTATGTTTGGTTGAATCGTGATAATAATAATTGGAAAATATATCTTGGTTGGTATATTTAGTTTTATTTATGTTTTTTCTTGCAATTTTTTGTTTATATGCTGATGTAAGCTATTTTTGTTTATATGTATTTTTATTTATTTTGTATATATATCTAAATATGTTTTTATTATGTTTGTACATTTTTGTATATTATCATTTATACACACACACACACATACGGTACAGGGAGAACATGCAAACTTCAGGCAGGTATTGCCGTGGTTGGATCTGAACTGATGACCCCAGTGCTGCTAGTCTGAAGTGATAACCACTTAGCCACGTTGCTGCCCCATTCGTTTTAAAAATAATCCAGTCTCTTTTTTTTTTTCGTTCCAAGAAGGTTTATACCATTACTTTTTGCATGCAGTAAGGCATGCAACATCTTAAAGCTGATCTCCTGGCAAACCGATAAAGACATAGATGAATTACATATGATGGAGCTGTTTTACCTGTCAAGATTTGTATTACTGTCCATCTAGTCCTGAGATTTACACAGCCCTGCCACACAGCACAGTCCATGGAATGGTATATTGGATGGCACTGGGACCCTAGGTGGATTCTACTTGATACTGATGATTTTTATTGTCACAACATTTTACTACTATAATCCTGATGGGGCATCTGGATGCTGCTTCCATACACTGCAGGACTTCCAAGAGGAACCTCAGGCAATCAGTATAGTGCTTGGATTATGAATCTAAAATGCCACACTAAAATGTTAAAATCGAAACAAAAGGTTTTAATTAAAAACATGTAGTGAACTCACTAGTCAACGTGTTTTGGTGGCTTCAGCCCACCGCCTTCATCAGGCCTATAATATGATAGGAGAAGTATAAAACATAACACAATAAAAACCTTAAAAAAGCAATGAACATACAAATAATACATAATAATAATAATAATAATAATAATAATAATAATAATAATAATAATGCACATTAATAATACACATAAAAAAAACAATCAATCAAATATGTGTAATTATGTGCATAGTGATTGCATGTATAGGTGGTAACAGCTCTACTTATTTCTCTACGGTGTGATGTATTTTCCATTGTCTGTGTAATAGTAGGGGATTTTTTTATTAATTTTAATAATAATAATAATAGAGGATATATAATAATTATTAAAGATCTGTGGTATATATATTAAGTTATATTGCTTCATGTGGATCTGGTATTAATTGTAAATATACACGCTCAATGCACAAAAGTATTTTTTTACAGAAAAATGCTGACAAAATGTGGATTTTTCAGAGTATAAAGCTGGCCATACATGGGTCATCAGAAATTGGAGCCGTGGGTGATCCTATCAGCACCCACCCACCTTCCAAGGCAGAAAATTGACAGCTAAACAGCAGCTGCATCCAATCAGATGCCACCATTGTCCATGCATCTTGATATGGGAGAATTGTGGATCAATAGATTCAGTAGATCAATAGATTCTTACTTTTTATTTATTTTTCTTATTTTTTATATCTTTATCAGTAATTTAGTGTATAATATTATTATGATTATTGCTATTATTATTATTTTTATTACTATAGATTTGATCATATTTGTTCTTTTTTTTCCTAGGATTTGTTTCAGGGCACTTTCCAAACCACAGAAAACTGGGAGAAATAGGTAAGTGATTTCAGTTCTAATGGCCTACCAAGGGAGAGCAGTTGCCCCAGGCAAGTCTTGTTGGTGTCACTTATTGGAGGGTCTTATATGTTGAAGAAACTGTTTGTATTCAGAGGATATCCTGTTGTAGTTAATATTTTGTATTTATATTCCTGTATTTGTTGGTATTCTGCCTGCAAGAATCTGAAAACCAAATGCGTATTTATAACGCTCAAATTTACATGGACCCATAGCTGTCACATACATATTTATAAGTGTGCACAGTGCTTGGAATGTAGAATATAGAATGTTAGGAATGGGGAAAAGAAATTGAATGTATACAATGCTTGTGGTACACAGGAATATTGTACAAACTAAAGGTTTTCATATGGTATTATTTTACCAAGAACAAAGCCAGTTCCATCCCTGACAACCCTCTTACCTGTAATACCTACGATACTTTCCTAGGACCTGTAGTTTTTTTTAATTGGGGCTTAAAGAGCAAGTTTTTATTGAAACGCTCATTAAAGCACATTTTCACACAAAAAATGCTATTTCAGAGTTGTGCACATGTTGACAATTTTAACCACTTCTTTCTTGTTGTTTTATACACTATATTACCAAAAGTATTATACACTATATTACCAAAAGTATTGGGATGCCTGCCTTTACACGCACATGAACTTAAATGGCATCCCAGTCTTAGCCCGTAGGGTTCAATATTGAGTTGGCCCACCCTTTACAGCTTCAACACTTCTGGGAAGGCTGTCTGCAAGGTTTAAGAGAGTGTCTATCGGAATGTTTGACCATTCTTGCAGAAGCGCATTAGGCTTGCAGTCTACGCTCTAATTTATCCCAAAGGTGCTCTATCGGGTTGAGGTCAAGACTCTGTGCAGGTCAGTCAAGTTCCTCCACCCAAAACTTGCTCATCCATGTATTTATGGACCGTGTTTGTGCACTGGTGTGCGGTCATGTTGGAACAGGAAGAGGCCATCCCCAAACTGTTCCCACACAGTTGGAAGCAAAATGTCTTGGTAAGCTTATGCCTTAAGTGTTCCCTTCACTGGAACTAAGGGGCTAAGGGGCCAAGCCTGACACCTGAAAAACAACCCCACACCATAACCCCCCTCCACCAAATAATTTGAGGCTGTTATAGCTGCCAAGGGTGGGCCAACTCAATATTGAACCCTACGGACTAAGACTGGGATGCCATTAAAGTTCATGTGCATGTAAAGGCAGGCATCCCAATATTTTGGTAACATAGTGTACCTCTTGAGGATTTCAGTCAAATCAGGGCAGTGATTTGACTGCCCTGATTCAATTAAGTCAAATGATGGTGACACACTTCATCATTGGAGTAAAGAAATGTCATCAGCACACCAAGCATTCCTCGAAAGGGTCCAAAGCTTTATTTTCATGGTCACATAGGAAACATACGGCCGTATGTTTCCTATGTGACAACAAAAATAAAGCTTTGGACCCTTCTGAGGAATCCTTGGTGTGCTGATGACATTTATTTACTATAATTGTCTACGGTTTCCAGCCTATGGTCATTACAGCATCCGGCATTACTAAACAGCCATTTCCAAGAACGTGTGCACTCTTCTTCATCTTCTCTGTGCAGATTTGTATGCAGCAACGTCCAGGGGCACCTGAAGCCCAATAGTGACTTTCAGAGTTAGAGACAGCTAACATCCTTCTGTGTAGAGTGGGTTGCAAGGCATAGCGGGTGTAATACAAAATGAAAGGGTGGGCGCCAGACACTTTTAAATAGCAAAAAGAGATGTATTGTCTCCTAAACAGAACCGTGGGAGAGAGGGTTAGGGCCAGAACACCCTTAGGTAGATGTAATGTTAATTGGCAAATTCCGAGACTTCTATAAGCCTACAGCTATACAGGTGAGGGCCTCCAGCTGGACACCACTTCTGTATAGGTAGGACGTTGTCTCCTATGGCAACAGTCTTATAAAAGTTACTAAATGTAACTGTATCCAACTATTTGCAACTCAAACAGTTCTCCGCTTACCCCACAGACACTCACTGTGGTTCTTCACTTAATGAGCTCTCAGTCTCTCTCACTACACTTCAGATACAAAAGCCACTGGATCCCCTGAGCTCTTTCACTGTTAGCACTCAGTATCTTCCTCAAGCGTCACCCCCGCTTCCCGGCTGGGTCCCTGGCTTGGCACTTGCTGAAGTTTTCCTACTTCTTCACCGTCCCTGATTGGCGAGAAGTCTGCTCTGGGACTGGCCTCAGCTCACTCACAGTGGTCTCCGGTAACAAGGTGGATGGTCCCTTAGTGGCGACAGGTTCCCCTCTACCTCCAACCACAGCTGGTTCCCCGGCCGGCAAGAACCGCTATTTCTGGTTGAACTACAAGCCCACAGTCCCAACTCTATGTTGCTCTCCTGCTTCTGAAAAGGCCCTCAGACAGCCTAGCAGCCAGATGTCCCCAGGATAGGCCTTAGGTTCATGGTGGTGTCCTATTGCCCAGAGCAATACAACACACCTCCACCCAGATAGCCATTCATGTGGCACAGAACAACAATCACCTGACTCCACCCAAATAAATAGGCTCTCCCAGCAGGCCAAGGAGCCAAAGAAAATCCCTGCTTATTGGCTGAGACACCCTAATCATTCATAATCTGTTCTTGCTATGCCCTTGTCTTATCCAATGTCACTAGATACCCAGCCACCCAGTGACAGAAGAGAGAAGTGCAGAAATTCCAGAATTATGGGAAATCAATTGATCTCCTAACTATTGGCCAAGACAACTATTACCTGGCAACTACATTTAATAGCAACCCTGCATAAACATCAGGGTGCTACATGTACATTTGTACTATTAAAGTATATGTAAACCCTAATATGAACTTTTCTTAATATCTGTTCAATAAGTGCATACAAAAAAACGACTGATCCTGTCAGAAATCCAACTCCAGTGTACACTATTATCATTTATCACTGTATTAGTGTCACTAGTGACATCAGTGGCAGTTAGTTACCCTCCCAGCCAGTGTCTGTTAGCGCCAGATTGGCCACTGCACTAACACTGTCACACTATACGTTGCTGATTACCGCCATTACAGTAGAGTGTCTATAGCTGCATAAGTTGAAATATATATACACCATAGAAAGAGTAACTGATGTAGAGCACAGGAGGTCTATATCTCTCTCTAGGCACGTAGCAAGGGTTAAAATGCTACAGTAATATGTGTAATGATGATGCTGCGTAACCGCAATCTGTTCATAAAGGAATTTTCTATTACATATTGTACTGTCTGCCCCAGATGATCAAAAGTGTGATCAATCACAAAAAAGAAAGAAACAAGAAAAGAAAGGGTAGAGGAGCACAATCCTGAGAGCTGAACCACAGAAATAATGATATAGGGAAAACCTGCTCCTGTTTCATAGGACACATGTAAACCTTGCTTGCAAAAACACCATAAAGAGTAACTGGTCTTCCACTTCTACATTGTAAACTATACAGCAGGCACCGCCAAGCGTTTTCTCACGTGTTCAGTTTATTTCATGAGCACCAATAAAACATACAGCGTTCTCTTCCCACCTCCCTAACTGGTCCATAAAGCCACTCAGAGCACAACTATGGAGGTATAGTTATGTTTTTTTGTAGTGGACTATCCCATATTTTGGAATCTGTTAATAAATTATACATGCTGGCACCTGAAGGAAATTTCTATATGGACCAGTCAACAGTTTACCATTTGTAGCAAAAGGCTTGTTTTAACCTCTCCCCTGCCATATGAAGACTAAAATCCAAGACGTTTCAACATTTTACATTTTGCTATCATTAAAATCTTTGGTTCAATGAAACGGTAGGTTGCTCTGCTTGAGCTCATACAACATATCACCAAATGTGACAGGTCTGGATGTTTGGAATTTAAGTTGATCTTCACGTTTATGCCAGGATTAATAGAAGTAATCATAGGATGAATGAACTGATGAGCAGATCAAGTTCTCATGGACCTTATCTTGCATCCCACATGTTCAATATCTAAGCGGGTTTCAGCTCTCTTGAGTTTTATGCTATTCAATTGTACTTTTTTAGTTAGCCAAAGGTATGCTTTCTAGTTTTATCAAGAAGTTCAAAGAGAATATATCTCCTGAAAGTTTGTCTAAAAAAATGTACAGTTAGCAGAAATGATAGTACAGTACTTAACTTTTGCCTTTAAAGGGCTGGATGAATGTTTCTTTCTACTGCATTATAGGCAACTAAGGACTAACTCCATACTGTTTTTTTTTTGGTGCTTTGTATTTGATGCCAAGAAGTAAGAAGAAGTGAAAGAACCATCATCACCCAAAGTGTTCCAAAATTCATAGTTATCCTATACCATAGAGCAGGGGTGCCCAACTTTTTGAAGAGCAAGGGCCACTTAAGTGAATTGGTAACTTGTCGCGGGCCACAATAAGTAGAGCGGACAGAAGACCGTTCCGTGTCTGCACTGTATATGCAGAGCGGACATGGACACAGCCCACTCTACTCTGTGGCCCCCCCCATCTGATCCAACCAGATAGAAGGGGATGCCCTTCTGTTTTTTTTGTTTTTTTAGTGGATCGGATTGGAGGTAGGTGGGTGCAAATAGACACAAGTCCTTCCATAGAGGTGAATGGAGGGTCCGCATGGTTTGAACCAATCATGTGAAAGGGGCCTAAGGCTGCTTTCACACTGATGTGTGGCAGTTTACCTGCACTGCGGGTGCAGTACAGTGCACCTGTGGCTTTTCTGCAGGTTAGCTGCACTTTGCCATCAATGTATATTATATCCTGCAGGTGAAGTGCTCTTTCTGAAAGCACACCAAACCCGCAGATAATAACAGAAGTCTATGGCTCAGTGCAGGTAACCCAAGGGTGCAATGCGTTGCACCTGTGGATCAGTTTGAAAGCAGCCCAGTACCCACTGCAGAACAGATATGCCCATATATACACTGCTTTTAGTAATAAAGGTACCTTTAATAACAGTCTTCCATTCAGGTATCGCCGGCTGTTGCTGTCACAGGCAGAATGCATTTGGTATCACTCCGCTTGGGACAGGAGCCGGCGCTACACAGGAAGCGTCGACAATTGCGGCTCTGCTCCCTCTGCAGCCGCTTGCTTCCTCTACCGCTGGATTCATTTAAAACACTGATGCTCTGGGATGGTGGGTCAGCAACCCATGATCAGGGCTTGAGAACCTGTTATCCCAAAGCAGGAGGTCGCGGTCCACATCAGAAGGCTCCGCGGGCCACACCCCTGCCATAGAGCATTCCCTAACATGTAAAGTTAACCTTTTGTCCCACGCATATAAACACCATGGTACTTTTAGAATCTGCTCCATTGGCTGTTTCAAACATGCTCCTTTTTTACTCTGAATGTGCAGGTTAATCAGCACTGTTATCAAATTGCAAAAAGTTGATAGCCCTTCGGAGCTCAGTTTCATAGAGTTTTCCATAAATGGATAATGCACCAATTAGTTGTTTATGACCTGATTACAACAAATGTGTTCATTAATTTGTAATGCATTGAGTTTCTTTAACTACCAGAATACTATCTTGTATATACCTCCTCATTACTAGTCTTTTTTTCATTTTGCAGTGCTTTGTATGTCCAATCCATACGCGGACATACTACACTTTACCAAATGTATATTATATCATTTTTTGAGGCAGATAGCGTTTTCTTTTGTTTGTCTTTAATAACCATTTTTTTTTTTACTTTATTAGGAAAACATTCCAAAAATTATGAAAAAATACTGTCGTGTCACATTCTTACGGACATAAAATGCCCCTAAAACTTATTGCAGCAGCATGGCTGGATCTAAGGGGGTGCTGGGGTGGGCTGTACTTCTCTAGATTTCAGTTGCACTCCCCCAGGCCAGTCCCCTATGTTGTGCATGGCCAGCTGACCACCTCCTCCCAGCCCCACACTGCACACAGCCTGGGCACAAGGCATACAAAAAAATCACACGGCGCAAAGCTGAGGCAGAATTCCCTTAAAAACACAGCCTCAACCTGCATAGTATGTAGCTGGCTGTTATGTTGCAGTTCTGACCTGGGAAATTTCCAGAACAACAACGCATCTGCAGTGGCCAGCTACACACTTTGCAGATCAAGGCTGTGTCTGTAAGGGAATTAGATCTCTGCTATGTGCTGTGCGGGGAGGCAGAGCTCTGCTGCTTGCCTGTGCCCAGGCTGTGTGCAGTGTGGAAATGGGAAGAGGAGCTCTGCTGAGTGCCCTGCCAGCAGTGACCCCTGTCCTCTGCTCTGCTGACCCCTGTCCTCTTCTCTGCTTACCCCGTCCTCTGCCCTGTTGACCCCTGTCCTGTTCCCTGCTGACCTGTCCTCTGCTCTGCTGACCCTCATCCTCTGCTCTGCTGACCCCTGTCCTCTGCTCTGCTGACCCTCATCCTCTGCTCTGCTGACCCCTGTCCTCTGCTCTGCTGACCCAAGTCCTCTGCCCTGCTGACCCCTGTCCTCTTCCCTGCTGACCCCTGTACACCATATCTCCCAACTTTTTGAGATGGGAATGAGGGACACCTATCAGCAAAAGTATGCAGGCATAGGACACACCCCATGCTACACCCCCTTAAAGTAGAATTGCACAAAAAAAACTAGATTTGTTAAACCCACAAATGCTTTTATACCACTAATATTCCTTTATATTGGCTTTTGAAATTTACAAATGCAGCAATTTAGAAATCAGATGAAAGGTTTAGTGCTTTGATAGCTAAAAAGTGCATTGTATATACAACTATATAGATCAGATCAAAATGAGGGACAAATGAGGAGAAATGAGGGACAGAGGGACATTGCTCCAAATCAGCCAGACTTCTTTTCTAAGCGGAGACCTCCACCTTAAGTAAAGGCAGCTGGAACAGCCAGCAACCGAATACAACAACTCCTTCCGCATCCATATAGGCATCCCCTGATCAACTTGCGCGCTAATAGCCTCAAGCACGGCGGCAAGTCTGATACCTAGCCCCACCTCAGGATCAATACCCTGATCAGGATCATAATCTTAGGCCCATAGTACCATCAACAGCATCCACAAACCATGTGCTACTTCAAATACTCAGCTGAAGTTCTGCACAGACTAAGGAACATCAACACCACATTGCCATCTTCCATACAAAAAATACTTCAAAGAGAACAACTATTAAAAACCGGACGACAAGCAGCTCCCAACCACAGGAAGACATCTACTCGACCACTACAATTAGATTGCGCCTTGATTAACGCCAGGTCTGCAGTCAAACATAGACTGGAAGTACACGACTTCATCATTTAGAACAATGTAGACTGCCTCTTCATCACCGAAAGCTGGTTAACCTCTGACTGCAACACCATCCTCACCGAATTGGTGCCGGAAAACTACAGGATCCTAACCGAACACCGGATAGGGAAAAAAGGAGGAGGCCTAGCAGTGATCTTTAAAGGTCACCTGGATCTCACTAAACCATCATCTCAGAACCCAGTGTCTTTTATGGAAACCCTGACGCTACATTTTCAACCAACACCCCATGACACCACTCATATACTACTGTGCTACAGACCACCGGGACCAAAGTCCAATCTTCTTTCACCCCTCACGGAATCCTTTGCAATGCACACCCTAAAATTCAAAAATTTCCTGGCACTCGGAGATTTCAACCTTTGGGCAAACGCTAAAGACCCCATCGCGACTGCCTGCATCAATCAACTAGAAGAACTGGGTCTACAGCAACTGATAAAGACTCCCACACATGGGTCAGGACACACCCTGGACCTCATTTTCAAACAGAACATCAACGTCAACATACTCGACAACATAACTCTGCCATGGACGGATCATCACGCCATCAAATTCAAAATCACTACCAACATCACCAACGCAAAACGGAAACCTGTAACAACGCACTGGACCAGATCGCATAAAAAACTGTACTCCGAAGCCTTCAAAACCACTCTGTCCAAAAAAATATCTACAATAACCTTAAACCACTCTACGGAGGAAACACTCAACTCCCTGAACAAGGCATTACTGCAATCAGCAGACTCGGTAGCACCAAAACGCAGGGCTCTCATCAGGAAGAAAAATGCTGGATGGTTTAATAGCTCCCTCTCCGTACTAAAGCAAGAACGCAGAAGAGCGGAAAGAACATGGAGAAGAAATCCCACCGAGGAAAACCTATTTAACTACAAAGGTCTAACAGAGAATTATCGGAAAGCAATCTTCAAAGCCAAAAAGGACCACTTCTCATATACAATCTCAACGGCCGCAAACCAACCATGGGAACTGTTTAAACTGGTTAATCAATCAATGAATCCGGTGTGCCTAGAACCCCCAGAAAGCGAATCCCAGGATTACTGTGACAAACTGTCGGATTTTTTCATCGATAAAGTCAAAACCATCAGGGAAACAATTTGTCAGAAGAAAACATCCAACCTCAGCCAGCAAATACATAAAGAGGATGTCCGCACCAACATACCGCAACCGCCAAAATTTTCACTATCCCCAATTACCGTAGACACCGCAAAAAACATCATTAATAAACTGCGTGACAGTACCTCACCTATTGACATCATCCCCACAAAACTACTGAAAGAATGCTCCGACATCGTGGCTCCAACCATAACCCACCTCATAAACCGATCATTCCACGAAGGGATTGTTCCCAGCATCCTCAAACAAGGCATCGTCAAACCTCTACTCAAGAAACCAAACCTGGACCCTCAGGATCCAAACAACCGTAGGCCAATTACAAGCCTCAACACCATTTCTAAGATCATGGAGAAAGCTGTAGTACATCAGCTACAACTTCACCTGGATACTCACAAACTCCTGGACCCGCTGCAATCAGGCTTCCGCCCCGGTCATGGAACAGAAACAGCTCTCCTCAAGATTTGGGATGACGCCCTCGAAGCGGCAGATGACGGAGAGCCGTGTCTCCTCGTACTGCTAGACCTAAGTGCAGCGTTTGATACAGTAGATCACAATACTCTACTCGTCCGCCTCACAGAAGTAGCCGGAGTCCAAGACATAGATCTCCATTGGTTCGCGTCCTTCCTAGGAAATCGGTCACAGACAGTGAAACTAGGAAAATTCCTCTCCGAAACTCGGGCAGTCACCTGCGGAGTCCCTCAAGGCTCTCCGTTGTCACCCGTTCTCTTCAACATTTACATTCGTCCACTCCTTCAAATCATCAGATGCTCAGATCTCTGCTTCCACTCTTATGCTGATGACACGCAACTTTATTTCCGGATCAATGGAAAAAAAGATCACCAACAACAACTTGAAAACTGCCTCAAATCAATAGAGGACTGGATGACCACCAACTCCCTCCAGCTGAACCAATCAAAGACAGAGCTTCTTATCTTACACCAAAATCATAAGCCCGCAACCAAAACCTCCTGGTCTCCACCAACCGTCTTTGGGCAGACTATCTCCCCAAAGACCAAAGCGAAGAGTCTCGGGGTTATTTTAGACGCACAAATGTCAATGGATGCGCAAATAGGAGCAGTAGTCAGTCGATCTCACCATCTGCTGCGCATGCTTCGCAGACTCATCCCTTTTATCCCAAAGAATGACAAAGCAGTGGTAGTTGGAACAATCATTAATTCACGACTGGACTACGCAAACTCGCTTTACATAGGATTACCACAATATCAACTTGCGCGATTACAACTGATCCAAAACACAGCGGCAAGGCTGATAACAGGAAAAAAACCCTGGGAATCCATTTCTCCTTCACTGAGGAGCTTACATTGGCTAACCGTAAAAAATCGGATCACGTTCAAGACCCTTTGCCTCACCCACAAATGCGTGCATAGAGAAGCTCCGCAATACCTAATGGAGAAAATAAATCATTACACACCAAACCGCAGTCTTCGATCAGCCAACAAAAACCTCCTCCTCGTGCCCAAAGCCCGGTATAAATCCAAGGGGGATCGGAGATTCGCTGTCCAAGGGCCTCGGCTATGGAATGCTCTACCAATCAACATCCGCCTGGAAGAAAATCACCTGGCTTTTAGGAAAAAACTCAAGACCTTCCTCTTTTAGCAGATGATCAAAGCTCGCCACAGCGCCTAGAGGCGATTCAGTTCGCATTGTGCGCTATATAAGTATTTCATTCATTCATTCATTCATTCAAATCAGGGACAGTCCCTCAAAATCAGGGACAGTTGGGAGCTATGCTGTACACTGCTCTGCTGATCCCTTTTCTCTGCTCTGCTGACCCCTGTCCTCTGCCCTACTGACCCCTGTCCTCTGCCCTGCTGAACCCTGTACACTGTCCTGCTGATCCCTTTTCTCTGCCTTGCTGACCCCTGTATGCTGCCCTGCTGACCCTTTTCCTCTGCCCTGCTGACATCTGTCCTCTGCACTGCTGAGCTCCTGTACGCTGCCCTGCTGACCTTCCTTCCTTTGCCCCCTGACATTTTTTACTGCAACCCTACATCAGACAGGCTACAACAGGCCCTGTGCAGCAGTTACAGTGTAGGGGCTACTCAATGCACAAAGCAGCTTGCAGGTTTTAGTGCTCAGGAGTTAGCACCTTCATATGGTGGAGGTTAATGGTGTGTGCCACCTTAAAAGCTTGTGAGTGGTGAGTGCTCGATAACAACTGTTTATGTTCCATATGTGCCCTGCGCCCCCCCCCCCCCCCCTGTGCTTAGTAGTGATCAGTGTGCCCCTCTTTCATGGTCAGTGGGAGCATGTTCACTTACAGAATGTGATGGCGACCCGATGTCTCCAAGCGGGTGATTGCTGTTCTCCAGGTCAGCAGGACTGGGGGGGGGGGGGTGATGACGGAATCCTGCGTAAGTTGACCTTACAGATTTTTTCTGTAAAGGTGAACTTACCCTTTAAGGAGATTCACCCTCTCTATTTGTCATTATCATTGAAGGTGAAAATGAAGAAAATCCTAAATTTTGGGTTGTCCCTAGAAAAGTGATAGAAAGGAACTCTTCCAATGGGGACACTAGTTCTGGTGGATTGGGGGTCCACAATGAATTCCCTTAATTTGCAAGGATTTCTCCTCACTTCCGGTTTGGCTATGGGACAGAAAGTGAAGGGCAATCTCCGTAATGGGACACAGATGGTGAAAATAAATCTGATAAGGGTTATAACCCTCCCTTGCTCTATCCAAAATTAAATAAAAAGTTTTGCCTATAGTTCTACTTTAAGTACCTTTTAACATGAGTACCTTACCTGTTCCCCATCTACCAACCAAGACCTAAGACAATGAGACAACAGGTCTTGTGCCAAAACATAGATACTAGCTTTAGAATGTGTTGATCCATACTTGGCAACATGGCAACAGCTCCTCATAAAAGATTTTTTTTTTTGCTAGTACACAACATTGAGAATTTATGTACTTCACACTTAATCTAACTGATCACATACGACATGTTAATTAAACTTAACTTTGTCCTGATTGCATCTTCCACCTTCTGCCATTCTCTTTACTTCACATGAATACAGTGGACTGACAAGTGCACCATAAAGAACGCTAACCATGTCTCAGGGTTAGGAAATGATTCTTTTATCTGTCTTCACTGTCATTGCATTCCAGTTCCTTTGGATTCTATTAGCCTTTCATTCCATTATCCCCGGAGACAAAAAAATGAACTACAAAATATATAAATAAAGCAGGAGTGAAGAAATTATAGCATTTATGATCTAGGCTGATGTCTACTTATATTCAACCCTTTCATTCTGCACGCTTTGAAAAGGCAAGCCGACGCCACCATATATTACTGTAGACGCTTACCGCCGCTGTGAATAAAATTTCTAACTAGATCCTGACAAATCAAATCATTTTAATGAACCGCGGCAAACACTATGTGTTGAAACAGCTGTATGCACAATATGCAAATGCTGTTTATGAGCTTCTTATGTTGCAAAGTAAACAGTCTTCACATGAAGTTTTTTTTATGATTCATGGCTTCGGATAAAACTGAATTATTCTGGGCAAATGCTAGAAATGGCGTCCGTGTAAATTTTTCAATGTCTCCATAAGGGAAAATGTTAAACATATGCAGAAATGTAGAGTTGGTAAGCAGATAACAGGCTTGACAAATGAGTCTTAACAATATCCAGTGTTTGCCACGCTTTTGGACGGAAACCCACCTGAGGTCTAAATAGAATGAAGAGGAAGGTCAAAGAATTTGAATGAAGGATGAACAAAGACTGTACTCTGGAGGATCCTGTGTATAATAAAAAATATGTCAGAAGATGATTAATTGTATTTTAGAGTCAGATCGTTTCCAGAGAGTAGCAGTGTGCTATGAATAAGGAGTTTCTAACCTTCTTTCCATGTAATTAAATGAGCGGCATTAAAGTCTAGGTTAAGGTTTTTCGAGGAAACCCCCAAAATGTGTAATACAAAAATGAATTCTTATTTGCATGGGCTGTGTTTAAATTTTGCCAGTCTGGATGTAAGTGCAGAAATTAACTCTGGAAGGGCATTTCAAATTGTTGCTGAATGGCACTCGGGGCTGGGACAAGGAGGGGGCAGGAGGGGCAGCCAATTTGGGCAGAGAACTGTCATGTTGAGGGGTCACCGAGGGCCAGGGCAAGGGGTGGGCAGGAGGGACAGCTGCCCTGGGTACTGTGTTATCATGTGAGGTGGGGGGAACACCACAAGGAGATGGGGGGAGGATTTGTATTGGAGGGGTACTAAGAGTGGTGATCTAGTGGGATTTGTGTTGGGAGGGGGGATGGAGGGAGGACGATTTGTGGTAGGAGGGGGGATTCGGGGGGAATCTGTGCTGGGAAAGAAGCGATTTGAAGTGTGGGGGGGGGGGAGATGTGTACTAGGAAGGAACATTTTAGGGGTAGAGGATTTATGCTAGGTGGGGGGGGGTTGAACTGGGGGAATTTGTATTTTATGCAATTTGAAGTTTCATAACAAGTATTATCAATATAAGTATGCTACCGATAAGTAAAGAACATAGATTTCAAATAATAAACATTCCAAGAGTTGGTGTCCAATCTTGGACATATGGTAAATTTTTAAAACATTTTGACAAGAAAAGAAAAAGAAAATAGACTGGTGAGAATGACCCAAACATAGTGTAGGGTGGGTACTCCTGCGCTAAAAGGAATTTGTGATATATACAAAATAGTGGGTGCTGCATCCACCGTATGGACCAAACTCGTGTCCAAATTTATGTAATTTGTGGAGGGAGGGGGGTGGTGTTGCGCTCCTTCTAATATATTTTTCTCTTGTGGTGTGTTACCACGATATTGCCAAAGTATCAGTTATATGCCCAACAATTGACGATAAGGTGCATAGGTGCAAAATCAATAAATAATCTTAAATTACTTAACAAGTGTGTTAAAGAAACATAATAGTTTTAAAACAACAGAAGACAAACTAAACAATATCTGAGTGATATCAGCAAAAACAAAATTGTAGCTAAAGGTGGCTATATCACTGTGCAATATATATAAAACATAAGTGAATGGTTCATAAAGTGACTGATATGCAAACGAATAAAACAAAAAAGATATGATTCAAAATATATAAATAGCGTATACACAAATATTTTCAATCATCTAACTAAACAAATATTCAGTGCGGTATTGGATTTTTTGATCCTTAATCCAATGTGCAAATATTGGTGCAAACGTGCAAAGTGTTTCACTGGAACACTGTGTATAGCTGTCTTGGCATTAAAGTGACACTGTGCCTTTAAGTGCAAGAAATAGGATAGATCTTCAGTGTCAGTGACACCCGTGGTAGAAATAAATGATTACCTCACTGCTGTAAGGTAAACAGCGTGTAGCAGAGTAATCTTTAGGAGGAGGGGGGGTCCCTTCAACTCGGTCTTTTCCTGGGCGTTCGTTCACTTTTAAGTGGAGCCAGGGGGATGGGGGGGGAGAGGTAGGGGTGATCCTTTTCTTCCTCTCTTTCACTGGGTGCCTCAGATCATAGCATTCTCAATGTGCATTTAAAAAAGATAAAACAGGCCCACCATGGTGTAGTATTTTAAATGAAAGTAAAACTTTTATTTGCATATGTTTAAAAACTCACATTTCTGTGGGGTTATACTGGCGTTGTAAAAATGAGCGCCGAGCTCGTGTCTCAATGTCTGAGCGTCTGTTCCGGTGTCTGGTTAGCCTACGCGTTACGTCACGGCAGTCGAAGTAACGTGCCGTGACGTAACACGTAGGATCCGAGGCTAACCAGACACCGGAACAGACGCTCAGACATTGAGACACGAGCTCGGCGCTCGTTTTTACAATGCCAGTATAACCCCACAGAAATGTGAGTTTTTAAACATATGCAAATAAAAGTTTTACTTTCATTTAAAATACTACACCATGGTGGGCCTGTTTTATCTTTTTTAAATGCACATTGAGAATGCTATGATCTGAGGCACCCAGGGAAAGAGAGGAAGAAAAGGATCACCCCTACCTCTCCCCCCCCCATCCCCCTGGCTCCACTTAAAAGTGAACGAACGCCCAGGAAAAGACCGAGTTGAAGGGACCCCCCCTCCTCCTAAAGATTACTCTGCTACACGCTGTTTACCTTACAGCAGTGAGGTAATCATTTATTTCTACCACGGGTGTCACTGACACTGAAGATGTATCCTATTTCTTGCACTTAAAGGCACAGTGTCACTTTAATGCCAAGACAGCTATACACAGTGTTCCAGTGAAACACTTTGCACGTTTGCACCAATATTTGCACATTGGATTAAGGATCAAAAAATCCAATACTGCACTGAATATTTGTTTAGTTAGATGATTGAAAATATTTGTGTATACGCTATTTATATATTTTGAATCATATCTTTTTTGTTTTATTCGTTTGCATATCAGTCACTTTATGAACCATTCACTTATGTTTTATATATATTGCACAGTGATATAGCCACCTTTAGCTACAATTTTGTTTTTGCTGATATCACTCAGATATTGTTTAGTTTGTCTTCTGTTGTTTTAAAACTATTATGTTTCTTTAACACACTTGTTAAGTAATTTAAGATTATTTATTGATTTTGCACCTATGCACCTTATCGTCAATTGTCGGGCATATAACTGATACTTTGGCAATATCGTGGTAACACACCACAAGAGAAAAATATATTAGAAGGAGCGCAACACCACCCCCCTCCCTCCACAAATGACCCAAACATACTGTAGGGTGAAGTTCATGATGTCGCGTTCAGTAAGGCTGAGCAGGTGTGTAAAACGGGGGTTATATAGTAGTAGGCATGTAAGATAGTTGGTACATAAATGCGGTAACTTGGCTGGGAAAAGTGACTGCTGGGACTCGGGAGGAGATGTGGGGGGGGGGGGTGGGGGAGCCACCAAAGCCACAACCTGGATGGGGTAAGTGCGATTGATAGAGCAATAGGGGTGGCGGGGTTGGATGGCTGGCTGGGGGAAAGGTGACTGGCTGGGTGGGGGTCGTGGGCCGCCCCCCCCCCCCCCCCCAAGGAAAATTCAGCACCAGCCACCACTGTAGCTGAGGGTTGACATAATTGGTATCTATTAACTCAATCTAATCTCATCTTATATTTATTTATTTTACCATAAAATTGGGGAATATATGTTTTGTGCAATAAAATTTATTTGAAAGTAGTGTGACAAAATTTTCAACTGCCATCATTTTATTCTATAGAGTCTTCCCTTTCAGAAAACATATAAAGTTAATGTAATGGTGCGACTTGTTGTGCTATTTGACAGTTCCAAACCGCATGACCAGTCGCATCCTATTATCCGCAATGGAACCGTTCAAATCTGACTTTGCGGTGCCACACCGATTTGAAGAAAAGGTTCCTGCACTATTTGTTGGCATTTCAGATGTGACTTGCATAGACATCTGTGCATGAAGTCGGACAGATGTCAGACAAGTCACACCTGGAATCGCACTGACCTGCGTTTTTGAAATCGTGCTACTTCAAGTAAAGTAGCACAATTTCAAAGTTGCCTTCAGTGTGAAGAAGGGTTTAGGGATATGAAGTAATCTTAAGGACTAAAAAGTGCATTTGACATATGTAAAAAAAAATTAAAAATGTTTCTGTCTGCAAAAGTGTTGCACGTAGGGGGTGTCTGCATAGGTCAGGTAGGTCCCATGTAACAGTTTGCCACACAAAACATGTTTGACCATATTGGGAAATGATCCTATGTTTGTGGTTTGCTTTAGGCTATATATAGACCTTCCAGTTATATCTTTCGCCCTTGCTGATTATTATATTAGGATATGATCTATTACCTCTGAACACACAGAGCTGCAACTAACTAGCATATCCATTAATTTATATAATCTACTGTGTCTGCTTAATTAAATTTATTAAACCCATAGCTGGCTGAAGCTCCAAAAGAAATTTTAGAAGGTGCTGAGGCTTTGAAGTAAATTCTATCATAAATCTTATATAGGAGTTAACATGTTAACGCAAATTGAAAAGTTGTTTTCAATCTTAAAGTGGAGCTCCACCCAAAAGGGAAGCTTCACTTATCTGTCTCCACCACCCATGTGCAGTAGGCAACCAGCAGTGATGCTATAAGGCTTCACTGCCGGTTTCCATTAGCCGAGATGGAGGCGCCAGCACCGGAGAGCCCATTCAAGACTCGCTTCAGGTGAGGACCCTCGCTGGATGCCTGGACAAGTAAGTGCCCTAACAGTAAGTGTCAGCAGCTACAGTGTTTTTAGCTGCTGACTGTATTTATTTATTTATTTGCGGGGAGGTAGCTCCTCTTTAAATTGGTAGCTTTCATTAGAAGAGTTCCCCATGATCCTTCCTGCCATGAAGGTCCTTGTTCAGGTACTTCCTATTATAACTGTCTCTCCTAATTTTGTTCCTGCATTGTCACCCTGCCACATATGGCCGCCTACGTTACACATGCCATGGTCCATGTCACTATTAGTCAACCAGTTCAGAAAAAAGATGTTGATAAGAAGTCAACAGTTCTAATGAGTTTCAGGAACATAGTTCATTAAAGAGTTTGTAAACCCTTGATTGCTAACAAACATTCCTATACTTACCTGCTCTGTGCAATGCTTTTGCACAGAGCACCCCGATCCTCTTCATCTGGGGTCCCTCCGCTGGTGCTCCAGGCACCTCTTTTTCATTGGATACCCCCATGGAAAGCCGTTTTCCATGTGGGCACCTATGCGGGCTTGATCGCAAGTCCTTCTGCTGCGTTCATTGACACAGACAGCGGGATTCGGCCCCGCGCCCGTTCCCGTGTCACAGCTTTTGAGTAACAGCAGAGGGAGCCAATGGCTCCTGCTTTTATCAATCTATCCAGTGAGGAGAGTGACAGGGGCTGGAGCCACTGCGCTTGTGCACATCACTGGATCGGATTGGGCACAGGTAAGAAAAAGGGGGGTCTAGGGGGGAAATGCAGCACAGAAGGTAAAAAAAAAGGTAACTCCACTTACGTGGGGAAAAAAATTGCAAATAAAGAAAAAATAATATAGCGTTTACAATTGCGACACGAGTCATATTGTAATTGAATGTTAGCAGCCACTGTAATTTTCTGAGAATGCATTGCGATATGGCTGCATGGAGTTGTTCTGTACACAGAATGTGTACTGACCACTCCCCAGAAACATAATTTCCTGCTTGTGTGATTGGCTCACCAATTTTCCCAGAAGTCTGCCTAAGATACAAGTCAGATTTCAGGCATTCCTTGCAACAAAAATTAAATTTTTGGTGAGATACTCCCTGTAGGAACATGTCTAACGAGATGCAGGCCCAGCAGATTTCCTCATTAGTGCCCTGCAGTTGCACAGCTGATAGATGATTATGAAACCACTCCCATTAGACCCACTCAGTACAGAGACACAGAGGAACATACAGGGACTACTTGAGAGTAACAAAAGGTAGGAATCAGCAACAAAGTTTGTTAAAATCCTTGCAATGTACATAGATTACCCACAGGGGAATCTTATTATCTCAACAAAAGTGGAGTTACAACCACTTTAACCACTTTCTTACTGGGCATTTAAACCCCCTTCCTGCCCAGACCAGTTTTCAGCTTTCAGTGCTGTCATTCTTTGAATGACAATTGCGCTGCCATGCTACACTGTACGCATATGACAGTTTTATAATTTTTTTTCACACAAATAGAGCTTTCTTTTTGTGGTATTTAACCACTTCCCGACCAGCGCACGACGATGTACGTCGACAGCATGGCACGGGCAGGCATATTGGCGTACATGTACGTCCAATATTCGTTGCCGCCGTGCCATCGGGAGCGCGCCGCCGGCGGCGCGCTCCCGCGCTGGTCGGGACCCCCCTGAGTCCGGTCGCGGGACCTGCGGACTCGATCGCCGCGGGCATCCCCGCGATCGTCTCACGGAGCGGCCGAATGGAGGAAATGCTGTATAAACAAAATTTTCCCATTCTGCCTAGCAACTAGTGACGCTGATCTCTGCTCCATGTGATTGGAGCAGAGATCAGTGTACTCTAAATGAAAGCCCAACCCCCCCACAGTTAGTAACACACCCCTAGGAACACTTAACCCCTACACTGCCACCCACTGGTTAACCCTTTCACTGCCAGTGTCATTTACACAGGAATCACTGCATTTATATAGCAGTGATTACTGTATAAATGACAATGGTCCCAAAAATGTGTCAAAAATGTCCGATGGGTCCCCGACAATGTCGCAGTCACAATAAAAATCGCAGATCGCCGCCATTACTAGTAAAAAAAAAAATAATAAAAAATTATTAATAAAAATGCTATAAAACTATCCCTATTTTGTAAACGCTATAACTTTTGCGCAAACCAATCAATAATCGCTTATTGCGATTTTTTTTACCAAAAATATGTAGAAGAATACGTATCGGCCTAAACTGAGGGAAAAAAATGTTTTTTTATATATTTTTGGGGGATATTTATTATAACAAAAAGTAAAAAATAATGCGTTTTTTTCAAAATTGTCGCTCTATTTTTGTTTATAGCGCAAAAAATAAAAACCGCAGGGGTGATCAAATACCACCAAAAGAAAGCTCTATTTGTGGGAAAAAAAGGACGTCAATTTTGTTTGGGAGCCACGTCGCACGACCGCGCAATTGTCAGTTAAAGCGACGCAGTGCCGAATCGCAAAAAGTGGTCTGGTCTTTGACCAGCAAATTGGTCCGGTCTGAAAGTGGTTAATCACTACTGGGGTTTTTATTTTTTGCTAAACAAATAAAAAAAGACCAAACATCTTGGAAAAAAAGCAGTTTTCATAGGTTGTTATAAAATTTAGCAAACAGGTAATTTTTCATTGATGTGCACTGATAGGCTGCACTGATGGGCACTGATAGGCTGCACTGATGGGCATTGTTAGACAGCATTGATAAAGCAGCACTGATAGGTGGCACTAGTGGGCACTGATGCGGCTGGACTGATAGGTGACACTGATGGGCACTGATAGATGGCACTGAAGGGCACTTATAGGTGGCACTAATAGGTGGCACTGATAGGTGGAACTGATGAGCACTGATTGACACTGATAGGTGTCACTGATAGGCACTGGCAGGTGATATTGATAGGCCAGCACTGATAGGATGTCAGTGATGATGAGGTACTGATGAACACTGATAGGTGGCACTGGTATTGGTATTGTCACAATATTCTACTGCTATTATCCAGATATGCCATCCATGTGATGTGTAGGACTCTTCCATACACCATGGGACCTCGACAGGAAACTTTGTGCAATCAGTTGTTTATCTAATATATTTTTTTAAACCATCGATGCTCCCCGCTCTTACAGTAAAGAACCCTCTATGTAGTTTAAGGTTAAACCTCTTTTCTTTTCATTTTAATGAGTGGCCACGAGTCTTGTTAAACTCCCTTCCGCAAAAAAGTTTTATCCCTATTGTGGGGTCACCAGTATGGTATATGTAAATTGAAATCATATCCCCTCTCAAGCGTCTCTTCTCCAGAGAGAATAAGTTCAGTGCCCGCAACCTTTCCTCATAACTAATATCCTCCAGACCCTTTATTAGCTTTGTTGCCCTTCTTTGTACTCGCTCCATTTCCAGTACATCCTTCCTGAGGACTGGAGCCCAGAACTGGACAGCATACTCCATGTGCAGCTGGACCAGAGTCTTGTAGAGTGGGAGAATTTTATCGTTTTATCTCTGGAGTTTAATGCATGCCAATATTCTGTTTGCTTTGTTAGCAGCAGCTTGGCATTGCATGCCACTGCTGAGATTATCCTCTACTAGGACTAAGAAATCATGCCTATTTTGTTCCTCAGCAACACCTCCACCTCTATACCACTTCATAAAAAATGCACATTTTTAAAGCAATTTTTTGGTACTCCCTTGGTTTCAGGACTCCAATGTCAGGGGAGCACCAATAGAATGAATATACTACATAAAAAAATAAAGGGTTTTAACCACTTGCCGACCAGCTCACACCGATATTTGACGCCAGAATAGCACGGCTGGGCAAAAGAATGTATGGCTACGTTGTTCCCTTTAAGAGCCGCCGGAGGCATGCGTTTGTGCCCACGGCACGCTGAGGGACCCGATGCGAGTGGCCAGCAGGGGGGCGATTGCCGCTGATCACCCACGATCACGTGCATGAGAGCCAGCATGGGGATTTGTGTAAACACATAACTCCCTGTTCTGTCAGGGGAGAGGAGACATATCATTTGCTCATATTAAGTATTTTTATAGCTCTGATCACTGTATAAATGTCAATGGTCCCAAATCTGTCCACCGCAATGTCGCAGTACCACTAAAAATCGCAGATCACCGCCATTAATAGTAAAAAATAAAAAAAATTATAAAAATGCCATAAATCTTTCCCATAGTTTGAAGACGCTATAACTTTTGTGCAAACCAATCAATATATGCTTATTGTTATTCTTTTAACCAAATCTGATGAAGAAATTAGTTTTTTTTTAAACATTTTTGGGGATATTTATTATAGCAAAAAGTAAAAAAATATATATATTTTTTAAAATTGCTGCTCTTTTTTTGTTTATAGTGCAACAAATAAAAAACACAGAAGTGATCAAATGCCACCAAAAGAAAGCTCTATTTGTGGGGAACTAAGGACCCAAATTTGGTTTGGGTACAGCATCACACGACCGCGCAATTGTCAGTTAAAGCGACACAGTGCCAAATTGTAAAAAGTCCTCTGGTCAGGAAGGGGATAAAATCTTCCAGGGCTAAAGCGGATAAAGTCATGGAACTGGTCTCTTCCAATGAAACATGAAGAACTGTGTCATACCATAGGCTTCACACTGCTCCATAAAAAAAGACAAAAATGGAAGGCGCATGCCTAGTGCATTACCAATGACAATATAATGAATAATAAAATCCATAAAAAGTGGGTACTCACAAAATACAACTCTCAATTGAGCCATAAAAATCACACAGTGTATGGACGTGTGCAGGACCATATCACAGGGTAAATCTGCCAGGTTTCGGGGCGCACCCTCTTCCTCAAAGCTTGGCTAGGCTTCACACCGCTCCATATTCCACATGGTGTGGAGAAGCTCTGATGCATTTCGGAGAATGGACCATCTGCTATAAATCATCCCTTTTATTCTTGAATATTGCAAGAATTTAGAAAAAAAAAAACTCTTTCATGACCCCTCCATGCCAACTGTCTTTATTTAATTCTATCAGGTCAAAAAGTGGCAAGTTTATATTCTCATTCTTGGATATATTTGCATTCTCAGATAGAACTTGTCCTTTTCTTTCCATTATGCTTCACGTAGCAAGTTAATTTCCAAAAGATTATGATTGTCGGTGAGTTTCATGACTCAAATGCTTAATTTGAAGGTAAAATTCCCCCCGTACCTCTCTCATCACCGCTCAGTACTGTTGAGAATAAAAGAACTGCATTTATATGATCTGATATTAATTCCATTATTGGTATTATGATGGAAGCAAATAGCTATCAAGCACAATCCACTTCTTTTTGTCCTCAAGAGATTCAGCATCACAAAGCCTGTCTGCCTCCCACAATGCGTGCTAATGATACCTTGTAATAATTAGAGAATTTGGTAGGAAGGAATAATCGCACGTCTTCCTCTATAGGCTCTTTAAGATTTAATATCGAAATTGTCTGTGCTTGAATAGACACTTTACAGACTATTGTCTGCAAACTCAGCCTGGTACTTCAAATAGTCATAGAAATTATGGGAATTGCCTGGAGCAGAAACTACAGTAAGAGCTAGATGAAGCTGAGTAAGGACTGGAGATTGCATTAGGTCCTTGTGGGGAAGAAGTTGGTCAGTGACCAGGTTGTGTTGCTATCATTTACTTAAAATACATGCAAAAGGGTCATTAACCCAGAACTCAAGGGAATCACTATTACTATTACTATTAGGTACTGGTAAAAGTAAATAATGTAAATAATGTCACGGAATGCTGAAGAGGGGAAGAGTAAAAAAATGAGGCAAAAATGTGGGTAATACTCGCACCCTATAATTTAAAGGATCAACTAGTTCACCCAGAGAATTTGAAAGCAGAGTTCCCGGCATTTTTTACACTCCGCGTTTGTGATCATTTTCTCACACCTATTTAAAACTTTTTTTTTTTAGACACGTAAATACCTTATATTTTTCAGAATCCTCCGCTTTTGCTGAACCTCACGGCAATGAGGTACATCATGTCTGCCTGCCCACCCATTGGCTCCTGGGATATGAGTGTCATCAATCCCATGAGTCGATGGACCTTTGCCACTTGTAGAATCGCACCACACTTTGTACTATATGTGCATGGGCAAAATCGGGAGGCGCTTGCTGGGTAGCCAGCAGTGCTGTATCCTGGTGTTCCATCAGATTAGGCGACCCGTCAGATTTTGTTCCGTCACAGCCATATTGGTACACCCAGCACTTGGTGACACATATGCCGCGTACACACGTAGCCGACTATCCGGTGGAGTTCCCGCCGGACTGTCCGTCCGACTTTCCGAACGGGCTGCTTGCCCACACACGGCACTTTTTCAGCGGACTAATACGGCGTACTAAGTCCGCCGTACTATCCGCCGTACTTTTGAAATGAACAGACTTGCCCACACACGTGGAGGAAAGTCTGCTCATTGCGAGCGCGTCTCCAGGTAGGCGGGGCCCACGAAGGAGGCGTCGCTGGTCCCGCCACCTGGTATGGACTTAAAGGGCAACTCCAACGGCGAAAAAAATCGGTGTGGGGGTCGCCCCAGGTCCACATCAAACCCTTGTCCGAGCACGCTACCCGGCTGGCCAGGAAAGGGGGGACGAGCGAGCGCCCCCCCCCCCCTCCTGAGCCATACCAGGCCGCATTGTACCCCATACTCATTCACATAGGGTGGAGGGCCGGTATCCGGGCTACCCCTTATTAAAGGGGGCTCCTGGATTCCGATAAGCCCCCCGCCCGCAGACCCCGACAACCAATGGCCAGGGTTGTCGGGAAGAGGCCCTTGTCCTCATCAACATGGGGACAAGGTGCTTTGGGGTGGGGGGGCCGCACGGCCCCCCCTTCCCCAAGGCACCCCCCATGTTGAGGGCATGTGGCCTGGTACTGCTCAGGAGGGGGCGCTCGCTCGTCCCCCCTTTCCTGGCCGGCCGGGTAGCGTGCTCGGACAAGGGTCTGATGTGGACCTGGGGGGACCCCATGCCGATTTTTTTCGGCATTGGGGTTCCCCTTTAAGTCCATACCAGGTGGCGGGGCCAGCAACGTCTCCTTCGCGGGCCCCGCCTACCTCGAGACCCGCTCAAAATGAGCGGACTTTTCTCCGGGCGGAAAAGTCCGTTAATTTCAAAAGTACGGTGGACTGGCATACGCACGGCCGGATTGTCCGCCGAAATGCGAGTCCGGCGGGAAGATTGGAGTGCAAAACTACTTTCTAAGTCCGCTGTACTTTCGGGTAAAAAAAGTCTGCCGGAGGCTACACACGGGGGGATTGTCCGGCGGACTTGAGTTTGCTGGACTTTTCCACCTGATTGTTTGATCGTGTGTACGCTGCACAAGCCTACAGTCTGAAGTCGCCAAGCAGACATCTTTTTACACCCACCGAAATGTTTGCATTTCACACTTAATTTTACCAGTAAACTGAGCTTATATCAAATACAGTATTTAGAAGTCCATAAGACTGTTTTGATGTTGAATTTTAAAATCAGCAGCAAGCGCGCTAATCTGCTAATCTGAAGGGCCTGGTATGGAATTTGGGGGGGCCCCCACGCAATTTTTTTTAAAATTTTGGTTAGGGGTTCCCCTTAATATTTATACCAGACCCAAAGGGCCTGATAATGGACTGGGGGAATCCCATGCCGTTTTTTTCAATGACTTTAATCTGTATTGCCGGGACCTGACAATTCATTATAGCCACTAGTAGATTTAAATGACTCTTTTTCCTTTAGAAATTTAATTGTGTACAGGGACTGTTCTAAACATGAGAAAAATGCACCAATTTACAGGCATACTATAGACACCCCCTAGGTACGAAATTTAGAGGGATTTTTCACTTTTATTGTTTCACTTTAAGCATTATTAAAATCACAGCTCCCGAAAAAAACTGCAGTTTTTAAAACCTTTTTTGCATTGATACATGTCCCCTGGGGCACTTCCTATAGTCTGTTGTCTCAGGGTGACAACACTAAATTACATTGTACAGTGTCTTGAAACAGTATTCATACCCAGTCCCCTTGAAATTTACCACATTTTGTAATTTTACAACCAAAAACATAAATGTATATTATTGGGATTTTATGTGATAGACCAACACAAAGTGGCACATAATAGTGAAGTGGAAGGAAAATGATAAATAATTTTCAAAATGTTTTACAAATAAATATCTGAACAGTGTGGAATGCATTTGTATTCAGCCCCTTTACTTTGATACCCCTAACTAAAATCTAGTTTAACCAATTGCCATCAAAAGTCTCCTAATTAGTAAATAGAATCCACCTGTGTGTAATTTAAACTATATAATAATGTATATATACAGCTGTTCTGTGAAGCCCTCAAAGGTTTGTTAAAGAACCTTAGTGAACAAACAGCATCATGAGGGCCAAGGAACACATCAGACAGGTCAGGGATAAAGTTGTGGAGAAGTTTAATGTGTAAGTTCACCTATATAGAAAAATCTGTAAGATGAACTTACATAGGATTTCTTCCTCGACCCCCCCACCCCAGTCCCGCTGACCTGCAGTGCGGCGATCTCCCAATCTGAGCTCTGCTATAGCCACCTTACCAGTCCGGGCTTTAGAAATGCCCTCAGAATTCTATCTACTTCTTCCCGCTAACAGGACGGGCTACGCGGGATCTGATTGGTCGGCGCAGACCATGTGACAGTGCCAACCAATTAGAATGCTCTGAAATGTACCTCCTGACAGGGGATGTTTTGGAGATTAAGCTGAGGGTATTTCTAAGCCCTGGTCCAATGAGGCGGCGATATCAGGGCTTATAACGGGAGATCGCCATGCTGCAGGTCAGCAGGATGGGGGGGGGGGGGATGAGGGAGTCCTGTGCAAGTTCACCTTACAGATTTTTCTGTAAATGTGAACTTACCCTTTAAAGCAGGCTTAGGTTATAAAAAAAATCCCAAGCTTTGAACATCTCTTGGACCACTGTTCATCATTCGAAATGGAAAGAGTATAGCACAACTGCAAACCTACTAAGACATGGCTGCCAACCTAAACTGACAGGCAGAGCAAGGTAAGTCTGGAGGAGCTGCAGAGATCCACAGCCGCAGGTAGGAGAACCTGTACACAGGACAACGATTAGTGGTGCACTCCACAAATCTGGCCTTTATGGAAGAGTGGCAAGAAGAAAGCCATTGTTGATAGAAATCCATAAGAAGTTCCTTTTGCAGTTTGTGAGAAACCATGTGGGCGACACAGCAAACATGTGGAAGAAGGTGCTCTGGTCAGATGAGGCCAAAATGTAACTTATTGGGCAAAAAGCAAAACGCTATGTGTGGCGGAAAACCAACACTGCTCATCACCCTGAGCACACCAAACATGATGGTGGCAGCATCATGTTGTGGGGATGCTTTTCTTCAGCAGGGACAGGGAAGCTGGTCAGAGTTGATGGGAAGATGGATGGAGCCAAATACAGGGCAATCTTAGAAGAAAACCTGTTAGATTCTGCAAAAGACTTGAGACTGGGGCAGATGTTCACCTTCCAGCAGGACAATGACCCTAAACATACAGCCAGAGCTACAATGGAATGGTCAACCTGTAGACTGTGGGCAGGTGACAGGTGGATTGCGAGGAGATCCCCAGGTTGCCGACACTCTGCTTTCCCTGAAAGCTTCCGAGCCTGCAGGCACATGCTCAATCCCAGCCTGCAGAGACATCCCCCGCCCCATGCAGTCGTGCAGATGCGGATCGTGGAAAGCCTTGGAAATAGCTTGGGAGGGTTCGAGCTCCTGACTGAAAATACCCAAGCTTTTACACTTACCGCATTGCGTGCCTTTGCACTGGCCCTCTCCCTCCAATCCATCCATGGCACTTGAAGGTAATATACGAGAGGAGGGCCGGTGGGGATCAGAAGATTCAGCTCCGCCATGACAGCTTCCCTGCGCCATTCTGCATAAGAAAATAATTTTTATCCCTTCCCGACCCCCCAATACTATACCCTCCTGACCTCCCTGAATCATGCCCTCCTGACCCCCCGTACTCTGCTCTGCTCAGCCCCCAGTACTGTGCCCTCCTAGCACCCCATTATGATACCCTCCTAACCCCCTTGTACTGTCCTCCTGACCCCCCAATACCATACACTCCTGGCCCCTTATTAATGTACCCTCCTGACCTCCCTGCATCGTGCCCTCCTGACCCCCAAAATCATGCCCTCCTGGCCTCTGAGTACTGTATCCTCCTGACCTCCCTGCACCATGCCCTCCTGACCCCCCAATACCATACCATCCTGACCTCCCTGCACCATACACTCCTGACCCCCAATACTTTACCCTCCTGACTCCCCAATACTGTGGCCTCCTGACCCCCTGCACCATGCCCTCCTGACCCCCCCAGTACCATACCATCCTGACCCCCCTGCACCATACCCTCTTGACCCCAGTACCATACCCTCCTGATCCCCTGTCCTCTGCCCTACTGATTCCTCTCCAGTGCTCTTCATACTGCTGACCTCTGTACACGTCTCTTCCTCCTATTGACCTTTCTAGACTGCCATACCTACTACTGACCTCTGTACTCTGTCCTATGTATTACTGATCTCTGTACACTGCCCTACCTACTAATGACCTCTGTACACTGCCCTACTTATTACTGACCACTGTACACTGCTCTGCATACTACTGACCTCTGTACACTGCCCTACCTACTACTGACCTATGTACACTGCCCTACTTACTACTGACCTCTGTACACTGTCCAACATTCTACTGAACTCTGTACACTGCCCTATATATTACTGACCTCTGTAAACTGCCCTTCTTACTACTGACCTCTCTACACTGCCTTACATATTACTGACCCCTGTACACTGCCCTACATACTACTCACCTCTGTACACTGCCCTACATACTACTGACCTCTGTACACTGCCCTACATACTACTCACCTCTGTGCACTGTCCTACATACTACTGACCTCTGTACACTTCCCTACCTACTACTGACCTCTGTACACTGCCCTGCATACTACTGAGGCCTAGTGGGGATGACCAATTACTCCCCAGACATGAAAAGCAAAAATGTGAATGAAAGTGAATGCCAAGTTTCTCACTAAAGCTAAATTGTAAGTTTCCTTTATGCCTCAGTGAAGGCAAATATGCATGAAGGACAAAAAAAAGTCTTTACTTTTCATTGGGGGCTTGCTAGTTAATTTATTTTAAAAATCTCTTTGATCTCTTCCATGTTGTCCAGGTAGGTCTCCACCTCTCAAACGTTGTCTACCCCTGGTTTATATCAAAGCATATTCATGTGCTGAATGGCCCAGTCAAAGTCCAGACCTAAATCCAATTGAAAATCTGTAGCAAGACTTGAAAATTGCTGTTTACAGATGCTCTCCATCCAATCTGACTGAGCTTGAGCTATTTTGCAAAGAACAAAGGGCAAAAATGTCATTCTCTATATGTGCAAAGCTGGTGGAGACATACGCCCCTAATCATAACACATCCAAGCACCTTCTGCCCCACCAGCCACTATGATAAAAATACCCAGGCCCATAACCTGCAAATAAACGAAGAAAAAAAGACCAAAACAATATTAAAAACCATTAACTCTTAGCCCTTGTACACACGGTCGGACATTCCGACAACCAAATCCATCTTTTGTTCCGACGGATTTTGTCCGAAACTGTTGCATACACACAGTCGGACAAAGTTGTCAGAAAATCCAATCGTACTTAACATGATGACGTTATTTCGTTAGGACGGGACTACGTTCAGGCTAGTAGCCAATAGCTTTGGTGTAGGAATTTGATCTGAGCATGCGTGGCACTTTGTCCGATCGGAATTCTCTACACATGATCGGACAAAGTCCGATCGGATCATGTTGTCGGAAAATTTTATAGCCCAGCTGGAAAACTTGGTCTGTTGGAACCCACACACTGTCGGATTATCCAACAACACGGTCCTATCGGACATTGTCCATCGGAATGTCTAACCGTCTGTACAAGGGCTAAGGGAGGGAGGGTGGGAAGTTGTCCCATCCAGGCTCTCTTCTAAATAATTCCTCCCAACTCCTGAAGTCCCACCTGCTCCATCCTTTCTACCAATTCGGTGAGTATCCCTTCTTAATTACTTTTGATATCCCAAAACTCCTTGTATGTCCAAACCCCATTTAACCTACATCTAGGCTTCTTTCTTCTACCCTGGGCCTAACTTTCCACTTCACAGTTATGTGCCACTTTGTGTTACATACAGTAGTTACATAGTTAGAACCTGAGTGAGTGTCTACAATTGTCCCTATCCATTGCACACTCACATCGGTCCTCGCTCTCAAGGAGCCCACAATCCTAGGTCCCCATTCATATACTAGGGCAAATTTTGGACAGAAGCCAATTAACCTACCTGCATGTCTTTGGAGTGTGGGAGGAAACTGGAGTAAACCCACGCAGGCACAGGGAGAACATGCAAACTCCAGGCAGGTAGTGTTGTGGTGTGGTTGAGATTCAAACCAGTGACCCTTTTTACTGCTAGGCGAGAGTGCTACCCACTACACCACTGTGCCACCCTAACAGGTCTATCACATAAAATCCCAATAAAATACATTTACATTTTTGGTTGTAACATGACAAAATGTGGAAAATTTCATGAGGTATGAATACCTTTTCAAGGTACTGTGTCTATGAAGGGGCATCATTGTTGCCCTAGGCTACTTGTTTCTGATTTTGACCTCTGAATGGGTGGGACATATATAATAACACTGCTTAAGATTTCAGTATGGGCAGATTATACAGGAAGTAGGAAGCTCACTGGATTTCTAGCAGGACCAGGTATTTTACTGTACTCTTTTAAAAAGACAAAATGGGAAAATCGGCGTCTATTGAAGAGATGTTTTGAATATGTTTTTTTTCGCTTATAATTTTGCCCAGACATACAATTTAAAAGATATCTAGAGTTCACTTATAAGACAACAGAAATGCACACTTGGGAAAAAAATTTAATATCTATGCACATTACTGAAAAAAAACAAAGAACCATTTTGTGGTCTGATTGTACCAGCGTTCTTCTTGATAGTCTTCAATGGTGCTTCTTGAAGCTTAATTAACACTAAACTGGCAAAATTCATATTTGACCAAGCAATATATTTTAAACAAAGCATCTCTCAGACATTGTGATGCATGCGTTCTAATCAGTCACAAGCACTCTGCAAAAGCTGTATTATTTTTAGAAGAAATAATTGCTTGGTATAATGTTCCTTTAATTGGTTTCTATGATGGTGTTTGTTCAGTGTTGAAACCCTTCACTCTTCATATTGGAAGATCTTGGCTCTCTGCTCAATGGTTCTTTGTAAATTGGAATATATCCCAGCATCCTCTATTGCCGCCATTGTTCAGCCATGCAACCACTTCATTCATTACTAGGATACATTATAGTTGGATTTGAATTGCTTATTTGCTGCATTTTGCATGGAATCAAATCAAGGTTGTAACAGTTATCTGCTCTGTCTTTTGTGATAAGCACAGATCTGAGAATTTAAAATGTGTTTTTGTTTCTAAATAGCAAAGGGCATGATGCCAAGAGAGTATACCAGCTAATACAGAGTAAGTGTCAATTATAAAAATACATTGGTAACAAGGTAATCATTTCTGGTTATTTCCTCCTGTTTTAAAACCAGTGACAAAGCTACCACCTTAACCTCCCATGTGGCTGCCATGGGATCACATCCATTGCAGGGGCCCACCATTAGTGCACCAAAGATTAGCCCTTCTTAGAATTTTGTTGCTATGAGACTCATGAACTTGGTGTGGCAAATGAGCAAATCATTGAAAGGCACCTTACAGATTAGGGCACTTGCAATACTGGAACGTGAACCATGAATTTGAAATGCTTCTAAGATCATTCATTCATTGGCAGGTGCATTTGACTTGCAGTTGACCTTCTTCAAAGCTGCATCAACCTGCTGTAAGCATGTTTTGCATTCCCATTGATTTGTAAGGGTAGAGAAGCAGTTTTGACATGAACAAAAGGCAGTTGACAGACTCTGATGCCACATACACACTACCGGACTTTCCGGCAGTAAGGGTCAGATAGAATCATTTCATCAGTTATTCCAATCGTGTGTGGGCTTCAGTGGACTTTTTTTTTTAAAAAGTCTGACAGACCTAGAAATAGAACATGTTTTAAATCTTTCCGACGGAATCAATTCCTATCGGGAAAACCATTTGTCTGTATGCAGGTCCGACAGACCAAATATGACGCAAGGGCAGCTATTGGCTACTGGCTATTGAACTTCCTTTTCTAGTCCCATTGTACGTCATCGCGTTCAAGATGAACGGCCTTTGGTGTGATCGTTTGTAGGCAAGTCCGTTCAGTTGGAACTACGTCGGAAACTCAGTCGGAAAGACTGTCAGAGATTATTCTGATGGAAAGTCTGGTTGTGTGTATGCGGACCACTGTCATAAGTTTGGTGTGATCCATTGGCTCTGTAGTGACAAGGGGGACACTAATTTAGCTACATGATCAAAAGAGTTCTGTTTATTCTGCCCGTCCATCATCAATACTCTATAGCTGCTTAATGTAGAACTCTACCCAAGAAAGGGTTAAAGCGTCCTGTCTGACACCCTCGAAAAGGAAATACATTTAAAAACTTTATGGTTATTACCACATCAGGTGAAGAGGTGAAAAATCTTCTAATAGGGACCTTTGTATTGGTGACAACTAAGCCCTTGTACACACGGTCGGAGAATCCGTCGGAATGTGTCCTATCGGACCGTGTCGTCGGATAATCCGACTGTGTGTGGTATGCATCGGACTGATTCCGTCCGAATCTCCGTCGGACCCAATTTTCCAACATGTTGGAAATATTTCCCGACCAACTGGGCCGGTTGGGACGTAATCCGATCATGTGTAGAGAATTTTGATCGGACCAAGTGCCACGCATGCTCAGATCAAATTCCTACATCAAAGCTATTGGCTACTAGCCTGAATGTAGTCCCATCGTAACGAAATTACGTCATCACGTTCTGAAAGATTGGATTTTTTCGCCAAACTTTGTCCGACCGTGTGTATGCAACAGTTTCGGACAAGATCCGACGGACAAAATCCGACGGGCAAAATCCGACGGATTTGGTTGTGGAAATCTCCGACCGTGTGTACAGGGGCTAAGAAGTTTTCTTCCCTCAGTTTTGAGAGATGCTCAGATTTAATTTCTTGGTTTATGTATTTCCCAGGAAATGGGGGGTAATCACTCCAGCGGGGATGGGCATGGCAAGAAAAATCTATCAGAAGTTCCAACATATCCCCACTTTAGCCAACAATTAAAGTCCAACTCCAAGCAGTACTCACCCTCTCTATCAGCCAGTGCTGCACTCTTCCTTCTGCTGCCAGTCCTTTAATGAGTTGAATGATGCTGCATATCATTCAGCCCACTTTCTGTGAGCCCAGGGCATCAAGGATGTCACAGAGCCACCCTGGACTCGCAGAAAATCAATGCAGAGAAAATTGCCTATGGCATTGTGAAAGAAAATGAACAGAACTTGGAACAATCGTGTGGCCAGATTGAAGACAACTTTAAAAAAAAGGCATGTTAACTAAACAAATGTGAGTGGGCACATGTGCCCTGGGTGCTGTGTTGAGAGGGGTCGCCCTGGTGATCCATTGGCTCATCCCGGTCCTCATTGACAAGAGTGATTGCAGTTTCAGAATGAATAGCTGCCGGCTGTTGCTGGAGAGAGGATTCAGCTTTCTCCTCCCTTCAGCCTGCAAGAAGCAATAGAGAGTCGGTAGAAAATCATATGTTAAGGGGCCCAGGCGCTACCTGTAAGAGCTAGATACATTTCTAAATGTGTCTATCCTAGAAGGCTAGAAGGCTCTAAGTTGGTATTGACTCGTATTTATACATAAAAAACAGAGATACCCCTAGACATCTCTGATAATAGAAGTAAAAGGAGATAAACAGGATAAAATGCAGGGAAACCTTATAGATATAGGCTGAAAATTAGAAAACTGTCAGAGGATAGCACCTAACAGCATTAACCCAGTGACTATAATGCACTAAGAAAGATTTAAGGTACAACCAGAATTTAAAATTGTGCGGAAAACCGTATATATTTGTATGTCCCTCAGATGAGACCAAAAAAAATAATAATTTCATATAAGTTTCATATAAGTATGGGCTTCAGTTGGAACCAAGAAAGATTACATTAAAGTATGTGCTATACCGAAAAAAAGCATATATATATCCAACCAAGTGCTAGCGTATATGCAATATAAACAGGGGATAATACATGTACAGGACCAAAGAACCAAAATAAATTAATATAAATAAATAAATAAAAATAAAAAATATATGAAAATTATATAATATATAATAATAAGTGTTTGCAAGTACAAAAAATACAAAAAGTGCAAAAGGGCAGAAAATGTGCAAAAAGTGCAAAAAAGTGCAAAAAAGTGCAAACCAACAATAATCTCAAAATCCACAGGAAGTAAATAAAAGTAAAAAATGCAAAAATACCAATACACGTGCTATCATAAGCGTCCTTAGAAAAATAAGTAAAATTAATTAGAATAAAGTCCACTTCAGGTGGTATAACAGGAGGTAGTGGTATATACTATAAATCTTCAGACAGCTGGATTTTAAAGTGACTGGTGCTCAAACAGATAATTCAGGTGACTTCCGTGCTCACCCCCTCAGCTCCCCACTCCCCGGATCCCTATGCCCATGAAGGGCAAGCAAGCATGTATGTCTCAAAGTGCAGAGATTGGTCAATCCAGAGAGAAAACGTCCAGGGAGGATCGTCCACCCTTTTTCTCCTTCCTCGTTGCACAGAGAAATTCCAGTGGGCCGGTGGTTGTAGGTCAGTATGTCCTCAGGGAGATAAAAAAGGGTCTCATAGTGTAGTAACTCCAAAATTACAAAAAACTTGGGTTCAAAAGTGATGGTTCTGCTGGCCGTAGAACCTGTCACTAGTCGGAGGTAGGGGGAAGCTGTTGCCACAAAGAGACCAACCATCTTGTTACCAGGGACCACAGTGAGTAACTGAAGCAAGTACCGGAGCAGTGTTCTCACTGAACGGACATTGTGGAGAATTGGGAAACTTCAGGCAGTAATCAAGTCAGGGACCCAACCCACGGAGGAGACGCTTGCAGATCAACCTTGTGAGTCAAGCCAGGGACCTCGCCAGTCAGCAGGGGTGAAGCTTGAGAAGTATCTGAAGTGCCAAGCTAGGGGCCCAGCAGGAAAGTGTGGATGATGCTTGAGGGAGATACCACCGCAAATATTGGAGGAGCTCAAGGGATTCACAGTCAATGAATCAGTGGTACTAGTGAGAGGCCGGAAGCTCAGTGTTGAAGAACTACAAGAGGCAGTTGTAGTGGAGCTGAAAGGACTGTTACGTTTGAGTTAGGAACTGTTAAAGACTGTTACCATAGGAGACAGCAATCCTGCATGTGCAGATGTGGCTTCTTGCTGGGGCCTTTCCCTGCACGGCTGTCCTCCTATTGAAGTCTCGGAGTCTGTCAATTGAATTTGCAACTCCCTAAGGATGTCCTGGCCCTAACACTCTTTCCCCCAGAAATACAAAAGGACTGTCAAAAGAAATAAAACCTCTTTTACATCCAAGAATTGTCTGGCACCCAATAACTTTCACCATCTTTGCACCCATTATGCCTCCCAACCCACCATATATTGAAGGATGTCAGCTAGCTCTGGCCTGGAAACTTCTCGATAGACTGGAGAAGGCCAGAGACCTTTCAGTGCAGTGACATTTTTTAAAAGTCTCTTTTGTGTGTTTTTAGCGCAGGCAACACAATAAAATTAATGGGTTGCCCAATACATGCTGCTCAAAAAATGTGCAACCTCTGTCACAACTGGAAAGGCATGAATAGAGCCTTATGCCTTGTACACACGATAGGATTTTCCGACAACAAATGTTGAATGTGAGCCTGTTGTTGGAAAGTCCGACCGTTTGAGAGCAGGTTCTCAAATTTTCCGGCAACAAAACAGAAATTTCGATCGTGTGTACACAAGTCTGAGGCACAAAAGTCCACACATGCTCGGAATCAAGCAAAAGAGTCACACTGGCTATTGAACTTCATTTTTCTCGGCTTGTCTTACTTGTTGTACGTCACTGCGTTCTTGATGTTTTTTTTATTCACCGCTGTTAGACCCCTTTCACACCACACCGCCGATAGCGTGGGCGGTAAAATGCCGCTATTTTTAGCGGTGTTTTACCGCCGGATTTGCGGCGCATTTTGGCCGCTAGCGGGTCACTTTTACCCCCCGCTAGCAGCCGAGAAAGGGTTAAAACCGCCGGCAATATGCCGCAATAGCGGTGTTTTGCCGGCGGTATTACAGCACTGCCCCATTGATTTCAATGGGGAGCAGCGGTGGAGGAGCGGTAAACACACAGCTCCTTCACCGCTCCAAAGAAGCTGCTGGCAGGACTTTTCCCTGACGTCATGCCAGCACACCGCTGTAGTGTGAAAGCCCTCGGGCTTTCACACTACATACAATGGTGCAGCTTCTTTGGGGCGGATTGCAGGCGCTATTTCTAATGCTATAGCACCTGCAAAACGCCCTGGTTTGAAAGGGGTCTAAGCAGTGGCGGCTGGTGAAGTTTTTGGATGGGGGGGGGCGCCAGACCCCGCCCATCATGACCCCGCCCACCATTTTGGCCCCTCCCACTTCTCATAAAACACGCCCCTTGTGTAATCGGAAAAAAAATTTGACGTGGGTTCCCCCTCCGAGAGCATACCAGGCCCTTAGGTCTGGTATGGATTCCAAGGGGAACCCCCTACGCCGAAAAAACGGCGTGGGGTTCCCCTCCAGATCCACACCAGACCCTTATCCGAGCACGCTACCCGGCCGGCCAGGAAAGGGGGTGGGGACGAGCGGGCGGCCCCCCCCCTCCTGAGCCGTACCAGGCCGCGTGCCCTCAACATGGGGGGGTGCCTTGGGGGAGGGGGGGCGTGCGGCCCCCCCACCCCAAAGCACCTTGTCCCCATGTTGATGAGGACAAGGGCCTCTTCCCGACAACCCTGGCCGTTGGTTGTCGGGGTCTGCGGGCGGGGGGCTTATCGGAATCCGGGAGCCCCTTTAATAAGGGGGCCCCCGGATACCGGCCCCCCACCCTATGTGAATGAGTATGGGGTACAATGTACCCCTACCCATTCACCTGTGAAAAAAAGTACAAAAAAAAACACAACACAGGGTTAAAATATTTTATTGCACAGCTCCGGGGGTCTTCCGTCTTCGGGGGTCTTCTCGCCGGACTCCTCCGCTATCTTCTTGTAGCTCTTTTACTAGCGGAGGAGTCCGGCTTTCTTCCTCGCCGCCGGCCTCTTCTCCCGACTTCGGGGGTCTTGTCCCCCTCTTCGGTTCTTCTGCCGGGCCACCGCGCCTTCTTATAGCTCTTTTACAGGCGGTGGCCCGGTCTTCTGCCGCCGCCCGTTCTTCTTCTTCTTCTTCTTCTTCTTCTTCTTCTTCTCCTTCTTCTCCAGGAGATGTTGCCTCGACGATCTCCCTGGCCGGAATGCCAGGGACGCGCTGTGCTGCCACTTATATAGGGACAATGGGGCGGTGTCACATGGGTTGATGTCACATGGGTTGGTCACATGGGTTGATGACATCAACCCATGTGACCAACCCATGTGACATCAACCCATGTGACACCGCCCCATTGTCCCTATATAAGTGGCAGCACAGCGCGTCCCTGGCATTCCGGCCAGGGAGATCGTCGAGGCAACATCTCCTGGAGAAGAAGGAGAAGAAGAAGAAGAAGAAGAAGAAGAAGAAGAAGAAGAAGAAGAAGAAGAAGAAGAAGAAGAACGGGCGGCGGCAGAAGACCGGGCCACCGCCTGTAAAAGAGCTATAAGAAGGCGCGGTGGCCCGGCAGAAGAACCGAAGAGGGGGACAAGACCCCCGAAGTCGGGAGAAGAGGCCGGCGGCGAGGAAGAAAGCCGGACTCCTCCGCTAGTAAAAGAGCTACAAGAAGATAGCGGAGGAGTCCGGCGAGAAGACCCCCGAAGACGGAAGACCCCCGGAGCTGTGCAATAAAATATTTTAACCCTGTGTTGTGTTTTTTTTTTGTACTTTTTTTCACAGGTGAATGGGTAGGGGTACATTGTACCCCATACTCATTCACATAGGGTGGGGGGCCGGTATCCGGGGGCCCCCTTATTAAAGGGGGCTCCCGGATTCCGATAAGCCCCCCGCCTGCAGACCCCGACAACCAACGGCCAGGGTTGTCGGGAAGAGGCCCTTGTCCTCATCAACATGGGGACAAGGTGCTTTGGGGTGGGGGGGCCGCACGCCCCCCCTCCCCCAAGGCACCCCCCCATGTTGAGGGCACGCGGCCTGGTACGGCTCAGGAGGGGGGGGGCGCCCGCTCGTCCCCACCCCCTTTCCTGGCCGGCCGGGTAGCGTGCTCGGATAAGGGTCTGGTGTGGATCTGGGGGGGAACCCCACGCCGTTTTTTCGGCGTAGGGGGTTCCCCTTGGAATCCATACCAGACCTAAGGGCCTGGTATGCTCTCGGAGGGGGAACCCACGTCAAATTTTTTTTCAGAAATTTGGCGTGGAGTTCCCCCTTCAGAGCTCATTCTCTGATTGGCCACGGCAAAAGTCGCCTGGCCTGGGGAAACCTTTCTGGCTGTGAAAGCTTTTTGCATTCATTCAGCTAAATGCACGAACATTCTCCACAAAGTAGAGGCTAGAAAGCCTTTATGCGGTGACTCACCTCTCACTGTCTGGCAGCTCCGCTCGGGCTAAGGAACGGAGCTGCCTACGTCACTTCCGGGTTTCGTGAAGCAGCCGAAAGCCGGAAGTGACTGCCTGTCTAAGAGTGACAATGCTCCCGCCCGTAGAATCACAGTGATTTTACGGGCGGAAGCTAGTCGGCGTTCTGCTGTGCGCCGCAAGGCGGGTTTTTAACCCGCAAATGAAGCGCCATGAATGCAATCTTGTGATTGCATGGACGTGGCGCTTCTCATAGTGCACTGTGACCGGCGCCACAGTACACTATGTTAAATTGTTAAATGACATTTTTTTTTTTTTTTTTTTAAATGTCTTAAAGGGCCCGTTTTTTTTTTTTACTTTTTTTTTAACTTTTTTTTTTTTTTACACCTAGGGAGAGGGGGGGCGGCGCCCGGGCGCCCCCTATGGGCGGGCCGCCACTGGGTCTAAGTCCCTGATATGTGCACTGAATTTAAACTCTCCAGTGTGCTGCAATAACTATTACACATATCACAAACATTATATACAATTTGCTGTTTGCCATCTTCTTTGCCCTGGGCGCTGGATGACCTTACCCTGGCACTGGATCTGCTTACCTAAAATGTGGCTTTAAAAAGTTTTTCTTCAATCCCACTTTAAAGTATTTGTAAAATAGCAATGAAAGGCAAAACATGTGTGTATGGATATAAAAAAACAACAACTTATTTTTCTTTTTTTATAAGTGATCGCATTCCTTCTGTTCTCAGCTGCATACAAGCTGGGGGGAGGGGGGGTGGGGAACAGCAGAACATTGAGCTTCCCAGTGAAAGGCTGTGTGTGTGTGTGTGTGTGTGGGGGGGGGTGTTCTCCTGCTTAGTGTGGTCAGTTTTTAATAGGAAAGCAGAGGGACTGGCAGGGATTTCACACAAAGGAAGCAATACAAAGAGAAAACAGGATGCTTTCTCATACAAGTACATGGTATAACAGGCACATATCAGGGATATGAAATGTCTGCTTTACATACTCATACCTCACAACTTTTTGAGACGGGAATGAGGGACACCTATCAGCAAAAGTATGCAGGCATAGGACACGCCCTTCCCACGCCTCCTTAAAGGAGAATTGTACAAAAAAGTAAGATTGGTTAAACCCACAAATGCTTTTTTTACTACTACTATTCCTTTATACTGGCTTCTGGAATTTCTAAATGCAACAATTTAGAAATCAGATCAGAGGTTTAGTATTTTGCTGGCCAAAGACCAGAGCACTTTTTGCGATTCTGCACCGCTTCGCTTTAACTGACAATTGCGCGGTCATGTGGCGTGGCTCCCAAACAAAATTGCCGTCCTTTTTTTACCACAAATAGAGCTTTCTTTTGGTGCTATTTGATCCCCTCTGCGGTTTTTATTTTTTGCAATATAAACCAAAAAAATTGCGACTTTTTGCTATAATAAATATCCCCCAAAAATATATAAAAAAGTTTTTTTCCCTCAGTTTTGGCCGACGTATTAGGATGTATTCTTCTACATATTTTTGGTAAAAAAAATCGCAATACGCGTTTATGGATTGGTTTGCTCAAAAGTTATAGCATTTACAAAATAGGGAATAGTTTTATGGTTTTTTTTGATAAAATTTTTTTTTATTAGTAATGGCGGCGATCAGCGATTTTTATCGTGACTGCGACACTATGGCGGACAGATCGGACACTTTTGGCGCGATTTTGGGACCATTCACATTTATACAGCAATCAGTGCGATTAAAAATGCATTGATTAGTGTGTAAATATGACTGGCAGTGAAGAGGTTAACCATTTGGTAGCGCTGTAGGGGTTAAGTGTGTCCTAGGTAGTGATTCTAACTGTGGGGGGGGGGGGGGGGCTGTGTGTGACACGTCACTGATCACCGCTCCCGATTACAGGGAGAGCTGATCAGTGTCCTGTCACTAGGCAGAACAGGGAAATGCTTGTTTACGTCAGCATTTCTCCGTTCTTCCTCTCCGTGAGATGATCACGGGTATCCCCACGGACATCGATGTCCACAGGACCCACGATCACGCTCACGAAGCTCCTTGCAGGTTCTCAGGTGCTACCAGTAGGACCTTTTTTGTCTCTGTTTTCTGTAAAAGACATGTGTAAGTTGCATCCAGGCCCCCCAATTTGTGTTTATGCATATATGGAGGGGGAGATAGCTTGTTAGATGTTTCTGGGGAACTTTCAGTTGGTGGCCATGTCCTATATCTTCCTCTCAGCTGCTTCTACTTCAAGTGGAATGTGGGCAGTTACAGCTGCTTGATTTCTCTTTCTTTCCAAGATTATCTGCCTACTCTTAGATCTCTTGGGAAGAAGTAATCATAACAGTCTCTTTTGGTGCCATCTGTCCAAAATTCTTAGGAATAACTGTGTATCCACTTGAAACTAATTATTTATCAGGTACTATAAACATAAGATTTGTGAACGCAGTCACAAATATCATAAAATATACCTGTCATTAATAAAATATAGTAAAAATTTACAAAAGACCAAAAACATATACAGTAAGCCTAAATTCACACTATAGCGATGCAGAAACCAGCGCAATTCCAGCGCCGACTCCCGCATCGCATCTCTCCTGCAGGCAGTTCATACTTCTTACGTCTTCTATGAACCAATGCTGGTGTCAATACAATGTTAATGAGACCCCCAGATCGGTTCACAGATTGCAGTATGAACTGAGGATTCGGGCAGGAATTGGACTGCATGGGGGAGGGCACCCATGCGATCCGATTCCAGTGTGGAGGAAAAAAGTCCCTGCACCTTTTTTTCTGCAAATCCAATGCGAGTTCAGCCATACAACTTCACAGACATCGCATGTGATCGGCAGTGCAAGTGAGAATCACTTGCGATGTCTGACATTCCTACAGTGTGAACCCGGGTAAAGGAAAAAAAGTATTTGATCCCCTGATGATTTTGTATGTTTGCCCACTGACAAAGAAATGATCAGTCTATCATTTTAATGGTAGATTTATTTTAACAGTGAGAGACAGAATAACAAAAATATCCAGAAAAACACATTTCAAAAAAGTTATAAATTGATTTGCATTTTAATGAGTGAAATAAGTATTTGATCCCCTATAAATCAGCAAGATTTGTGGCTCCCAGGGGTCTTCTATATAGGTAACGAGCTGAGATTAGGAGCACTCCTAAGGGTCCTTTCACACGGGGCGGATCAGTGCTGATCTGTCCCGTGGATATCCGCTTGCTCAGCGGGGATCGCCGGAGCGATCTCCACTGAGTAGGAAGATGAGGGGTCTGTCTCTGCACACTGTGCAGGGACGGACCTGCCACAGCGCCGCTCTCCCCTGATCCGATGACGGATGGAAAAATAGCTTTCCACACTTTTTTGGATCGGAGCAGCTCGGATGTCAGCGGGCATGTCACTGCTGACATCCGACGCTCCATAGACCTCTATGCAGCATCCGTTCAGGTCCGCCTGAAAAACTGACTGTCTGTGTGAAAGGGGCCTAAAGGGAGGGCTCCTAATCTCAGTTTGTTACCTGTATAAAAGACACCTGCCCACAGGAACAATCAATCAATCAGATTCCAATCTCTCCACCATGGCCATCCTTGTCAGGGACAAGCTTGTAGACCTACACAAGGCTGGAAAGGGCTACATGACCATCATCAAGCAGTTTGGTGAGAGGGTGACAACAGTTGGTGCGATTATTCACAAATGGAAGAAACACAAAATAACTGTCAATCTCTCTCGGTCTGGGGCTTCATACAAGATCTCACCTTGTGAAGTTTCAATGATAATGGGAACGGTAAGAAATTAGCCCAGAACTACACGAGAGAATCTTGTCAATGATCTCAAGGCACCTGGGACCATAGTCACCAAGAAAACAATTGGTAACACACTATGCCGTGAATGACTGAAATCCTGCAGTGCTCGCAAGGTCCCCCTGCACAAGAAAACACATGTACAGGCCCATCTGAAGTCTGATAATGAACATCTGAATGATTCAGAGGAGAACTGGGTGAAAGTGTTTTGGTCAGATGAGATCAACATCAAGCTCTTTGGCATCAACTCAACTCGCCGTGTTTGGAGGAGAAGGAATCCTGCCTATGACCCCAAGAACACCACCCCCACCGTCAAACATGGAAGTGGAAACATTGTGCTTTGGGAGTGTTTTTCTGCTAAGTGGCTAATGACAACCTCATCGCATCAAAGGGACGATGGATGGGGCCATGTACCATCAAATCTTGGGTGAGGACCTTCTTCCCTTAGCCAGGGCATTGAAAATGGGTCGTGGATGGGTATTCCAGCATGAAAATGACACAAAACACACGACCAAGGCAACAAAGTAGTGACTCAAGAAGAAGCACATTAAGGAGCTGGAGTAGCTCATCCAGTCTCCAGACCTTAATCCCATAGAAAATATGTAAAGGGAGCTGTAGGTTCAAGTTACCAAACTTTAGCCTCGAAACCTTAATGACTTGGAGAGGATCTGCAAAGAGGTGTAGGACAAAATCCCTCCTGAGGTGTGTGCAAACCTGGTGGCCAACTACAAGAAACGTCTGACCTCTGTGATTGCCAAGAAGGGTTTTGCCACGAAGTACTAAGTCATATTTTGCGAAGTGGTCAAATACTTATTTCACTCATTAAAATACAAATCAATTTATAACTTTTTAGAAAGGCGTTTTTCTGGATTTATTTGTTGTTATTCTGTCTCTCACTATTAAAATAAAAATACCAATAAAATTATAGATTGATCATCTCTTTGTCAGTTGGCAAACATTCAAAATCAGCAGGAGATCAAATCGTTTTTTCCCTCACTGTATATCAAATACCCTGGGTCCCACCCAAATATTAGAAATTATAGTGTAGCGCCCCCCTGGGTATACTGGGAGAAGACGAGTACCTCCAGAGACAGGGAGCGGGCTTACAGTCACCCCAGGGCTGAGTACATGGCTATAATGGGAAGTGAGAACAAATATAGGCGCCAGTCACTTTAGGTAGTTTTCAATGCTTTAATAAAGAACTTGAAAGAAGTAGTAGTAAAGAGGTTGATGGGAGGTTGCAGATACCTTTTTGTAGCAGATCACTTACAGACTCTTCAGGATAAAGGACAAAACAGCTTTCTCTTAGCAAAATCTTGTATATCTGGGTAGGCCTCTGCCACAGACCTAACAAACAGTATGATGTCTGGATAAGCCTCTCTCACAGGACTTAAGAGCCAGCAGATACCTGGATAAGTCTCTCTCACAAACTTAGCAGCTAGGAATGTATTACCTTGATTAAACTGTAGAACAGCGTCACAGTACCAGAACCTTTAAGCCATCCGGCGGTACTGTGAGGGTAGGTTAGATGTAGGTGCGTCCTCCAAGTAAGTCACCAGGCCCTTCTGAGAGACCAGCCTTCATCCTGGTTGTCTCCAGCAAGGGTCCTCCCCTGGATTTCCTCAGCTTGGCTCGGCTTCTTCCAAACAGGCAAGACAGCCTAAGCACCACCTCAGAAGTAGTAGGCCCCAGACAGGCGTCTGGGCCTATTTGCACAGCTTGCAGCAGCGTAGCCTCCAGACCTGGAGGGCCAAGAGGTCTGGACTGATTAGAACACATGGCATCTGTCCAATAAATACCCCCTCTCAGAATGTACAGTGGCAGGAACCTCCTACTGGGCTGTTTCTGGAAAAAGAATATTCATTACCGCTCAACTTCTCACTGTCTTGTGGTAGCAGTGACACCTACTGGCAACAGTGGGAAATGCACAACACAGTCAAGATTAGAATAGAATCAATAAACTATATACAATCAATCTGAGCTGGTTACAGCTCAGCCAAAAACTAAATTTACAATATAACCCCATTTTAGGGAACAGGGGCCTGCAATAGAAAACAATAATAGCATTATGTCCAAAAAACCCTAATTTTTGTATGTTGGAGCACTGACAGTGTCTGACAGTGTCCCTGAAAAAATACTGTTTATATGAAGGGAAAGCATGCGAGCACCAAGCTGTTGGAGGTTCATCCGTTTAAGGTTGCCTGGTTGCCAGGATTAGCTGTTTAGATTCCTCTTACATAATAAGCCCTAATGAACAGGGATTTGTGTCTAACCCTTAACATATGTTGGATGTCAAATCTTAATAAACTTTTATAATGTGATGAATAAAACTGTAATCAGGATTGAACCATACATCTTGATGCTCTCATCCTTGCACACAAAATTGGTCTTCTGTGGGGATCAAGTTGCTAAAAGTGCATCTGGTTTTCCGATTCCATAGACAAATAAACAGTCCTCTTTGAGTGGCAGGTTTTATAATGCCTGCCTGATACACAAGTTTTTTTTTTCGTTCAACCTAGCGGGCCAAATGAAAAACAACAAAAAAACGGAGGATGTCTCTGTACTAACTATACAATGTTAGTACAGTGATCTCCCTCCAGTGCTATTGTGTTCTGACAGGGGAACCCCCCACCCCAGAACACACCATTCAACTTTCAGCAAGTGCAGCATGTTCATTCACAGAAGCCGGACGTGAGATCAGCTTCTGTTGGACAAGCAGCTGTACACAGGGGCTGAAAGTTTCCCGGTTTCTACTGTAACGGCTGATTTCAGTCCATATTTGGCCTGTGTGTACGGGGCTTTAGACAGTTGTACAACAGTCAATAGAGCCAGCAACTCGGAAGGTTAGGCTGCTTTCACACTGGGGCGGTATTCAGGCGTTACAGCGCTAAAAATAGCGCATGTGTAGCGCCTGAAAAAAAATGGCCCCTTTCACACTGGAGCGATGCGCTGGCAGGACGATGAAAAAAGTCCTGCTAGCCGCATCTTTGGAGCAGTGAAAGAGCGGTGTATTCACCGCTCCTAAACCGCTCCTACCCATTGAAATCAATGGGACACCGCGGCAATACCACCGGCAAAGCGCCGCTGCAGCGGCGCTTTGCGGGCGGGTTTAACCCTTTTTCGGCCACTAGCGGGGGTTAAAACCACCCGCTAGCGCCCGCAGACCGCCGCTAAAATGACGGTAAAGCGCCGCTCCCGCCCCAGTGTGAAAGGGGCCTTAAAGTCCAATCTTCTTTATTGAAAATTATGTTGGGGTAAAAATCCAGGAACAAGACAGTTGACGCATTTTAGCCTATGCAGGCCTTAGTCATAACTTATCATGGTTATGATTAAGACCTACATAGGCTGAAACACATTATTTGTCTTGTTCCTGGATTTTTACCCCAATATCATTTTGAATAAGAAGACTGGATTTTAACCTTCTGAGTTGCCAGTTCTTTTAACTGTTTTATACCTATGGCAGAGAACTGATAAGGTATATAACCTCATTTGAAACAGGATTGTAGGGTGCAGGGCCGTCTTTAATATTGATTGGACCCTGGGCAAAAATTTTCTTGGGCACCCCCCCCCCCCCATGCAATTTCACTCTCCACCTGCTCTGAGACATACAATAAATAGCAGCTAGACTTAAAATCAGTTTACTGTATCAGATCAGGCAGCAATTGCGATTGGTTGCCAGTGGTTACAGCATATCATTACTGCTTAATGACTGGTTGCTAGAGGTTACAGCACAAATTACGGTTCGCTGATTAGTTGCTAGAGGTTACAGCAAATGATTTCTGCTTTTTAAAGAGGAAGTAAACCCTGATGAGTTTACTTCCTCTTTCATTCCCTGCAAAGGCAAAGCATAATGGACTACTATGCATCGCATAGTAGCCCATTATGTGTCACTTACCTGACACAGGAGCCAGTGAAGTCGCCGCTGTCCCCTGTAGTCCGCTGCATCCATCTTGTTGGTGGGGTCTCGCAGCTCCGCCGCTGTCATTCGGCGAAGCCGCGATGACGTCACTCCCGCGCATGCGCACAGGAGCCGACACGCGTCGCTCGCTGAGAATGCCGCGCTCAGTGCGCCTGCGCGCCGCTGTCTACGGCGCATGCGCCGTAGACAGCGGTGCCCGTTTTCGGGCAAATATCTCCTAAACCATATAGGTTTAGGAGATATTGCTTGGACCTACAGGTTAGCCTTAATCTAGGCTTACCTGTAGGTCAAAGTGGTTTGTAAGGGTTTACAACCACTTTAATTGGTTTATAGAGATTACTGTACAGTAATAATGATCACTGGTTGGTTGCTAGAGGTTACAGCACATCATCTCCTCACTGCAGGGGAGCATGATACACATATGAATGCCACCTTTATTTACATATCAATGCTGCCGGCCGTAGCTATTTACTTAGCAATGCTGCCGATATTTACATATGAATGCCGGTCATTTACATGTAAACAAAGGGGCTGCAGGTGAGTCATCTGTACACAACAATAGGGCAGAGCTGGGCAGCATTAGTACCAGCACTTCACACTGAGGCCGCGTACACACGGGCGGACTGTTCGCCCAACTTTGTCCGCTGAACAGTGTTTCAGTGGACAGTCCGCTCGTGTGTGGGCTTCAGCGGACAGTTTCAGCGGACAGTCTGACGAACAAAGTTTTTCGGAATTTCCATAAGACAGTCCGCTGAAACTTGGTTTCAGCGGACAGTCCGCTCGTGTGTAGGCTTGTTCGACAAACTAAGTTTTGCGCATGCTCAGAAAGGATTTACACGGCGAAGGTTGCATTGCAGTGTATTGGACGTCGTATTTCTCGTCCCGTCGTACGTGCCGTTCACGCCATCGCGCACGCTTTCAGCGGACTGTTCGTTCATCGTGTGTGGTCAAGTCCGTTCATGCAAATTTTGAGCGGACTGTTTGTCGGACTGTTTGACGAACAAAGTTGGGCGAACAGTCCGCCTGTGTGTACGCGGCCTGAGACATCGTGACACAGCACAGGACTAAAACGGGGGCAAGGGAATTTAAACCAGGATAGTTGGCAAGTATGAGGCAGCTGCTTTGGGCCCCACAACAATGACAGGGCCCAGGGCAGCTGCCCTGCCTTAAAGACGGCCCTGGTAGGGTGGTAGCACTGTCAGTTGTTACTGTTCCTAAGGCAGTTGACTCCTCCATATGAGCAGGGTAATTGTATAGTCATTTAGATACTTGTAACAATATTACTTCTGTTGTACTCATTGGTGCTAAACATTTTTCATGGATGAATATTATAGTTACCGTGTTCATTCAGCAAAAGAGGCATTAGTGTCTCCTCCGCACAATGTTTGAATGAAAGAAAAGAATTGCTATGTCTCTTGTACAGCACATTGCCTTCGTATGTCTCTGGCTGGTAATAGTGTTTCTCTTATTACATCTCACATCACAGAGCAAGCTGAACCTGAACAACATCTGCACCGATCATTTCATGATCCAAAGAGCCTGGTCTGCGCTTCCACATATACTGTAAATTTCCAGCACATTTTAATGGGCCCCTTCGGTTCAACTCTTTGAGATGGAATGAGCCAACTGAAATGAATAGAGGTTGCCTTGTCAAGTCCTTTTGTCCAAAAGATGTAAAGTTCATCTAAAACTTCTAGTTTTTCCTCCCACAGTAATACATAGGAATGTTCAGTGCAAGTTGGCATATTAAATTTCCTAAAAGAAATTTCCAGTTTCCATTTTTTAATGGTAAATGCAGTTCTAAAGAAGGATTCCATATATACTCTTTTAGACAGTGATGGATAGAGTAGGAGACACTGAGCAGGGCTTTTACATTACAAAAGCTCTTGCAGATAGAGCAGTGTACCATCAATCTAAAGGACTGTCAGCAGAGCTAAGTATCGCTACTCAATGATAGAAATATCAATAATAACAACATTTAAGTAACTGCAGCACCAAGGGTGACAATGCTGCAATGATTTCCCTGCAGAAGCAAGAGCATTGTTGCCCTATGAAAAGAAGTGTCTATCAAATTCAGTTATTCTCAATCAGGGTTCTGTGGAACCATTGAGTTCCTCCAGGGGTTGCTAGGAGTTCCTTAAAGCGGGAGTCCACCGGGACTCCGCGTTTTTTTTTATTTTTTTTAAAAGCCAGCAGCTACAAATACTGCAGCTGCTGACTTTTAAATAGTGACACTTACCTGTCCAGCGCGCCCGCGATGTCGGCACCCAAAGCCGATCGCTCGCTCGTGCCGCCGCCATCTTGGGTATGGGAATCAGGAAATGGAGCCTTTCGGCTTCATTTCCCGGTTCCCTACTGCGCATGCGCGAGCCGCGCGGCGCAATCCGGACGGTCCCCGCTGCCTCTGGGAGCTGTGTGTTTCCCAGCAGGCAGCGGGGCACTTGCTGAAGGGGGCGGGCGCTTGTGGAAAGGGGCGTAACGTACGCCCCTTTCCGCAGAGAGCTAGCCCGGAAGTGGGTGCAGTTACCTGGATTATCCAGGTAACTGCACCCCCCTCCCCCCTGAAAGGTGCCGATTGTGGCGCCGGAGGGGGGGGGATTCCGATGAGCGGAGGTCCATTTTAGGGTGGACCTCCGCTTTAAGCTGTGGCTCAAGGCATCATCACCCATCTGACAGTGCCTACAGAGTTTTTGGGTCAACACCACTCGACAGCCAACAGCATAACAACAATTTATCTTTTTAGATGCCTGTAATGGTGGCTTTCTAACCACCAATGTAAGGGTCATTTTTCCCATAGACCCCCAATGAATTGGTTTTAGTAAGTGTTTCTTGAGACCCGAAAACTATTTTATAGACATGTGCGCCGTCAATAAAATAGTTTAGTATTGTTCCGTTCCATTCCGTATTAGCCATTAATTTGTTTTTCGTAATTTGTGTCTGAAATTTAATTTGGATTTATGCGAAATACAAATTTTTGTTAGGTTCGTTAACTTTTCGTAACAATTACGAAAGGAGGGGCTCCCATCATCCCTGTGCTGTGCTGACTTCCTCCTGGGGCTGTACCCCTGCTGTGCTCATTATTAGGGGATCCCACCATCCCTGTGCTGTGCTCATTATGAGGGGCTTCCACCATCCCTGTGCTGTGCTGACTTCCTGGGTTTTTAACTTCATCATAAGGAATAATCATAATTATTATGACGATAATAAAACTACATTAAGGAACATTCTTATTTTGTCCGATTCTAATTCTCCCATCGACTAACAGTACCAGTCTCCCACTCCCATATTAAAAAAGCTAATTTTCCCAACCCTTACTCAGCAGCAGAAAAAACCTCTGCTTGATCAACAAAACACCAGTCACGTTTGCATTGTAACGGAATTTGGATCTGAAATTTGCCAACGAAATTTGGTATTTCGTATACAGTTCGGAAGCATAGAAATTTGTATTTCGGATGCTTCCGTAAATGAATGTATACATTTTTGGAAAAACGAACCGCACATATTTTAAGGGTTGCTCTTGGGTAAAAAGGTGTAGACTAGCCTATCTCAAGCTTTTTACCCAAGAGGAAGGTTTATGTTTGAGTGTTCTTCTATTCCTCTCACAATGTAGGAAGGGGAGGAAGAACGATATTGTGAATGTAGAATTTAATGAATGAAGGGTAGGTAGCAGCAGATCTTATTAATTTGATTAATTTTAATGTGGGATTGTTTTTAACCCTTTTACTCCCTTCCTCTCCTTTACATCTAATCTCCATCCAGAAAATCATCCCCACATCATGATGCTGCCACCACCATGTTTCACAGTGGGATGGTGTGTTCAGGGTGATGTGCAGTATTAGTTTTCTGCCACACATAGCTTATGCTTTTAGTCCAACAAGTATTTTGGTCTCATCTGATCAGAGGACCTTCTTCCACATATTTGCTGCGCGCCCCCCCCCCCCCCCCATGGCTTATCACAAACTGCAGACAGGACTTTTTATGGCTTTCTTTCAACAATGGCTATCTTCGTGCCACATAAAGGCCAAATTTGTGGAGTGCGCGATTAATGCCACTTACACACAACCGGACTTCAGACTAGGTCCGAAGGGATTCGTCTGTTGGACAATCCGATCATGTGTGGGCTATTCCAATCGTTTTTTTGGAAAAAAAAAATCAGACGGACCTAGAAATAGAACATGTTTCAAATCTATCCGACGGACTCAACTCCGATGGACTAAAAATCGGGAAAACTGTTCGTCTGTGTGCTGGTCCGACGGACCAAATACAATGCAAGGGAAGCTATTGGCTACTGGCTATTGAACTTCCTTGTTTAGTCCCGTTTAAGTCATCACGTTCAAAACGAACAGACTTTCGAACGGACTTAGTCCCGGTCATGTGTGGCCAAGTCTGTTCGTTCAGACAGTCCATCGGAACTCCGCCGAAAGTCCGTCAGGAAGACCGTCTGACCTAGTCTGCCGGAAAGTCCGGTCGTGTGTACGCGGCATTATAGTTGTCCTGTGACAGATTCACTCTGCAGCTCCTTCGGAGTTACCATGGGCCTCTTGACTGCTTCTCTGATTAATGCTCTCCTTGCCCGGCCTGTCTTGACGGCCATGTCTTGGTAGATTTGCAGTTGTGCCATACTCTTTACATTTTTGGATGATCGATTGAACAGTGCTCTGTGAGATGTTTAAAGCTTGGGTGTGTTCCTTGGCCTTCATGGTGCTGTTTGTTCACTAAGGTTCTCTAACAAACCTCTGAGGGCTTCACAGAACGGCTGTAAATATACTGAGATTCAATCACACACAGGTGGAATCTATTTACTAATTAGGTGACTTCTGAAGGCAATTGGTTCCAGTAGATTTTAGTTAGGGGTATCAGAGTAAAGGGAGCTGAATACAAATGCATGCCACACTTTTCAAATATTTATTTGTAAAAAAACATTTTGTGTTGGTTTATCACATAAAATCCCAATAAAATACATTTACGTTTTTGGTTGTAACATGACAAAATGTGGAAATGTCAAGGTACTGAATCAACCTTAGTAAAAACCATAGCAGCTATAGTGCTAGCGATAATCATTGTGTGTGTTCTCCCGGCAGGGACTGTATGTATGTATGAGCCCAGTATTATAGAAATCTTCAGTTTTTTGGCTTAGTTACTTCATGGCTTAAAGATTTTCCATCTCAAAATGGGTTAAGACGTGCTCCTGTGTACACTCTGGGAATACATCAGCCAAGACTCCCTAAACCTTTCATGTCGATCTCCTTAATCCTTTCTCCTCTCAACAGATGTTGGTAGATTATATTATTGTGTACAGAGTGTCTCCAGGGTCCATTTATCGATGGCCCATTTCTTTTGTCATCTGTTTCCCCTTTAGCAAGAGAAAAAAACACAGCTGATTAAGCTGCCCATTGTGCTGTAAAATACTATCAATATCTCTTCTGTGACAATGTGTGTTCATCCCCTAGCCTATGTAACACATCAGGGCTGCTATGTATAAACTGGAGGACAGGAATAGTGATGGACGAACTTCCGACGGGACGTTTCGCGAAAGCGAAATGCGAACGGACCCAAACGTTCGCGAAACCGAACGTTCGCCGCGGGCCCCATTGACTTCAATGGGAGGCGAACTTTGCAAACCTTCATGTCGAATTTGCGGCCACGTGGTAATTATTAGGGGGTAAAACGTAGTCCCACCATCTGGACAATGACATAATACATGTATGAGGTGAATTTGGGATCGATAACTACAAGCATTTTTATTTTATTTGGGAAATTGTTCTAACAATTCAGGACTATGGAGCTAATGAAGGCAATGGAGGAGAGGGAAGGTCAGGGACCAGGGTAGGCAAAGAAGAGGGTGCAGGAGATGATCACCAGCAGCGTGACATACCGGAATGACACATGCACCGTGATAGAGGCATCTGACAGCAGCACCGTAATACAGAGCACTGACAGCAGCACCGTGACATACAGCGCTGACAGCAGCACCGTGACATACAGCGCTGACAGCAGCACCGTGACATACAGCGCTGACAGCAGCACCGTGACATACAGCGCTGACAGCAGCACCGTGACATACAGCGCTGACAGCAGCACCGTGACATACAGCGCTGACAGCAGCACCGTGACATACAGCGCTGACAGCAGCACCGTGACATACATCGCTGACAGCAGCACCGTGACATACAGCGCTGACAGCAGCACCGTGACATACAGCACTGACAGCAGCACTGTAAGCAGCCCCAGGAGGAAGTCAGCACAGCACAGGGATGGTGTGATCCCCTCATAATAAGAACCCCCAGGAGGAAGTCAGCACAGCACAGGGATAGTGTGATCCCTTCATAATAAGAACCCCCAGGAGGAAGTCAGCACAGCACAGGGATATCATAAGCAGCCCCAGTAGAAATATGACACCGCTCAACCTCTTCAAAGAGGAGGGTAGGGGCATATAGTACGGTGTGCTTTTTTGGGTCAAGGAAGTGAGCCAAATGAATTAAGAAGGTCTGTGTGCTTGATTAAAAAAATAGTTTATAGACATATACATGGTCTACTGGTCACATGTGTTGAATTCCTCCGAGATCCATGCCTCATTCATTTTTAGAAATGTGAGGTAGTTAACACTGTGGTGAGCTAGGCGAGTACGCTTATCGGTCACAATCCCCCCTGCTGCGCTGAACGTCCTTTCGGACAGGACACTGGATGAGGGGCAAGCCAACAGTTCGATTGCAAATTGGGCAAGCTCTGGCCAGAGGTCAAGCCTGCCCACCCAGTAGTCTAGGGGTTCATCACTCCTCAGAGCGTCCACATCGGCCGTTAACCCAATGTAGTCGGACACCTGACGGTCTAGGCGTTCCCTGATGCTGGATCCGGATGACACCTGTCGATGGGTCGGCTGAAAGAATGACCTCATATCCGAAGTCACCAACACATCTTCAAACCGGCCTCTTCTTGCAGGCGCTGTTGGATTGGTACCCGCAAATCCTTCTCTGGGAGTGGGAATTGCTCCTCTGCCAGCGCACGCAAAAGCAGAATGCAGCATTTCTCGAAGCAAGGCCTGGAAGTGCTGCATTCTGACAGCCCTCTGCGACGGCGGTAACATTTCCGCCATTTTGTGTTTGTACCGGGGGTCTAAGTACGTTGCCACCCAGTACTGGTCCTTGACCCTCATGCTTTTTATACGGGGGTCCCTATTAAAACACTGGAGCATGAAGGCCCCCATTTGCACTAAAGTGGAAGCGGTGTGGTGGCCTGGCTCCTGCTCATCATCCAGGATAATGTCGTCCTCTTCATTCTCCTCTCCCCATCCTCGCACAACAGGGATCCCAGAAAGGTTTAAAGCATGCTCTTCTTGCTCCTGCTCATCCGCCCCGGCACCATCCTCCTCTGACTCCTCATCAGACTCCTGTTGTTGACTTGTCTCAGATAGAGTAGCCCCCCCTGGGAATTCATCCAGCATTGCGACTTCCTCATCTTCCCGCTCCTGCTCCTCCACAGCCTGATCAATGACACGACGCAATGCACGCTCCAGAAAGAAGGCATAAGGTACCATGTCACTGATGGCGCCATGGCTGCGACTGACCAGTTTGGTGATCTCCTCAAATGGCCGCAGAAGTCTGCATGTGTCGCGCATGAGCAGCCACTGGCGCGGTGAAAAAAAACCCAGCTCCCCAGAACCGTTTCTTTCGCAGAGTTCATACAGGTAGACGTTAACTGCACGTTTCTGCTGGAGCAGCCTATCAAGCATATAGAAGGTTGAGTTCCATCGCGTCGGGCAATCGCAAATAAGACGTCTGACCGGCAGATGGTGTCGCCGCTGAATGTCAGCAAGGCGAGCCATGGCCGTGTAAGATCTTCTGAAATGGGCCGAGATTTTCCTTGCCTGCCGCAAGATGTCCTGGACCCCAGGGTATTTGACAAGGAATCGCTGCACGACCAAGTTTAAGACGTGTGCCATGCACGGCACGTGCGTGATTTTGCCCTGTTTCAATGCGCTAAGCAGATTGGCACCGTTGTCACACACCACTTTACCAACTGTCAAATTGAGCGGTGTTAGCCACTCATCTGCCTGTGAACGCAAAGCTGAAAGGAGTGCCGGGCCAGTGTGGCTCTTTGCTTCCAGGCACAACAGACGCAGCACGGCATGGCAACGTCTCACCTGGCATGTGGAATAGGTTCTGGGGAGCTTGGGCGGTGCAGTGGAAGAGACGCTAGCAGCGGAAAAGGAGGAGGCAGCTGAGGAGGAGAGGGAGGAGGATGGAGTAGGAGGAGGAGAAGAAGAGTCAGGCCTGCATGCAATCCGTGGCGGTAAAACCAAATCTACACGGGTGCCACGGGTTACATGCTTGACGGCCGTCAGAAGGTTCACCCAGTGGGCAGTAAAACTGATATACCTTCCCTGCCCGTGTTTGCTAGACCACGTGTCTGTGGTCAGATGTATCTTGGCACCGACACTGTGTGCCAGAGATACATTCACTTGCCGCTGAACATGGCCATATAGCTCTGGGATGCCCTTCTCTGAGAAATACTTCCTTCCTGGGACCTTCCATTGTGGTGTTCCAATGGCCACAAATTTGCGAAAGGCCTCCGAGTCCACCAGTTTATATGGCAGTAGTTGGCGGGCTATGAGTTCTGACAAGCCAGCCGCCAACCGTTGGGCAAGAGGGTTATCCGGCGTCATCATTTTTTTACGCTCAAACATTAGGCCCACGGAAGCCTGCCTTTTTGCAGAAAAATGTGAGCTTGGCGTGATGGAAGGTGGAGTGGAGGACAATTGTGAGGAGAGAGGAGAAGGAGAAGTAGAAGACGAGGCTGGACGGTGAGAGCCTGCAGTGTGGCTTTGTGTGTTCCGTTGCTCCCACTGGGCTCGGTGATGGCTGCTCATGTGCCTTCTTAAGGCGGTCGTCCCTAGGTGAGTATTGGGCTTACCGCGACTAACGCGTTGACTGCAAAGATTGCAGATGGCAACGCTATTGTCAGCAGCGGACACGTTAAAAAAAGCCCACACTGCGGAGCCATGTGCCGGTGTCCTGGGAGCGCCAGATGTGACCGTACATGGTCGATGACTCGCTCCTGATACATTTGCAGTCTGCTTTGTCCCTGCTGTGCAATGTAAGTCATTGCTGCTTCTCCTCCCTATCTGCTGGTCCATATCTCCCTCTGAACTCCCCTCCTCTTCCTCTCTTGTGGGCACCCACGTGACATCACTAGACACGTCATCATCAACGTCACCTTCCCCACCGCTATAAGTAGAGATCTCGGAGTAGGCAGCAACACCGGGGACCAACCTCCTCCTTGGGCTGATCTGGGTACTGGCGTCAGACTGCTGAGTAGCGCTTGTTGCTACCTCCTCTTCCTGATCCAATACCAAGAGTGGCTGCGCATCAGAAATGTCCTCTTGATATGGATCGGAAAATAATTCCAGTGACTCAAGCGGAAGGTATGTGGTGGTGGTGGTGGTGGTCGTGTTGTTGGTGGTAGTGTCTTTGGGGGTGCACATAGCAGAGAGTGAAGAAGAGGGTGCAGATCGAGAGGATGAGGAGGGTGCAGAAGAGTAAGGCTGAGCGAGCCACTCAACCAAGTCTGGTGCATCCTTTAAAGTAATTGAACGCACCTTCTGCAACTTCCCACTTTGGCTCAAGCCTGTTGCTCCTGCCCTACCCCTACCACCCCTGCGGAAGGGCCTGCCTCTTCCTCTGCCTGTCATTTTTTAAATGACCCTGTGACAAAACTCTTAGTCCCTATACCGATGAAGGACTGCTGCAGTATAGGGCAGCGGTCAGCAGTGGTGCACGTCAACCCTATCTATTGTGGACCGATAGCGGTCCTTACAGAACAGCAGACTGTACCGCACTCAAGCCTATGTACCGTAGCACCCTATACCAAGTTACCAGTCCTTATAAGAACTTTTGTGGACCAAGCAGGTTGTGTATTAGTGTTTAGCAGACTGTACGTCAGTCCCTATACCGCTGAAGGACTGCTGCAGTATAGGGCAGCGGTCAGCAGTGGTGCACGTCAACCCTATCTATTGTGGACCGATAGCGGTCCTTACAGAACAGCAGACTGTACCGCACTCAAGCCTATGTACCGTAGCACCCTATACCAAGTTACCAGTCCTTATAAGAACTTTTGTGGAACAAGCAGGTTGTGTGTTAGTGATTAGCAGACTGTACGTCAGTCCCTATACCGCTGAAGGACTGCTGCAGTATAGGGCAGCGGTCAGCAGTGGTGCACGTCAACCCTATCTATTGTGGACCGATAGCGGTCCTTACAGAACAGCAGACTGTACCGCACTCAAGCCTATGTACCGTAGCACCCTATACCAAGTTACCAGTCCTTATAAGAACTTTTGTGGAACAAGCAGGTTGTGTGTTAGTGATTAGCAGACTGTACGTCAGTCCCTATACCGCTGAAGGACTGCTGCAGTATAGGTGAGCGGTCAGCAGTGGTGCACGTCAACCCTATCTATTGTGGACCTATAGCGGTCCTTACAGAACAGCAGACTGTACCGCACTCAAGCCTATGTACCGTAGCACCCTATACCAAGTTACCAGTCCTTATAAGAACTTTTGTGGACCAAGCAGGTTGTGTATTAGTGTTTAGCAGACTGTACGTCAGTCCCTATACCGCTGAAGGACTGCTGCAGTATAGGGCAGCGGTCAGCAGTGGTGCACGTCAACCCTATCTATTGTGGACCGATAGCGGTCCTTACAGAACAGCAGACTGTACCGCACTCAAGCCTATGTACCGTAGCACCCTATACCAAGTTACCAGTCCTTATAAGAACTTTTGTGGACCAAGCAGGTTGTGTATTAGTGTTTAGCAGACTGTACGTCAGTCCCTATACCGCTGAAGGACTGCTGCAGTATAGGGCAGCGGTCAGCAGTGGTGCACGTCAACCCTATCTATTGTGGACCGATAGCGGTCCTTACAGAACAGCAGACTGTACCGCACTCAAGCCTATGTACCGTAGCACCCTATACCAAGTTACCAGTCCTTATAAGAACTTTTGTGGAACAAGCAGGTTGTGTGTTAGTGATTAGCAGACTGTACGTCAGTCCCTATACCGCTGAAGGACTGCTGCAGTATAGGTGAGCGGTCAGCAGTGGTGCACGTCAACCCTATCTATTGTGGACCTATAGCGGTCCTTACAGAACAGCAGACTGTACCGCACTCAAGCCTATGTACCGTAGCACCCTATACCAAGTTACCAGTCCTTATAAGAACTTTTGTGGACCAAGCAGGTTGTGTATTAGTGTTTAGCAGACTGTACGTCAGTCCCTATACCGCTGAAGGACTGCTGCAGTATAGGGCAGCGGTCAGCAGTGGTGCACGTCAACCCTATCTATTGTGGACCGATAGCGGTCCTTACAGAACAGCAGACTGTACCGCACTCAAGCCTATGTACCGTAGCACCCTATACCAAGTTACCAGTCCTTATAAGAACTTTTGTGGAACAAGCAGGTTGTGTATTAGTGTTTAGCAGACTGTACGTCAGTCCCTATACCGCTGAAGGACTGCTGCAGTATAGGGCAGCGGTCAGCAGTGGTGCACGTCAACCCTATCTATTGTGGACCGATAGCGGTCCTTACAGAACAGCAGACTGTACCGCACTCAAGCCTATGTACCGTAGCACCCTATACCAAGTTACCAGTCCTTATAAGAACTTTTGTGGAACAAGCAGGTTGTGTGTTAGTGATTAGCAGACTGTACGTCAGTCCCTATACCGCTGAAGGACTGCTGCAGTATAGGTGAGCGGTCAGCAGTGGTGCACGTCAACCCTATCTATTGTGGACCTATAGCGGTCCTTACAGAACAGCAGACTGTACCGCACTCAAGCCTATGTACCGTAGCACCCTATACCAAGTTACCAGTCCTTATAAGAACTTTTGTGGACCAAGCAGGTTGTGTATTAGTGTTTAGCAGACTGTACGTCAGTCCCTATACCGCTGAAGGACTGCTGCAGTATAGGGCAGCGGTCAGCAGTGGTGCACGTCAACCCTATCTATTGTGGACCGATAGCGGTCCTTACAGAACAGCAGACTGTACCGCACTCAAGCCTATGTACCGTAGCACCCTATACCAAGTTACCAGTCCTTATAAGAACTTTTGTGGACCAAGCAGGTTGTGTATTAGTGTTTAGCAGACTGTACGTCAGTCCCTATACCGCTGAAGGACTGCTGCAGTATAGGGCAGCGGTCAGCAGTGGTGCACGTCAACCCTATCTATTGTGGACCGATAGCGGTCCTTACAGAACAGCAGACTGTACCGCACTCAAGCCTATGTACCGTAGCACCCTATACCAAGTTACCAGTCCTTATAAGAACTTTTGTGGAACAAGCAGGTTGTGTGTTAGTGATTAGCAGACTGTACGTCAGTCCCTATACCGCTGAAGGACTGCTGCAGTATAGGTGAGCGGTCAGCAGTGGTGCACGTCAACCCTATCTATTGTGGACCGATAGCGGTCCTTACAGAACAGCAGACTGTACCGCACTCAAGCCTATGTACCGTAGCACCCTATACCAAGTTACCAGTCCTTATAAGAACTTTTGTGGACCAAGCAGGTTGTGTATTAGTGTTTAGCAGACTGTACGTCAGTCCCTATACCGCTGAAGGACTGCTGCAGTATAGGGCAGCGGTCAGCAGTGGTGCACGTCAACCCTATCTATTGTGGACCGATAGCGGTCCTTACAGAACAGCAGACTGTACCGCACTCAAGCCTATGTACCGTAGCACCCTATACCAAGTTACCAGTCCTTATAAGAACTTTTGTGGAACAAGTGAGTTGTGAATGTTTAGCAGACTGCAGCAGAAGGGCAGCAGTCAAGTATAATATCCTTTCTATATTTGGAAGAAAGAATATTATACATGTACAAGCCTATTACTGTACCACTGATACCAGTCCTGAAAAGAACCTTTGTGGAACTAATAATAACAGCAAGTCTTTAAAATTACCCTCACTGCCTGACAACACTGCTTCCTTCCTGTCCCTATACAAATTGGCAAAAAAAGAGAACGATTAGTGGTTACTGGAACAGCTCTTTTGTGGACCTTGATAGTAACAGCTAATGATGATGATGATGATGATGATGATGAAAGACTAATCTGGCTGTCCCTGTAGCATACACCGTCCTTTCCCTTTCTCTAAACTAACAAAAGACACTCAGGCTGCTGCAAGAATCAGCAGCACAGCAAACCTATCAACACCTAACACCTATACCAGTCCTGAAAAGAACTTTTGTGTACCAAATAGCTAGTGGTTTATCTCTCCCTACTCCACACAGGAACCTGTCCCTATCGTAACAGAAGAAAGAATGTAAAATGGCCACCGGATCGGGTGTATTTATAGGTTAGGGGGAATGTCCAAGTGTCCATGTGCTGTCATGTCTCAATTGGCTGTCCTGTATCACATGATAAACGTGTCACCAAAGGTTAAAGTTCTTGTATACATTAAACACGTAAGTCCGCCGCGGCGAACGACGGAAAAAGGCGTTCGAACGTGCGGACCGCGAATGTCGGAAATTCGCCGCGAAACGACCGCCGGGCGAAACGTTCGTCCATCACTAGACAGGAATGTGCTTCTGATGTCTCTAGCAGCCAATCTGATTGCAGCTGTCATTTATCCAATGCAGGGCCTGTAAATAACAGAAAGGATCTGACTGGCTACTGTAAGAAATACAATTACATTTTTCTGCAATGCTTAATACTAAACTCTGGTGTAAGCAAATATAGTCTAAATACAAGGGGCATAAGTAGTCTTCCATGAATCTTGGTGTACTTTGTGTATTTCTTCCAGATCTGTGCAGTAATCTATGGAGGAGCTTCCTGTAATAAAGACCAGTCGTTGCTGCTCTCTCTGCTTGTGCAGGGTGACTGGTCGTGTCTCCGCCCCCTCTTGTCGTTTTCTACAAACAGCCTGTAGTGGGTGGGGCCTCTGGGTCCCTCCCACAGCTTTGCACAGGCTATGTACAGCTTACTACAAGGTAATACCTGTTGCAAAGGCAATTTGTGAACACAAAGTGGTAGACATGTGCAATGACAAAAAAAAGTGTTTGTTTTTTTGCTTTTTTCTGAAATCCGGGAAATTCGAATTTCCAAATGTAGAATTTTTGGATTTTAGAATTTTCGGATTTCTGAAATTCGGAAATTTGAAATTTCGAATTTCTGAATTTCACATTTTCAAATTTCTGAATTTAGAATTTTAGAATTCCAAATTTTATGTTTTTGGAAATGGAAATTCAAAAATGTAAAAATCTGAAAAAAAAGAAAAATTCAAAATAATAACTATTAAATTATAGGTGTTAGAATTTTCTTTCAAATTTGGCTGTTTGTGAATGTGAATACAAATTTATCTGAAGTTACAAATTATCCGAAATAATGAATGCCTCATCTAAACAAATGGAATGGAATAAAAATAATAATAAATAATACTAAAAAAAGATTTTATTATTAGATTGTTACGTTCCATTCTTTTAAACACGGCATTCATTATTTCAGATAATTCGTAACTTCGGATAAATTCGTACTCGTTACTTTCAGTAGCAGCTAAATTTGAAAGGAAATTCCAATACCTATAATTTAATAGTTATTATTAGTTAGTTATTATTTCAGATTTTTGGGTTTTCAAATTTTCGGATTTTCCTTATTTTTTTAATTTTCAGTTTTATATTCTTATTTTCAGATTTTCACATTTCCAAATTTTTGAATCTCTAAATTTTCTAATTTTCTAATTTCCTAATATCAAATTTCTGAATTTCAGAAACTTAAAATTTTCAGACATTCGGAAATTTGAAAATTCGGGAATTTGAAATTCGGACATCCGAAATTTCGGAATTGAAAAATTTGGGTATTTGGAAATTTTGGAATAAAAAAATTTGTCAAAATTCCTTAAAAAACAAATTCAGAAGTAGACCAATTGCACATGTCTACAAAGTGGATTTATATTCTTTGTAGCAATGGAGAACTATTTAAAATATAGTTTTTGTGTGTGGAGTTTGGCTTTAATACCATTAGGATCAGAAGTTGTTTGATCTTTGGGGGACCTATTTTTTTCATGTTTATAATTATATTGCTTTTATAATTGTCATATCTAATATTAATCACTTGACCTCTGGAAGGTTTTACTCCTTTCATGACCGGGGCATTTTTTACTATTCAACACTGTACTACTTTAACTGGCAATTGCTCGGTCATGCAATACTGTACACAAATGAAATTTTGTCATTTTTTCTCACAAAAAGGGGGCTTTCCATTGATGGTATTTTATAAACCACTGGATTTTTTACTTTTGCTATATAATTAAAAATTTAGGTCAGTGTTTTCTGCTACATTTCTTTGTTATAAATAATCCAAATCAGTGTATATTATTTAGTCTCTGTAAAAGTTATGCCCCATACACACGGTAGGACATTCCGACCAAAAAATCCATCTGAATTTTGGCCGCAACTTGTCTTGCATAGCACGGTCGCACAAAGTTGTCAGAAAATCTGATCATTCAGAACGAGGTGACGTACAAAACGTATGACGGGACTATGTAGAGGCCAGTAGCCAATAGCTTTCGTCTCCAAATTTTTTCTGAGCATGTGTGGCACTTTGTGCGTCGGAATTCTCTACACACAAACGTAAAAAGTCCGATCGGATTTTGTTGTCGGAAAATTTTAGATCCAGCTCTCAAACTTTTTCCGTCAGAAACTCAGATGGAAAAAGTCTGATAGAGCCCACACACGATCAGATTTTCCGCCAACATAATCCGATCTGACTTTTTCCGTCTGAATTTACGACCGGGTGTATGGGGCATTAGATTCTGCAAACTATGGTGTATACAGTATATTTGAGAACTGATTAATCCTGATGTGCTGACAGCATCTCATTTCTTGGGGCCATGCAAGGCCAGGACAGTACAAATACCTCCAAATAACCCCTTTTTGGAAATTAGACAGTCCAAGATATTTAGTAAGATGCATGGCAAGTTTTCTGAAATTGTAATTTTTGTCAATTTTTTGGAAAATGAAGAAATTAAGTAAAAAAAAATGTTTTTCACAGTTAATAAAAAAAATAAAAAATAGTGATGAGAAAATCCACAAATTGTTGGAAAGGGCTATTGAGATATGTCCTTCTGAGGGCCTGGTGATGTCATAGGAAGTAATAAAAGCTGTTTCTTGTTATAGGACAGTGATAGCGAACCTTGGTCCTCCCAGATGTTTTGGAACTACATTTTCCCATGATGCACATGCACTCTGCAGTGTAGTTGAGTATCATGGGAAATGTAGTTCCAAAACATCTGGGGTGCCAAGGTTCGCCATCAGTGCTTCAGGATAATGATAAAACAAATACTGGGGAATTAAATAAGCTTCCTGCGCCATTAAAATGCTGCAGAAAACTGTCAGGGGTTATTAACTCAGTAGATTGACCCTTTTTAGGTCTATCTTCACAACCTGCACCTGCAGCCGCATTTTAGAGTGAAATAGAAACAAATTTAGGTCTGCCCCTAATTAACAGAGGGAATGCGGCAGTTTTCCATATAGAGAACAGCTGCTGATTTCTTCCAGTTGTAACCTGCTGTATGGGGTGTGAGCTGTCAATCCCTCTCATTCATCTCTCTGCCTATGCAGTGATTTCACTACACAAGTAGAGGCTGTCGGGTTAAAACCCCCCTCCTGCCTCCCACTCTGTGCAAAGCTGGGAGGGTAGGGGGAACAACGGTGAGATTGGAGCATACAGCTCTAGTTTTCATGTTTTCTGTGCTTTTTATGTCATAGATATGGCAGAACAGAGAACTGATTGCTCCTGATAAGAAAAGGGGCTTGAACCCAGTGGTGCCCAGTCTATTAGGGGTGCAGAGGGGCCACCCCCCTAATCCATGCGCCCCAACCCCTAATATACATGCAGGGCACCGGTTTGCATGGAATCTAATAGGGTTTTTTTTTTGGAAGCACATGATTAAAGCCTTAGGTGGCTCAAAAAAAGTGGGCTTGGGGCCCAGAGCACTGCGCCCTGAGCATACCCAGTTGTGTGACGATTGCTAATTAATATTGGCTATTGTCTTCCTGATTCTTCTCCTGGCCAATCAGGAAGCGTGTCCTGAGACCCGATTGGCCAGAGTGTCCTAGGACTCCCGGCCAATCTGGTCTCAGGACCCATTTTCTGTTCGGATGGGAGGAGAAGCAATGGCCCTGGCTGGGAGGGGAAGCCCCAGCTCTTCCTTTGGCTGGAGCAAGGAGAAGCAGTCCTACCCCTCGTCCTCAATTCTCGTAAACTCCTAAGGTAAGGCCGTCTTCCCGTACGTCTTCCATGAGAGATGGGCGGGAATGGTTTTATTTGCTGCCCTCCAAAAATATTGCGCACCAGCTGCCACTTCTTGAAAGTTGTGCAATTATTGTGCATTTCCCCCACAATGTTGGAATATAATCTAGAGAGACAAAGGGGGCACATGTAGCCAGGGAGTGGGTGCAGAGAGGCTGCATGAGGTCAGCAGCAACTTAAATGCCACTAAGGATGAGAAAATGTGAAAATAGTATTTTATTAGAAATAAATATGGCAACTATTTATGATACAGTTCTTTAGCGGGAAAAATAAAATGTAATTCAGGTAGAGTTTACGTGCTTTTTAGGACCCATTCGTACTAGAATGCCACATGGCAAACCCGCATTCCGTGCTGATTACCCACACTGCATTCCAATAGCACTGCCTTTGTGATTTGCAGCGGGTGTCAGTGCAATGTATCAACACCCCAAAAACAGGTTGCACATGCAGTGCATTTCCCCCGAACTAAAAAATGTGTTTTTTGTTTTGATTCATAATTTACATAAATTCATTTATGTACAGAACAAAAAAAAAAATTATTGTTTCAATGTGATCTTTACATAAATCCGTTCAGTTAAATTAATTTAATTTGTTTTCAAAATTCTTTTTGTTTATTCGAGTTCGAATCAATACAAATTTTCTGAATTCCATTGAATTGAACAAAAATCAACCGACTTCGAAAAAGCAAGATATCATCGTCAAATAAAGATATTTTATGGGAAGAACCTGCAACATCGATACCACTGATATCAGGATGAGAGTGAACCCCCTCTGCCAATGGCTCTAAAGCCAAAATGAAGAGCAGGGATGAGAGAGGGCACCCTTGACGCGTACCCCTTCCAATGTTGAACAGAGGCGACTCAAATCCACAGTACTTACGTTTAGCTCAAGGGGAATCATAGAGGGCTACCATCCACCGCAGAAAGGAGGCACCAAATCCATAATGGCGAAGTACAGACATGAGATAAGGCCCTGATAATGTGTCAAAAGCCTTATTCACATCTAAAGATGGAAGCATTGATTCCAACGAACGGTTGTGAGCTATGTGTTGCAGCTGTAAAATCTGCTGAATAGCTTGCTTGCCTCTGTGGAACAAAGCCAACCTGGTCTTTCTTCATTAAGCGTTAAAAGGAAAGAGTTCAATCGGTTAGCCAGGATCTTTGTTAGAACGTTCATATCTATGTTGATTAGAGAAATGGGTCAGAAGTTTGCCCAAGAGGAATGGTCACGGTCAGGTTTAGGAATCATGACAATATTAGCAGTTAACAGGTCCAAGGTGAAATTCTGGCCCTGTTTAACAGAGTTATGCATAGCTGTCAGGTGTGGGGCTATAACACCAGCCAGTTTCCTATAATAAAGCCCTGTGTAACCGTCCAGTCCTAGTCGCTTACCCACTTTCAAGTCTTTAATACTTTGAAGGACTTCCGAGACTTGAATGTCCCACCCCATGAGGGTCATGTGAGTCTCCATCAATGTGGGAAGTGAAAGACGGTCAAGGAAACTGTCTGTGTCCCAACTACACGAATGATCAGAGGCCGAGTACAGTTTGATTAAACGGTAATGCAATTCCTTCAGAACCTTCACTGGGTTACACGTGAGTGAGTACATTATGCCTGTTACTCAGAGTGATAGGGGCAAATGTAGGAGTAAAGGTACGAAGCCTGTGGGGGCCAGCATTGATTTGGTGTATTTGCTTTAGCATACCACTTCCGGTGGGACCAATGCAGAACACGTTCAGCTCCACCTGTGAGGCATAGGTCTAGCTCTGAGCGGGCCTGATCCAGGAGTTTATGGTTGGCAGGAGTAGGAGATTGTTTAAATGCAGTAGAGAGTGATTCCAGGTGGGCCTCTAAATCACGTTGCCAAAGACCACATTCTCATTTCCGTTTTGAAGCTATTTGTATGATGTGACCCCTAAGAACTGCTTTGTACGCCTTGCATAGGGTTACAGGAGATGAAACTGAGCCTGTGTTGGTGTGCAAATAATCCTCAGAAGCTTTCAAGATATCATCCCTAATCTCCTTGAAATATAGAAGCGAGTTGTTCATTACCCAGGGAGAACAAAGTGGTCTACTGAGAATAGAGTGACATACTACCAGGACGGGGTTATGATCTGACCATGGGGCAGCTAAATAAAAGTGGATACCACCAGGGGGAGATGTTCAACATGAACATATGATCTATTCTAGAGTGAGAATGGTGGGGGTGAGAATAGTGCGTGTAATCCTTGCCTAAGGGATGGAGTTCCTTCCAAAGGCCAACCAGGTCATGGTCTTGTAGGGCGTGAGCATATTTCCTAGCATCGGAGGAGATAGCAACGTGTTGCGAGGCATATTTGTCTAAGGAAGGGTTTAAGGGTAGATTCGAGTCACCCGCAAGAAGGAGGGTGCCCTTGTGGTGAGATATCAGAAGGCAACAGAGATGAGTCAGAAAGGGTTCCGGGGTAGAACTAGGAGCGTAATAAGTCATGATAGTAAACTCTGTGTCCTGAATGGTACCTTGTAGCAACAAATATCTGCCATCTGGATCTGCTCTCTCTTTAGTGCAACTGTCCTCTGAGAGCCTTGTGGTGTCGTCTGGCTCCAGGTGCTCGGGTGCCATCTTGCCCTTCCCCTTCCATTTCCTGTGGTTGGAGAAGTCTTCTGGCTAGAGCGATATCGCTGCCATTTTTTGGACATGTTATACATGCCCAACGTGAGCCCTGTGATGTCCGCAGCCTCGGGAGCCACTGCAGCTGTCTGGGAGCGGATTGTGACTTGTCATCTGGGTTTTAGGTTCCGACTGCGTGGAGTGAGGAGTTTAGGCATCCATCTTCCTCAGTCCCTCACATACACCCCTGTTTTACTCTATTCTTTTCTATTCTATTATTTTATTTTCTATTCTATTCCTTTATTTTACATTCTATCCCTTTATTTTCTATTTTTATTTCTAATCTTTTGTTTAGTATTCTGGTCTGTTATACTCTATGATATTCTATTCTTTTATTTTCTATGATATTCTTTTCTATTCTGTTATATTCTTTGCTATTATAGTCCTTTATTTTTTATTCTATTTTATTCTCTTCATAAATTTGAATTCATTTTGATTGGAAAACGATTCAAATTTTATCTGAAATTTTAGTTTAGTTATTTCGGATTTGTTTAAATTTGTTACTATTGTAATTGGGAGATTCAGATACATCAGAATTTCCGAAATAACGAACAATTCATTCAAATTTGTATTCAGAATGAAACAAACTGCACATGTCTATTGTACAAAAGTACATGCGATCCGTTTGCAGTGCGCTTCCAAAAGTAGTGCATGCACTACTCTTGGTGCGGGATAGTGCGATGTCAGCCCAATCAAAATTAATTGGGCTGAAATTACACTGTACAGAACTACATATAAATTGACAGGAACCACACAGCATCCCTGTGCGATTTACATGCAGTTCCTAGTGTGAATGGGCCTTAAAATGCTCTGTATATTTAACACAACACAGCAAACCAAAAATACACTTGCAAATTACATATCATGGCCTGTTTCCTGCCAAAGAATTTGTATTTATGTCCATCTAGTTGTGAGATTTACATCGCTTTGTCACACAGCACAGCTCTTGCAGGGCAGCAGAACAGATGTTTCTCTTCTACAATTCACTAACATTTACAGGCCTCCTCTCTGCCCCACCCAGTGATGGACTGTGGAAGGAGAAGCAGCAAACGCATGAGCTCATCTCTGTGTCCCTCTGCTCTCTCCTCCTATCAGCCTGTTCTTTATCATCACATGGGCACTGCAGAACAACCAAATGGCTCCTTGTGCTGCTTCTTAAACTCCCAATCTGAGCTCTGCTGCGCAGTGGCTACTTACACTTACTTTTAGGTACTTACACTTTTGCATAAAAATATACATGCACTACTAATTACAGAGCTGCCTTAATTTGATATGTATATTTGCCCAGAGCTCAGCTTTAATGGCAGGCTTATTGTGAATGATAACAGACCAAGAGCGATGGGTGTTAATGAGCTAGATGGGTTGAGGGACTTTGAATTAAATGAGTTTTGGCCTTTAAGAATTTATCAGTATAAACGAATTCTGAATAAAACTAAAAGTCAAAAGAAAACTCAATTCTTAATCATAAAAAGAATCCCCTGATACTGGCAAGTCTTTTTTACAAGTAACATTATATGAGTCACCACTCACAGCTCCCAGAAGGTGTTATAACTAATAGCTGGGACTGTTCACAACCGAGATGCCAAGCTGAGTTGTCGTTCAATAAATACCGGCAGACAAAAGGCCCAAAAAATATAATAGAGAGGGCAATATTGGACTCATTAATTCCTCGGAGGGGATGTCGTTTTATACAGTGTTTTTATCACAACAGCTCACTCAGCATGTGAAATGTTCTCATTTTATTAATAAAGGTGCATTTAATATGGAGTTTTTGCAAAAAAAACCTGACAAACGTTGTTAATTCACATTCACAACTTGGATTTGTAGAGGGCAACGGCTGCGTTATATAGCTGATTTACATGGAACCTTGGTTGCTTGGCTCACATAGACAAGTAAGCAGCTTAATTGCCCGTGCCAAGACAAAGCATGTGTTATTTAAAAAGAAACCTGGCAATTTAAAGTGCACCTACTCATTACCTATGTTAATGCCAATATTCCTACCCATCCCACTTCCTACTTTCCCACAAAATCTGACCAACTCTGATTAGAGGGTCATGGAGCTTATTAAGGGCTTCTCTTTGTTCCACAGGTGAACAAGGAGGAAGAAGGGAAGGTGGGAGGAAAGTAAAGGCCCCCGAAGGAGCTGCTGGTAATTTTTGGGCTTACCGTTACCTTCCGCTTCTTCTTGTTGCATGTCTAGGGGATGTCCCATGGTAGATGACCCAGTAACTTGAGACTGACAATAGATCCACTTGAATGGATTTTATTTGGAAACTTTAACCATTGAACAGTCTTTTAACTTGGGATCAGAGGGTTGGGAAGGAATTCAGGTACTCTCAATGTCATAGTCTATAAACGTTAAAAACTTGCTTACTTTGACTGCATCCAGAGATAGCCATTCGCAGCTGGATGAACACTCAGGTTGGACAGTCCCTCTCTCACAAGGCCTAGCAGCCAACAAGGTGCTTACTCAGGAACAAAGTCTTTGTCACAGACGTTGTTGCAGAACACGTAGGAAACTAGCTGTAGAACACTTGTAGGATACCTGGATCTTTCAGCTTAATTGGCGATATCCACGAGACCGGATTCTCTCAGCTACTTCAGCCCTTCCAGGCTCTTGTTAAGAATACCAAACTCACTCATGGTGTTCTTCTAAAGAGTCCTCCCCTGGAATGCTCGAAGTCCAATGGATCTCTCCCGGACCGGAGACGGCACCCATCCACCTCAGAATCCTTCCTTAGTTTCCATGCCTTGGGCTAGCCAGCCTCGAGGCATTAAAGTCAGGTGGAACTACACACCAGACCATAACATTCCTGGGGGCTGGTCAGGAGGACCAGGACCATGTAATTAGCACTTCATACTGGACCAGAACCCCGAACCACGTGATGTCCACATCTTAAATACCCTCTCCCAGAGGGCACAGCGAAAGTAACTGACCAGACCTTAGTTCCACGCCTGGCTGCCACCAGAGACAGTGCCCCCTGTGGCCAGGTTGAACATCTCACAGTCCAGTCAGACTGACACAGAAGTCCAATTTAGACAAATAGACCCAAACCAAACTGTAGTTTGGGTAAAGTTAAATTTTGAAAACACATAGCGCGTGCTCTTGAGGTGCCCGCCGCTACACACTTCCCCCGCTTATTTAGACAATGTCCCCATCATCTGGGAAAGACAGGGAAAAAAATCCCAGAACTAACAACTGGTCCTATCATAAACAACACTAGAGTACCTGAGTTGGGGTGGGAAAGGGAAAAAAGGGAAGAAAGCAACAGTAAAACTTTCACATTGCAGCAACACAGAATTATATCACATTACAATTACCACCCAAGCCTTTCTATCTAGCCCACCCATTCTCCGGTATCTTGATAGATGCTCTCCGGTGAATCCTGGAAAAGAGAAACATATGTACAATAATTTACACTTAACTGTTAGAAAGCAAAATTCTACCAATCTCCATGGATTTCTCTTTTCTAACCCTTAAAACGTCTTAAATTTCTAAAACCGTTTTTTTCCTGTAAAACAATACTAATCACGCCGAATCATGCCACCTAGTGGTATGCGTCGCTGAAGTGCAGTCCTTAACCTAAAAACAGTTTAAGTATTCTTGACATGGTGGATGTTCCATTCTCTGTGTGATTGACTCTGACTAATTACCCCAAAGTTCAGTAGCTTGAAGAAAAATTTCAAAGAGGCAAAGACCAAGAGAAACCCTCATTGCAGATTTTAAAGTCTTGACTCAGGAACAGTTCACCAGTAGAAACGGGGATCAGGCAAAGTTAAGACCAGTTCCCGGTCTGGTACGGACATACCAGGCTGAGGAGCAGAACAACATTAGCGGTAGACTCTGGGTCATCTTCATCTGGGCCAGACATTACAGTTCTAGACCTGCCTACTTATGTACAGTGCTACCTTTATGAGTAGTAGGGATGAGCCGAACACCCCTCAGTTCGATTTCCACCAGAACATGTGAACAGGCTAGAAATTTGTGCGAACATGTGAACACCGTTAAAGTCTATGGTACATGAACATGAAAAATCAAAACTGCTAATTTTAAAGGCTTATAGGCAAGTTATTGCCATAAAATGTGTATGGGGACCCGGGGAAACTGCCCCAGGGACATGTATCAATGCAAAAAAAGTTTTAAAAACAACTGTTTTTTTCTTGAGCAGTGATTTTAATAATGCGTAAAGAGAAACAATAAAAATGAGATATTCCACTAAATATCATGCCTGGGGGTCCTCTTAGTCTGCCTGTAAAGTGGCACATCTGTCTGATGTTTTTTACAGTCCTGCAGCAAAATTACATTTCTAAAGGAAAAAAATTAATTTAAACTTGCTTGCGGCTGTAATGTATTTCCAGCTCCCGATTCGGGTATTTACTTTAAGGGGAACTCCATGCCAAATTGTAAAAAAATTGGCGTGGGGAACTCCCCCAAAATCCATACCAGACCCTTATCCGAGCATGCAGCCTGGAAGACAGGATAGGGGGGGGGGGCGATCAAGCGCCCCCCTCCTGAACAATACCAGGCCACATGCCCTCAACATGGGATGGGGGCTTTGGGTTCTCCCTCCAAAGCACAAGTGCCTTATCCCCACAACCCTTGCCCGGTGGTTGTGGGGGTCTGCAGGTGGGGAGCTTATCGGAATCTTGACGTCACGTTTAACAAGAGGACCCCCAGATCCCGCCGCCCCATGTGAATGGGTATCGGATACATTGCACCCCTACCCATTTACCCAAAAAAGTGTCAAAAAGTATAAAAACACAAAAGACTGTTTTTGACAATTCCTTTATTTACATGGATGTACATCCATCGTTAATCACGCCGCCCGATGGACCCAAAAACTAGAAAGAAAAACTCTGCCTCCATGGGAGGACTCCTGGCAACTGCTGTCTCTTGGCTGTGACAGCTGTTATAAAGGCAAGGACAGGGCCACCTGCTGACATAACCTGGTGTCATGTCGTCAGAAAGGGCGGGGGCTCCAACCTGGGAGATCCACCCTAAAGATTCACCCTATTACTGGCGCACATTAATGCAATCACTCAGCTTCTTTGTAAGTGGACATCGGTTCATTTACAACATGCCACAGTACTTTTAAATAAGTCACACCAATATTAAGGTTCCCTATTTGGACTTTGGACTCTCCATTTTGGTATTTCCCCTTTTCTTACTGAGATCCTTGTTATCTTGACCTTTGGTGTGAGTCCACCTGCTGGGTCAGGTTTCCTTTCCTTGCCCCCCCCCCCCCCCTTTTGGTTGTCACCTGGGGGGGCTGCTCTCATCTCCAGCCTCCTGGGCGATGCGGGGCCAGCATGCCCATATTTCCTTGTTTTCAAAGTCTTGATGATATACAGTGCCTTGAAAAAGTATTCATACCCCTTGAAATGTTTCACATTTTGTTAAAACCAAAAACGTAAATGTAATTTATTGGTATTTTATGTGATAGACCAACACAAAGTGCAACAAAATTGTGAAATGGAAGGAAAATGATAAATGGTTTTCAAAATTGTCTTTGCAAATAAATATGTGAAAAGTATGGCGTGCATTTATATTCAGCCCCCCTGAGTCAATACTTTGTATTACCACCTTTTGCTGCAAGTACAGCTGCAACTCTTTTTGGGGATGTCTCTACCAGGTTTGCACATCTAGAGAGTGACATTTTTGCCCATTCTTCTTTGTAAAATAGCTGAACAGCAATTTCAGAGTCCTGCCACAGATTCTCAATTGGATTTAGGTCTGGACTTTGACTGGGCCATTCTAACAAGTGAATATTCTTTGATCTAAACCATTTCATTGTAGTTCTGGCTGGATGTTTAAGGTTGTTGTCCTGCTGGAAGGTGAACCTCCGACCCAGTCTCAAGACTTTCGCAGACAAACAGGTTTTCATCTAAGATTGCCCTGTATTTGGCTCCATCCATCTTCCCATCAACTCTCACCAACTTCCCTGTCCCTGCTGAAGAAAAACATCCCTACAACATGATGCTGCCACCACCATGTTTCACGGTGGGGATGGTGTGTTCAGGATGATGTGTAGTGTTAGTTTTCTGCCACACATAACGTTTTGCTTTTAGGCCAAAAAGTTACATTTTGGTCTTATTTGACCAGAGCACCTTCTTAGACATGTTTGCTGTGCCCCCCACATGGCTTCTCGTAAACTGCAAACAGGACCTCTTATGACTTTCTTTTAACAATGGCTTTCTTCTTGCCACTCTTCCATAAAGGTCAGATTTGTGGAGTGCATGACTAATAGTTTTCCTGTGGACAGATTCTCCCACCTGAGCTGTGGATCTCTGCAGCTCCTCCAGAGTTACCATGGCCACCTCTTGGCTACTTCTCTGATTAATACTCTCCTTGCCTGGCTTGTCAGTTTAGGTGGACAGCAATGTCTTGGTAGGTTTGCAGTTGTGCCATACTCTTTCCATTTTTGGATGATGGTTTGAACAGTGCTCCGTGAGATGTTCAAAGCTTGGGATATTTTTTTTAAAACTTAACCCTGCTTTAAAGTTCTCCACAACTTTATCCCTGACCTATCTGATGTGTTCTTTTTTCGCCTTCATGATTCTGTTTGTTCACTAAGGTTTTCTAACAAACTGCTGAGGGCTTCACAGAACAGCTGTATTTATACTGAGATTAAATTACACACAGATGGACTCTATTTACTAATTAGGTGACTTCTGAAAGCAATTGGTTCCACTAGATTTTAGTTAGGGGTATCAGAGTAAAGGGGGCTGAATACAAATGCATGCCACACTTTTCACATATTTATTTTAAAATATTTTAAAAGCCATTTATCATTTTCCTTCAACTTCACAATTATGTGTCACTTTGTGTTGGTCTATCACATAAAATCCCAATAAAATACATTTAAGTTTTTGGCTGTAATATGACAAAATGTGGAAAATTTCAAGGGGTATTAATACTTTTTTAAGGCAGTGGACACCAAGACACCTGCTCTCACATGATATCATAAATACCTTCACCATGTTCTCCTGATGAAGAGGAACAAACGCATGACCTTGAAATGTGTTGGGTATTACTCTATACACAAGTATAGGAGTGATTTAAATTAGTGGTTTGATTTCATTATTTTTTTTTGTACATCTTTTGTATTAATAAAAACAATATTTTATAACTAATTTGTATACGCTGTTTCGGAGTCATTGCACTTCAAAGTCCCACTAGAGGGTATTCTTTCTGGTTTGTGTTTTAGGATAACTTAAGTGCAGTTTAACCTTTTGCCGACCGCCTCACGCCAATATACATCGGCAGAAGGGCTCGTACAGGCAGAATCACGTACCTGTACGGTGTCCCTTAAGAGGCGGCCATCGGGCACACAGTAAGCTCCATGAGTTGGGTTGTGGGTCCCATGGACTCGATCGCTCCAAGGGTACCCGCAATCGTCTCACAGGGAGGAAGAACGGGGAGACGCTAATGTAAATAAGCATCTCCCCGTTCTGCCTAGTCACAATGTCACTGATCTCTGATCTCTGCTCCCTGTGATCGGGAGCAGAGATCAGTGACGTGTCACACACAACCACGCTCCCCCACAGTTAGAAACACGCCCCAGGACACACTTAACCCTTATACTGCCACCTAGTGGTTAACCCCTTCACTGCCAGTGTCATTTACACAGGAATCAGTGCATTTGTATAGCACTGATTGCTGTATGAATGACAGTGGTCCCAAAAATGTGTCAAAAATGTCCAAAGTGTCTGCCATAATGCCGCTTTCATGATAAAAATTGCTGATCGCCGCCATTTAAAAAAAATATATATATATTAATAAAAATGCCATAAAACTATCCCTTATTTTGTAAACGCCGTAACTTTTGCACAAACCAATCAATAATCGCTTATTGCGTTTTTTTTTTAACAAAAATATGTAGAAGAATACGTATCAGCCTAAACTGTGGAAATTATTTTTTTTATATATATTTTTATATTATATATATTATATTTATATAATATATATATATTTTATATATTTTTATATTATATTATATATTTATTATAGCAAAATGGAAAAAATAATGCTTTTTTTTTCAAAATTTTTGTTTATAGCGGAGCCACGCCGCACGACCGCGCAATTGTCAGTTAAAGCGGCGCAGTGCCGAAACGCAAAAAGTGCTCTGGTCAGGAAGGTGGTAAATCCGCCCGGGGCTGAAGTGGTTAAGAAGAATAAAATACTATAGCAGCTTGCTGAATCACGACGTGTGTGTTCCCTTTAGGAAATACAATCATCTTGGCCATTAACAGTTAAAGAATAGTTTCTCTTAAGGTTAGAAAGCCTGTTCACATTTCATAGGTTCAGAAAATGAATGTAAACAGCTTCTGCTTTATTATATTATAACGGCATGTTTATCAAGCTAAGCAGGACTGGATTTAGAGTTAATTACAACAGACAATAAACAAATGAACATGCAAATGAACACAGCACCGAGCCAGTGGGTGGCTTTGTGTTTTATTTAGAATTAATTATGAGAGAAGATTTCCGACAAGAACCTAACCTTGCTCATTTCTACTCATTCAATTTATCATTGCAAAGATGTAGGTTAATAATCCATAGGAATGATTAAACAGATTATACCGGTACATTTATACATAATAATCAAGTCATTTCTGGGCATTGTGAGGACTAGTTAATCATATAGCGTTTATTGTGTATGCATTGTGGTGGCTGGAATTCTATAGGTGAACAATTTCTTCTTACGGGTATTATTATTAACATCACTATTATCAACAGTATCAACGTCTTCATCCCCATGAAGATCATTACTGTGATCATCCTCATCACTATCATCATTGCCATAATCATCACTAGTACTATTAACATTGTCATTATCACCATTATTATTCTTGTTATCTCTATTATCAAAAATACTATCAAAATTATTATCATCATCTTCTTCGTCATCCATCACTATCATCATTATTCGCATCATCACAGCTGTGGGCGGGGTTTACAGCACTCAAGTGGGGTCCCAGAGAGAGCATTTGCTAGTGCCCCCTAAATAAGGGCTGAGGCTGATGTACAAGTACATAGGAAGTTCCGTTTTTTTTCGCTCCATAAGGCGCACCTAGGTTTTAGAGGAGGAAAACAAGAAAAAAATATATTCTGAACCAAATGGTGTACTAAAATATCTACCAGTGCCCATGAAATGCAGCCTGACCTGTGTCAAATAAATGCAGCCTGACCATTGCCATAAATGCAGCCTGACTATTCCCATAAATTCAGCCTGACCATTGCCATAAATGCAGCCTGACCATTGCCATTAATGCAGCTGACCTGTGCCATTGCTCAGGCTGCTCTGTCTTCTCAGCAAGTGTCAGGCCCAACTGGGAGATCGCCCAGCGCTCGCGGGGGTCTGGGATGTCTGTCTTCCTGGCTTACCATGACAACGGCGGCGGGGGTGATGCTGGCAGCGGCGGGGGAGGGGCGGAGCCTGTCATATATTCGCACCATAAGACGCAGAGTCATTTTCCCCCATATTTTTTGGGGGGAAAAGTGCGTCTTATGGTCTGAAAAAAATGTTGGTATACTTTACTTATACATGGTCTAATAGACATGGGCGCCGTCAATAAATTTGTTTCGTTCTGTTCTGTTACGGTTTGTATTAAAATTAATTTGTACTTCGTATTTCGTGTCCGAAATTCAATTTCAATTCATACAAAATACAAATTGTCGTTAGGTTCGTTAACTTGTGTGAACGTTCGTTAGGATGAATTTAAAGGCAAAAATATACCTCAATATGACAGTCGATGCTGATGGAAGTTTGGTTTTTATCCGAAATACGAAATTCCGTTGAAAAATTTCCTGAAATACGAATTTTCTTTAGATGAGGGGCTCCCACCATCCCTGTGCTGTGCTGACTTCCTCCTGGGGATTCGTAAACAAAAGTTCGTATTTCGTACAAAATTCGGACGCATGGCAATTAGTATTTCGCATCCTCCGAAATTTGTACGAATTTGAGATTCGTACGAAACGACTCGCACATGTCTATGGTCTAATGAACGCTATTCTTTATTGGGCCAAGGCATTGCAATTACTGTTTTTACTTGATGTATTTAGTGTTCAAAAAACTATTATACACAGACATGGACAGTAAGCTCTCTGCAATTATATTCAGTAAAGAATGTTTACAGTAATTCCTCTTGGTCTGGTCTGAATTTAATTGAGGATAACCTTAACTACTTAAGGACCAGAAGGTTTTACCCCATTAATGACCAGGCCATTTTTTGTGATACGGCACTGCTTTATTTTTAACTGACAATTGCATGGTCGTGCAACACTGTACTCAAATAAAATTGATGGGAGTACAGTTATCTTTATTGAAGATAACTGTAAGAAATGAACAGTCAACACAGAATGTCTAACAAACGAACTCAAGCTGGCCATAGATAGATCAAAACTCAGTTGGTTCAGCAGGGACTGGCTGAATTTCGATCCATGTGTGTCTGCTTCCACTCAACAAAGATCAATCTAATGAATGACGTCTGTCAAACAAGCTTGTTGGAAATGTTTTCTTGATCAACAGCTACAAGCTGCTGATCAGTGTATTCTGACAGCAGAGAATCTTCGCTGTCAGAATACAATGTCTGGAGGATTTCTCTATACACCTTGATTGTGTGGATAGTGGAATGGATAGGGGAATCTGTTCATCTTTTCCCAATCACCATGCTGGCTGATCAAAAAAAAAAGAAGACAAATCTCTCCAGCTTTATCACTGTCACCATTATCTTCATATCATTATCACCATCATCATAATTTTTATCTCTACCGTCATTATTCTTATTATTATCCCCATTGTCATATTGATTTTTAAAATCATTTTTATCTTTACATGATCACTATCATAAACATCACAATTATTATTATGTCACTGCTGAGTCTTAGTGATGCAGAGGCCAGAGGATGGAACCACAGCACATGGTGTAGGACACAGGTATCTCACACTTCTGGAAGCGTTGGTTGGCAAAAAGGCTGATGGAGGCCACAGCACTGGGACAGGGGGTAGGTAGGAGGCTTAGGATATACATATATCAGAGCTACGCTAAGCTAACAGCAAATTACAGTAACAAAAAACAAAAGGAAAGAACATATAATGTAATAAAGTCCACATGAATAAGTAGAAATTCTTCTTTAAAAGTTCAGCAGTAGACATCCATCACCAGCAGCAATGTGAGGCCTTCTTGTGCAAAAATTCCACCTTTAGTATTAGCCCCTGTACACACGGTCGGACATTCCGACAACCAAATCCGTCGGATTTTGTCTGTCGGATTTTGGCCAACGGATTTTTTCCGAAACTGTTGCATACACACGGTCGGACAAAGTTGTCGTAAAATCCGATCGTTCAGAACATGGTGACGTTATTTGGTTACGACGGGACTACGTTCAGGCTATTAGTCAATAGCTTTGGTGTAGGAATTTGATCTGAGCATGCGTGGCACTTTGTCCGATCGGAATTCTCTACACATGATCGGACAAGGTCCGATCGGATCATGTTGTCGGAAAATTTTATACCCAAGCTGGAAAACTTGGTCCGTCCGATATTCCAATGGAAAAAGTCCTATGGAGCCCACACACGGTCGGATTATCCGACAACATGGTCCGATCGGACATTTTCCGTCGGAATGTCCGACCATGTGTACAAGGGCTTAAGAGCGCTTATCAGATATTGTTGACCCTTTTTCTCTAGAGAGGTCTAATAAGCCTTGACCATAACCCTCAGCAAGATCGCTCAGGCTCTGATAGGGGTACACTTCTATGGATATCAGGACCAATGGTCTTCCTCCAGACCTACCTCCCTAAACATCATAGACAGGAGTATAAAAGGAAAAAGGCTCCAATAGTGTAAAACCTTCCACGTATTTTATTAAAAGTTAAAAATTGCACTTACACAGCTGTGTAGATAAAAATGCCAAACACTGTACCGTTTTCTTACCGACAACACATTCAAACCCGCACTTCCAGGATCGGTAGGGACGCGATGACGTCAGCATGCAGCCTTGTCCTGGAAGCATAGAAAGGGAAGGCCAAGAGCTACTATTTTAATTTCTTTAGGGAATTAACAGGGATTCTTTAACGACTTTGCCAGTAAGGGCAAAGTGTCAGATTTTCTTAAAAGGATGGCCCCACTCACTGATTCCTTTCCCATAATCCCCAATGCTAAATTGCTCTATCAGAGCCACCCCCCCCCCCCTAAAAAAAAAAAAAAAATACTTAAGGGTACAGCCAAGCATGTGGCCTCCTTCCAGGATGGACACATGTTCCCCTGTACCCCTGTGTTCAGGCCTGAGTGGTCGATTGCTAGAGCAAGACCAGAACACTGTCATATGAAGGAGGTTAGGAAGACATTAAACTAGCATAAGCTCCATTACAATACAGCAGATTTTAAGTAGGCTTTAGACTCCTGGCCAAAGGGGGAACAGACCGCAGGGGGACATGGGAGGAGGGGTAAGTATCATATTTTTTTTGCGATGATTAATCATTTTTTCTATTAACAGTCTTTTTAAGTATGAAAAGATTATATACAAAAACCTGGCATATGGATCTCATAGAAGACAACAATCTGGAGATACATACCTCTGTTGTTTTTTCATAATTCAGTCCCGGTATAGTTAGCTGACAGCAGTTGCATTTTATACTTGATCGCTCAGGAATAATATTTCATGCTAATATTTATACAGCGCATTTTTCTTTCCCCGGGGTATTTTTTTTTTAACTTCTTCACATCTCAGGTCAACTCATCAGTTTGTAAAAAAAAATGATTAAACTGACGTCAGCTTTGTAAATTTTTTTTTCCAAGCAGCAGGAAATATTTCTGTAGCCAGTTCAGTTGATGTTCAAAGACCATTGATGTGTTTCTTTTAAGTTTTATGCATATTTTAAAACTATAATCTCGATGTTGTTGAGCACTTTTTTAAAACAATGCTGGGTAAACCTACAATGATCGATATCAGAGCGAGAGAAAAGATAAAGGTGAAAGATGAAAAGATGGCTGAACGCACGTCAACAGTGCACTTGTGGTGATGGAAGCTTGATACTGTCCTTAGATGATTCCTCTGCCTCTCTGGTGTTGCCTATACAAATTACTATATTTTCTGGGTGCTAGGACCTGTTTCTCTCCTCCAGATATGATTTTTTTCTTTGATTTATCTTTGATATGTTTTATATTCATATGAATGAGGCTCGGTGCAGATTTCTCATGAGATCAATTTGCAAGATTTTTTTATGGTGAGACCAGTTCCCCAGTCAGTGCACTTATTTGATATGGAAATGCATATGCTTGCCCTATATCCAGTCATATTCTGCACACTGGTGTAATTTTTTTGGGGGGGATTTTTTTTGTTAGCATTGACATTTCCGTATTAGAACATACAGCAGACTACTATATATAATGTAAATTTGTCTAGAATATACCGTAGTTCTGGATGTCACTTACCTGCTTCTGCGGGCTGTGGCCCTTTGCTAGCCTTTATCTGGCCCTTGGGGCACCTATTCTGCCACTGACACTACTGATGGGGCACCATTTCTGCCACAAACACCACTGATGGGGCACCATTCCTGCCACAGACACCACTGATGGGGCACCATTCCTCCCATAGACACCACTGATGGGGCACTATTCCTCCTACAGACATCACTGATGGGGCACATTCCTCCCATAGACACAGCTGATGGGACACTATTCCTCCCACAGACACCACTGATGGGACACCATCTCTGCCACAGACCACTGATGGGGCACCATTCCACCCATAGATACCACTGATGGGGCAACATTCCACTCACAGTCACCACTGATGGGGCACCATTCCTCCCATAGACACCAATGATGGGGCACTATTCCTCCCACAGACACCACTGATGAGGCACTTTTTCTGCCACAGACGCCACTGATGGGGCACCATTACTGCCACAGACACCACTGATGGGGCAACATTCCTCCCATAGACACCATTAATGGGACACCATTCCTGCCACAGACACCAATGATGAGGCACTATTTCTGCCACAGACATCAGTGATGGGGCACCATTCCTCCCACTAATACCAATGATGGGGCACAGTTTACTCTCAATGACATCAGTGCATTTTCAAAAGCCACTGGCCACAGTCTGGCCCACCTAAAGCTTCAAAGATAGTAAACTGGCCCTTTGTACAGAAAGTTTAGGGACCCCTGCTCTTGCTGGTTGGCTTTCTCGCTGGTAGTACCTTCATCTTGGCCTGATGCCCTCATCTATCCAAGTGCTTGCACCCTCCTGTGGCTTGGTATTAGAACTGCCATAAGTAAAATTGCAGCTTAAAGTATATAAAGCCAAAACAAATTTTTTTAAATTTTGGATAAAGTAGAGGTGAGTTAAAATTGCAGTATGTTTTCTGTTCCATAATTGTACTACTAGGGAGGTTTCCCTTTACTTCCTGTCCTGTAGACTTATCAGGAAGTAAGAGGATATCTTTCCAAAGGGAATTCAATCTTAGGCCGCGTACACACGCGTCATACAATCCGACGGACAGTCCGTCATACTTTCGAATGAACGGACTTGACCACACACGGATGCACAAACAGTCCGTCGAAAGCTTGCGCGATGACGTGTACAGCACGTACGATGGGACTAGAAATAGGAAGTCCAATACACAGCAATGCAACCTTCCGCCGTGTAAATCCTTTCTGAGCATGCGCCATTCTTAGTCCGTCGAACTAGCCTACTCACGAGCGGATTGTCCGCTGAAACCAAAGTATGACGGACAATATTACGGAAATTCCGAAATACTTAGTACGCCAGACTGCACGCTGAAAAAGTCCGCTGAAGCCCACACACGAGCGGACTGTCCACTGAAATGTGTTTCGGCGGACTAAGTAGGCCATACAATCCGCCCGTGTGTACGCGGCTTTAGACATTTGTCACAGAAACAGGTTTACCCCATGGAAGAGTTTTCCTTTACTCCACATTTTTGATTTACCCTCACATTCTTTCCCAGTGACATTGCTGATCAGGTCAGTAGAGAGAGAGTACATCTCCCTGACTGGGGCAGAGACAGCAATGAAAACCAGTAGTTCCAACCCCTCTTCATTCTAAATCTAAAATCTATAATCTAAATCTAAAATTTAAAATAAAAAAACCTCCCTTTAGTTATAATTTAAAGTGGTCCTAAACCTTAACTAGGTAACATTTAGTTAACATTTAGTTTCTAATGCACTTTGTATCATAAACGTCTGCTGTTTTTTTCTTCTTTTAATATTGTAGTCATCTTATAGTTCATCCTTTTTTGCTGATATCTTCTAGTCCTGTCTACATGCTCTTTCTTATGCAGAAGTTGCTCATTGAAAGATTTTTTGTAGTGACAGCCGAGTAATGCCACGTACACATGACCGGACTTTCCGGAAGACTAGGTCCGACGGTCTTCTTGACGGACTTTCGGTGGAGTTCCGACGGACTTTCCAAATGAACAGACTTGGCCACACATGAACGGACTAAGTCCGTACGAAAATCTGTTTGTTTTGAACATGATGATGTAAACGGGACTAAACAAGGAAGTTCAAGAGCCAGTAGCCAATAGCTGCCTTTGTGTCGTATTTGGTCCGTCGAACAGCACACAGACGAAAGGTTTTCCCGATTTTTAATCCATCAGAATTGAGTCCATCGGATAGATTTGAAACATGTTCTATTTCTACGTCCATCAGATTTTTTTCGAAAAGCAGTCGGACTAGACCATACACGATCAGATTGTCCGACGGACTGATCCTGTCGGACCTAGTCTGTCGGAAAGTCCAGTCGTGTGTACGCGGCATTAGGAGTTCAAGTTAGCCTAAGGCCTCATGTACACTGCTGCTGGTAAACGGACGTTTAGGAGCAGTTGGGCAGTTTTTTCAACTGCCCCTGAACTCCCCTCTGTGTTATCTTATCAGTACATGTACACAGGTTCATTTATAGTCGTTTCTAGGTAGTTGCGTTTAGAGGCTTTTTTGGAACCCAAAACAATGCATTCAGAAGCTGTGTCTAGAGGCATTTCAAACACCAAGGGCAACTACCCGCGTTTAGGCGCATTTTCGTCTAGTAGCGTTTTTAAAGGGAAACATTTTATCAAATAGTTTTCAGCCTGCAAAAATGCTAAAAACACACCAAAAACTCAATTATCAATGTATGCAAGCTTGATATACCATGTGATATTCCCCTCATCAGCCAATTATGATGTACAATACACAACTTGCATTACTTGATGGATATAAATATGAGAGAGAGAGATGGATGGATAGAGAGATGGATATATATATATATATATATATATATGAGAGAGAGAGAGAGAGAGAGAAAAGGTTTATAGAGAGAGAAGGAGAGAAATATATGGAGAGAGATGTAGGAAGATTGATAAATATATACACATACCTGAAAGTCACCAACAGACGTTCCTCTGATGGCACGCTTTTCCTCATGTTGGTGTCCATGCAAACTAGACGGGGTCTAACCTTTTCCAAAGAACGTTAAAAGGTGGCAATTGACAAGCTTGAAAAAAGTGTAAAAATATCTTTGGGTAATTATGCAGCTGAACATACATATTAGAAAAGTATCCTGTGGACATGTGTTAAGCCATCAATGGATGTGTCCAATAGCGACGAACTCAGGTCCTCCTACGCAATTTTCTACGTCTTTGGAGCCTCAGCAAAAGCAACATCAGGAGCATTTCCCCACAGATGCTCATCATGGGATCCATATTAACAAACCAACCAAAAAATAACAGCTAGCTACAAGCACACTGCTTTCTAATCATTTGGGAGGGTCTCCTGAGGTTATCTTTAGTGAACGCTCCTAAACGTAAACCCGGCTAAATGCAGCTAAATGGCACTAAACGCGGCTTGTAAATGCTGCTAAACACGCGTTTTTAAACCTAGATTACTAGCTGTGATGTTCCAGTTTTCAGGAGAGGTTGAAAAACGTCCTGTGTACATGAAGCCTAAACCTTGGGCTGAAGACATCACCAGGATTCACGTTGAGTGAAATCCAAAACTATTGGCCAATAAGTTTGTGAGTCCACGGGAGAAATTAGGAATGGCCCATATTCACTGTTTAGTCTTTGAATCGGATCAACTGAGTCAAAAGAGCCAATGAATAACCCAGCCGCTTCACTATTAAAGGTTAATCGCACAGTAGACATATAGCATATTGTCAGTATGTTCTTGCACCGTTAGGGATATCTCACCATTCTATGTGCTATACTGTGCTGTTCTGTGTCTTACTGAGTAATACTGTGGATTGCCCATCAGTGCAGTCTCATCAGTGCCCATCAATGCAGTCTCATCAGTGCAGCTTATCCATGGCCATCAGTGCTTCCTATCAGTACCCATCAGTATAGCATATTAGTGCTGCCTTATCAGTGCAGCTTAAGAGTGTCGCCTAATCAGTGACCATCAGTGACCATCAGTGCAGCCTCATCAGTTTCATAATATCACAGCTTATTAGTGTATATGAATTATGTATTGATTAGAGCACAAAGCACTTTGCAGTACATGAATTTTCAGTGAATGTGGACTGTTTAAAGCGGAGTTCCACCCAATTGTGGAAGCTCTGCTTATCTGCTTCCTCCCCCCCTCCGGTAACACATGTGGCACCTTTCAGGTGGGGAGAGGTACCCTTTCCCACTTGTGGAAGACTGCGCTGCCCCTCAGAAGTTTGGCCCTCTCCTCCTTCCTCTACCGCCGGGCCATTCAGAAAGCACTTCACACATGTGCAGTAGGTAACCGGCAGGTCTCCCTTACCATGAATGCTGGCGGCAGCACCCAAGGGCCGATCCGAAATTCGTCTGGGGTGTTGACATAGTGGAAACCCTGCACAGGGAAGTATCCTAATATTAAGAGTCAGCAGCTACAGGATTTGTAGCTGCTGATTTTAAATGTTTTCACGGGGGAGGGGGAGGAATTCAATTTGCACTGCTGTACTGAAGTCCGCTCTCTGTTGACATCACCAATGTCAGTCTAGGCACTATGTTATCCTGACCATGGAGTCTGGATCCGCTAGGTGCCTGGACTGACACCTGTCAAAGCCTCTCGGTGAGCCGCTGAGAGCCTGAGCTGGCCGCTATGCCCCCTCTACAGCTCAGTGCTCCAGTGAGCGAGGAGGAAGAAGAGCAGAAAGCTGCGACTGACAGTCTGCAGAGCTGTGAGAACCGAGTGATCGGCGATGTTCGATCTCTCAGTTCTCAGTGCAGAGGCTTCGGGGACAGATGCAGCTTTGGACTGATGCTGCATCCACCTAGGTAAGTAACCTAATATTAATCAGGAAACAGTTTACTTCCTTTACTTCTCTTTTAGACCCCTTTCACACTGGGGGGGCTTTTTAAACGTTTTTTGCAGTACATGAACTTTCACTGCATGTGGACTGTTTAATGAGTTTGTAGCACCCCCTAGACACAGGATTAACCCTTTCAATGGACCGATCACTTTATTGCAATATCATGAGCTTTAGTCAAATTACATGCAGTCAGTCACCGGCCACTTATGGGGTGCGAGTCCCCCCCCCCCACCCCCTCGGCCAAGCATGCCCACACACCATACTACTGCCCATAATATTTACAAGTGGCGCTACAGCAAGTCAGCTGCTGGGGGCTGCATTTGTCCGGGAGGAGGCCGTGGGAGCCAGGACTTGGTAAGATGGGTCGGGGGGGCTTTTTCTCGTGTGGGGGGTGGCTTTTTTGACGCACCCCCTGCAAAGTGCCACCCTAGCCCTGGGTCTTGTCGGCCTAGGCCAAAACACAGCACTGGCCAGTGGCTGAACAAGGACCTGCATGGCCTAAGAAAAAGATACAAAATTACTTTTTAAAATGCCATTAATATGTTAATGTTAAAAAGTCTTTATGAGACTTTAGTGAATAAACCACTTTAAGAGTGATATAGCTAGAGATTGGAAAACAAATCTTCTTGGTCCTTTGTGGCCTTCTGATGTTGATCTGCAATTGCAATTGTTGTTCTCGTTTGGAATAAAAAGGTCCGCTTTTGCTGATAAATATTGACATTATTTACTGTAAAGGTTAAATGGAACACTCTTTCCAATTTCATTTTCTCCTTCCATTCTTCTGGGATAATCAGTTAGAATATGTAAGGAACTTAAGCCTTAAGTAGCAGAGTCATTGAAGCTGTATAAAATCAAATGAGATTTCTGCTCGACCAAAACTATTCAATGCCTCAATTATTCCATTGTGTTTCTTTGATCTTTCTACAATTTTACAATTCTTTATAGAGATCAATTTGCATAATGCTATAATAAACTAGAGAGATGAAGTATGTGGAGATAACAGGGAAAATATTAATAAAACTACATGTTCAACATCATAAAGAGCCAAATGTCATATCCTTTGCAGCTTCTTCCTGGTGCTGGAGACTTCGATATAGGTACAAACTGGAACTGCTTAATTAAAACAGTTTTGTAGCTTTAGCTTCTCTGTTAAAAACGTTCAGTCCATCTGAAATTGATGTTTCAATTGTAGGGAGCTTTGATGGAGTTTAATCACCCACTGGATTTATGTACTATATGACAGACAGTTTACAGACACCTGACCATCACACATATGAGGTTGCTGGACATCCCAAAACATTAATATATGGTAGACCGTCCCCTTTGAGGTCATAACAGCTTCCTACTTTTTTTTTTTTTTACAACTAGATATTGTAAATTATTTTATTTGTACTATCTCATGCAGCAAGGTTTGTGGTCCCTTCCTATCCATGTGGCTATAACAGTTTCCATTCTTCTAGGAGGGCTTTCCTCAGATTGTTTGTGTCTTTGGGAATTTGTACCTATTCAGCCAGAAGAGCATTTGTGAGGTCAGATAGTGATGTTGAATGAGAAGATCTGGCTTGCAACCCTTATTTCAATTCCTCTTAAAGATGTTCAATAAGTTTGGGGTCATGGCATTTTGCAAGCCACTCAAGATCCTCCAAACTTTGTGACCAGGGGCACATATGGGAGTCATATGGGAGCAGAAAAGGGCCTTCACCAAACCACTGCTTAGTGGCAAAAAAAAAGCCAAAAAGTATTTGTATGACGCAGTAGTGGTAACAGTATACTTTACTGAAGATACCCCAACTCTTTTATTTGAAGGATGTCCACAATTTTTTGCCATATACTGTAGTGTATCTCACAGGGTTTCCATGAAGAACTGTAGACTGGAGTTTAAGGTCCACCCTCTTGCTGCAGTAACTAAAGCTATCCTTGCTTGAAAAAAAAAAATGCTAAAATCTACAATTCATGTGTTTATATACAAAGGGAAATGTGTAATCAATGATAAATGTCTTTTGAATCTGTAGGGCATACCTAAAGGCATAGAAGCACACACAGTCATTCATGGAGGTAGAAATTGCATTTGGCAAATAGTCATTGTGTATATAGTTTGGAAATATCTATACAATAGATATGAAAACAATATGTATTCCATATCACTAGGACTATTGCTTTTAAAAAAGAAATTAAAGAGGCAGGTGAACGCCTTGATTGTTTTATAATGGGACCCCATCACAAATAATAGATCAAGATCTTAACACTGAGAGATCTTTGTACCACCTTTGCTGGCACTAGGGGTCCGCAAATTCATTCACACCAGCCAAGTGAGCACTAACTTAAAGCTTTGGGAAGAGGTTGTCAGCTGCCACGCTGCATAACATCCACTCACTCAACTAGAGTGATCCAAAGGAGATCCCATATTTAGGACCCAAGGTTGTTATGAGGCCCAGTCTTTTGATCTTTATTAGTTGCTATACAAAGTACAAAGCACTTCCTTATTGAATCTGCAACATTAATGAGGCATGCTCTCCACTTTTCAATCAAAGTCAAAGTCGGGTTACCTAGCAGGTTACTGAAAATAATTTAGGCAGGCAAATTAATCAATGTTTAACCCAAGATTCATACAACTTTTACTAGATTCACACATTTTTAAAAAGTAATTAAAAAAAATATTGAATCCCATAGTTATTGTAAGGGTTAAGTAGTAGTAAGGCTATTTCTTCAATGGGTCCTATGGGTCACAGGGGTGCACTTTGTTTTTAGCCGACAACAGGCTAAAGTCAACTCTTGGCTGATGTCACTCAGCCAGTCCAGACTCTGGAGAGACCCTACGTTTACATTTGGGATCCACCCAGATGCCTGGACTGAGCCACTGGGAGACTGGGCCAAACGCTCCCATCCGCTCCACAACCCACTGCTCCAGTGAATGCTAGAGGGGCAGAGCAGAGAGCTGGTGACTAACAGTCACTGACTCTCTGCAGACTTAAAAGCGAGAACTAACCAATCAGCTGTCTTTGATAACTCAATTTTCAGTGTAAAGGCAGAAAAGGACAACTGCGGCTGGGATCAATCCTGCAGAATCTAGATGAATATGAGTGACATTTTTATTTATTTTTTCCCAAGTAAAGCATTACTCAACTCCCCCAAACCCCCCCCCCCCCCCCCCATGTTTTTTTCCTCATGCCTTTATTCCTGGGTTCTTTTCAAAACACACATTGATCCACTGTGCACTGTTCACTTGCCATACAACAGGTCCCGTTCTACCATCTTGGACCTCTTTAGCTAGATACCAGTTCTGGGTGCAGGCAGCAAACTCCGACGACCTGTCTTGGCTGCTCTATGTGCCGATCCTGCAGCCTCCTGGGGGATGTGATGTAAGTATCCCAGGAGGCTGCAGGATGAAAATACAAACCATTCTGGCCTAGGCTGGAATGGCAGCAGGGGTGAGGCCAAAAGTAAAAATAAATAAATAATATAGATAGAAATCTTTTTTTTTCATTTCTGTAATTCTGCTCGGGGATGGGGGTTAAAACAAAACAGTTCTCCCTTTTAGGGGTTCATTTAACTGCTGCTTACAGACACTGTTGAATTTAGTCTAGATATATACTGTCTTTTCCTCAAATCACTCCCCCTATCCCTAGTAAAGCTATGTTATATTCATATGAAGTATTTCCTTTCACCTGACTAAAACAGAAAAAATATGCTTCACCATTTTCAGACCACTTTTTGCGATTCGGCACTGCGTCGCTTTAACGGACAATTACGCAGTCATGCGACATGGCTCCCAAACAAAATTTACATCCTTTTTTTCCCACAAATAGAGCTTTCTTTGGTGGTTTTTGATCACCCCTGCGGTTTTTATTTTTTGCGTTATAAACAAAAAAATACAATTTTGAAAAAAACGCATTATTTTTTACTTTTTGCTATAATAAATACCCCCAAAAATATATAAAAACTTTTTTTTTTCCTCAGTTTAGGCCAATACGTATTCTTTTCCATATTTTTGGTAAAAGAAAATCGCAATAAGCGATTATTGATTGGTTTGTGCAAAATTTATAGCGTTTACAAAATAGGGGATAGTTTTATGGCATTTTTATTAATAATTTTTTTTTTACTAGTAATGGCGGCGATAGCGATTTTTATTATTGTGACTGCAACATTATGGCGAACACATCGGACATTTTTGACACATTTTTGGGATCATTGGCATTTATACAGCAATCAGTGCTATACAAATGCACTGATTCCTGTGTAAATGACACTGGCAGTGAAGGGTTTAACCAGGGGGTGGCAGTGTAGGGGTTAAGTGTGTCCTAGGGGCGTGTTACTAACTGTGGGGGGCGTGGCTGTGTGTTACTGAACACTGATCTCTGCTCCAATCACAGGGAGCAGAGATCAGTGTCACTTGTTGCTAGGCAGAACGGGGAGATGCTGTTTACTTCTGCATCTCCCCGTTCAGGCTCCCTGTGAGACATTTGCGGGTATCCCAGCAGCGATCGAGTCCAGGGGACCTGTGACCGGACTCACGGGTGTCCCGACCGGCACGTGCGCACGGCAACGGAGGTGCGCATGCGATGGCACGGCGGCAATTTCAAATGGACGTACCTGTACGCCAATTTGCCTGCCCATGCCATTCTGCCGACGTACATCATCGTGCGCCAGTCGGGAAGTGGTTTAAGGAGTTCTAAAGTCTCAACTTTCTGTACTGCAGCCCCCTTTTTTCTTACCTGAACCCGATCTTTCCAGCAACGAGCATGAGCACAGCAGCTCCAGCCGCTGTCTCTGGGTCCTCATTGAATAGATTGATAGCAGCGGGAGCCATTGACTCCAACTGCTGTCAATTAAATCCAATGACACTGGAGCCGAGGGTGGGGCCGAGTCCTGTTGTTTGTGTCAATAGACGCAGCAGCAGGACTCGGGAGTAAAAACGGAAAGCGTTCTCCGTGGGGGCACCTAATAAAGAAAAGGTGCCAGGAGCGCCACCGTGGGACCCCAGAAAAGATGGATCGGGGCCACTCTGTGCAAAACCCTTGCACAGAGCAGGTAAGTACAACATGTTTGCTATTTAAAAAATCTTTAAAATCACTTGGTGCATTTTGACAAGCAGTCGCATCATAATGTTTGGAGTCAAAAACGGGTTGTCGTACGTGTTAACAGAAAATTAAACCTTTTTCTTGCCAAGCTGATGGCTGCGTCAAAGCCAAACTAATTAAATCTGAATTCACAGCATGTATAAAAGACACAAATGAAAGCAGTTCTGTATTTACTAATACACCATTAGATTTAATTATTTAAAGAACAACTATCATTGCAAAAATGTCACTGATCTACGCCCCCTGTTGCAATCTGTGTGACAACTGATCTAGGTATGAGATGGCCCTTGTCTCGGTGTAAGAGCTCTTTGCATTCCTCTTGCTTGCCGTTTTGGGAAAGTACTCTTATTCAAGACAAGCGATCATTATGAAGAGGCTGTATCCTTCTGAGCTATGTTGTTGGACAACAGCAGAGGATGGAGGGGTGACCAGTCTGATCCTAAGCTAGGAAAAGCCTGGTACACACTAGCGTTTTTTTTTTTTTTCAACCCAGCAGGCTGAATGAAAAAAACAACTGAAGAGCTCAGGAGGAACCGCTGTACTAACGATCTGATGTTAGTACATCGATCTTCCCACTGAACTATTGTGTCCTGATGGGGGGCAGCTCCACCAGCAGAACACACCTTTCAGAGCTCACAGCCAGTGGCTGAAAGCGCTGTTTGGATGACGATCGGCAGGCCTTTCCAGTCGTGCTCCTTCAACAAAAGCTGGATATTTGGACGGCTTCTGTAGGACCGGCTGCTGTACACATGGGCCGAATGTTGGCCATTTTATTTCGAACCGCCTGATACTGCACGATATTCATCCTATGTGTACAGGGATTTAGGAAGCATCATGGGACAAAGTACCCCATGGACTTTCTCCCATGAGGGAAAGAACAGCATAGTTTTTTAACCACTTCCCATCTGCCCTATAGCAGTTTTACTGCTACAGGGCGGCAGTTGTGTGCCGGATCTCATACAGTATATATACATACTCCGACACTTCCCGGTAGGGGGCACACATACGCTGTCATTACACAAAGCCAAAGCCGTTCAGTGGGTGCCGGGTACTCATCCACTGGCACCTGACGATCGGCAGGCAGAGAGACAGGACTGCGATCTAAACAAGGCAGATTGCCATTCTGACAGGGGGAAAGGGATGAGGTTTGTGTCCCAGCAAAGCACGGAATAAATTCCATCTCTTCCCCTAGTAAAAGTACCTCACACAGTTCAGTAAAACACAGGCTAGGCACACGGTTAACCCTTTGATTGGCCCTGATGTTAACCCCTTCCCAGCCAGTGTAATTAGTACAGTGACAATGCATATTTGTAGTACTGATCACAGTATTTGTGCTACTGGTTCCCACAAAGTGTCAAAAGTGTCAGTTAGTGTCAGAATGTCAGCAGCAATATCACAGTATTACAATATAAATCACTGTTTGCTGTCATTACTAGTAATAAATAAATATATAAATAAAAAATATCCCATAGTTTTTAACAAACCAATCAATATGCGCTTATTGGGATTTTTTACCAAAAATATGTAGCAGAATACATATTGGCCTAAATTTATGAAGAAATTAGATGTTTTCAATTATTTTTACTGAATATGTTTTATAGCAGAAAGTAAAAAATATTGTTTTTTTTCAAAAATGTCTGTCTTTTTTTGTTTATAGTGCAAAAATAAAAAATGCAGAGGGGATCAAATACCACCAAAAGAAAGCTCTATTTGTGGGAAAAATGGACATAAATTTTATTTGGGTACAGCGCTGCATGACCGTGCAATTGTCAGTTAAGGTGGATGTAAACCCTCACATACTGTATACCCAGTAAAGTGAATAGCCTCAGATGATACACAGAGATGAAACAAATATCCCTACATACGTTTTACTTGAATATTTGCTGTCTTCAGCTTTCTACACTCTTATGCCGCGTACACACGGGCGGACTGTATGGCGTACTTAGTCCGTCGAAACACATTTCAGCGGACAGTCCGCTCGTGTGTGGGCTTCAGCTGACTTTTTCAGCGTGCAGTCTGGCGTAGTGATGGCCGAACGGTTCGCCCGGCGGTCGTTTCGCGGCGAATTTCCGACATTCGCGGTCCGCACGTTCGAACGCCTTTTTCCGTCGTTCGCCGCGGCGGACTTACGTGTTTAATGTATACAAGAACTTTAACCTTTGGTGACACGTTTATCATGTGATACAGGACAGCCAATTGAGACATGACAGCACATGGACACTTGTACATTCCCCCTAACCTATAAATACACCCGATCCGGTGGCCATTTTACATTCTTTCTTCTGTTACGATAGGGACAGGTTCCTGTGTGGAGTAGGGAGAGATAAACCACTAGCTATTTGGTACACAAAAGTTCTTTTCAGGACTGGTATAGGTGTTAGGTGTTGATAGGTTTGCTGTGCTGCTGATTCTTGCAGCAGCCTGAGTGTCTTTTGTTAGTTTAGAGAAAGGGAAAGGACGGTGTATGCTACAGGGACAGCCAGATTAGTCTTTCATCATCATCATCATCATCATCATCATTAGCTGTTACTATCAAGGTCCACAAAAGAGCTGTTCCAGTAACCACTAATCGTTCTCTTTTTTTGCCAATTTGTATAGGGACAGGAAGGAAGCAGTGTTGTCAGGCAGTGAGGGTAATTTTAAAGACTTGCTGTTATTATTAGTTCCACAAAGGTTCTTTTCAGGACTGGTATCAGTGGTACAGTAATAGGCTTGTACATGTATAATATTCTTTCTTCCAAATATAGAAAGGATATTATACTTGACTGCTGCCCTTCTGCTGCAGTCTGCTAAACATTCACAACTCACTTGTTCCACAAAAGTTCTTATAAGGACTGGTAACTTGGTATAGGGTGCTACGGTACATAGGCTTGAGTGCGGTACAGTCTGCTGTTCTGTAAGGACCGCTATCGGTCCACAATAGATAGGGTTGACGTGCACCACTGCTGACCGCTGCCCTATACTGCAGCAGTCCTTCAGCGGTATAGGGACTGACGTACAGTCTGCTAATCACTAACACACAACCTGCTTGTTCCACAAAAGTTCTTATAAGGACTGGTAACTTGGTATAGGGTGCTACGGTACATAGGCTTGAGTGCGGTACAGTCTGCTGTTCTGTAAGGACCGCTATCGGTCCACAATAGATAGGGTTGACGTGCACCACTGCTGACCGCTGCCCTATACTGCAGCAGTCCTTCAGCGGTATAGGGACTGACGTACAGTCTGCTAATCACTAACACACAACCTGCTTGTTCCACAAAAGTTCTTATAAGGACTGGTAACTTGGTATAGGGTGCTACGGTACATAGGCTTGAGTGCGGTACAGTCTGCTGTTCTGTAAGGACCGCTATCGGTCCACAATAGATAGGGTTGACGTGCACCACTGCTGACCGCTGCCCTATACTGCAGCAGTCCTTCAGCGGTATAGGGACTGACGTACAGTCTGCTAATCACTAACACACAACCTGCTTGTTCCACAAAAGTTCTTATAAGGACTGGTAACTTGGTATAGGGTGCTACGGTACATAGGCTTGAGTGCGGTACAGTCTGCTGTTCTGTAAGGACCGCTATAGGTCCACAATAGATAGGGTTGACGTGCACCACTGCTGACCGCTCACCTATACTGCAGCAGTCCTTCAGCGGTATAGGGACTAAGAGTTTTGTCACAGGGTCATTTAAAAAATGACATGCAGAGGAAGAGGCAGGCCCTTCCGCAGGGGTGGTAGGGGTAGGGCAGGAGCAACAGGCTTGAGCCAAAGTGGGAAGTTGCAGAAGGTGCGTTCAATTACTTTAAAGGATGCACCAGACTTGGTTGAGTGGCTCGCTCAGCCTTACTCTTCTGCACCCTCCTCATCCTCTCGATCTGCACCCTCTTCTTCACTCTCTGCTATGTGCACCCCCAAAGACACTACCACCAACAACACGACCACCACCACCACCACCACATACCTTCCGCTTGAGTCACTGGAATTATTTTCCGATCCATATCAAGAGGACATTTCTGATGCGCAGCCACTCTTGGTATTGGATCAGGAAGAGGAGGTAGCAACAAGCGCTACTCAGCAGTCTGACGCCAGTACCCAGATCAGCCCAAGGAGGAGGTTGGTCCCCGGTGTTGCTGCCTACTCCGAGATCTCTACTTATAGCGGTGGGGAAGGTGACGTTGATGATGACGTGTCTAGTGATGTCACGTGGGTGCCCACAAGAGAGGAAGAGGAGGGGAGTTCAGAGGGAGATATGGACCAGCAGATAGGGAGGAGAAGCAGCAATGACTTACATTGCACAGCAGGGACAAAGCAGACTGCAAATGTATCAGGAGCGAGTCATCGACCATGTACGGTCACATCTGGCGCTCCCAGGACACCGGCACATGGCTCCGCAGTGTGGGCTTTTTTTAACGTGTCCGCTGCTGACAATAGCGTTGCCATCTGCAATCTTTGCAGTCAACGCGTTAGTCGCGGTAAGCCCAATACTCACCTAGGGACGACCGCCTTAAGAAGGCACATGAGCAGCCATCACCGAGCCCAGTGGGAGCAACGGAACACACAAAGCCACACTGCAGGCTCTCACCGTCCAGCCTCGTCTTCTACTTCTCCTTCTCCTCTCTCCTCACAATTGTCCTCCACTCCACCTTCCATCACGCCAAGCTCACATTTTTCTGCAAAAAGGCAGGCTTCCGTGGGCCTAATGTTTGAGCGTAAAAAAATGATGATGCCGGATAACCCTCTTGCCCAACGGTTGGCGGCTGGCTTGTCAGAACTCATAGCCCGCCAACTACTGCCATATAAACTGGTGGACTCGGAGGCCTTTCGCAAATTTGTGGCCATTGGAACACCACAATGGAAGGTCCCAGGAAGGAAGTATTTCTCAGAGAAGGGCATCCCAGAGCTATATGGCCATGTTCAGCGGCAAGTGAATGTATCTCTGGCACACAGTGTCGGTGCCAAGATACATCTGACCACAGACACGTGGTCTAGCAAACACGGGCAGGGAAGGTATATCAGTTTTACTGCCCACTGGGTGAACCTTCTGACGGCCGTCAAGCATGTAACCCGTGGCACCCGTGTAGATTTGGTTTTACCGCCACGGATTGCATGCAGGCCTGACTCTTCTTCTCCTCCTCCTACTCCATCCTCCTCCCTCTCCTCCTCAGCTGCCTCCTCCTTTTCCGCTGCTAGCGTCTCTTCCACTGCACCGCCCAAGCTCCCCAGAACCTATTCCACATGCCAGGTGAGACGTTGCCATGCCGTGCTGCGTCTGTTGTGCCTGGAAGCAAAGAGCCACACTGGCCCGGCACTCCTTTCAGCTTTGCGTTCACAGGCAGATGAGTGGCTAACACCGCTCAATTTGACAGTTGGTAAAGTGGTGTGTGACAACGGTGCCAATCTGCTTAGCGCATTGAAACAGGGCAAAATCACGCACGTGCCGTGCATGGCACACGTCTTAAACTTGGTCGTGCAGCGATTCCTTGTCAAATACCCTGGGGTCCAGGACATCTTGCGGCAGGCAAGGAAAATCTCGGCCCATTTCAGAAGATCTTACACGGCCATGGCTCGCCTTGCTGACATTCAGCGGCGACACCATCTGCCGGTCAGACGTCTTATTTGCGATTGCCCGACGCGATGGAACTCAACCTTCTATATGCTTGATAGGCTGCTCCAGCAGAAACGTGCAGTTAACGTCTACCTGTATGAACTCTGCGAAAGAAACGGTTCTGGGGAGCTGGGTTTTTTTTCACCGCGCCAGTGGCTGCTCATGCGCGACACATGCAGACTTCTGCGGCCATTTGAGGAGATCACCAAACTGGTCAGTCGCAGCCATGGCGCCATCAGTGACATGGTACCTTATGCCTTCTTTCTGGAGCGTGCATTGCGTCGTGTCATTGATCAGGCTGTGGAGGAGCAGGAGCGGGAAGATGAGGAAGTCGCAATGCTGGATGAATTCCCAGGGGGGGCTACTCTATCTGAGACAAGTCAACAACAGGAGTCTGATGAGGAGTCAGAGGAGGATGGTGCCGGGGCGGATGAGCAGGAGCAAGAAGAGCATGCTTTAAACCTTTCTGGGATCCCTGTTGTGCGTGGATGGGGAGAGGAGAATGAAGAGGACGACATTATCCTGGATGATGAGCAGGAGCCAGGCCACCACACCGCTTCCACTTTAGTGCAAATGGGGGCCTTCATGCTCCAGTGTTTTAATAGGGACCCCCGTATAAAAAGCATGAGGGTCAAGGACCAGTACTGGGTGGCAACGTACTTAGACCCCCGGTACAAACACAAAATGGCGGAAATGTTACCGCCGTCGCAGAGGGCTGTCAGAATGCAGCACTTCCAGGCCTTGCTTCGAGAAATGCTGCATTCTGCTTTTGCGTGCGCTGGCAGAGGAGCAATTCCCACTCCCAGAGAAGGATTTGCGGGTACCAATCCAACAGCGCCTGCAAGAAGAGGCCGGTTTGAAGATGTGTTGGTGACTTCGGATATGAGGTCATTCTTTCAGCCGACCCATCGACAGGTGTCATCCGGATCCAGCATCAGGGAACGCCTAGACCGTCAGGTGTCCGACTACATTGGGTTAACGGCCGATGTGGACGCTCTGAGGAGTGATGAACCCCTAGACTACTGGGTGGGCAGGCTTGACCTCTGGCCAGAGCTTGCCCAATTTGCAATCGAACTGTTGGCTTGCCCCTCATCCAGTGTCCTGTCCGAAAGGACGTTCAGCGCAGCAGGGGGGATTGTGACCGATAAGCGTACTCGCCTAGCTCACCACAGTGTTAACTACCTCACATTTCTAAAAATGAATGAGGCATGGATCTCGGAGGAATTCAACACATGTGACCAGTAGACCATGTATATGTCTATAAACTATTTTTTTAATCAAGCACACAGACCTTCTTAATTCATTTGGCTCACTTCCTTGACCCAAAAAAGCACACCGTACTATATGCCCCTACCCTCCTCTTTGAAGAGGTTGAGCGGTGTCATATTTCTACTGGGGCTGCTTATGATATCCCTGTGCTGTGCTGACTTCCTCCTGGGGGTTCTTATTATGAAGGGATCACACTATCCCTGTGCTGTGCTGACTTCCTCCTGGGGGTTCTTATTATGAGGGGATCACACCATCCCTGTGCTGTGCTGACTTCCTCCTGGGGCTGCTTACGGTGCTGCTGTCAGCGCTGTATGTCACGGTGCTGCTGTCAGCGCTGTATGTCACGGTGCTGCTGTCAGCGCTGTATGTCACGGTGCTGCTGTCAGCGCTGTATGTCACGGTGCTGCTGTCAGCGCTGTATGTCACGGTGCTGCTGTCAGCGCTGTATGTCACGGTGCTGCTGTCAGCGCTGTATGTCACGGTGCTGCTGTCAGCGCTGTATGTCACAGTGCTGCTGTCAGCGCTGTATGTCACGGTGCTGCTGTCAGCGCTGTATGTCACGGTGCTGCTGTCAGCGCTGTATGTCACGGTGCTGCTGTCAGCGCTGTATGTCACGGTGCTGCTGTCAGTGCTCTGTATTACGGTGCTGCTGTCAGATGCCTCTATCACGGTGCATGTGTCATTCCGGTATGTCACGCTGCTGGTGATCATCTCCTGCACCCTCTTCTTTGCCTACCCTGGTCCCTGACCTTCCCTCTCCTCCATTGCCTTCATTAGCTCCATAGTCCTGAATTGTTAGAACAATTTCCCAAATAAAATAAAAATGCTTGTAGTTATCGATCCCAAATTCACCTCATACATGTATTATGTCATTGTCCAGATGGTGGGACTACGTTTTACCCCCTAATAATTACCACGTGGCCGCAAATTCGACATGAAGGTTTGCAAAGTTCGCCTCCCATTGAAGTCAATGGGGCCCGCGGCGAACGTTCTGTTTCGCGAACGTTTGGGTCCGTTCGCATTTCGCGTTCGCGAAACGTCCCGTCGGAAGTTCGTCCATCACTAGTCTGGCGTACTAAGTATTTCGGATTTTTCTAAATTCTGTCCGTCGTACTTTGGTTTCAGCGGACAATCCGCTCGTCAGTAGGCTACTTCGACGGACTAAGAATGGCGCATGCTCAGAAAGGATTTACATGGCGGAAGGGTGCTTTGCTGTGTATT